>NC_140778.1:166565016-167165016 GCF_044657685.1 Stegodyphus dumicola | reverse complement strand
AGGAGGCGTGTCCAAAGTAGACAGTGGACATCCATCAGCAGGTGGCAAAGGATGAGGCATAGAGACATTGGTAACCTCTCTGTGAAGACACAGTCCATTAGCGGCACTCGAATCCAGCAACGCATCATTGGGGACAAAAGTGGTGGCACAGGACTGACGGGAAGTCAAACTGGAACAATCGGGCTGTACAGGTAGGGAAGTGAGCACTCCAGGAAAGGCGCCATCACTCGCAGCAGGCCTGGGCGGGGAAACTCCAGAGACGAGAGAAGAAGTGTTCAGGAGTCCACTAGGGAGGTCGGAGGAATCATCAGGGCATCTAGCAAAAGGTGGAGATCTAGAACCAGGGCTCCGGACATCAGGGGGTGGTCGAGGCTTCGGCCGGGCAGCAAGGCGATGTGGAGACGACATCATCAACGTATCCTTGAATCGTGTGAAGAAATCCCAGAAATGCAGGAAAACAAGCCTCTCGGCAAGATCAATCTAGGCAGCATGGAGTTGGGAGCGTCCAACAAAGCTTCAGCGAGTCAAAAAAAAAAAAAAAAAAAAAGGGAAGAGGGGGAGGTGAAAAGTGGAAGAGCAAAGAAGGAGAAAAGAAGAAAAGGAGTAGCCACACCCACAATTAAGAGGGAGTTAGCAGAAACGAAATGAGAGGGCTTATCAAAGCAAGAAAGACACTGCAAGCAGTGTTTTCCTGAATGAGAAGCAAGAGATAATAGGAAGGAACCACTTCCTTACTGAGAACGACTAAAAACAGCCGAATCAGCAACAAAAGGGGGAGGGAAAGGAAAGACCCGTACAAACACCAAAGTATGCTGCAAGTAGCACATTCAGTGCAGACAGGAAGGAACCGCTCGCTCACAGGTAACCTGCTCGCTCGCAGAGGATAGGAAAGGGCCCCATTGAACGCAAGTAAGGAACGTAATCGAACCATCAAGCGTCAATGGGAGAAGGGGAAAAGAAAGCAAAAACCATACTTACAGACCGCTTTAGCTCCGCTTCAGCTCCGTTCTCCAGAAGAGTGAAGTTAATCCATCAGCAACATTCCACTGTGAAGATAAAAATAAATGAGTGCACAATTAAGCTGATAAGAACAGATACTACACTTTGATCTTAGCCAAAAGGCCGAGAAGCGATGCAGAATTCTCTGGCGTGATGAATTCACTTTCAATTTTTCATATTTCAAAAGTCCTGAGCATTCGTGCAGGGGGAGAAGGGGGTGCAGAAGACTCAGGTTAGCGAGTGCTGCTTGGGGGGTTTTTATGATATGTCGTTATTTCATCCTCCTCCTGTGTTACAAAAAAAGAGGTGTACAAGGATGACCAATTTCTGTCTAGTCAAGTGGATCATTTTGCGGTCCTTTCTAATGTTCCCATTCTGGAGGCGTCAGTCCCCTCCTCCTTGGGCGGGGCTAGTTTTAAAAAGCCAAGGACGTCAAAAGTTCATTTCATTCAAGATTCAATTGCAAATTTTATTCTTACTACAGCAAATGAACCACAATGCTGAAATATCCTCACAGATATTTCTACAATATCGCAATAACTTACAGTAGTTATATTGGACGTTTTACGGAAACGTTGGCCGGAACAAAATTCAAAGTAGAAAAAGTTAATCCGATCTCAACGCGAAATCGCTACAGTCAATAACAGCAGTAAGTAAACAACTGAATTCCGGTGTTTTCCTCCAGCTTTTATAAGCTTATGCACCATGCAACATAATATTCTCGTATTTTCTCAATTTTTTTTTCAGATGGGAAAAGAGGACAATGAAATATTCATGAAAGTGTTCATTTCTCTGGAGTAGCTTCCTCCTCCGAAAAATCTCATTCTTCACTGCAGGTGAATATAAAACAAATGTAATTACAAAGGCAATAAAAATAGCAAAACCAAAAATAAATAAATAAATATTCCTGGAGTTATCGAATGCCCATGCTTGGGAAGAAATTATTTTTTGTGATTAAACAAATATTGAGACAGTAAAATTTATCAGCCAAAACTGCATTACATAATGCCAGAGTTTGATTGACACAAACTCGACATGCACAGTCCAGCACATGGTTTCCAACTCAGAGATACTCTCTCTCTCTCTTCAGTTCAAACGTTGCACTTGAAAACACAGAGTGAAATATTAGGAACTTAAAACAATTAAACAAACAGAAAAATTACAAAAAACACTTTACAAATTCATTTGTAATATGTACAATAAAACAGTACTTTTTAATTTACAATTAATGATTACTTTGTATTCTACACTTCCACACTAGTGGCGGGCAAGCCATCTCAAAACTCAGAATAAACTGCTTTCTGCATAGTGCAGCCATGTATTGGCATTTTCCCGTTTGTTAATATTAATGTGCCAACAAAATAAATGAATGAATGAATAAAAACATAAATACAACAATCCTTAACAATAATTGTAGACCATTACAATTAGCTGGCGTTTAGAAATCATACAGAGACAAACAAAACATTAGGAAACAGACAGAAAAATCTTTGTTGCTGCAGTGTGCCTACAAACATTTTACACCCTTTTGAGAGTTATTTACAATAAAAAGGCTCGTGTGTTGAAAGAAGCAATGTGTATACGCGCGCTGTAGTGGGAAAGATCTGGCAAATGTGAATAGGAATTCTCTCAAACTTACATGAAATGAGACAAAAATGTTACTGCAAATGAAATTTGAGTGATATTTCGAGGCCGATCTTCCTTCAATCAGTCAGACAGAATGAGTAAGTTGTTAACAGTACGGGGAAAAAAATGTGGATTTTATGGGATTTCTGTAAATACGAATAAAACTTCGTATTTACAGAAACCAGAACTTGACACTGAAAAGAACGAGGGTTAAACCCGAGGCTCCAGAATGTTCCCATTCCGAGGAAAAGAACGAGGGGCCCGAGCAATAGCAAGTTAAAAAAAAGGCAGGTCGCCGCACACTCGTACAAAGGTATGATGTTGTCAGACCTTCGGTTTTCTGAAATTTGAAGGGGCCATTTTAAAAGGACGTTTTCCTGAGGATGCAGTGGGTGAGTGAAGTTTCTGCTTTTTGGATATATTGTGGGCCGTATCCTGCAAGTAGTGCCATAGCAGGCCAACCCGTGGCGAGGGCGGAATAAATTCCTAACCACAAGCCTATCTGCAAAAATTAGTTTAATATCTTGACGTCATGTCGACGTCGTATCAGATATTAAGCTGATAAGAACAGATAAAACCAATTTTATTGAGCAAATATTAACAATATTTACAGACTATGTACAATCAAGTACAGCGTTCAACAAGAATTTAGTATATCATTACAGAGTAAAAATGTATACGTGAAGTGCAATACAGCAAAAGTATTACAAATTGTAGATTATATACATGAAATAAAACATAAAATATAAAATATAAAATATACAACTGATGGTGATGCGTAAATGTGACACACATCATTTTCTTGTTTTAACATACCGTGTTGGCTAAGATTGCATGTCAATGTTCACTAGTCAAAGTTCATGTGTCAAAGTTCATGAGTCAGAGTTCAAACAGTCCAGGATTTGCAAAAGGCACAAGTTCGTAAGAATTTACAGTTCGTACCTAATTTTCATTTGCCTGGGAGTGGCTTTGTTCATTATTTGGAGGATTTGCCTCGGTGAGTAGTGTGACTTCGCTTCTTCCACTTAAATGTCCAACGTAGATATTCCTGCTATGGCGGATTACATCGCTGACGCATAGCATCCGAAGGAGGCGGGCATAGGAACGGGAACAGGCGATGTTGATGAATTTATCATTCGCACGATCCCATGACCCCAGTGCACCTATGACGAATGGAACGATCACGCAGTGTCCACGTTCTTGGGCGATGGAAGGACGGAGCATTTCATATTTTTCAAGCTTTCTGGCTCTCGCTTCAGCAAAGGCACCCAAGTGGTTTTCGAAGGGGATTGTAACGTCAATGAGGAAGTGTTGTCCATCCCTTTCAACTAGGAGGTCAGGCCTAAGCCGTGAGGTGTTAAGGGACTGGTCCACAGAAATGATGTTGAAGTCTCTCTCACACATCTTGATTAGGCGATCGACAATCGCATTGTGTCGCTCTTTGTAGAGGGTTGAGTATGCCATGCAATGATCTAAAACATGTGGGAGAGTTTCTCTGTCGGCTCCACAACGCGACATCTTGGGTCAAGGTTGGACCATGGCTTGGCGCCATTAAGGCTAACAAGATTCAGTCGGGCCTTATGGACGAACCTCCAATCTGCAAATCGATTGTAACTTCCAGATTGCAAAAAGTGGGTGGAGGCTTTTGAGGCGGCAACACATTCCAATGTTTTTCCTTGATTGGGGAGAGACAGGTGGCGTTCATCTCTGACGGATTTACAGGACTTCCTGATCGAGGTGGCAATATTGCGGCGGTGTACTGCTGTAGCTGAAAAATCACCGGCTTCGATGACAGGGAGGCAATTCTGAATCGTCCACTTGACCTTCAATCTCCTGGAGGCAGCACGAGCAGCAGTCCAGATGTTCCCAATACGGTTGCTGCTTCTACGGAATTCTCCATCAGTAGTGCCAGAGAGGAAGGCAGCAACATCCGGGTCCTCATCCCGCAGTTGCAAGCAATGTCTCACAGTATCTTTTAGATCCTCCCAGGCCAAAGAACGTACAAAGGTGTCACGCGAAGTCAGAAGCTTGAACGCTGTATCTATCGCAAAGATATCTGATTCCTCAGCAGCCATCGGCAAGTTAACAGCTCCACTGGCCGGGCTTCCATAAAGGTAGTCATTAGTGGCACGGTGAGGGAGATAGAGAGTGTCTTTCAAAAGCGGCCGTAAGACCTTGTCGAGCTTTTCCCACTCTCCCTTAGGAATCTGGGATGTGCGCATTGCAAACGTGAAGGATGGGTACAGGAATGTTTTAACGGCATCCAATCTCTGCCAGGGTGCCAATTTTGATGTCAGGAGTCTCCGTCCATTTCCAATGAACCGCTCGATGCTGGAAGGAGTGCCACATTCTCCCAGGAATCCAACTGGCTTTCCCAAAAAGTCGCAAGTCTCTCCATCATTGAGGTGGCGGATGGGCTGTCCATTGATGTTGAACTGCGTGGGTCGAGTGCCAGCAGGTCTGCAACCGGTCAGGTGAAGGGAGGCGCACTTAGTTCCATTAATCCCAAGCGAGAGTAAGTCACATGAAGTGGAGAATTTGTTGATGAGTGCCTGAAGCTCAGCAGGTGAGGAAGCAAGGAGGGCAACGTCATCTGCATATGCCAGAATAGCACCGCTGTCCGAAGAGGCCGTGTTCCAGAGAATGGGATCCATTGTTGTGACAAAGAGAACGCCACTCAGAGGATCACCTTGAAGGATGCCAGAGCGAACTGGGATGGGGGCGTGGTACCGTCGTTTGACACGAATTCAGTAGATACATTTTCATACATGTCTTTGATGATGCTGCAGAAGTGATTTCCAGCACCAATGTACTCAAGAATGTCAGAGATAGCTGAGTGTGGGACGGACCCGAAGGCGTCAGCAATATCCATCCACGCAACACAAAGGTCTTTTTTCTGTGTTCTAGCATCATTCATCTTCTTTTGAAGCAGGAAGTTGTTCTCCACAACACCATCAAATGGGCGAAATCCCTTTTGGCCTGGGTGGAGGATGTCATTGCATTCAAGCCAATCGGACAGTCTAGTAGCAAGGAGGCCAGAGAAAATCTTTGCAATAGACCGACAAAGTGAAATCGGTCGCCAGTTATTCGGGTCGTCAGGGTCGCCTTTCTTGTAAATCAAGATGCTCCTAGAGTTCTTCCAAGAGTGAGGGATTCTACGGAACCGAAGGCAGATGTTAAAGAGAACAGTCCGAACGCATCCCTCCGGGTCCAGAGATCTCCAATGGTTGTAAGTGAGTCGATCCGGCCCAGGTGCCGTGTTCTCAAATCTTCTGAGCCTGGTAATAACCTCAGCTTCAGTGAAAGGCTCCATATTATTCGGCGAAGAGATCTGTGGCGGGGATCTAGAGTTGAGGATGGAGTTGTTGAAAGTTCTGTCCGTCCTGGTGTGGCTAAAGTGTTCCTCTAGGCGTGAGAGGGGAATTTCACAGTTCCTTGAATTGCCAGACATAATAAGCCGTGCCGCCCGCCTTCTATTCCTTCTGTAAAGCTTCTGTAAGGCAGTGGCGTCATCAATATTTACAGGGGCCCGCTGGGGAGTGGGAACAGACGACTGAAGCCTGCATTCCCCCTGTGCAAACCCGATGATCTCATTGAGTGTGTTCTGGAAGAGGTCCCAGGAGTCATTGGTGACCTCGCTGTTCAGGATGTTGTCAAGGATTGGCAGGAAGCAGGAAAGGGCACTGGAGGCAGGAGGGGCCTGTAGAGCAGGAGCAGGAGCAACAGAAGCCAATGGGGGGCATGGACTTGCAGGAGGTAGCACAGTCGTCACGGATGGATCAGGATTACTTGCAATCGCTGGGGCAACATCATTAGGACTGGTAGTAGAAGCCACAGGAGAGACAGGAAGTACAGCTGAAGTGAGTGTAGCCAAGTTCCTGTTCCTTGCATCCTGTCTTCTGTGATACATCCGGTGATTGTCAAGGCCCTTCCTAGAAGTGAAAGACCTGTCACATAGCCGGCATTGGAATCTACGTTGTACTGAAGAAGTCTCAGACTGCGACATAAGGTGTAGTCCATTTGCGAGGCAGGAGTGGTGTGACGGTCGTCCACTTATGGCGTTGTTGCAATGGAGGCAGAAGTATTTGACTGAATGGATTTCAATATCATGGTTATTAAGCAAATGCCTTTCCAGTGATCTTCTCTGTGCAGTCCACTTGCAACTGCTGTAGGCAAATCTGCATCCAGTCTCTGTGCAAACGAAATTCGGGGGAATGGGAAAGAAGACAAGCAAGGATGACTCCTCTCGAGAAGGCTGGCGTGGGACTGAGTCAGTAGGTCCATCAGCAGCAGGAGAGCCACCAGCAGGGTCAGATGAGCAGCCAGGACGACTGACAGAGGCATCCTGAGAATCCTCATTTTGAGTCCTAAGGTACCGGGGGGAGGAGCTCCCATCGGGATCATCCGGCAAGGAGACATCAGCAGGGTCAGCAGGAGAAGCAGGGGGTGAAGCAGACGGTGCAGGTGACACATGGGCAGAAGACACGCAGTGAGGACATGGAGCGCAGGAGGATGCTGAATCAGACGGAGACTCAGACTGTGGAACAGGAGAAGAGGAATTGCAACCCGTTGCAGAGGAAGCAACATTCACAGGTGGATAAGCGTGGCCAGCAGCAGTACGTGACCTGGTGTGATGGCAGACGGGTGATTCACCGGTGATGTCATTTAGTGCGCAGGAAGAAGCCTGAAGGATGGAATCATCATGTAGAGTCCGGGAGTCATCACTACGGTGCGTTCTGATGTGTTTTTCAAGTTTTCTTTTCTGCGAGAAGGCTTTCCCGCAGATAGTGCAGACTCTTGGAGAAGTATAACTGCGTCTTGTAGAAGTGACAGCAGTCAACGGAGGGGAGGGAGCAGTATTGCTGGCCCGAATTCTACGGAGAAGCTCACAGATTTGACCGCTTCTTCCCAAGGGTGGAACTGTAGGCGTAACAAAGGCAGCAACATGACGAGGAGCACCAGGGGGTCCAGGAGGCGTGTCCAAAGTAGACAGTGGACATCCATCAGCAGGTGGCAAAGGATGAGGCATAGAGACATTGGTAACCTCTCTGTGAAGACACAGTCCATTAGCGGCACTCGAATCCAGCAACGCATCATTGGGGACAAAAGTGGTGGCACAGGACTGACGGGAAGTCAAACTGGAACAATCGGGCTGTACAGGTAGGGAAGTGAGCACTCCAGGAAAGGCGCCATCACTCGCAGCAGGCCTGGGCGGGGAAACTCCAGAGACGAGAGAAGAAGTGTTCAGGAGTCCACTAGGGAGGTCGGAGGAATCATCAGGGCATCTAGCAAAAGGTGGAGATCTAGAACCAGGGCTCCGGACATCAGGGGGTGGTCGAGGCTTCGGCCGGGCAGCAAGGCGATGTGGAGACGACATCATCAACGTATCCTTGAATCGTGTGAAGAAATCCCAGAAATGCAGGAAAACAAGAGGCCTCTCGGCAAGATCAATCTAGGCAGCATGGAGTTGGGAGCGTCCAACAAAGCTTCAGCGAGTCAAAAAAAAAAAGGGAAGAGGGGGAGGTGAAAAGTGGAAGAGCAAAGAAGGAGAAAAGAAGAAAAGGAGTAGCCACACCCACAATTAAGAGGGAGTTAGCAGAAACGAAATGAGAGGGCTTATCAAAGCAAGAAAGACACTGCAAGCAGTGTTTTCCTGAATGAGAAGCAAGAGATAATAGGAAGGAACCACTTCCTTACTGAGAACGACTAAAAACAGCCGAATCAGCAACAAAAGGGGGAGGGAAAGGAAAGACCCGTACAAACACCAAAGTATGCTGCAAGTAGCACATTCAGTGCAGACAGGAAGGAACCGCTCGCTCACAGGTAACCTGCTCGCTCGCAGAGGATAGGAAAGGGCCCCATTGAACGCAAGTAAGGAACGTAATCGAACCATCAAGCGTCAATGGGAGAAGGGGAAAAGAAAGCAAAAACCATACTTACAGACCGCTTTAGCTCCGCTTCAGCTCCGTTCTCCAGAAGAGTGAAGTTAATCCATCAGCAACATTCCACTGTGAAGATAAAAATAAATGAGTGCACAATTAAGCTGATAAGAACAGATACTACACTTTGATCTTAGCCAAAAGGCCGAGAAGCGATGCAGAATTCTCTGGCGTGATGAATTCACTTTCAATTTTTCATATTTCAAAAGTCCTGAGCATTCGTGCAGGGGGAGAAGGGGGTGCAGAAGACTCAGGTTAGCGAGTGCTGCTTGGGGGGTTTTTATGATATGTCGTTATTTCATCCTCCTCCTGTGTTACAAAAAAAGAGGTGTACAAGGATGACCAATTTCTGTCTAGTCAAGTGGATCATTTTGCGGTCCTTTCTAATGTTCCCATTCTGGAGGCGTCAGTCCCCTCCTCCTTGGGCGGGGCTAGTTTTAAAAAGCCAAGGACGTCAAAAGTTCATTTCATTCAAGATTCAATTGCAAATTTTATTCTTACTACAGCAAATGAACCACAATGCTGAAATATCCTCACAGATATTTCTACAATATCGCAATAACTTACAGTAGTTATATTGGAAGTTTTACGGAAACGTTGGCCGGAACAAAATTCAAAGTAGAAAAAGTTAATCCGATCTCAACGCGAAATCGCTACAGTCAATAACAGCAGTAAGTAAACAACTGAATTCCGGTGTTTTCCTCCAGCTTTTATAAGCTTATGCACCATGCAACATAATATTCTCGTATTTTCTCAATTTTTTTTTCAGATGGGAAAAGAGGACAATGAAATATTCATGAAAGTGTTCATTTCTCTGGAGTAGCTTCCTCCTCCGAAAAATCTCATTCTTCACTGCAGGTGAATATAAAACAAATGTAATTACAAAGGCAATAAAAATAGCAAAACCAAAAATAAATAAATAAATATTCCTGGAGTTATCGAATGCCCATGCTTGGGAAGAAATTATTTTTTGTGATTAAACAAATATTGAGACAGTAAAATTTATCAGCCAAAACTGCATTACATAATGCCAGAGTTTGATTGACACAAACTCGACATGCACAGTCCAGCACATGGTTTCCAACTCAGAGATACTCTCTCTCTCTCTTCAGTTCAAACGTTGCACTTGAAAACACAGAGTGAAATATTAGGAACTTAAAACAATTAAACAAACAGAAAAATTACAAAAAACACTTTACAAATTCATTTGTAATATGTACAATAAAACAGTACTTTTTAATTTACAATTAATGATTACTTTGTATTCTACACTTCCACACTAGTGGCGGGCAAGCCATCTCAAAACTCAGAATAAACTGCTTTCTGCATAGTGCAGCCATGTATTGGCATTTTCCCGTTTGTTAATATTAATGTGCCAACAAAATAAATGAATGAATGAATAAAAACATAAATACAACAATCCTTAACAATAATTGTAGACCATTACAATTAGCTGGCGTTTAGAAATCATACAGAGACAAACAAAACATTAGGAAACAGACAGAAAAATCTTTGTTGCTGCAGTGTGCCTACAAACATTTTACACCCTTTTGAGAGTTATTTACAATAAAAAGGCTCGTGTGTTGAAAGAAGCAATGTGTATACGCGCGCTGTAGTGGGAAAGATCTGGCAAATGTGAATAGGAATTCTCTCAAACTTACATGAAATGAGACAAAAATGTTACTGCAAATGAAATTTGAGTGATATTTCGAGGCCGATCTTCCTTCAATCAGTCAGACAGAATGAGTAAGTTGTTAACAGTACGGGGAAAAAAATGTGGATTTTATGGGATTTCTGTAAATACGAATAAAACTTCGTATTTACAGAAACCAGAACTTGACACTGAAAAGAACGAGGGTTAAACCCGAGGCTCCAGAATGTTCCCATTCCGAGGAAAAGAACGAGGGGCCCGAGCAATAGCAAGTTAAAAAAAAGGCAGGTCGCCGCACACTCGTACAAAGGTATGATGTTGTCAGACCTTCGGTTTTCTGAAATTTGAAGGGGCCATTTTAAAAGGACGTTTTCCTGAGGATGCAGTGGGTGAGTGAAGTTTCTGCTTTTTGGATATATTGTGGGCCGTATCCTGCAAGTAGTGCCATAGCAGGCCAACCCGTGGCGAGGGCGGAATAAATTCCTAACCACAAGCCTATCTGCAAAAATTAGTTTAATATCTTGACGCCATGTCGACGTCGTATCAGATATTAAGCTGATAAGAACAGATAAAACCAATTTTATTGAGCAAATATTAACAATATTTACAGACTATGTACAATCAAGTACAGCGTTCAACAAGAATTTAGTATATCATTACAGAGTAAAAATGTATACGTGAAGTGCAATACAGCAAAAGTATTACAATTTGTAGATTATATACATGAAATAAAACATAAAATATAAAATATAAAATATACAACTGATGGTGATGCGTAAATGTGACATACATCATTTTCTTGTTTTAACATACCGTGTTGGCTAAGATTGCATGTCAATGTTCACTAGTCAAAGTTCATGTGTCAAAGTTCATGAGTCAGAGTTCAAACAGTCCAGGATTTGCAAAAGGCACAAGTTCGTAAGAATTTACAGTTCGTACCTAATTTTCATTTGCCTGGGAGTGGCTTTGTTCATTATTTGGAGGATTTGCCTCGGTGAGTAGTGTGACTTCGCTTCTTCCACTTAAATGTCCAACGTAGATATTCATGCTATGGCGGATTACATCGCTGACGCATAGCATCCGAAGGAGGCGGGCATAGGAACGGGAACAGGCGATGTTGATGAATTTATCATTCGCACGATCCCATGACCCCAGTGCACCTATGACGAATGGAACGATCACGCAGTGTCCACGTTCTTGGGCGATGGAAGCACGGAGCATTTCATATTTTTCAAGCTTTCTGGCTCTCGCTTCAGCAAAGGCACCCAAGTGGTTTTCGAAGGGGATTGTAACGTCAATGAGGAAGTGTTGTCCATCCCTTTCAACTAGGAGGTCAGGCCTAAGCCGTGAGGTGTTAAGGGACTGGTCCACAGAAATGATGTTGAAGTCTCTCTCACACATCTTGATTAGGCGATCGACAATCGCATTGTGTCGCTCTTTGTAGAGGGTTGAGTATGCCATGCAATGATCTAAAACATGTGGGAGAGTTTCTCTGTCGGCTCCACAACGCGACATCTTGGGTCAAGGTTGGACCATGGCTTGGCGCCATTAAGGCTAACAAGATTCAGTCGGGCCTTATGGACGAACCTCCAATCTGCAAATCGAGTGTAACTTCCAGATTGCAAAAAGTGGGTGGAGGCTTTTGAGGCGGCAACACATTCCAATGTTTTTCCTTGATTGGGGAGAGACAGGTGGCGTTCATCTCTGACGGATTTACAGGACTTCCTGATCGAGGTGGCAATATTGCGGCGGTGTACTGCTGTAGCTGAAAAATCACCGGCTTCGATGACAGGGAGGCAATTCTGAATCGTCCACTTGACCTGCAATCTCCTGGAGGCAGCACGAGCAGCAGTCCAGATGTTCCCAATACGGTTGCTGCTTCTACGGAATTCTCCATCAGTAGTGCCAGAGAGGAAGGCAGCAACATCCGGGTCCTCATCCCGCAGTTGCAAGCGATGTCTCACAGTATCTTTTAGATCCTCCCAGGCCAAAGAACGTACAAAGGTGTCACGCGAAGTCAGAAGCTTGAACGCTGTATCTATCGCAAAGATATCTGATTCCTCAGCAGCCATCGGCAAGTTAACAGCTCCACTGGCCGGGCTTCCATAAAGGTAGTCATTAGTGGCACGGTGAGGGAGATAGAGAGTGTCTTTCAAAAGCGGTCGTAAGACCTTGTCGAGCTTTTCCCACTCTCCCTTAGGAATCTGGGATGTGCGCATTGCAAAGGTGAAGAATGGGTACAGGAATGTTTTAACGGCATCCAATCTCTGCCAGGGTGCCAATTTTGATGTCAGGAGTCTCCGTCCATTTCCAATGAACCGCTCGATGCTGGAAGGAGTGCCACATTCTCCCAGGAATCCAACTGGCTTTCCCAAAAAGTCGCAAGTCTCTCCATCATTGAGGTGGCGGATGGGCTGTCCATTGATGTTGAACTGCGTGGGTCGAATGCCAGCAGGTCTGCAACCGGTCAGGTGAAGGGAGGCGCACTTAGTTCCATTAATCCCAAGCGAGAGTAAGTCACATGAAGTGGAGAATTTGTTGATCAGTGACTGAAGCTCAGCAGGTGAGGAAGCAAGGAGGGCAACGTCATCTGCATATGCCAGAATAGCACCGCTGTCCGAAGAGGCCGTGTTCCAGAGAATGGGATCCATTGTTGTGACAAAGAGAACGCCACTCAGAGGATCACCTTGAAGGATGCCAGAGCGAACTGGGATGGGGGGCGTGGTACCGTCGTTTGACACGAATTCAGTAGATACATTTTCATACATGTCTTTGATGATGCTGCAGAAGTGATTTCCAGCACCAATGTACTCAAGAGTGTCAGAGATAGCTGAGTGTGGGACGGACCCGAAGGCGTCAGCAATATCCATCCACGCAACACAAAGGTCTTTTTTCTGTGTTCTAGCATCATTCATCTTCTTTTGAAGCAGGAAGTTGTTCTCCACAACACCATCAAATGGGCGAAATCCCTTTTGGCCTGGGTGGAGGATGTCATTGCATTCAAGCCAATCGGACAGTCTAGTAGCAAGGAGGCCAGAGAAAATCTTTGCAATAGTCCGACAAAGTGAAATCGGTCGCCAGTTATTCGGGTCGTCAGGGTCGCCTTTCTTGTAAATCAAGATGCTCCTAGAGTTCTTCCAAGAGTGAGGGATTCTACGGAACCGAAGGCAGATGTTAAAGAGAACAGTCAGAACGCATCCCTCCGGGTCCAGAGATCTCCAATGGTTGTAAGTGAGTCGATTCGGCCCAGGTGCCGTGTTCTCAAATCTTCTGAGCCTGGTAATAACCTCAGCTTCAGTGAAAGGCTCCATATTAATCGGCGAAGAGATCTGTGGCGGGGATCTAGAGTTGAGGATGGAGTTGTTGAAAGTTCTGTCCGTCCTGGTGTGGCTAAAGTGTTCCTCTAGGCGTGAGAGTGGAATTTCACAGTTCCTTGAATTGCCAGACATAATAAGCCGTGCCGCCCGCCTTCTATTCCTTCTGTAAAGCTTCTGTAAGGCAGTGGCGTCATCAATATTTACAGGGGCCCGCTGGGGAGTGGGAACAGACGACTGAAGCCTGCATTCCCCCTGTGCAAACCCGATGATCTCATTGAGTGTGTTCTGGAAGAGGTCCCAGGAGTCATTGGTGACCTCGCTGTTCAGGATGTTGTCAAGGATTGGCAGGAAGCAGGAAAGGGCACTGGAGGCAGGAGGGGCCTGTAGAGCAGGAGCAGGAGCAACAGAAGCCAATGGGGGGCATGGACTTGCAGGAGGTAGCACAGTCGTCACGGATGGATCAGGATTACTTGCAATCGCTGGGGCAACATCATTAGGACTGGTAGTAGAAGCCCGAGGAGAGACAGGAAGTACAGCTGAAGTGAGTGTAGCCAAGTTCCTGTTCCTTGCATCCTGTCTTCTGTGATACATCCGGTGATTGTCAAGGCCCTTCCTAGAAGTGAAAGACCTGTCACATAGCCGGCATTGGAATCTACGTTGTACTGAAGAAGTCTCAGACTGCGACATAAGGTGTAGTCCATTTGCGAGGCAGGAGTGGTGTGACGGTCGTCTACTTATGGCGTTGTTGCAATGGAGGCAGAAGTATTTGACTGAATGGATTTCAATATCATGGTTATTAAGCAAATGCCTTTCCAGTGATCTTCTCTGTGCAGTCCACTTGCAACTGCTGTAGGCAAATCTGCATCCAGTCTCTGTGCAAACGAAATTCCGGGGAATGGGAAAGAAGACAAGCAAGGATGACTCCTCTCGAGAAGGCTGGCGTGGGACTGAGTCAGTAGGTCCATCAGCAGCAGGAGAGCCACCAGCAGGGTCAGATGAGCAGCCAGGACGACTGACAGAGGCATCCTGAGAATCCTCATTTTGAGTCCTAAGGTACCGGGGGGAGGAGCTCCCATCGGGATCATCCGGCAAGGAGACATCAGCAGGGTCAGCAGGAGAAGCAGGGGGTGAAGCAGACGGTGCAGGTGACACATGGGCAGAAGACACGCAGTTAGGGCATGGAGCGCAGGAGGATGCTGAATCGGACGGACACTCAGACTGTGGAACAGGAGCAGAGGAATTGGAACCCGTTGCAGAGGAAGCAACATTCACAGGTGGATAAGCGTGGCCAGCAGCAGTACGCGACCTGGTGTGATGGCAGACGGGTGATTCACCGGTGATGTCATTTGGTGCGCAGGAAGAAGCCTGAAGGATGGAATCATCATGTAGAGTCCGGGAGTTATCACTACGGTGCGTTCTGATGTGTTATTCAAGTTTTCTTTTCTGCGAGAAGGCTTTCCCGCAGATAGTGCAGACTCTTGGAGAAGTATAACTGCGAGGACTGACACAAGAAGACATATTTTGAAGACTATTAGAGGGAAGCAAAGTATCCAAGATCTCCCCCGGATGACATGAAGACGTCAAGCTGGATGTGGAAGAGACATGCATTGTGGGAAACTTAACCGCAGCAATAGGTGAGTCATGTCTTGTAGAAGTGACAGCAGTCAACGGAGGGGAGGGAGCAGTATTGCTGGCCCGAATTCTACGGAGAAGCTCACAGATTTGACCGCTTCTTCCCAAGGGTGGAACTGTAGGCGTAACAAAGGCAGCAACATGACGAGGAGCACCAGGGGGTCCAGGAGGCGTGTCCAAAGTAGACAGTGGACATCCATCAGCAGGTGGCAAAGGATGAGGCATAGAGACATTGGTAACCTCTCTGTGAAGACACAGTCCATTAGCGGCACTCGAATCCAGCAACGCATCATTGGGGACAAAAGTGGTGGCACAGGACTGACGGGAAGTCAAACTGGAACAATCGGGCTGTACAGGTAGGGAAGTGAGCACTCCAGGAAAGGCGCCATCACTCGCAGCAGGCCTGGGCGGGGAAACTCCAGAGACGAGAGAAGAAGTGTTCAGGAGTCCACTAGGGAGGTCGGAGGAATCATCAGGGCATCTAGCAAAAGGTGGAGATCTAGAACCAGGGCTCCGGACATCAGGGGGTGGTCGAGGCTTCGGCCGGGCAGCAAGGCGATGTGGAGACGACATCATCAACGTATCCTTGAATCGTGTGAAGAAATCCCAGAAATGCAGGAAAACAAGAGGCCTCTCGGCAAGATCAATCTAGGCAGCATGGAGTTGGGAGCGTCCAACAAAGCTTCAGCGAGTCAAAAAAAAAAGGGAAGAGGGGGAGGTGAAAAGTGGAAGAGCAAAGAAGGAGAAAAGAAGAAAAGGAGTAGCCACACCCACAATTAAGAAGGAGTTAGCAGAAACGAAATGAGAGGGCTTATCAAAGCAAGATAGACACTGCAAGCAGTGTTTTCCTGAATGGGAAGCAAGAGATAATAGGAAGGAACCACTTCCTTACTGAGAACGACTAAAAACAGCCGAATCAGCAACAAAAGGGGGAGGGAAAGGAAAGACCCGTACAAACACCAAAGTATGCTGCAAGCAGCACATTCAGTGCAGACAGGAAGGAACCGCTCGCTCACAGGTAACCTGCTCGCTCGCAGAGGATGGGAAAGGGCCCCATTGAACGCAAGTAAGGAACGTAATCGAACCATCAAGCGTCAATGGGAGAAGGGGAAAAGAAAGCAAAAACCACACTTACAGACCGCTTTAGCTCCGCTTCAGCTCCGTTCTCCAGAAGAGTGAAGTTAATCCATCAGCAACATTCCACTGTGAAGATAAAAATAAATGAGTGCACAATTAAGCTGATATGAACAGATACTACACTTTGATCTTAGCCAAAAGGCCGAGAAGCGATGCAGAATTCTCTGGCGTGATGAATTCACTTTCAATTTTTCATATTTCAAAAGTCCTGAGCATTCGTGCAGGGGGAGAAGGGGGTGCAGAAGACTCAGGTTAGCGAGTGCTGCTTGGGGGGTTTTTATGATATGTCGTTATTTCATCCTCCTCCTGTGTTACAAAAAAAGAGGTGTACAAGGATGACCAATTTCTGTCTAGTCAAGTGGATCATTTTGCGGTCCTTTCTAATGTTCCCATTCTGGAGGCGTCAGTCCCCTCCTCCTTGGGCGGGGCTAGTTTTAAAAAGCCAAGGACGTCAAAAGTTCATTTCATTCAAGATTCAATTGCAAATTTTATTCTTACTACAGCAAATGAACCACAATGCTGAAATATCCTCACAGATATTTCTACAATATCGCAATAACTTACAGTAGTTATATTGGACGTTTTACGGAAACGTTGGCCGGAACAAAATTCAAAGTAGAAAAAGTTAATCCGATCTCAACGCGAAATCGCTACAGTCAATAACAGCAGTAAGTAAACAACTGAATTCCGGTGTTTTCCTCCAGCTTTTATAAGCTTATGCACCATGCAACATAATATTCTCGTATTTTCTCAATTTTTTTTCAGATGGGAAAAGAGGACAATGAAATATTCATGAAAGTGTTCATTTCTCTGGAGTAGCTTCCTCCTCCGAAAAATCTCATTCTTCACTGCAGGTGAATATAAAACAAATGTAATTACAAAGGCAATAAAAATAGCAAAACCAAAAATAAATAAATAAATATTCCTGGAGTTATCGAATGCCCATGCTTGGGAAGAAATTATTTTTTGTGATTAAACAAATATTGAGACAGTAAAATTTATCAGCCAAAACTGCATTACATAATGCCAGAGTTTGATTGACACAAACTCGACATGCACAGTCCAGCACATGGTTTCCAACTCAGAGATACTCTCTCTCTCTCTTCAGTTCAAACGTTGCACTTGAAAACACAGAGTGAAATATTAGGAACTTAAAACAATTAAACAAACAGAAAAATTACAAAAAACACTTTACAAATTCATTTGTAATATGTACAATAAAACAGTACTTTTTAATTTACAATTAATGATTACTTTGTATTCTACACTTCCACACTAGTGGCGGGCAAGCCATCTCAAAACTCAGAATAAACTGCTTCCTGCATAGTGCAGCCATCTATTGGCATTTTCCCGTTTGTTAATATTAATGTGCCAACAAAATAAATGAATGAATGAATAAAAACATAAATACAACAATCCTTAACAATAATTGTAGACCATTACAATTAGCTGGCGTTTAGAAATCATACAGAGACAAACAAAACATTAGGAAACAGACAGAAAAATCTTTGTTGCTGCAGTGTGACTACAAACATTTTACACCCTTTTCAGAGTTATTTACAATAAAAAGGCTCGTGTGTTGAAAGAAGCAATGTGTATACGCGCGCTGTAGTGGGAAAGATCTGGCAAATGTGAATAGGAATTGTCTCAAACTTACATGAAATGAGACAAAAATGTTACTGCAAAAGAAATTTGAGTGATATTTCGAGGCCGATCTTCCTTCAATCAGTCAGACAGAATGAGTAAGTTGTTAACAGTACGGGGAAAAAAATGTGGATTTTATGGGATTTCTGTAAATACGAATAAAACTTCGTATTTACAGAAACCAGAACTTGACACTGAAAAGAACGAGGGTTAAACCCGAGGCTCCAGAATGTTCCCATTCCGAGGAAAAGAACGAGGGGCCCGAGCAATAGCAAGTTAAAAAAAAGGCAGGTAGCCGCACACTCGTACAAAGGTATGATGTTGTCAGACCTTCGCTTTTCTGAAATTTGAAGGGGCCATTTTAAAAGGACGTTTTCCTGAGGATGCAGTGGGTGAGTGAAGTTTCTGCTTTTTGGATATATTGTGGGCCGTATCCTGCAAGTAGTGCCATAGCAGGCCAACCGGTGGCGAGGGCGGAATAAATTCCTAACCACAAGCCTATCTGCAAAAATTAGTTTAATATCTTGACGTCATGTCGACGTCGTATCAGATATTAAGCTGATAAGAACAGATAAAACCAATTTTATTGAGCAAATATTAACAATATTTACAGACTATGTACAATCAAGTACAGCGTTCAACAAGAATTTAGTATATCATTACAGAGTAAAAATGTATACGTGAAGTGCAATACAGCAAAAGTATTACAAATTGTAGATTATATACATGAAATAAAACATAAAATATAAAATATAATATATACAACTGATGGTGATGCGTAAATGTGACATACATCATTTTCTTGTTTTAACATACCGTGTTGGCTAAGATTGCATGTCAATGTTCACTAGTCAAAGTTCATGTGTCAAAGTTCATGAGTCAGAGTTCAAACAGTCCAGGATTTGCAAAAGGCACAAGTTCGTAAGAATTTACAGTTCGTACCTAATTTTCATTTGCCTGGGAGTGGCTTTGTTCATTATTTGGAGGATTTGCCTCGGTGAGTAGTGTGACTTCGCTTCTTCCACTTAAATGTCCAACGTAGATATTCCTGCTATGGCGGATTACATCGCTGACGCATAGCATCCGAAGGAGGCGGGCATAGGAACGGGAACAGGCGATGTTGATGAATTTATCATTCGCACGATCCCATGACCCCAGTGCACCTATGACGAATGGAACGATCACGCAGTGTCCACGTTCTTGGGCGATGGAAGCACGGAGCATTTCATATTTTTCAAGCTTTCTGGCTCTCGCTTCAGCAAAGGCACCCAAGTGGTTTTCGAAGGGGATTGTAACGTCAATGAGGAAGTGTTGTCCATCCCTTTCAACTAGGAGGTCAGGCCTAAGCCGTGAGGTGTTAAGGGACTGGTCCACAGAAATGATGTTGAAGTCTCTCTCACACATCTTGATTAGGCGATCGACAATCGCATTGTGTCGCTCTTTGTAGAGGGTTGAGTATGCCATGCAATGATCTAAAACATGTGGGAGAGTTTCTCTGTCGGCTCCACAACGGCGACATCTTGGGTCAAGGTTCGACCATGGCTTGGCGCCATTAAGGCTAACAAGATTCAGTCGGGCCTTATGGGCGAACCTCCAATCAGCAAATCGAGTGTAACTTCCAGATTGCAAAAAGTGGGTGGAGGCTTTTGAGGCGGCAACACATTCCAATGTTTTTCCTTGATTGGGGAGAGACAGGAGGCGTTCATCTCTGACGGATTTACAGGACTTCCTGATCGAGGTGGCAATATTGCGGCGGTGTACTGCTGCAGCTGAAAAATGACCGGCTTCGATGACACGGAGGCAATTCTGAATCGTCCACTTGACCTGCAATCTCCTGGAGGCAGCACAAGCAGCAGTCCAGATGTTCCCAATACGGTTGCTGCTTCTACGGAATTCTCCATCAGTAGTGCCAGAGAGGAAGGCAGCAACATCCGGGTCCTCATCCCGCAGTTGCAAGCGATGTCTCACAGTATCTTTTAGATCCTCCCAGGCCAAAGAACGTACAAAGGTGTCACGCGAAGTCAGAAGCTTGAACGCTGTATCTATCGCAAAGATATCTGATTCCTCAGCAGCCATCGGCAAGTTAACAGCTCCACTGGCCGGGCTTCCATAAAGGTAGTCATTAGTGGCACGGTGAGGGAGATAGAGAGTGTCTTTCAAAAGCGGTCGTAAGACCTTGTCGAGCTTTTCCCACTCTCCCTTAGGAATCTGGGATGTGCGCATTGCAAAGGTGAAGGATGGGTACAGGAATGTTTTAACGGCATCCAATCTCTGCCAGGGTGCCAATTTTGATGTCAGGAGTCTCCGTCCATTTCCAATGAACCGCTCGATGCTGGAAGGAGTGCCACATTCTCCCAGGAATCCAACTGGCTTTCCCAAAAAGTCGCAAGTCTCTCCATCATTGAGGTGGCGGATGGGCTGTCCATTGATGTTGAACTGCGTGGGTCGAGTGCCAGCAGGTCTGCAACCGGTCAGGTGAAGGGAGGCGCACTTAGTTCCATTAATCCCAAGCGAGAGTAAGTCACATGAAGTGGAGAATTTGTTGATCAGTGACTGAAGCTCAGCAGGTGAGGAAGCAAGGAGGGCAACGTCATCTGCATATGCCAGAATAGCACCGCTGTCCGAAGAGGCCGTGTTCCAGAGAATGGGATCCATTGTTGTGACAAAGAGAACGCCACTCAGAGGATCACCTTGAAGGATGCCAGAGCGAACTGGGATGGGGGGCGTGGTACCGTCGTTTGACACGAATTCAGTAGATACATTTTCATACATGTCTTTGATGATGCTGCAGAAGTGATTTCCAGCACCAATGTACTCAAGAGTGTCAGAGATAGCTGAGTGTGGGACGGACCCGAAGGCGTCAGCAATATCCATCCACGCAACACAAAGGTCTTTTTTCTGTGTTCTAGCATCATTCATCTTCTTTTGAAGCAGGAAGTTGTTCTCCACAACACCATCAAATGGGCGAAATCCCTTTTGGCCTGGGTGGAGGATGTCATTGCATTCAAGCCAATCGGACAGCCAGGAGGCCAGAGAAAATCTTTGCAATAGTCCGACAAAGTGAAATCGGTCGCCAGTTATTCGGGTCGTCAGGGTCGCCTTTCTTGTAAATCAAGATGCTCCTAGAGTTCTTCCAAGAGTGAGGGATTCTACGGAACCGAAGGCAGATGTTAAAGAGAACAGTCAGAACGCATCCCTCCGGGTCCAGAGATCTCCAATGGTTGTAAGTGAGTCGATCCGGCCCAGGTGCCGTGTTCTCAAATCTTCTGAGCCTGGTAATAACCTCAGCTTCAGTGAAAGGCTCCATATTAATCGGCGAAGAGATCTGTGTTGCGGGGATGAGGATGAGAGTTGAGGATGGAGTTGTTGAAAGTTCTGCCCGTCCTGGTGTGGCTAAAGTGTTCCTCTAGGAGTGAGAGGGGAATTTCACAGTTCCTTGAATTGCCAGACATAATAAGCCGTGCCGCCCGCCTTCTATTCCTTCTGTAAAGCTTCTGTAAGGCAGTGGCGTCATCAATATTTACAGGGGCCCGCTGGGGAGTGGGAACAGACGAATGAAGCCTGCATTCCCCCTGTGCAAACCCGATGATCTCATTGAGTGTGTTCTGGAAGAGGTCCCAGGAGTCATTGGTGACCTCGCTGTTCAGGATGTTGTCAAGGATTGGCAGGAAGCAGGAAAGGGCACTGGAGGCAGGAGGGGCCTGTAGAGCAGGAGCAGGAGCAACAGAAGCCAATGGGGGGCATGGACTTGCAGGAGGTAGCACAGTCGTCACGGATGGATCAGGATTACTTGCAATCGCTGGGGCAACATCATTAGGACTGGTAGTAGAAGCCCGAGGAGAGACAGGAAGTACAGCTGAAGTCAGTGTAGCCAAGTTCCTGTTCCTTGCATCCTGTCTTCTGTGATACATCCGGTGATTGTCAAGGCCCTTCCTAGAAGTGAAAGACCTGTCACATAGCCGGCATTGGAATCTACGTTGTACTGAAGAAGTCTCAGACTGCGACATAAGGTGTAGTCCATTTGCGAGGCAGGAGTGGTGTGACGGTCGTCCACTTATGGCGTTGTTGCAATGGAGGCAGAAGTATTTGACTGAATGGATTTCAATATCATGGTTATTAAGCATATGCCTTTCCAGTGATCTTCTCTGTGCAGTCCACTTGCAACTGCTGTAGGCAAATCTGCATCCAGTCTCTGTGCAAACGAAATTCGGGGGAATGGGAAAGAAGACAAGCAAGGATGACTCCTCTCCAGAAGGCTGGCGTGGGACTGAGTCAGTAGGTCCATCAGCAGCAGGAGAGCCACCAGCAGGGTCAGATGAGCAGCCAGGACGACTGACAGAGGCATCCTGAGAATCCTCATTTTGAGTCCTAAGGTACCGGGGGGAGGAGCTCCCATCGGGATCATCCGGCAAGGAGACATCAGCAGGGTCAGCAGGAGAAGCAGGGGGTGAAGCAGACGGTGCAGGTGACACATGGGCAGAAGACACGCAGTGAGGACATGGAGCGCAGGAGGATGCTGAATCAGACGGAGACTCAGACTGTGGAACAGGAGAAGAGGAACTGCAACCCGTTGCAGAGGAAGCAACATTCACAGGTGGATAAGCGTGGCCAGCAGCAGTACGTGACCTGGTGTGATGGCAGACAGGTGATTCACCGGTGATGTCATTTGGTGCGCAGGAAGAAGCCTGAAGGATGGAATCATCATGTAGAGTCCGGGAGTCATCACTACGGTGCGTTCTGATGTGTTTTTCAAGTTTTCTTTTCTGCGAGAAGGCTTTCCCGCAGATAGTGCAGACTCTTGGAGAAGTATAACTGCGTCTTGTAGAAGTGACAGCAGTCAACGGAGGGGAGGGAGCAGTATTGCTGGCCCGAATTCTACGGAGAAGCTCACAGATTTGACCGCTTCTTCCCAAGGGTGGAACTGTAGGCGTAACAAAGGCAGCAACATGACGAGGAGCACCAGGGGGTCCAGGAGGCGTGTCCAAAGTAGACAGTGGACATCCATCAGCAGGTGGCAAAGGATGAGGCATAGAGACATTGGTAACCTCTCTGTGAAGACACAGTCCATTAGCGGCACTCGAATCCAGCAACGCATCATTGGGGACAAAAGTGGTGGCACAGGACTGACGGGAAGTCAAACTGGAACAATCGGGCTGTACAGGTAGGGAAGTGAGCACTCCAGGAAAGGCGCCATCACTCGCAGCAGGCCTGGGCGGGGAAACTCCAGAGACGAGAGAAGAAGTGTTCAGGAGTCCACTAGGGAGGTCGGAGGAATCATCAGGGCATCTAGCAAAAGGTGGAGATCTAGAACCAGGGCTCCGGACATCAGGGGGTGGTCGAGGCTTCGGCCGGGCAGCAAGGCGATGTGGAGACGACATCATCAACGTATCCTTGAATCGTGTGAAGAAATCCCAGAAATGCAGGAAAACAAGAGGCCTCTCGGCAAGATCAATCTAGGCAGCATGGAGTTGGGAGCGTCCAACAAAGCTTCAGCGAGTCAAAAAAAAAAAGGGAAGAGGGGGAGGTGAAAAGTGGAAGAGCAAAGAAGGAGAAAAGAAGAAAAGGAGTAGCCACACCCACAATTAAGAGGGAGTTAGCAGAAACGAAATGAGAGGGCTTATCAAAGCAAGAAAGACACTGCAAGCAGTGTTTTCCTGAATGGGAAGCAAGAGATAATAGGAAGGAACCACTTCCTTACTGAGAACGACTAAAAACAGCCGAATCAGCAACAAAAGCGGGAGGGAAAGGAAAGACCCGTACAAACACCAAAGTATGCTGCAAGAAGCACATTCAGTGCAGACAGGAAGGAACCGCTCGCTCACAGGTAACCTGCTCGCTCGCAGAGGATGGGAAAGGGCCCCATTGAACGCAAGTAAGGAACGTAATCGAACCATCAAGCGTCAATGGGAGAAGGGGAAAAGAAAGCAAAAACCATACTTACAGACCGCTTTAGCTCCGCTTCAGCTCCATTCTCCAGAAGAGTGAAGTTAATCCATCAGCAACATTCCACTGTGAAGATAAAAATAAATGAGTGCACAATTAAGCTGATAAGAACAGATACTACACTTTGATCTTAGCCAAAAGGCCGAGAAGCGATGCAGAATTCTCTGGCGTGATGAATTCACTTTCAATTTTTCATATTTCAAAAGTCCTGAGCATTCGTGCAGGGGGAGAAGGGGGTGCAGAAGACTCAGGTTAGCGAGTGCTGCTTGGGGGGTTTTTATGATATGTCGTTATTTCATCCTCCTCCTGTGTTACAAAAAAAGAGGTGTACAAGGATGACCAATTTCTGTCTAGTCAAGTGGATCATTTTGTGGTCCTTTCTAATGTTCCCATTCTGGAGGCGTCAGTCCCCTCCTCCTTGGGCGGGGCTAATTTTAAAAAGTCAAGGACGTCAAAAGTTCATTTCATTCAAGATTCAATTGCAAATTTTATTCTTACTACAGCAAATGAACCACAATGCTGAAATATCCTCACAGATATTTCTACAATATCGCAATAACTTACAGTAGTTATATTGGACGTTTTACGGAAACGTTGGCCGGAACAAAATTCAAAGTAGAAAAAGTTAATCCGATCTCAACGCGAAATCGCTACAGTCAATAACAGCAGTAAGTAAACAACTGAATTCCGGTGTTTTCCTCCAGCTTTTATAAGCTTATGCACCATGCAACATAATATTCTCGTATTTTCTCAATTTTTTTTTCAGATGGGAAAAGAGGACAATGAAATATTCATGAAAGTGTTCATTTCTCTGGAGTAGCTTCCTCCTCCGAAAAATCTCATTCTTCACTGCAGGTGAATATAAAACAAATGTAATTACAAAGGCAATAAAAATAGCAAAACCAAAAATAAATAAATAAATATTTCTGGAGTTATCGAATGCCCATGCTTGGGAAGAAATTATTTTTTGTGATTAAACAAATATTGAGACAGTAAAATTTATCAACCAAAACTGCATTACATAATGCCAGAGTTTGATTGACACAAACTCGACATGCACAGTCCAGCACATGGTTTCCAACTCAGAGATACTCTCTCTCTCTCTTCAGTTCAAACGTTGCACTTGAAAACACAGAGTGAAATATTAGGAACTTAAAACAATTAAACAAACAGAAAAATTACAAAAAACACTTTACAAATTAATTTGTAATATGTACAATAAAACAGTACTTTTTAATTTACAATTAATGATTACTTTGTATTCTACACTTCCACACTAGTGGCGGGCAAGCCATCTCAAAACTCAGAATAAACTGCTTCCTGCATAGTGCAGCCATCTATTGGCATTTTCCCGTTTGTTAATATTAATGTGCCAACAAAATAAATGAATGAATGAATAAAAACATAAATACAACAATCCTTAACAATAATTGTAGACCATTACAATTAGCTGGCGTTTAGAAATCATACAGAGACAAACAAAACAAACAAAACATTAGGAAACAGACAGAAAAATCTTTGTTGCTGCAGTGTGCCTACAAACATTTTACACCCTTTTGAGAGTTATTTACAATAAAAAGGCTCGTGTGTTGAAAGAAGCAATGTGTATACGCGCGCTGTAGTGGGAAAGATCTGGCAAATGTGAATAGGAATTCTCTCAAACTTACATGAAATGAGACAAAAATGTTACTGCAAATGAAATTTGAGTGATATTTCGAGGCCGATCTTCCTTCAATCAGTCAGACAGAATGAGTAAGTTGTTAACAGTACGGGGAAAAAAATGTGGATTTTATGGGATTTCTGTAAATACGAATAAAACTTCGTATTTACAGAAACCAGAACTTGACACTGAAAAGAACGAGGGTTAAACCCGAGGCTCCAGAATGTTCCCATTCCGAGGAAAAGAACGAGGGGCCCGAGCAATAGCAAGTTAAAAAAAAGGCAGGTCGCCGCACACTCGTACAAAGGTATGATGTTGTCAGACCTTCGGTTTTCTGAAATTTGAAGGGGCCATTTTAAAAGGACGTTTTCCTGAGGATGCAGTGGGTGAGTGAAGTTTCTGCTTTTTGGATATATTGTGGGCCGTATCCTGCAAGTAGTGCCATAGCAGGCCAACCCGTGGCGAGGGCGGAATAAATTCCTAACCACAAGCCTATCTGCAAAAATTAGTTTAATATCTTGACGTCATGTCGACGTCGTATCAGATATTAAGCTGATAAGAACAGATTCTTTATTTAAAATATTCCATGCCATTTTACACAGCATTGATCTGATCATGGCGTGTCAGACAATGACGCACGCAGTGCGATTTTCGTTATTAATAAATAATATTAAGAATTTCGACAAAAAGATAAAACAATGAAGACGTAACAATATAATTTCTTTAACGTTATTTACAATAAAATATTTAGCATTATGTACATCACTGGTTGTTTTGATTGTTTTGGCGTGTGCCTGTTAAATGTTCGATATAATTGTCTCTCGATGCCCGGATGGTTTCGCTAACAATAAGTTTGCGCATTAAGTTTGCATACTTATTTGTGCAGAGACGTCTCACAACTCTGTCATTTGCCGGATCCCATGATCCTAGAGCACCAACAACAATAGCCTCGGTACGAACATTTCTAAACTTTCTTCTTAGAAGGTCGGCAACAGGACGATATTTGGTCTCCTTCTCAGTTCTTGCATGTTGAAAAGAGGCGAGTCGATTCTCAAAGGCGACGGTCACATCAATAATGAGGCAAGAGTCGTCTTTGGAAAGGACAAGATCGGGTCTCAGGGAAGATCCTTCAATAGCCAGATTCTCAGAAAGGACGTTCCAGCGACCAGAAGCAGCATCCTTTAACCTCTTGACGATGGAATTGTGCCTGTTCTGGTAGAGCCGCGAATACTTCATGCAATGACAGATTACATGAGGCAGAGTCTCCTCTGGAAAGGGGCAGCGACGACATGCACGGCGAGTGCGATCCCATGGTTTGGAGGCGTTCAGTGGCACGAGGTTGAGGCGGGCGCGGTGGATAAAGCGCCAGTCGGCAAAGCGAATGAACGATCCCTCATGGAAGAAGTGTGAGCTTGCACGTGCAGCCGAAACGCATTCCATGGATTTTCCTTGACTTGGGAGATTCACCAAATCTTGGAGCCTGCAAGATCTTCTAAGGTGACGAAAGGATTTGAAAATAGAGTTCCTGTTGCTAGGAAAGATGGTAGAATTCCCACAGGAGATGGAAGGGCAGCCGTCGTTGTCAAAGCTCCAGGAGATGTTAAGGCGGCGAGAGGCAGCGCGGGCAGCAGACCATAGTGAAGAGGTGGGGTTGCTGGTGGCGGCGAATGGTCCCTCATCCGATGCAGAAAGGAACTGGCTGACGATAGAAGGAGATGGAGACAGCTGGATCCGAGCGCGAATGTATCCACAAAGATCATCCCAAGCAAGCTTGCGAACGAGTGGGTCCCTAGATGTTAGGAGCTTAAACGCACCGTCCACAGCAGCAATGTCGGAGTCTTCGGCGGCAAGAGGGACACCGAAGGAACCTTTCCCGGAGAGGCCGTAGAGATAGTTATTGGAGGCTTCTGGGGGGAGGTTCAGGGTCCTTTTAATGGCAGGCTTGAGGAGATCGTCGATCTTTTTCCAGTCAGTTTTGGAGAACTGAGACGTCCTCATGTGAAACAGGAGCGACGGGAAGAAGAAGGTCTTAAGAGCATCAATCCGTTGCCAGGGTGCCAGCTTAGATTCAGAAATACACTTGGCCAGTGACAAGAAGTCGCGGAGTTGGGCACGTGCAGGCGGGAGGTTGAAGCCAATGGGCTTACCAAGAAACTTGAAGAATTCACCCTCTTTAAGTGCAGGAATTGGAACTTCAGAGATGTAGAAGGCAGTCGGAAGAACACGGGAGGAGCGAACAGCAGAGAAGTGGAAGGAGCGGCACTTCTTGGGGTTCAGCAAGAGATTGAGCCTGGAACATGCATCTTGGACCCGGAGGAGGTCATGCTGGAGTGCTTCAGGAGAAGGCGCCAACAGGAGGAGGTCATCAGCATAGGCCAGAATCTTTGGAACCGGAGACATCGATTCAACACAGCGAAGGACGGGGTCGATGACAAGGTTGAATAGGAGTCCGCTAAGTGGGCAGCCTTGGCGAACCCCAGCGTGGATGTCGACAGGACAGGACGTGCCATCACTTGACAAGAAGGAGGTGGTAGAGCCACTGTAGAAGGACCTGATGAGGGAAGAGAAGTCGTCACCAACACCGGAGTCAGAGAGAGCAGCATAGATGGCTGAGTGTGGCACGGATCCAAAGGCATTAGAAATGTCTAAGGATGCTAAGCACAATTCAGACCTGGATCGACGAGCTAATTGGAGTTGACTGTGGAGGATGAAATTGTGTTCAAAGACACCATCATGAGCAAGGAAACCTTTCTGGCAGGGGCTGAGAACGTCGTGTGTAGAAAGCCAGCTGGAGAAACGACGTGCCATGCAACCAGCAAAGAGCCTTGAGATGCACGAGCTAAGGGCGATGGGTCGCCAGTTGTCAATAACGGAGGGGTCCCCATCCTTGAAGATAAGAAACGTGCGAGAGGACTTCCAAGAGGCCGGAATGCGTCGCAGCTTCAAGCAGATGTTAAAAATAGCACAAAGTGCCTTGCATTCGGGGTCGACATCTCTCCAGTGTCTGTAAGAAAGCCGATCAGGGCCAGGCGCGGAATTTTCACAAGCCATCAGCTTGGAACGCACTTCAGAAGGGGAGAACGGCGACATGTCAACAGGAGGACGATCAGAAGCATGCTGGCAGAAGATGGAAGTGTCTGCATCCCGTGGAGAGTACTTTTCAGAGAAGTGGGCAGCAAGATCTTCCGCAGGAATCGCACAGAAAGAGGAGTCACGTTGGGTGATGAGTCGGAGGGCTCTCCGACGATTCATCCGGTAGATCCTCTGTATGACACGGGGATTGGAGGCGTCCGGTGTGCGGCGAAACCCAGACTCTTCAGGAGGCACAGGTGGAGGGAGCTTGACAGTATCAGAGGCAGAGGAGATGATGGCATCAAGGCAGGTCTCGAATTCGGACCAGGTGTTATTGTCATCTGGAGCAGAGGAGAGGCGCTGGAGGGTCTCGCTGAACTGCAGCAGTGGGGAATCATCTGGAAGCAGGGTGTCAATGGAGGGAACAGTCGCGGAGTCACGAAGGCTACCGGAAGGAACGGAGATTCCATCATCAAGGAAGCTTGAATTGAGAAAGTCGTCCGCTGGAGCAGAGAGCGAGAGAGCCGGCGAAGAAAGTGCAGGAGAGACTGGAGAAGCAGAAGGAGATGATCTTCTGGCAGGAGAAGCAGGAGTACCAGGTGAAGAAGTAGGAGATGAGTGAGGACGCTCTGGAGAGACTGCAGCAGAAGGAACAGGAGGCGAGGGTGCGGCAGTCGAGGCAAGAGCATCATTCATAGGAACGGCGGGTACAGCAGGCGGAGGAGCAGGCACCGTGGAAGCAGCAGCAGGAGAAACCTGGGTAGGTTGTTGGCGTGGTCTTCTCGGTCTTTGAGGGACAGGAAGAGGGAGAGCAATATTATCAGAGGTAGCATTACGTTCAGCTCGCTGATGGAAGGCAGAGTGGTTGAAGAGACCTTTTCTGGAAGGACAGGAGAAGGGACACACTGAACATTTCCACCGGAACGAAGCACCAGACGAGAGGACAGTAGGAGAAGAACGGAAGCAGGAATGGGAAGACACCTTGTTCACCAAGAGCATGCAACAGTGACTGCACCATTTCATGCAGGAAGAGATGGGAAGCTGATGCTCCTGGAGAAGGTGGCGTGTGAGAGACTTCTTCATCCTTGACCAGGAGTTGGACCTAAATAGAAGGCTGCAGTTTACTTCCGTGCAGGAGAAGACGTCGTTGACAGGAAAGACGAGATGCAGCGTAGAGTCGACCCGACAAGTGGAATCAGGACCCTGAGGGCCGATGTAGGTGGTGTCAAGGCCAGGAGAACTGGGAGGAGGCGAAGTTCTGGGGGCGGCAGTCGGAGAATCAGAAGCAGGAAGCCGGAAATCATGAGGAGAGTCAGAGCTGGGAGAGGATCTGTGACGTCGGTACCAGTGGAAGCGCAGCTGTTTCTTGTTGATACAGGACATTCCACAGTCACCACAGATGATCAAGGCAGGCGGAGGAGGAGAAGGGGAAACGGAGGTGCTGGCATCCGGCAGACAGGTGGACACGGCAGTCGGATCACTGGCGCAAGATGAGGAACCTGGGGCAGACGTCACAGGGCAGACAGGAGGCAAGATGTCGCCGCTAGGTGCAGGGACAACTGTGCAATCAGGAGACATCGTGGAAGGAGATCCAGGAGGAGGCGGTCCAGAGCAGGTATGTTTGACAGCAGCACGCGAACGAGTGTGGTGGCACACTGGCGAGTCAGAGGAAACATCAAAGAGAGAAGAGGCAGGCGAGTCAGACGAAGATCCAGTGGGATGAAGATCCAAGGTGGGAGACTGTGAAGAGCGGGGTCCAGGAGGTGAGCCACAAGAGCGACGGTAAACTGAGTCAGGCGACCTTTCGTAGATCTTTGCTAGGAGTTGCCTGAGATTACCACCTCGTAGCAGTGGAGGACCGGAAGGCGTGGCAGCCGCAGCAACATGTCGGACAGGAGGTCTTGAGCTGGAACGCATAGCAGAAGCATGGTTTTCAACAGGCAGACAGGTGACAGAGCAGGGCTGAGGTGACGGCACAGCAAGAGAGGAGCGCATATCCACAGCAGGTATCGTAGAAGCCGTAGGCAACATCCGAGGTAGGCCAGGAGTTGTTGGCGACGGGATTCTGGGCGGACGAACCGGAACTGGAATGTAGTCACTCGAGGAGCCGGCATCATTCGGTGGTCCAGGCATAGCTGAAAAAAAAATGGAGAGAAACACAGCAGCACAAAAAGCAAGAACAAAGCACTTTTGGCAAGATCAAACATAAAACAGTCAGAGGGCAAGAGCAACTGTCGAAGCTTTGGGTGGATCTGGTAGGGAAAAAAACATAACCAGGGTAGGCGGAGAAAGTAGCGCGTGCAACTAGCCGATTTGGATGGAAATTGGTGTCGAGCTAAGGATTCACTCAGCCGAGTGGCCTGTCTGCTAAGACACCAATGGAGGTAAGTCCCTGGACCCACGACGAACTGGGGGTCGAGGCACCTATCGAGACTAAATACTCGAAAGGAAAAACCATTGACAGGAAAGCAAAGACGATGACCAGGACTTGGAAGATTACGCCCCACTAAAGGCCGTACCCAGCCGGGTGTCCTTTTCACATGGATGGGCAATCGGAAGCTTACTTGATCCCTGACCTGTGGCAGAACACAGGCTAAGGGCTCACGGCTACTCCGGGACACTAATCCGAGTAAGCATAAAAACCAACCAGTTAGATCGAAACTAACCTGGACATGGGAAAAATAAATAAAACGAAACAAACGATAGCGGAAGGAGCAAAGAGATAGGGATGAAATAAAGGAAAGACCACGCCCACCATAATAGTGAGTTTGTGCAAAGGAAAAAATAAGGGCTCAACGAAAGCATTTTAACACTAAATAGCGAAAAAATACTAAAGAAGAGCAAGAATAGACAGGAAAGAGGTAGAAAAAGTTAGACCCCACCCATCACATGGATTAACCGAAAACGGCTAGTTCGGTGATAGCGGGAAAAGACACCTGCACGCTCACAAGGAAAGGAAAGGTTCCTACTGACGCAAGTAAAGGTCACCAACCCATCAAGCATCAGTAGGAGAAAAAGAGACAAAATAAAGCAAAACTTACCAAAGATCCACCTTGGCTCCGCCCTCCGGACGAGGCAACTACTCTATCAGCATATCCACCGGTGAACCTATAAAAATAAATCAAACCGGCAAATTAAGCTGATAAGAACAGATACTACACTTTGATCTTAGCCAAAAGGCCGAGAAGCGATGCAGAATTCTCTGGCGTGATGAATTCACTTTCAATTTTTCATATTTCAAAAGTCCTGAGCATTCGTGCAGGGGGAGAAGGGGGTGCAGAAGACTCAGGTTAGCGAGTGCTGCTTGGGGGTTTCTTATGATATGTCGTTATTTCATCCTCCTCCTGTGTTACAAAAAAAGAGGTGTACAAGGATGACCAATTTCTGTCTAGTCAAGTGGATCATTTTGCGGTCCTTTCTAATGTTCCCATTCTGGAGGCGTCAGTCCCCTCCTCCTTGGGCGGGGCTAGTTTTAAAAAGCCAAGGACGTCAAAAGTTCATTTCATTCAAGATTCAATTGCAAATTTTATTCTTACTACAGCAAATGAACCACAATGCTGAAATATCCTCACAGATATTTCTACAATATCGCAATAACTTACAGTAGTTATATTGGACGTTTTACGGAAACGTTGGCCGGAACAAAATTCAAAGTAGAAAAAGTTAATCCGATCTCAACGCGAAATCGCTACAGTCAATAACAGCAGTAAGTAAACAACTGAATTCCGGTGTTTTCCTCCAGCTTTTATAAGCTTATGCACCATGCAACATAATATTCTCGTATTTTCTCAATTTTTTTTCAGATGGGAAAAGAGGACAATGAAATATTCATGAAAGTGTTCATTTCTCTGGAGTAGCTTCCTCCTCCGAAAAATCTCATTCTTCACTGCAGGTGAATATAAAACAAATGTAATTACAAAGGCAATAAAAATAGCAAAACCAAAAATAAATAAATAAATATTCCTGGAGTTATCGAATGCCCATGCTTGGGCAGAAATTATTTTTTGTGATTAAACAAATATTGAGACAGTAAAATTTATCAGCCAAAACTGCATTACATAATGCCAGAGTTTGATTGACACAAACTCGACATGCACAGTCCAGCACATGGTTTCCAACTCAGAGATACTCTCTCTCTCTGTCTCTTCAGTTCAAACGTTGCACTTGAAAACACAGAGTGAAATATTAGGAACTTAAAACAATTAAACAAACAGAAAAATTACAAAAAACACTTTACAAATTCATTTGTAATATGTACAATAAAACAGTACTTTTTAATTTACAATTAATGATTACTTTGTATTCTACACTTCCACACTAGTGGCGGGCAAGCCATCTCAAAACTCAGAATAAACTGCTTCCTGCATAGTGCAGCCATCTATTGGCATTTTCCCGTTTGTTAATATTAATGTGCCAACAAAATAAATGAATGAATGAATAAAAACATAAATACAACAATCCTTAACAATAATTGTAGACCATTACAATTAGCTGGCGTTTAGAAATCATACAGAGACAAACAAAACATTAGGAAACAGACAGAAAAATCTTTGTTGCTGCAGTGTGCCTACAAACATTTTACACCCTTTTGAGAGTTATTTACAATAAAAAGGCTCGTGTGTTGAAAGAAGCAATGTGTATACGCGCGCTGTAGTGGGAAAGATCTGGCAAATGTGAATAGGAATTCTCTCAAACTTACATGAAATGAGACAAAAATGTTACTGCAAATGAAATTTGAGTGATATTTCGAGGCCGATCTTCCTTCAATCAGTCAGACAGAATGAGTAAGTTGTTAACAGTACGGGGAAAAAAATGTGGATTTTATGGGATTTCTGTAAATACGAATAAAACTTCGTATTTACAGAAACCAGAACTTGACACTGAAAAGAACGAGGGTTAAACCCGAGGCTCCAGAATGTTCCCATTCCGAGGAAAAGAACGAGGGGCCCGAGCAATAGCAAGTTAAAAAAATGGCAGGTCGCCGCACACTCGTACAAAGGTATGATGTTGTCAGACCTTCGGTTTTCTGAAATTTGAAGAGGCCATTTTAAAAGGACGTTTTCCTGAGGATGCAGTGGGTGAGTGAAGTTTCTGCTTTTTGGATATATTGTGGGCCGTATCCTGCAAGTAGTGCCATAGCAGGCCAACCCGTGGCGAGGGCGGTATAAATTCCTAACCACAAGCCTATCTGCAAAAATTAGTTTAATATCTTGACGTCATGTCGACGTCGTATCAGATATTAAGCTGATAAGAACAGAAAATTTTTATTAACAAATGTTTCTTGCCATTTTACATAGTGTTGGTAAGACCATGGCATGCTATACCAACAACGCACACAGTGCGATTTTAGCTTTCATATTTATTTGTTGTGAGAGATATGTACATATTTACAATATTTACAAAATTTGCATAACTGTGAAAGTCCTTTATACAAGAGTTGTCCCATGACCGCATCCTGACAAGCTGTCACTGAGTCCAACAGTGCCTAATTAGGACTGTTTTACCGCAGTGAGGTGCTCAACATACACGTCCCTAGAAAATTTAATAGTTTCGCTAACTGCGAGTTTCTTCAAAAGGTTTCCGTATTTGTTGCTGCACAGCCTGCGTAGCACTCTATCGTTCTTGTCGTCCCAAGAGCCGAGAGAACCAATGATGATGGGATGAATCTGAACATCGGTGTAGTCTTTCCTGAGCAGCTCAGCAACCGGACGGTACTTGGAAATCTTCTCCTCTCTGGCGGAAGAAAAAGCAGCAAGCCTATTCTCGAACGGGATGGTGACGTCGATTACCAGAGCGGAGGAGCCTTTGCGAAGAACCAGATCGGGGCGGAGAGAAGTACCAGGGAAGACTTGGTTGCAGAAGAGCACATCCCAGCGCCCACTCGCGGCCTTCTTCAGCCGTTCAACCACAGCATTGTGACGCCGCTGGAAAATGGAAGAATAACGCATACAGTGGTTGAGGACATGTGGGAGCGTTTCTTCACTGAAATTGCAACGGCGACATCCACGGCGTGAACGGTCCCAGGGCTTGCAGGCATTGAGAGGTACCAGGTTCAGCCTGGCACGGTGAACAAATCTCCAGTCCGCGAAGCGCGTGAAGGACCCCTCTCTGAAGAAGTGCGAGCTCGAGCGCGAGACGGCAACACATTCCATGGCCTTACCCTGGTTCGGGAGGAGGGACAGGTCACTAATACGGGTAGCCCGTCATAGGGTCCGGAAAGCCCGGAAGATGGTGTGCTTCTGGCTCGGGAAGATGGTGTTAGGACCACAGGAAATGGAGTTAGACCCACCAGCATCGATAGTCCAAACAATCTTGAGGCGCCGAGATGCGGACCTTGCGGCAGACCACGTAGAGGAGATGGAATTGCAAGAGGCGGCAAAGGGAGCCTCGTCCGAAGCAGACAGGAACTGTGCCACTAACTCAGGAGAAGGAGCGAATCCGATGCGTGCACGGACGAAGGAGGTCAGATCATCCCAGGCGGAAGCACGAACAAAGGGATCTCTAGCGCAGAGCAGCTTGAAGGCAGAGTCGACGGCAGAGATGTCTGAATCCTCCGCAGCGAGTGGAATGCCAAGGGCACCTTTGCCGGAAAGGCCATAAAGATAATTGTTAGATGCCTCGGGAGGAAGATTCAGGGTCTTCTTGAGGGCAGGACGCAGAAAATCGTCAATCTTCTTCCAGTCTCCCTTAGCGTGCTGCGAAGTCCTCATGAAGAAGAGGAGAGAGGGAAAAAAGAAAGTCTTCATTGCATCCAGGCGTTGCCACGGAGCGAGCTTCGAGTCCATAATCTTCTTAGCCAGGATCAAGAAATCACGTAGCTGCACACGGACAGGTGGAAGGTGGAAGCCCACGGGTTTCCCGAGGAAACGGAAGTGATCACCATCACCAAGGGCGTGGATAGGGATGCCATCCAGGTAGAAGACGGTCGGACGCACTCTAGCAGGGCGAGAAGCATCAAGGTGAAGTGTGTGGCATTTACCGGGATTAAGCTGAAGACCAAGACGAGAGAAGACGTCAGAAATGCGATCCAGGTCATCCTGAAGAACGTAGGGAGAAGGAGCGAGCAGGAGGACGTCATCGGCGAAGGCGAGGACACGAGGCGAGGAAGGAGAAGAGCCAACAGAGCGGAGAACAGGATCAATGGCCAAGTTAAACAGGAGGCCGCTCAAGGGACACCCCTGACGAACACCGGCATTGATGTCAACAGGGCCAGAAACACCGTCGGAAGAGAGGAAGCAGGTAGAGGAATTCCTGTAGAGGTCTTGGATTAAGGAGACGAAGTCCTCCCCGACACCAGACGTGAGTAGTGCAGTGAAGATCGCAGAGTGCGGGACCGAGCCGAAGGCGTTGGCAATGTCGAGAGAGGCCAGACAGAGCTCAGACTTCGTCCTACGGGCAAGCTGGAACCGCTGCTGGACGATGAAGTTGTGCTCAAGAACCCCATCGTGCGGCATGAATCCTTTCTGTGAGGGGAGGAGAATCTCGTTGTCACATAACCAGTGCGTGAGACGTTTCGCTAGACATCCAGAGAAAAGGCGAGCAATTGAAGAACTGAGGGCAATTGGCCTCCAGTTGTCAATCACCGACGGGTCCCCTTTCTTGAAGATGAGGAACGAACGGGAAGATTTCCATGAGGACGGAACACGCCGGAAGCGAAGACAGATGTTGAATATCTCACTCAAGATCTTGCAGTCTGGATCAGCCTCTCGCCAGTGGGCATACGAGAGGCGGTCAGGGCCGGGCGCAGAGTTCTCACAGGAGCGAAGCTTTGCAAGAACCTCGGCAGGAGAGAAAGGAGACAAATCGAGAGGAGGACGTTCCGGGATACAGGTAGTGAAGATAGATGAGTCAGAGTCTCTGGCGGAGTACCTTGAGGAGAATTCGAGGGCGATCTCTTCTGCAGGAATGGAGCAAGGAGGAGAGATGTCAGAGGAAAGGAGACGGATGGCTCTGCGACGATTTCTCCGGTATAAACGTTGAATGACCCGAGGATTAGAGGTGTTGACCGGGCGCGGAGAACCAGGCACAGGAGGAGGAGGAGGGAGCTTGACAATTTCTGAGGCAGACTCCGTGACGTTCAGAAGGCAGGCCTCAAAGGAGTCCCAAGCATCATCGTCAGTAGTCCCAGAAGAAAAGCTATGCAGGGAATCCCAGAAGTTCAGGAGAGGAGGCTCAGTGACCGGAATTACGTCTGCAGGAGGAATACGAGCAGGGTCATCAGCGGCCACAACGGGGACAACCTCATGAAGGTCGACATCAGGAAACTCGGAAGTGGGGAAGACGGCAGAAGATTGTGTGTCATCAGCAGGTGACGAAGAGGAGGGAGGAGATGCAGAGACGAGGCAATCAGGGGGAACAACAGCACGGGAGGAGGAGGCAGCAGGTGAGGCAGAAGTCGACACAGGAGCAGGATGAGCGGCCGAAGAGGGATGAAGAAGCCCTGGACGAGGAGCATCAGGAGTAGCCCTGGAGACGTCGGGAGGAGAAGGTGGCAGGGAGTGAGAGGCCGATACAGCAGGAGACGAATCGGAAGAGCAAGGAGATGGGACTGGAGCAGGTGAAGAAGGAGCGTCCACAGAAGTCACAGGAGGAGCTGGAGCGGACGTAGCCGGAGATCTGGAGGACACGTCAGCGGGTGAAGAAGAGGCACCAGGTGGAGGGTGCGGCTGTCTACGGCGCTGTCGCTGAGGCACAGGAGCAGGAAGATGAATGTTGTGGTCAATAGAAGAGTTCCTCTCAGCACGCCGGTGGAATTCGGAGTGGTTGAATAACCCTTTCCGGGAAGGACACGAGAACGGACAAACTGTACACTTCCAGCGGAAAGAGCCACCAGTGGAGATGACGGGAGGCGAGTTGCGGAAACAGGCATGGACAGAAACCTTGTTGGCAAGCCGGGAGTTGCAAAGGCTGCACCATTTCATGCATGAAGAAATGGGGGTCAGATGTTCCTGGAGAAGGTGTCTGGTGAGGGATCTCTTCATGCAGGACCAGGAGTTGGAGCGGAACAGGAGGCTGCAATTGGGCTCTGTGCACCTGAAGACATCGCTTACAGGAAAGACGAGATGGAGCGTGGTACCCTCGCGGCACGTAGTAGAAGGAATAGGAGCGCCTGAAGATGGAGCATTGGAAGGAGGCGGTGAGGCTTGAAGAGAAGTAGACGGGAGCTGCGGATGGCCAGTGGAAGAGAAGTCAGCAGCACCAGGAGGGGCGGGAGGAGGAGGAAGGCGATGACGGCGGAAGCGGTGAAAGCGTAGCTGTCTCTTGTTGAGGAACGACTTACCACACGTTGGACAGTCAACCGGAGAAGAGCAAGTGGAGACACCAGGAGACGCGGGCACAGCAGCAATAGGAGAAATACCAGAATCCGGGCGTGAAGGAGACCCCCGCCTAGAAGCAGATTCGTCGGAAAGCAGGAGAGACGCTCTGTCGCCAGAAGTTGCAGGAGCAGGAACAGGAGAGGAGGAAGCACTAGGAGTTTCATCAGCAGAGATCGCAGAGGACGCAGAACGAACTGTAGGACTACCCGAAGGAGAAGTAGATGTGGCAGATCGAGCAACCAGCGTTTCAGCAGCAACAGGAGACATGGTCGGAGAAGTGTGCGAGCAGGAGTGTCCAGCAGCAGCACGTGATCTTGTGTGGTGACACACTGGGGAATCTGAAGAAGGGGCACTGGTAGCAGGGATGGAGCCAGGAGAAGGTAAGGATGGAGCCGAAGTAAGAGGCACGAGCGGTGCAGTGAGCGTTTCCGAAGGAGGCGAAGTCCGGGAGCGGGAAGCGAAGACATCATTGCAGATGCGAGAGGAGGCAGACGTCCTGGCAGAGATGATGGAGAGCATCTGGCACAGGGAACCACTTCTCAGCAGAGGAGGACCAGAGGGAACAGCAGCGGCAGAGATGTGGCGACGTGGAGCAGGAGCAGGGTGAAGACTACCAGACCGCGTTGTCATCACGGAGGAGTGACCAGAAGCGGGCAAATGGCTCAGAGGTCTGCGTGGCGTCCTGTCCAGCGATCCATCGGGGCATCCAGCACTCTGTGGCAGTCCACCAAGGACAGATGGCATCGGAGGGAGACCAGGAGTAGTCGGAGAAGGAAGGCGAGGCGGCCTCTCTGGCAAAATGATCTGATGCGCTGACGCAGGATCAGACATAGCTGAAAAAACTAAAGAAACAGTAACACAAATAACTAGCAAATTATCCAATTGGCAAGATCAAAGTGAGGCAGCGGGGGGAGCTTCAATTGGGGCTTTTGGTGGACCCAAGAAAAGAAGATAAGAACGAGGAAAAGAAAAGGAGGGAAGAGCCAAAGAAGAAGGAGGAAAACGAGGGAAAGAGCAAAAGAAGAAGGAAGGAAAAGTAGGGAGAGAGTAAAGTCGAAACCACGCCCACCCGGACGAGTGAGGCAGCGGAAAGGAAGTTCAGGGCTTATCAAAACAGAAAAGACACCGTAAACGGAGTATTTCTGAAATGAAAAGCGAGAAGACATAGAAAAGAAACCATTTCTCACTAGGGACGACTGAAAAACAGCCGAAGCAGTAAGAAGGGAGAAGAAAAAGTTAGGCCCCGCGCAGCACGAAATATACTGCAAGCAGTATAAACAGTGTAGACGGGAAAGAACCTGCTCGCTCACAGGCAACCTGCACGCTCAAAGGTGAAAGGGCCCCATTGAACGCAAGTAAAGAACGTATTCGAACCATCAAGCGTCAATGGGAGGGGAGAGAGAGAGAGAGAGAAAGAAAGCAAAACTTACGTAGGATCCACCTCGACTCCGCTTTCAGCTCCGTCCACCAGACGAGTAAACTATTCCATCAGCATGGTGTCTGGAAATCTGAAAAAAGAACAAAATAAGACGTCAGATTAAGCTGATAAGAACAGATACTACACTTTGATCTTAGCCAAAAGGCCGAGAAGCGATGCAGAATTCTCTGGCGTGATGAATTCACTTTCAATTTTTCATATTTCAAAAGTCCTGAGCATTCGCGCAGGGGGAGAAGGGGGTGCAGAAGACTCAGGTTAGCGAGTGCTGCTTGGGGGGTTTTTATGATATGTCGTTATTTCATCCTCCTCCTGTGTTACAAAAAAAGAGGTGTACAAGGATGACCAATTTCTGTCTAGTCAAGTGGATCATTTTGCGGTCCTTTCTAATGTTCCCATTCTGGAGGCGTCAGTCCCCTCCTCCTTGGGCGGGGCTAGTTTTAAAAAGCCAAGGACGTCAAAAGTTCATTTCATTCAAGATTCAATTGCAAATTTTATTCTTACTACAGCAAATGAACCACAATGCTGAAATATCCTCACAGATATTTCTACAATATCGCAATAACTTACAGTAGTTATATTGGACGTTTTACGGAAACGTTGGCCTGAGCAAAATTCAAAGTAGAAAAAGTTAATCCGATCTCAACGCGAAATCGCTACAGTCAATAACAGCAGTAAGTAAACAACTGAATTCCGGTGTTTTCCTCCAGCTTTTATAAGCTTATGCACCATGCAACATAATATTCTCGTATTTTCTCAATTTTTTTTCAGATGGGAAAAGAGGACAATGAAATATTCATGAAAGTGTTCATTTCTCTGGAGTAGCTTCCTCCTCCGAAAAATCTCATTCTTCACTGCAGGTGAATATAAAACAAATGTAATTACAAAGGCAATAAAAATAGCAAAACCAAAAATAAATAAATAAATATTCCTGGAGTTATCGAATGCCCATGCTTGGGAAGAAATTATTTCTTGTGATTAAACAAATATTGAGACAGTAAAATTTATCAGCCAAAACTGCATTACATAATGCCAGAGTTTGATTGACACAAACTCGACATGCACAGTCCAGCACATGGTTTCCAACTCAGAGATACTCTCTCTCTCTCTTCAGTTCAAACGTTGCACTTGAAAACACAGAGTGAAATATTAGGAACTTAAAACAATTAAACAAACAGAAAAATTACAAAAAACACTTTACAAATTAATTTGTAATATGTACAATAAAACAGTACTTTTTAATTTACAATTAATGATTACTTTGTATTCTACACTTCCACACTAGTGGCGGGCAAGCCATCTCAAAACTCAGAATAAACTGCTTCCTGCATAGTGCAGCCATCTATTGGCATTTTCCCGTTTGTTAATATTAATGTGCCAACAAAATAAATGAATGAATGAATAAAAACATAAATACAACAATCCTTAACAATAATTGTAGACCATTACAATTAGCTGGCGTTTAGAAATCATACAGAGACAAACAAAACAAACAAAACATTAGGAAACAGACAGAAAAATCTTTGTTGCTGCAGTGTGCCTACAAACATTTTACACCCTTTTGAGAGTTATTTACAATAAAAAGGCTCGTGTGTTGAAAGAAGCAATGTGTATACGCGCGCTGTAGTGGGAAAGATCTGGCAAATGTGAATAGGAATTCTCTCAAACTTACATGAAATGAGACAAAAATGTTACTGCAAATGAAATTTGAGTGATATTTCGAGGCCGATCTTCCTTCAATCAGTCAGACAGAATGAGTAAGTTGTTAACAGTACGGGGAAAAAAATGTGGATTTTATGGGATTTCTGTAAATACGAATAAAACTTCGTATTTACAGAAACCAGAACTTGACACTGAAAAGAACGAGGGTTAAACCCGAGGCTCCAGAATGTTCCCATTCCGAGGAAAAGAACGAGGGGCCCGAGCAATAGCAAGTTAAAAAAAAGGCAGGTCGCCGCACACTCGTACAAAGGTATGATGTTGTCAGACCTTCGGTTTTCTGAAATTTGAAGAGGCCATTTTAAAAGGACGTTTTCCTGAGGATGCAGTGGGTGAGTGAAGTTTCTGCTTTTTGGATATATTGTGGGCCGTATCCTGCAAGTAGTGCCATAGCAGGCCAACCCGTGGCGAGGGCGGTATAAATTCCTAACCACAAGCCTATCTGCAAAAATTAGTTTAATATCTTGACGTCATGTCGACGTCGTATCAGATATTAAGCTGATAAGAACAGAAAATTTTTATTAACAAATGTTTCTTGCCATTTTACATAGTGTTGGTAAGACCATGGCATGCTATACCAACAACGCACACAGTGCGATTTTAGCTTTCATATTTATTTGTTGTGAGAGATATGTACATATTTACAATATTTACAAAATTTGCATAACTGTGAAAGTCCTTTATACAAGAGTTGTCCCATGACCGCATCCTGACAAGCTGTCACTGAGTCCAACAGTGCCTAATTAGGACTGTTTTACCCCAGTGAGGTGCTCAACATACACGTCCCTAGAAAATTTAATAGTTTCGCTAACTGCGAGTTTCTTCAAAAGGTTTCCGTATTTGTTGCTGCACAGCCTGCGTAGCACTCTATCGTTCTTGTCGTCCCAAGAGCCGAGAGAACCAATGATGATGGGATGAATCTGAACATCGGTGTAGTCTTTCCTGAGCAGCTCAGCAACCGGACGGTACTTGGAAATCTTCTCCTCTCTGGCGGAAGAAAAAGCAGCAAGCCTATTCTCGAACGGGATGGTGACGTCGATTACCAGAGCGGAGGAGCCTTTGCGAAGAACCAGATCGGGGCGGAGAGAAGTACCAGGGAAGACTTGGTTGCAGAAGAGCACATCCCAGCGCCCACTCGCGGCCTTCTTCAGCCGTTCAACCACAGCATTGTGACGCCGCTGGAAAATGGAAGAATAACGCATACAGTGGTTGAGGACATGTGGGAGCGTTTCTTCACTGAAATTGCAACGGCGACATCCACGGCGTGAACGGTCCCAGGGCTTGCAGGCATTGAGAGGTACCAGGTTCAGCCTGGCACGGTGAACAAATCTCCAGTCCGCGAAGCGCGTGAAGGACCCCTCTCTGAAGAAGTGCGAGCTCGAGCGCGAGACGGCAACACATTCCATGGCCTTACCCTGGTTCGGGAGGAGGGACAGGTCACTAATACGGGTAGCCCGTCATAGGGTCCGGAAAGCCCGGAAGATGGTGTGCTTCTGGCTCGGGAAGATGGTGTTAGGACCACAGGAAATGGAGGGAGACCCACCAGCATCGATAGTCCAAACAATCTTGAGGCGCCGAGATGCGGACCTTGCGGCAGACCACGTAGAGGAGATGGAATTGCAAGAGGCGGCAAAGGGAGCCTCGTCCGAAGCAGACAGGAACTGTGCCACTAACTCAGGAGAAGGAGCGAATCCGATGCGTGCACGGACGAAGGAGGTCAGATCATCCCAGGCGGAAGCACGAACAAAGGGATCTCTAGCGCAGAGCAGCTTGAAGGCAGAGTCGACGGCAGAGATGTCTGAATCCTCCGCAGCGAGTGGAATGCCAAGGGCACCTTTGCCGGAAAGGCCATAAAGATAATTGTTAGATGCCTCGGGAGGAAGATTCAGGGTCTTCTTGAGGGCAGGACGCAGAAAATCGTCAATCTTCTTCCAGTCTCCCTTAGCGTGCTGCGAAGTCCTCATGAAGAAGAGGAGAGAGGGAAAAAAGAAAGTCTTCATTGCATCCAGGCGTTGCCACGGAGCGAGCTTCGAGTCCATAATCTTCTTAGCCAGGATCAAGAAATCACGTAGCTGCACACGGACAGGTGGAAGGTGGAAGCCCACGGGTTTCCCGAGGAAACGGAAGTGATCACCATCACCAAGGGCGTGGATAGGGATGCCATCCAGGTAGAAGACGGTCGGACGCACTCTAGCAGGGCGAGAAGCATCAAGGTGAAGTGTGTGGCATTTACCGGGATTAAGCTGAAGACCAAGACGAGAGAAGACGTCAGAAATGCGATCCAGGTCATCCTGAAGAACGTAGGGAGAAGGAGCGAGCAGGAGGACGTCATCGGCGAAGGCGAGGACACGAGGCGAGGAAGGAGAAGAGCCAACAGAGCGGAGAACAGGATCAATGGCCAAGTTAAACAGGAGGCCGCTCAAGGGACACCCCTGACGAACACCGGCATTGATGTCAACAGGGCCAGAAACACCGTCGGAAGAGAGTGAGTGAGTGAGTGAGTGAGTGAATATGGCGCAAAAACCAGAGATGATTATGACGCGCCAAACAAAAGATGAGATGATTACAATTGATGACATTAAAATTCAATAAATAAAAACAAGTAGATAAATGTACCAAATCCAGAGGATGAAGTCATATAAAAACAAGTTAAAAGCACATATTAACATTCAAGACACAGTCTTCAAAACAAATTACATTTGGTAATAAAAGCCAATCTCTTTTAAATAATAAAATAAATTAGAATTGACCTCTCTTCCGATTAAACGGTCGAGAGGTAAGTCACAGCTATTAAAATATTTCTGGCGAAGACTATTAAAACATTGACACTCAATTAAAATATGACGAACAGATAAACAAACATTACAATTAAAAAAACAGGCTCATTTTCAGCTTTAAGAAGATAGCTATGTGTGACTCTGGTATGACCAATTCTGAGTCGAGTCAAAAGAACGTCCTCTTTACGATTTCCAGCAAAATCCCAATGCTCAATTCTAGGTTTGATGTTTCTCAACTTGTTGTGATGCTGAACATCCCAAATTTGCTGCCATTTTTTTCGTATCTTTCCCTTGATGACACAGCAGATGTCTCTAAAAGGGATAAGGCGACTGGACAGTTCGACAGCAGATTTTGCAGCGATGTCTGCAAGCTCGTTTCCCTTTATTCCCGTATGCCCGGGAACCCAGCAGTACAGGATTTCATATCCTCGTATCATTAAATTTCTATGAATTTTGAGAACATCCACTACCACAGGATTCTGAGCGTTGGGAAAAGCTTCCAAGGATTTAAGAGCACTATACGAGTCTGTGTAAACTATGAACTTTTTGTGGCAGAGCTTTGAGATGTACAAAAGAGCATAATATATTGCAGTTAGTTCAGATGTTAGGACAGAGAAAGCATGGTGCAGGCATCTGCCCTCTATGTAATTTTCAAATACAAAAGCCATCCCGACATGATCATTTGACTTTGATCCATCTGTGTATATCGGATAATAACTGCTATATTTGTGCCTGTGCTCAGCGAAAAGTTGTCTGTAAACGATCTCGTTAGTGCTCGCCTTTACGTGATATTTAAAAACATCAAGAAGCTGGATCCGTGAATTTTCCCAAGGTGGAATTTCAAAATTCTGTACTGCTTGGGGGTGCATATCAGAGAGGGAGAGTTCCTCAATGACAGGGCGAACTCTTAAAGGGAAAGTAGGAACACAGGATGGACGTGTTTCAAATAATGTGTTACACTCATTATCAAGTAAGCACAGCTTATTGGGATGTTCAGGTTGAGATAGAGTATTAAAATATTGCAAAAGGGACAATTGCTCACGCCTCAAATGAAGTGATGGTTCGTTACAGTCAACATATAGGCTCTGCACAGGAGAAGTCCTGAAAGCTCCTGAACAAATCCGCAGACCTTGATGGTGAACAGGATCCAGTTTTAACAAAACAGATGAGCGAGCGGATCCATACACAACTGAGCCATAGTCCAGTTTAGAGCGGATAAGCGCTCTGTAAATGCGAAGCATGGAGCAACGCTCTGCACCCCAGGAGGTGTTCGCCAACACTTTTAAAATATTTAGTGTTTTTAGACACTTCTTTCTCAGGTTTAAAACATGAGAAAGGAAAGTCAATTTTCGGTCGAACGTCACTCCTAAAAATTTTACTTCAGGCGCAACTGGAATAATTGTACCATTCAAGTATAACTCAGGTTCAGGATGGAGACCTCGCTTCCTACAAAAGTGCACGCAGACAGTTTTCTGTTTCGAAAAGTTAAATCCCTGTTTGTCTGACCATTCTTGGATCTTAATCAGAGCCATCTGCAGTTGCCTCTCTACATATCTCATGTCTGCTCCTCGACAGCTAATCTGCAGATCATCAACATATAGAGATCCCAAGATGGTGGGAGGAAGTTCTTTTAGTACAGAATTTATTTTTAAACTAAACAGGGTTACACTGAGCACACAGCCTTGAGGCACACCCTCTTCCTGTTCAAAAACATCCGAAAAAACAGAGCCAATTCTTACTTGAAAAGTTCTAGTGTTCAAGAAATTTTGAATGAAAATTGGTAGGTTGCCGCGCAAGCCACTCTCGTGAAGATCCCGGAGTATACCGTATCTCCATGCCTTATCATAAGCTTTTTCAATGTCGAAGAATATCGAGACAAGGTGGCTTCTTCTTACAAATGCTTTTCGAATAGATGTCTCTAAGAGGAGCATGTTATCTACAGTTGTTCTTCCCTTTCGAAAACCACTCTGATAAGGCGATATAATATCATTCTTTTCGAAGAAGTAGACTAGGCGGCTGTTTACCATCTTTTCAAACAGTTTGCAAACACAGCTGGTAAGGGCAATTGGCCGATAGTTCGAGGGATTCCTCGGGTCTTTCCCTGGCTTCGCAATAGGAATGACAATAGCTCTCCTCCATGCACTGGGAAATGTACGCTCCTTCCACACTCTATTGTAAAGTGTGAGAAGGGCACTCAGTGACTTACAAGACAGATGCTTTAGCATTTCATAATACACGCCATCCAGACCCGGACAAGACCTATGTGTCTGCAACAAAGCTCTCTTTAGTTCAACCATAGTAAAGTCTCTATTGTACGGCTCAAAGTTGGAAGAGTTGAAAGCGATGGGATTTTTCTCAGAGCGTTGCTTGATAGAAAGAAATGCAGGTGAGTAATTTCGGCTGGAAGAAACGGCAGCAAATGTCTCACCAATTGTATTTGCAATTTCTTCTATGGAGCTAATCCCTCGGCCATCTTTTTCCAGAAAGGAAAGTGAGTGGTCTTTGTACATTCCGCATGCTTTTCGAACTCTTTCCCAAACCCGCTTACTAGGTGTAGAGGATGTTATTGAGGACACATATGAAATCCAGGAATCCCTCTGGCTCTGCCTTCTTACTTTCCGTGCATTTGCTTTGGCTCTTTTAAAAGCTATGAGGTTTCGCAGAGTAGGATATCTACGAAAAATACCCCATGCTTTTTTCTGTTTTTTCAGTGCTTCATGACAGTCGCGATTCCACCATGGTTTCGAATATTTTTGTGTTTTTCCTGATGTTCTAGGAATCGAAAGCATAGCTGCCTGAATAATAGTATTAGTAACAGCTTCAACAGCGTCATCGATATGCACACCTTCTACCATTTCCTCTGTCAGCTCTGCAACGGAAGAGAAGAGTTCCCAGTCTGCCCTGTCCAGGATAAAACGAGGGACTCTCGACACGGGGTTTGCTCCTCTTCGTGCAAGAGACACAAAAATAGGATAATGATCGCTGTTGTACAGGTCATTTCCGACACTAAAAGTGCAAAATGGCAACAGAGATGGTGAACAGATGGCAAGATCGAGAGCGTGGAATGTCCTTGAAGGCTCATGGAAGTACGTATCTTGCCCATTATTTAGGAGACAAAGGCTATGATCTTCGATCATCTGCTCTATTTGTCTTCCTCGGCAATTTGTATCTTTACTTCCCCAGAGTGGACTATGGCCGTTAAAATCTCCTATTATGATAAAAGGCTCAGGCAGCTGCTCTATTAGATTATTTAAATCTTGCTGATAAATGTGCTCATTTGGAGGCAAATACAAAGAAACAAATGAAACAATAATATCAAAATTTATTTCAGTAGCGACAACTTGGAGGGATGTCGTCAAAGGAAGTACATTTGAGGGATAATCCAGTGAGGAGAGGAGACCTACACCTCCACTGGCACGCTCACCTGCAATGTTATCCTTCCTGACGAAAGAAAACCTCCGAAGTTTTGCATGGTGTTCAGGTTTCAAATTTGTTTCCTGTATTGCTAAGCACACAGGATGATACACATTTATTATAGATTTGATGTCAAGGAAATTTCGGTGGAAACCGCGACAGTTCCATGACATAAGGGTGGCCATTATGAATGGTTTTTGTTTTTTCTGTGCTGTTCTTTTGTTTTTCGTGGAAGTAGATGCCTGGGAACTTCTAGACCCTCTTCTACTTCCATAAAGTCTGAATCCGCAGATTCAGAAATCATCTCATCAAAAGAGCTATTGCTGTGACTTCTATTTTTATTGGATATTTTCTGTGTAGAAGTTTTGGGCTTACTTTGAATAACTGTTTCTTTCTTTTGTACTATATGGGTTGCATTTTCTTTTTGCTTGTTGGATGTAGACGGATGGGTTTTATTTGCTAGGGTCTGTGTGCCTATTGATGTTTGGGTGGCGACTGTACGAGATGATTTTACAGCACTGGCGTATGATGTATTTGGTCGAAGCTGTGAGCTCTGGACTAATCTTCTGGCTTCGGCATATGAGATGTTCCTCGTAAACTTTGCTGTCTGCACTTCTTTTTCCAATTTCCATTTTGGGCAGAGGCGTGAAAATGCTGGGTGCTCACCCTTGCAATTTATACAAAGAGGCGCAGCCGTACAATTTTCAGAATCGTGGCCAATCTGTGAGCATCGGGCGCATGTAAGGCTGCCACGACAAGACGTCTTAGAATGGCCGAAACGCTGGCATTGGAAACATCGCATAGGGTTTGGAATATAAGGTCTTACAGGAATATTTAGATATCCGGCCTTAATATTCTTAGGCAGATCAGGCGTGTTGAAGGTAAGGATCACGTGTTTCGTGTCTATCAACTTACCTTCTTTACGCATCTTGATCCGCCTTACACCGCAGACATTTTGTTCGGAGAGCTCAGAAGCGATCTCTTCTTCAGAAACATACAGAAGGTCGAATTCTGAGATTACACCCCGACAATAGTTGAGTGACTTATGTGGTGTTACAGTCACATTCGCTTGCCCAAGTTTAGTTATCTGAAGTAAAGAAGCAGACTGGGTGGCTGAGGTTGTATCAATAAGCAGGTCTCCGGAGCGGAGACGCTTTATATTTCTCGGCTCACCAATACAGGACTGGATGTATTTGTTTATTACGAAAGGAGACATCTTATGCATTTCGCCAGAAGGACTAGAGATGACTAGGAAACGGGGAATATTGTTATGATTTTTTTCATTTGTATCTGTACGTAATTTTTTTGCAGTAGACTTTTCAGAAGTAGGTTGAGTGAGAGGTTGAGTGAGTGGTTGAGTGAGTGGTTTAGCAGTAGACGTTTCAGAAATAGGTTGAATGACTGGTTTAACAGTAGATGTTTCAGAACTAGGTTGAGTGACTGGTTTAGGAGTAGAAGTTTCAGAACTAGGTTGAGTGACTTGAGTGACAGGATTGACTTGAGTGACTGGAGTTACCTCGAAATCTTTTATTAAGTAAATATGAGAAGCCATAGTGAAAGAATAAAGATTCGGGTCCGACGGCCCCGCCCACCACGGAGCCCAACAAGGGAACACAGATTCCTGTGTTAGGGCTAGCCGGACCTATACGCAAACTGAAGCCCCACAGTCGGCTTTCCCGAAAGCAGGTACTCCCGAGAGCTTGACCCCAAGCCACTGACACAAGGACTAGTGACCAGCCGATTGACACCCGTGAGGACGACTAAGGTGCCTCCCGTTTAGCTGAAGCAGAGGCCAAAGCAGTGTGTTGGGGACAGTACCTCGCCCCTCAACTACCAGGACCCTCCTTTCCAGCGACACGGGTCTCCACGCACGGCAAACACGTGGGCAGTTTTCTCCCCACTTGAAAACTAGAAACAAGGTCTGTTCCAGCCTCTCGTGACGAGCCCCAAACTCCGTAGAGAGAAACCACAAGGGAGAAGGGAAGGGAAAAAGATCTAGCCAAGAGGAGAGGAGACGGAAAAGAGGATAGATCACTGGGGCTCCAGGATCGTGACACCCGTCTCACCAAGAAGATGATCCCCTGAAGGGCTAGGGTACCTCGGGATTGCCACACCCGTACTCACAAAAGTGAGCCCCCTGAGGGAACACCGTCGGAAGAGAGGAAGCAGGTAGAGGAATTCCTGTAGAGGTCTTGGATTAAGGAGACGAAGTCCTTCCCGACACCAGACGTGAGTAGTGCAGTGAAGATCGCAGAGTGCGGGACCGAGCCGAAGGCGTTGGCAATGTCGAGAGAGGCCAAACAGAGCTCAGACTTCGTCCTACGGGCAAGCTGGAACCGCTGCTGGACGATGAAGTTGTGCTCAAGAACCCCATCGTGCGGCATGAATCCTTTCTGTGAGGGGAGGAGAATCTCGTTGTCACATAACCAGTGCGTGAGACGTTTCGCTAGACATCCAGAGAAAAGGCGAGCAATTGAAGAACTGAGGGCAATTGGCCTCCAGTTGTCAATCACCGACGGGTCCCCTTTCTTGAAGATGAGGAACGAACGGGAAGATTTCCATGAGGACGGAACACGCCGGAAGCGAAGACAGATGTTGAATATCTCACTCAAGATCTTGCAGTCTGGATCAGCCTCTCGCCAGTGGGCATACGAGAGGCGGTCAGGGCCGGGCGCAGAGTTCTCACAGGAGCGAAGCTTGGCAAGAACCTCGGCAGGAGAGAAAAAAGACAAATCGAGAGGAGGACGTTCCGGGATACAGGTAGTGAAGATAGATGAGTCAGAGTCTCTGGCGGAGTACCTTGAGGAGAATTCGAGGGCGATCTCTTCTGCAGGAATGGAGCAAGGAGGAGAGCTGTCAGAGGAAAGGAGACGGATGGCTCTGCGACGATTTCTCCGGTATAAACGTTGAATGACCCGAGGATTAGAGGTGTTGACCGGGCGCGGAGAACCAGGCACAGGAGGAGAAGGAGGAGGGAGCTTGACAATTTCTGAGGCAGACTCCGTGACGTTCAGAAGGCAGGCCTCAAAGGAGTCCCAAGCATCATCGTCAGTAGTCCCAGAAGAAAAGCTATGCAGGGAATCCCAGAAGTTCAGGAGAGGAGGCTCAGTGACCGGAATTACGTCTGCAGGAGGAATACGAGCAGGGTCATCAGCGGCCACAACGGGGACAACCTCATGAAGGTCGACATCAGGAAACTCGGAAGTGGGGAAGACGGCAGAAGATTGTGTGTCATCAGCAGGTGACGAAGAGGAGGGAGGAGATGCAGAGACGAGGCAATCAGGGGGAACAACAGCACGGGAGGAGGAGGCAGCAGGTGAGGCAGAAGTCGACACAGGAGCAGGATGAGCGGCCGAAGAGGGATGAAGAAGCCCTGGACGAGGAGCATCAGGAGTAGCCCTGGAGACGTCGGGAGGAGAAGGTGGCAGGGAGTGAGAGGCCGATACAGCAGGAGACGAATCGGAAGAGCAAGGAGATGGGACTGGAGCAGGTGAAGAAGGAGCGTCCACAGAAGTCACAGGAGGAGCTGGAGCGGACGTAGCCGGAGATCTGGAGGACACGTCAGCGGGTGAAGAGGCACCAGGTGGAGGGTGCGGCTGTCTACGGCGCTGTCGCTGAGGCACAGGAGCAGGAAGATGAATGTTGTGGTCAATAGAAGAGTTCCTCTCAGCACGCCGGTGGAATTCGGAGTGGTTGAATAACCCTTTCCGGGAAGGACACGAGAACGGACAAACTGTACACTTCCAGCGGAAAGAGCCACCAGTGGAGATGACGGGAGGCGAGTTGCGGAAACAGGCATGGACAGAAACCTTGTTGGCAAGCCGGGAGTTGCAAAGGCTGCACCATTTCATGCATGAAGAAATGGGGGTCAGATGTTCCTGGAGAAGGTGTCTGGTGAGGGATCTCTTCATGCAGGACCAGGAGTTGGAGCGGAACAGGAGGCTGCAATTGGGCTCTGTGCACCTGAAGACATCGCTTACAGGAAAGACGAGATGGAGCGTGGTACCCTCGCGGCACGTAGTAGAAGGAATAGGAGCGCCTGAAGATGGAGCATTGGAAGGAGGCGGTGAGGCTTGAAGAGAAGTAGACGGGAGCTGCGGATGGCCAGTGGAAGAGAAGTCAGCAGCACCAGGAGGGGCGGGAGGATGAGCAAGGCGATGACGGCGGAAGCGGTGAAAGCGTAGCTGTCTCTTGTTGAGGAACGACTTACCACACGTTGGACAGTCAACCGGAGAAGAGCAAGTGGAGACACCAGGAGACGCGGGCACAGCAGCAATAGGAGAAATACCAGAATCCGGGCGTGAAGGAGACCCCCGCCTAGAAGCAGATTCGTCGGAAAGCAGGAGAGACGCTCTGTCGCCAGAAGTTGCAGGAGCAGGAACAGGAGAGGAGGAAGCACTAGGAGTTTCATCAGCAGAGATCGCAGAGGACGGCGAACGAACTGTAGGACTACCCGAAGGAGAAGTAGATGTGGCAGATCGAGCAACCAGCGTGTCAGCAGCAACAGGAGACATGGTCGGAGAAGTGTGCGAGCAGGAGTGTCCAGCAGCAGCACGTGATCTTGTGTGGTGACACACTGGGGAATCTGAAGAAGGGGCACTGGTAGCAGGGATGGAGCCAGGAGAAGGTAAGGATGGAGCCGAAGTAAGAGGCACGAGCGGTGCAGTGAGCGTTTCCGAAGGAGGCGAAGTCCGGGAGCGGGAAGCGAAGACATCATTGCAGATGCGAGAGGAGGCAGACGTCCTGGCAGAGATGATGGAGAGCATATGGCACAGGGAACCACTTCTCAGCAGAGGAGGACCAGAGGGAACAGCAGCGGCAGAGATGTGGCGACGTGGAGCAGGAGCAGGGTGAAGACTACCAGACCGCGTTGTCATCACGGAGGAGTGACCAGAAGCGGGCAAATGGCTCAGAGGTCTGCGTGGCGTCGTGTCCAGCGATCCATCGGGGCATCCAGCACTCTGTGGCAGTCCACCAAGGACAGCTGGCATCGGAGGGAGACCAGGAGTAGTCGGAGAAGGAAGGCGAGGCGGCCTCTCTGGCAAAATGATCTGATGCGCTGACGCAGGATCAGACATAGCTGAAAAAACTAAAGAAACAGTAACACAAATAACTAGCAAATTATCCAATTGGCAAGATCAAAGTGAGGCAGCGGGGGAGCTTCAATTGGGGCTTTTGGTGGACCCAAGAAAGGAAGATAAGAACGAGGAAAAGAAAAGGAGGGAAGAGCCAAAGAAGAAGGAGGAAAACGAGGGAAAGAGCAAAAGAAGAAGGAAGGAAAAGTAGGGAGAGAGTAAAGTCGAAGCCACGCCCACCCGGACGAGTGAGGCAGCGGAAAGGAAGTTTCAGGGCTTATCAAAACAGGAAAGACACCGTAAACGGAGTATTTCTGAAATGAAAAGCGAGAAGACAGAAAAGAAACCATTTCTCACTAGGGACGACTGAAAAACAGCCGAAGCAGTAAGAAGGGAGAAGAAAAAGTTAGGCCCCGCGCAGCACCGAAATATACTGCAAGCAGTATAAACAGTGTAGACGGGAAAGAACCTGCTCGCTCACAGGCAACCTGCACGCTCACAGGTGAAAGGGCCCCATTGAACGCAAGTAAAGAACGTATTCGAACCATCAAGCGTCAATGGAAGAGGAGAGAGAGAGAGAAAGAAAGCAAAACTTACGTAGGATCCACCTCGACTCCGCTTTCAGCTCCGTCCACCAGACGAGTAAACTATTCCATCAGCATGGTGTCTGGAAATCTGAAAAAAGAACAAAATAAGACGTCAGATTAAGCTGATAAGAACAGATACTACACTTTGATCTTAGCCAAAAGGCCGAGAAGCGATGCAGAATTCTCTGGCGTGATGAATTCACTTTCAATTTTTCATATTTCAAAAGTCCTGAGCATTCGTGCAGGGGGAGAAGGGGGTGCAGAAGACTCAGGTTAGCGAGTGCTGCTTGGGGGGTTTTTATGATATGTCGTTATTTCATCCTCCTCCTGTGTTACAAAAAATGAGGTGTACAAGGATGACCAATTTCTGTCTAGTCAAGTGGATCATTTTGCGGTCCTTTCTAATGTTCCCATTCTGGAGGCGTCAGTCCCCTCCTCCTTGGGCGGGGCTAGTTTTAAAAAGCCAAGGACGTCAAAAGTTCATTTCATTCAAAATTCAATTGCAAATTTTATTCTTACTACAGCAAATGAACCACAATGCTGAAATATCCTCACAGATATTTCTACAATATCGCAATAACTTACAGTAGTTATATTGGACGTTTTACGGAAACGTTGGCCGGAACAAAATTCAAAGTAGAAAAAGTTAATCCGATCTCAACGCGAAATCGCTACAGTCAATAACAGCAGTAAGTAAACAACTGAATTCCGGTGTTTTCCTCCAGCTTTTATAAGCTTATGCACCATGCAACATAATATTCTCGTATTTTCTCAATTTTTTTTCAGATGGGAAAAGAGGACAATGAAATATTCATGAAAGTGTTCATTTCTCTGGAGTAGCTTCCTCCTCCGAAAAATCTCATTCTTCACTGCAGGTGAATATAAAACAAATGTAATTACAAAGGCAATAAAAATAGCAAAACCAAAAATAAATAAATAAATATTCCTGGAGTTATCGAATGCCCATGCTTGGGAAGAAATTATTTTTTGTGATTAAACAAATATTGAGACAGTAAAATTTATCAGCCAAAACTGCATTACATAATGCCAGAGTTTGATTGACACAAACTCGACATGCACAGTCCAGCACATGGTTTCCAACTCAGAGATACTCTCTCTCTTCAGTTCAAACGTTGCACTTGAAAACACAGAGTGAAATATTAGGAACTTAAAACAATTAAACAAACAGAAAAATTACAAAAAACACTTTACAAATTAATTTGTAATATGTACAATAAAACAGTACTTTTTAATTTACAATTAATGATTACTTTGTATTCTACACTTCCACACTAGTGGCGGGCAATCCATCTCAAAACTCAGAATAAACTGCTTCCTGCATAGTGCAGCCATCTATTGGCATTTTCCCGTTTGTTAATATTAATGTGCCAACAAAATAAATGAATGAATGAATAAAAACATAAATACAACAAACCTTAACAATAATTGTAGACCATTACAATTAGCTGGCGTTTAGAAATCATACAGAGACAAACAAAACATTAGGAAACAGACAGAAAAATCTTTGTTGCTGCAGTGTGCCTACAAACATTTTACACCCTTTTGAGAGTTATTTACAATAAAAAGGCTCGTGTGTTGAAAGAAGCAATGTGTATACGCGCGCTGTAGTGGGAAAGATCTGGCAAATGTGAATAGGAATTCTCTCAAACTTACATGAAATGAGACAAAAATGTTACTGCAAATGAAATTTGAGTGATATTTCGAGGCCGATCTTCCTTCAATCAGTCAGACAGAATGAGTAAGTTGTTAACAGTACGGGAAAAAAAATGTGGATTTTATGGGATTTCTGTAAATACGAATAAAACTTCGTATTTACAGAAACCAGAACTTGACACTGAAAAGAACGAGGGTTAAACCCGAGGCTCCAGAATGTTCCCATTCCGAGGAAAAGAACGAGGGGCCCGAGCAATAGCAAGTTAAAAAAAGGCAGGTCGCCGCACACTCGTACAAAGGTATGATGTTGTCAGACCTTCGGTTTTCTGAAATTTGAAGAGGCCATTTTAAAAGGACGTTTTCCTGAGGATGCAGTGGGTGAGTGAAGTTTCTGCTTTTTGGATATATTGTGGGCCGTATCCTGCAAGTAGTGCCATAGCAGGCCAACCCGTGGCGAGGGCGGTATAAATTCCTAACCACAAGCCTATCTGCAAAAATTAGTTTAATATCTTGACGTCATGTCGACGTCGTATCAGATATTAAGCTGATAAGAACAGAAAATTTTTATTAACAAATGTTTCTTGCCATTTTACATAGTGTTGGTAAGACCATGGCATGCTATACCAACAACGCACACAGTGCGATTTTAGGTTTCATATTTATTTGTTGTGAGAAATATGTACATATTTACAATATTTACAAAATTTGCATAACTGTGAAAGTCCTTTATACAAGAGTTGTCCCATGACCGCATCCTGACAAGCTGTCACTGAGTCCAACAGTGCTTAATTAGGACTGTTTTACCCCAGTGAGTTGCTCAACATACACGTCCCTAGAAAATTTAATAGTTTCGCTAACTGCGAGTTTCTTCAAAAGGTTTCCGTATTTGTTGCTGCACAGCCTGCGTAGCACTCTATCGTTCTTGTCGTCCCAAGAGCCGAGAGATCCAATGATGATGGGATGAATCTGAACATCGGTGTAGTCTTTCCTGAGCAGCTCAGCAACCGGACGGTACTTGGAAATCTTCTCCTCTCTGGCGGAAGAAAAAGCAGCAAGCCTATTCTCGAACGGGATGGTGACGTCGATTACCAGAGCGGAGGAGCCTTTGCGAAGAACCAGATCGGGGCGGAGAGAAGAACCAGGGAAGACTTGGTTGCAGAAGGGCACATCCCAGCGCCCACTCGCGGCCTTCTTCAGCCGTTCAACCACAGCATTGTGACGCCGCTGGAAAATGGAAGAATAACGCATACAGTGGTTGAGGACATGTGGGAGCGTTTCTTCACTGAAATTGCAACGGCGACATCCACGGCGTGAACGGTCCCAGGGCTTGCAGGCATTGAGAGGTACCAGGTTCAGCCTGGCACGGTGAACAAATCTCCAGTCCGCGAAGCGCGTGAAGGACCCCTCTCTGAAGAAGTGCGAGCTCGAGCGCGAGACGGCAACACATTCCATGGCCTTACCCTGGTTCGGGAGGAGGGACAGGTCACTAATACGGGTAGCCCGTCATACGGTCCGGAAAGCCCGGAAGATGGTGTGCTTCTGGCTCGGGAAGATGGTGTTAGGACCACAGGAAATGGAGGGAGACCCACCAGCATCGATAGTCCAAACAATCTTGAGGCGCCGAGATGCGGACCTTGCGGCAGACCACGTAGAGGAGATGGAATTGCAAGAGGCGGCAAAGGGAGCCTCGTCCGAAGCAGACAGGAACTGTGCCACTAACTCAGGAGAAGGAGCGAATCCGATGCGTGCACGGACGAAGGAGGTCAGATCATCCCAGGCGGAAGCACGAACAAAGGGATCTCTAGCGCAGAGCAGCTTGAAGGCAGAGTCGACGGCAGAGATGTCTGAATCCTCCGCAGCGAGTGGAATGCCAAGGGCACCTTTGCCGGAAAGGCCATAAAGATAATTGTTAGATGCCTCGGGAGGAAGATTCAGGGTCTTCTTGAGGGCAGGACGCAGAAAATCGTCAATCTTCTTCCAGTCTCCCTTAGCGTGCTGCGAAGTCCTCATGAAGAAGAGGAGAGAGGGAAAAAAGAAAGTCTTCATTGCATCCAGGCGTTGCCACGGAGCGAGCTTCGAGTCCATAATCTTCTTAGCCAGGATCAAGAAATCACGTAGCTGCACACGGACAGGTGGAAGGTGGAAGCCCACGGGTTTCCCGAGGAAACGGAAGTGATCACCATCACCAAGGGCGTGGATAGGGATGCCATCCAGGTAGAAGACGGTCGAACGCACTCTAGCAGGGCGAGAAGCATCAGGGTGAAGTGTGTGGCATTTACCGGGATTAAGCTGAAGACCAAGACGAGAGAAGACGTCAGAAATGCGATCCAGGTCATCCTGAAAAACGTAGGGAGAAGGAGCGAGCAGGAGGACGTCATCGGCGAAGGCGAGGACACGAGGCGAGGAAGGAGAAGAGCCAACAGAGCGGAGAACAGGATCAATGGCCAGGTTAAACAGGAGGCCGCTCAAGGGACACCCCTGACGAACACCGGCATTGATGTCAACAGGGCCAGAAACACCGTCGGAAGAGAGGAAGCAGGTAGAGGAATTCCTGTAGAGGTCTTGGATTAAGGAGACGAAGTCCTCCCCGACACCAGACGTGAGTAGTGCAGTGAAGATCGCAGAGTGCGGGACCGAGCCAAAGGCGTTGGCAATGTCGAGAGAGGCCAGACAGAGCTCAGACTTCGTCCTACGGGCAAGCTGGAACCGCTGCTGGACGATGAAGTTGTGCTCAAGAACCCCATCGTGCGGCATGAATCCTTTCTGTGAGGGGTGGAGAATCTCGTTGTCACATAACCAGTGCGTGAGACGTTTCGCTAGACATCCAGAGAAAAGGCGAGCAATTGAAGAACTGAGGGCAATTGGCCTCCAGTTGTCAATCAGCGATGGGTCCCCTTTCTTGAAGATGAGGAACGAACGGGAAGATTTCCATGAGGACGCAACACGCCGGAAGCGAAGACAGATGTTGAATATCTCACTCAAGATCTTGCAGTCTGGATCAGCCTCTCGCCAGTGGGCATACGAGAGGCGGTCAGGGCCGGGCGCAGAGTTCTCACAGGAGCGAAGCTTGGCAAGAACCTCGGCAGGAGAGAAAGGAGACAAATCGAGAGGAGGACGTTCCGGGATACAGGTAGTGAAGATAGATGAGTCAGAGTCTCTGGCGGAGTACCTTGAGGAGAATTCGAGGGCGATCTCTTCTGCAGGAATGGAGCAAGGAGGAGAGCTGTCAGAGGAAAGGAGACGGATGGCTCTGCGACGATTTCTCCGGTATAAACGTTGAATGACCCGAGGATTAGAGGTGTTGACCGGGCGCGGAGAACCAGGCACAGGAGGAGAAGGAGGAGGGAGCTTGACAATTTCTGAGTCAGACTCCGTGACGTTCAGAAGGCAGGCCTCAAAGGAGTCCCAAGCATCATCGTCAGTAGTCCCAGAAGAAAAGCTATGCAGGGAATCCCAGAAGTTCAGGAGAGGAGGCTCAGTGACCGGAATTTCGTCTGCAGGAGGAATACGAGCAGGGTCATCAGCGGCCACAACGGGGACAACCTCATGAAGGTCGACATCAGGAAACTCGGAAGTGGGGAAGACGGCAGAAGATTGTGTGTCATCAGCAGATGACGAAGAGGAGGGAGGAGATGCAGAGACGAGGCAATCAGGGGGAACAACAGCACGGGAGGAGGAGGCAGCAGGTGAGGCAGAAGTCGACACAGGAGCAGGATGAGCGGCCGAAGAGGGATGAAGAAGCCCTGGACGAGGAGCATCAGGAGTAGCCCTGGAGACGTCGGGAGGAGAAGGTGGCAGGGAGTGAGAGGCCGATACAGCAGGAGACGAATCGGAAGAGCAAGGAGATGGGACTGGAGCAGGTGAAGAAGGAGCGTCCAAAGAAGTCACAGGAGGAGCTGGAGCGGACGTAGCCGGAGATCTGGAGGACACGTCAGCGGGTGAAGAAGAGGCACCAGGTGGAGGGTGCGGCTGTCTACGGCGCTGTCGCTGAGGCACAGGAGCAGGAAGATGAATGTTGTGGTCAATAGAAGAGTTCCTCTCAGCACGCCGGTGGAATTCGGAGTGGTTGAATAACCCTTTCCGGGAAGGACACGAGAACGGACAAACTGTACACTTCCAGCGGAAAGAGCCACCAGTGGAGATGACGGGAGGCGAGGTGCGGAAACAGGCATGGACAGAAACCTTGTTGGCAAGCCGGGAGTTGCAAAGGCTGCACCATTTCTTGCATGAAGAAATGGGGGTCAGATGTTCCTGGAGAAGGTGTCTGGTGAGGGATGTCTTCATGCAGGACCAGGAGTTGGAGCGGAACAGGAGGCTGCAATTGGGCTCTGTGCACGTGAAGACATCGCTTACAGGAAAGACGAGATGGAGCGTGGTACCCTCGCGGCACGTAGTAGAAGGAATAGGAGCGCCTGAAGATGGAGCATTGGAAGGAGGCGGTGAGGTTTGAAGAGAAGTAGACGGGAGCTGCGGATGGCCAGTGGAAGTAAAGTCAGCAGCACCAGGAGAGGCGGGAGGAGGAGCAAGGCGATGACGGCGGAAGCGGTGAAAGCGTAGCTGTCTCTTGTTGAGGAACGACTTACCACACGTTGGACAGTCAACCGGAGAAGAGCAAGTGGAGACACCAGGAGACGCGGGCACAGCAGCAATAGGAGAAATACCAGAATCCGGGCGTGAAGGAGACCCCCGCCTAGAAGCAGATTCGTCGGAAAGCAGGAGAGACGCTCAGTCGCCAGAAGTTGCAGGAGCAGGAACAGGAGAGGAGGAAGCACTAGGAGTTTCATCAGCAGAGATCGCAGAGGACGGCGAACGAACTGTAGGACTACCCGAAGGAGAAGTAGATGTGGCAGATCGAGCAACCCGCGTGTTGGCAGCAACAGGAGACTTGGTCGGAGAAGTGTGCGAGCAGGAGTGTCCAGCAGCAGCACGTGATCTTGTGTGGTGACACACTGGGGATTCTGAAGAAGGGGCACTGGTAGCAGGGATGGAGCCAGGAGAAGGTAAGGATGGAGCCGAAGTAAGAGGCACGAGCGGTGCAGTGAGCGTTTCCGAAGGAGGCGAATTCCGGGAGCGGGAAGCGAAGACATCATTGCAGATGCGAGAGGAGGCAGACGTCCTGGCAGAGATGATGGAGAGCATCTGGCACAGGAAACCACTTCTCAGCAGAGGAGGACCAGAGGGAACAGCAGCGGCAGAGATGTGGCGACGTGGAGCAGGAGCAGGGTGAAGACTACCAGACCGCGTTGTCATCACGGAGGAGTGACCAGAAGCGGGCAAATGGCTCAGAGGTCTGCGTGGCGTCGTGTCCAGCGATCCATCGGGGCATCCAGCACTCTGTGGCAGTCCACCAAGGACAGCTGGCATCGGAGGGAGACCAGGAGTAGTCGGAGAAGGAAGGCGAGGCGGCCTCTCTGGCAAAATGATCTGATGCGCTGACGCAGCATCAGACATAGCTGAAAAAACTAAAGAAACAGTAACACAAGTAACTAGCAAATTATCCAATTGGCAAGATCAAAGTGAGGCAGCGGGGGGAGCTTCAATTGGGGCTTTTGGTGGACCCAAGAAAGGAAGATAAGAACGAGGAAAAGAAAAGGAGGGAAGAGCCAAAGAAGAAGGAGGAAAACGAGGGAAAGAGCAAAAGAAGAAGGAAGGAAAAGTAGGGAGAGAGTAAAGTCGAAGCCACGCCCACCCGGACGAGTGAGGCAGCGGAAAGGAAGTTTCAGGGCTTATCAAAACAGAAAAGACACCGTAAACGGAGTATTTCTGAAATGAAAAGCGAGAAGACAGAAAAGAAACCATTTCTCACTAGGGACGACTGAAAAACAGCCGAAGCAGTAAGAAGGGAGAAGAAAAAGTTAGGCCCCGCCCAGCACCAAAATATACTGCAAGCAGTATAATCAGTGTAGACGGGAAAGAACCTGCTCGCTCACAGGCAACCTGCACGATCACAGGTGAAAAGGCCCCATTGAACGCAAGTAAAGAACGTATTCGAACCATCAAGCGTCAATGGGAGGGGAGGGAGAGAGAGAAAGAAAGCAAAACTTACGTAGGATCCACCTCGACTCCGCTTTCAGCTCCGTCCACCAGACGAGTAAACTATTCCATCAGCATAGTGTCTGGAAATCTGAAAAAAGAACAAAATAAGACGTCAGATTAAGCTGATAAGAACAGATACTACACTTTGATCTTAGCCAAAAGGCCGAGAAGCGATGCAGAATTCTCTGGCGTGATGAATTCACTTTCAATTTTTCATATTTCAAAAGTCCTGAGCATTCGTGCAGGGGGAGAAGGGGGTGCAGAAGACTCAGGTTAGCGAGTGCTGCTTGGGGGGTTTTTATGATATGTCGTTATTTCATCCTCCTCCTGTGTTACAAAAAAAGAGGCGTACAAGGATGACCAATTTCTGTCTAGTCAAGTGGATCATTTTGCGGTCCTTTCTAATGTTCCCATTCTGGAGGCGTCAGTCCCCTCCTCCTTGGGCGGGGCTAGTTTTAAAAAGCCAAGGACGTCAAAAGTTCATTTCATTCAAGATTCAATTGCAAATTTTATTCTTACTACAGCAAATGAACCACAATGCTGAAATATCCTCACAGATATTTCTACAATATCGCAATAACTTAACAGTAGTTATATTGGACGTTTTACGGAAACGTTGGCCGGAACAAAATTCAAAGTAGAAAAAGTTAATCCGATCTCAACGCGAAATCGCTACAGTCAATAACAGCAGTAAGTAAACAACTGAATTCCGGTGTTTTCCTCCAGCTTTTATAAGCTTATGCACCATGCAACATAATATTCTCGTATTTTCTCAATTTTTTTTCAGATGGGAAAAGAGGACAATGAAATATTCATGAAAGTGTTCATTTCTCTGGAGTAGCTTCCTCCTCCGAAAAATCTCATTCTTCACTGCAGGTGAATATAAAACAAATGTAATTACAAAGGCAATAAAAATAGCAAAACCAAAAATAAATAAATAAATATTCCTGGAGTTATCGAATGCCCATGCTTGGGAAGAAATTGTTTTTTGTGATTAAACAAATATTGAGACAGTAAAATTTATCAGCCAAAACTGCATTACATAATGCCAGAGTTTGATTGACACAAACTCGACATGCACAGTCCAGCACATGGTTTCCAACTCAGAGATACTCTCTCTCTCTCTCTTCAGTTCAAACGTTGCACTTGAAAACACAGAGTGAAATATTAGGAACTTAAAACAATTAAACAAACAGAAAAATTACAAAAAACACTTTACAAATTCATTTGTAATATGTACAATAAAACAGTACTTTTTAATTTACAATTAATGATTACTTTGTATTCTACACTTCCACACTAGTGGCGGGCAAGCCATCTCAAAACTCAGAATAAACTGCTTCCTGCATAGTGCAGCCATGTATTGGCATTTTCCCGTTTGTTAATATTAATGTGCCAACAAAATAAATGAATGAATGAATAAAAACATAAATACAACAATCCTTAACAATAATTGTAGACCATTACAATTAGCTGGCGTTTAGAAATCATACAGAGACAAACAAAACATTAGGAAACAGACAGAAAAATCTTTGTTGCTGCAGTGTGCCTACAAACATTTTACACCCTTTTGAGAGTTATTTACAATAAAAAGGCTCGTGTGTTGAAAGAAGCAATGTGTATACGCGCGCTGTAGTGGGAAAGATCTGGCAAATGTGAATAGGAATTCTCTCAAACTTACATGAAATGAGACAAAAATGTTACTGCAAATGAAATTTGAGTGATATTTCGAGGCCGATCTTCCTTCAATCAGTCAGACAGAATGAGTAAGTTGTTAACAGTATGGGGAAAAAAATGTGGATTTTATGGGATTTCTGTAAATACGAATAAAACTTCGTATTTACAGAAACCAGAACTTGACACTGAAAAGAACGAGGGTTAAACCCGAGGCTCCAGAATGTTCCCATTCCGAGGAAAAGAACGAGGGGCCCGAGCAATAGCAAGTTAAAAAAATGCAGGTCGCCGCACACTCGTACAAAGGTATGATGTTGTCAGACCTTCGGTTTTCTGAAATTTGAAGGGGCCATTTTAAAAGGACGTTTTCCTGAGGATGCAGTGGGTGAGTGAAGTTTCTGCTTTTTGGATATATTGTGGGCCGTATCCTGCAAGTAGTGCCATAGCAGGCCAACCCGTGGCGAGGGCGGAATAAATTCCTAACCACAAGCCTATCTGCAAAAATTAGTTTAATATCTTGACGTCATGTCGACGTCGTATCAGATATTAAGCTGATAAGAACAGATGTTTTTTATTGAACAATATTTTTGGCCACTTTACAGAAGAATGATATTTGCGTGGCAGAAATATCATTTTACAATTCTATTATACATTAATTTTCTATTTACAATTATTTACAGAGCGAAGCAGATATGTACAACAACTATTTTCAGAACCAAGCACTTATGTACAACATACTAGGTTTTTCTTTCTACTTACATATTTCGGGGGTTTGTACTTTGTGAACACTTAATCGGATAGTTCAGTGAGTCCATGTTAAATTTACCAGTTCTCCTGTCTGACGTCCGTGAGATGCTCCACATAGATATCCCTTGATTTACTTATTGTTTCACTTACGATGAGCTTTCGCATAAGTGATGCGTACTTCCTGCTGCAGATCCTGCTGAGAACTTTATCGTTGTTTGGATCCCATGATCCTAGTGCTCCGATTACACCGAAGCAGTAAGAAGGGAGAAGAAAAAGTTAGGCCCCGCCCAGCACCAAAATATACTGCAAGCAGTATAATCAGTGTAGACGGGAAAGAACCTGCTCGCTCACAGGCAACCTGCACGATCACAGGTGAAAAGGCCCCATTGAACGCAAGTAAAGAACGTATTCGAACCATCAAGCGTCAATGGGAGGGGAGGGAGAGAGAGAAAGAAAGCAAAACTTACGTAGGATCCACCTCGACTCCGCTTTCAGCTCCGTCCACCAGACGAGTAAACTATTCCATCAGCATAGTGTCTGGAAATCTGAAAAAAGAACAAAATAAGACGTCAGATTAAGCTGATAAGAACAGATACTACACTTTGATCTTAGCCAAAAGGCCGAGAAGCGATGCAGAATTCTCTGGCGTGATGAATTCACTTTCAATTTTTCATATTTCAAAAGTCCTGAGCATTCGTGCAGGGGGAGAAGGGGGTGCAGAAGACTCAGGTTAGCGAGTGCTGCTTGGGGGGTTTTTATGATATGTCGTTATTTCATCCTCCTCCTGTGTTACAAAAAAAGAGGCGTACAAGGATGACCAATTTCTGTCTAGTCAAGTGGATCATTTTGCGGTCCTTTCTAATGTTCCCATTCTGGAGGCGTCAGTCCCCTCCTCCTTGGGCGGGGCTAGTTTTAAAAAGCCAAGGACGTCAAAAGTTCATTTCATTCAAGATTCAATTGCAAATTTTATTCTTACTACAGCAAATGAACCACAATGCTGAAATATCCTCACAGATATTTCTACAATATCGCAATAACTTAACAGTAGTTATATTGGACGTTTTACGGAAACGTTGGCCGGAACAAAATTCAAAGTAGAAAAAGTTAATCCGATCTCAACGCGAAATCGCTACAGTCAATAACAGCAGTAAGTAAACAACTGAATTCCGGTGTTTTCCTCCAGCTTTTATAAGCTTATGCACCATGCAACATAATATTCTCGTATTTTCTCAATTTTTTTTCAGATGGGAAAAGAGGACAATGAAATATTCATGAAAGTGTTCATTTCTCTGGAGTAGCTTCCTCCTCCGAAAAATCTCATTCTTCACTGCAGGTGAATATAAAACAAATGTAATTACAAAGGCAATAAAAATAGCAAAACCAAAAATAAATAAATAAATATTCCTGGAGTTATCGAATGCCCATGCTTGGGAAGAAATTGTTTTTTGTGATTAAACAAATATTGAGACAGTAAAATTTATCAGCCAAAACTGCATTACATAATGCCAGAGTTTGATTGACACAAACTCGACATGCACAGTCCAGCACATGGTTTCCAACTCAGAGATACTCTCTCTCTCTCTTCAGTTCAAACGTTGCACTTGAAAACACAGAGTGAAATATTAGGAACTTAAAACAATTAAACAAACAGAAAAATTACAAAAAACACTTTACAAATTCATTTGTAATATGTACAATAAAACAGTACTTTTTAATTTACAATTAATGATTACTTTGTATTCTACACTTCCACACTAGTGGCGGGCAAGCCATCTCAAAACTCAGAATAAACTGCTTCCTGCATAGTGCAGCCATCTATTGGCATTTTCCCGTTTGTTAATATTAATGTGCCAACAAAATAAATGAATGAATGAATAAAAACATAAATACAACAATCCTTAACAATAATTGTAGACCATTACAATTAGCTGGCGTTTAGAAATCATACAGATACAAACAAAACAAACAAAACATTAGGAAACAGACAGAAAAATCTTTGTTGCTGCAGTGTGCCTACAAACATTTTACACCCTTTTGAGAGTTATTTACAATAAAAAGGCTCGTGTGTTGAAAGAAGCAATGTGTATACGCGCGCTGTAGTGGGAAAGATCTGGCAAATGTGAATAGGAATTCTCTCAAACTTACATGAAATGAGACAAAAATGTTACTGCAAATGAAATTTGAGTGATATTTCGAGGCCGATCTTCCTTCAATCAGTCAGACAGAATGAGTAAGTTGTTAACAGTATGGGGAAAAAAATGTGGATTTTATGGGATTTCTGTAAATACGAATAAAACTTCGTATTTACAGAAACCAGAACTTGACGCTGAAAAGAACGAGGGTTAAACCCGAGGCTCCAGAATGTTCCCATTCCGAGGAAAAGAACGAGGGGCCCGAGCAATAGCAAGTTAAAAAAAGGCAGGTCGCCGCACACTCGTACAAAGGTATGATGTTGTCAGACCTTCGGTTTTCTGAAATTTGAAGGGGCCATTTTAAAAGGACGTTTTCCTGAGGATGCAGTGGGTGAGTGAAGTTTCTGCTTTTTGGATATATTGTGGGCCGTATCCTGCAAGTAGTGCCATAGCAGGCCAACCCGTGGCGAGGGCGGAATAAATTCCTAACCACAAGCCTATCTGCAAAAATTAGTTTAATATCTTGACGTCATGTCGACGTCGTATCAGATATTAAGCTGATAAGAACAGATGTTTTTTATTGAACAATATTTTTGGCCACTTTACAGAAGAATGATATTTGCGTGGCAGAAATATCATTTTACAATTCTATTATACATTAATTTTCTATTTACAATTATTTACAGAGCGAAGCAGATATGTACAACAACTATTTTCAGAACCAAGCACTTATGTACAACATACTAGGTTTTTCTTTCTACTTACATATTTCGGGGGTTTGTACTTTGTGAACACTTAATCGGATAGTTCAGTGAGTCCATGTTAAATTTACCAGTTCTCCTGTCTGACGTCCGTGAGATGCTCCACATAGATATCCCTTGATTTACTTATTGTTTCACTTACGATGAGCTTTCGCATAAGTGATGCGTACTTCCTGCTGCAGATCCTGCTGAGAACTTTATCGTTGTTTGGATCCCATGATCCTAGTGCTCCGATTACAATTGCTTCTACGCGCACATCGTTGTATGTAGACTTCAGTGCTTCGATTAGCGGACGGTACTTGTTCATCTTCTCTCGGCGAGCAGCATCAAATGAAGACCGACGGTTGTCAAAAGCAACTGTTATGTCTAGGATGAGGCATGCGTTGTCTCTTGTTAGTATGATGTCCGGGCGTAGCGGGAGTCCTCTGACTGGCCGGTTCTCGGAGAGGAGCTGCCACCTTCCACTGGCTGCCTTTTTAATCCTCTCTACCACTGCATTGTGCCTCGCTTGGTAGAGACGGCTGTATCTCATGCAGTGGCAGAGGACATGCGGGAGGGTCTCGAGCTCAAAGTTGCATCTTCTGCAGCCACGGGAGCCATTCACATTGCGACGAACACCGTTCAGGGGGACGAGGTTTAGCCTTGCACGATGTATAAATCGCCAGTCGGCGAATCGTGTAAATGCCCCGTTCCGGAAAATGTGAGAGCTTGCTTTGGCAGCCGCTGCGCATTCCATCGCCTTGCCCTGGTTGGGATAAGTGATGAGTTTCTCTGCGCGGGATTTCTTGATGGCATTCCGCAGGGTGCGGAATACAAGGCGTCGCTTGCCGGCTGTTATGGTGGTACCGTCATGAGAGATCTCCACAGTGTGGTCGTCAGAAATTGTCCACGTGACTTTTAGGCGACGGGCTGCGCTTCTGGCCGCGGACCAAACTGATGAAATTGGGTTGGAGGTGCTCCTGGGAAAGTCTTCGTCACATCCCGAAAGGAAAGCTGCAATCTCAGAGAAGGAAGGAACCCTTTTCAGTCGTCCACTTACAAGTCGCGTAAGGTCCTCCCAAGCGAGCTGTTGTATCCCAGGGTCCAATGAAGTGAGCAACTTGAAAGCGCTGTCAATCCTTGCTATATCTGAGCTTTCGGCAGCCAGCGGGATACCAAAGCATGCAGATTCCTTCGCGCCGTAAAGATATTCATTTGCCGCCTCGGGAGGTAGGTTGAGAGTCCTCTTTAGTAGCGGGCGCACATGTGAGTCAATCTTTGCCCAGTCGGTTTTCTTCAACCGGGCCGTCTTCATATCAAAATCCATTGATGGAAACACAAAGGATTTGAGCGCGTCAATGCGCTGCCAGGGAGCAAGTGGCGAATTCAGGATCATCTCGCATTTCTGTAGGTAAGTATTGAGTGCCTCGATGTCCGGTGGTTGGTTGAATCCAATTGGTTTCCCCAAAAATTCCTCACCTTCACCCTCACGAAGACACCTGATGGCAGTGCCGTCGATCGAGAACTGAGAGTGGCGGACACCCGTTGGGCGAGCTCCGGAGATATGTAGGGAGAAGCATTTTCTGGGGTTGATGTAGAGGCCAAGCTTTCCAACCAGGTTGTGCGTCAGATTGAGTTGAGTTTGCAGCTCCGCAGGGGAGGGCGCGAGTAGCAGTAGGTCGTCGGCATACGCCAGTATGCGGTGTAGAGGACTTTGCCCTTGGACTGCGACAAGTATCGGGTTGATGGTCAAGTTGAACAACAGCCCACTTAGGGGGCAACCCTGACGTACGCCGATGTCAATTGGAATTGGATCCGTGGGGCCTTCCTCTGTGAAGACGCGTGTGGACGCATCCGTGTACAGCTCCTGTATCAGCTCGGTGAAATGATTCCCAACTCCAGAGGCTCGAAGCGCAGCAAAAATTGCATCGTGGGGCACGGATCCGAAGGCATTGGATAGGTCCAATGACGCCAGGCAGGTGTCAGATTGGCTGGTCCGTGCTAGCTGGATTCTCTGCTGAACAACGAAGTTATTTTCAAACACCCCGTCGAAGGGTAGAAATCCCTTCTGTGACGGGGAGAGGATGCAGTTGTCGATGAGCCAAGAAGTGAACCGTCGTGCCAGGCAACCACAGAACAGCTTGGCAATCGTAACACTCAGCGAGATAGGACGCCAGTTTTTGATGTTATGCGGGTCACCCCCTTTGGGTAACAGGATAGTACGAGAGTCTTTCCAAGCTGCAGGGACTTTCCTAGCTTTCAAGCAGATGTTGAAGATGGCTGCGAGTACTGTACAGTCCGGATCAACGGCCTTCCAATGGTTGTATGAGAGTCGATCGTGTCCGGGTGCCGAGTTTTCAGCTGAATAGAGTTTCCTTGCGATCTCTGCAGGAGAAAATGGAGAGAGGTCAAGTTCTCTGGGGAGAGGGGATGGTGAGGTGTACACTGAGGTGTCAACTCGGTTGTTGCATAGGGCAGCAGCAAAGTGATCTTGTATATCCTGTCTTCCAATTGGGCATCTCTGTGAATCATCCCCGCAAATCAGTCGGACCGCTCTGCGTCGGTTACGACGGTAGAGTTTCTGGAGCAACTTTGGGTCATCACGTATCTTGGCGGAATTGTTGTTGTTTCCAGTTACATCCTCGCTAGCGGGAGGAAGACGAACTGCACTCGCGGCGGCCATCAAGATCTCGTCAAGTAACGTGGAAAAGGCATCCCACTGCTCAGTGGTCATCGGGTCGGAAAACTCTTCCAGTCGTTCTACGAAGTGTTCAAGGGGGGACGTGACTTGTATTTCTACACCACGCAGTGGAGATCTCTCGGCATCATCCGATACGGCTTCTGTAACCGGTGAGTCGGGTGTAACTGTAGGACCGGTAGGTGAAGGCGAATCCGGGAAGGACGGCTCCGGGGAGTGTTCTTCAAAGGAAGGGTTGGTTCCCAGATTGTCAGTCAAAGGCGCATCAACCTGTGGGGTAGTCCTCATGTCTGTTCCTGGAGGTGCGGCATCCTCTTGATAGGGCAAGGTATTAGGGTCTGTTGCACTTGTCGATTGGTAGGCAGTGGAAGGTCCATCAGTTCTAGCATCATCTTGGCGAGATGTACGGAATCGTGCAGTCCGTGCCTGTCGTCTTGCCGAGGTGGAGGGAAGGAGAGGCGTCACTAGAGGTGGCTGGAGTAAGCGCTGCCGTTCACGTCGGTGGCGTGCTTGGTGGTTAAGGAATCCACCCCGTGTTTGGCATGAGAAGTCGCACTGGGTACATCTCCAACGATGTTGAATGCCCGATTCGACGACTACGGGCCGGTCTCTAAAGCATTGATGGGTCGAGACCTTAACGGCGATGGGCAATAGGCAGTGTGCACACCAGTTCCGAGTGCTAGCAACATCTATGCCATGTGTGTACAAGAGGTGTCTGCAGAGCGAGTGGCGGAGTTGGGTCCAGCGTTTCGAATGGAATGTCCTATGGCAGTCCCTTTCGGTGCAGTGGAGTGTGTCTTGCATCGGGAAGAGTAGATGGACAATAGAGTCACGTCGGCAGGATGTCTCTGAGCAGGACTCATGATTCTCCACATGAGTGGGCATAGGCAAAGGCTCCCTCACTGACAGGTTCTGCAATGGCCTGCTAGGACGTGGGCCAGGTGCAATTTGCTCAGTAGAAGTCGTAGCAGCATGTGAGCGTATTACATTGCTGTCTGGTGCGGGCAATTCAGTAGAGAGCAGATCAGTCCTTTCTGAGGGAGTGAGGCATAGGATGAGGACGTCCGCATCAGTCGTGTCTCCAGCGCTGGAGGTAGTATCCAAGCGTGTCTGGCAGGGTACTTGAGGTGCGACATCGGATTCACCAGGTAGGTCTTTACTAGGCGAAGTGGTCACCGGGACAGTGGCAGTTAAAGCAGGTTGAGGAGCAGCGTCTGTTGAGCCAGAGGCAGTGCAGTCCGTGTGGACGGGGCCTGGTGCAGGAGCAGCGGGCGGTGAAGAAGCGGCGTCAGTCAGTGTCTCAGGAGTTGAGGAAGTAAAGTCATCGTCTCCAGGAGAGGTGGGAGGCGGAGCCTGTCTGTGACGGAGGTGACGATGGGACCGCAGCTGTTTCTTATTCAGGCAGGAGCAACCACTATCCGGGCAGGTGACGGCAAACGCCAGTTGAGGTGTGGAAGCATTAGTCTTTGGTCCAGGTATGACGGTGGGAGTAGAATTCCTGGCCGGGAGGGTGAAGTATGGTGTCGACGGGATTGACGTCTTCGAAGGTGGCAGCAAGTTCCTTGTGTTCTCCGCAGGAAACACCTTGGATTTAGCAGGTACGTTGGACGTCAGAGACTCCGTCCCCGCGGTGGAGGTGATCACTGCGCAGAGAGGACCGGTTGAAGCAGGATGAGCAGAACTCTCTCTCATGGATGGCGAAGAAAGAGCTTCAGCGTAAGTGCGTGGGGGTGAGATCGTGAGTGTGTTCGATGAGCAGGCATGACCAGTCGCCGTCCGAGCCCGTGTATGATGACATACGGGCGAGATCAATGACCCAGGAATGCTCGCAGCTACCCTTCTGTCAGGAGGTGGGTGGAGCTGACTGTCTTTCTCCTGCACGTGCGTCCTTGTATGCCTTCTGAGGCCCCTTCTGCTCGTACACTCCAATCCGCAGACGTAGCATGCGAATGTAGACTGGGGTGTGGTGGGCGTGTCCTTGGCAGAGGAGGACGTGTGAGCAGACTTGGCGAGTGATGAACCCTCTGGTGTCCTTCGTTCACTAGGTTGACAAGTGACCACAGGTAGGAGCGGTGTGCAGCCAGAAGTCTTGGCTTGAATTCTATCCAACAGTTGGCGTAAGTGTCCACCTTTGGAAAGGGGCGGTCCAGAGGGTGTAACGAAAGCTGGCACGTGTCTGGGCAAGGAGGACGACCCGGTGGGCGTGGCTTCACTAGTGGCGATACTCCCGTAGTAGTAGGTGGGCACACTCCTGGCAGACGAGCCGGCTCCGGGCAGGCAAGGCGTGGCACTAGGGACCACAGCGGCGACTCCAGGATGAGCAGTGGCACTAGAAGATGCAGGAACAGCTCTGGAACCTCCAGTGGCAATTTCGGGAGAGGCACTCGCTCCAAGGGCAGGAATAGCTCCGGCAGATCCAGCGACGACACAAGAGTTTCCATCGGAGGATCCATGGTCTGCAGCGGCGACTTGGGAAGTAGCCGGAACGGATTGGATCAATCCAGGGACAGATGCAACCGGGAAGGCTCCGGCCGTCACAGGGATGTCTTCAGAAGCTCCAGGGTAGGCAGGAATGGCCTCAGACAATCCGGGGGCCTCAGCTTCTGCATCAGGCGCACCAGGAGAGGCTCCAATAGATCCAGGGATGGCTTGGGAAGCATCAGCGGCTGATCCCGGAGCAAGAGGGACGACTCCATTGGATCCAGGGATAGCTCCAGCGGGAACGGCGGGCACTCCATGGTCAACAGCTGCTCCAGGGACTCCATGAACAGCACGGGAACAGGTTCCAATGGATCCAGCAACAGGACCTCCAGCGGGAACGGCAGGCACTCCACGGTCAACAGCTACAACAGGAACGTCTCCAGGGACTCCATGCACCGTATGGGAACCTGCTCCGGCATCCAGGACTCCAAAACTGTCTTCAGGAGGCGGTGAGCGTCTTCCAGGGCTCCGAACTCCAGGCGGTGGGCGGGGCCTCGGCGGTGGGCGAGGCCTAGAAACAGGAAACATCTTTAGCCACCAGTCTACCTGTAAAAACAGTAAGAAGTGACCAAAAAAGATGAAAAAGTATCGGCAACTCGACCGATTTACTACACTTTGATCTTAGCCAAAAGGCCGAGAAGCGATGCAGAATTCTCTGGCGTGATGAATTCACTTTCAATTTTTCATATTTCAAAAGTCCTGAGCATTCGTGCAGGGGGAGAAGGGGGTGCAGAAGACTCAGGTTAGCGAGTGCTGCTTGGGGGGTTTTTATGATATGTCGTTATTTCATCCTCCTCCTGTGTTACAAAAAAAGAGGTGTACAAGGATGACCAATTTCTGTCTAGTCAAGTGGATCATTTTGCGGTCCTTTCTAATGTTCCCATTCTGGAGGCGTCAGTCTCCTCCTCCTTGGGCGGGGCTAGTTTTAAAAAGCCAAGGACGTTAAAAGTTCATTTCATTCAAGATTCAATTGCAAATTTTATTCTTACTACAGCAAATGAACCACAATGCTGAAATATCCTCACAGATATTTCTACAATATCGCAATAACTTACAGTAGTTATATTGGACGTTTTACGGAAACGTTGGCCGGAACAAAATTCAAAGTAGAAAAAGTTAATCCGATCTCAACGCGAAATCGCTACAGTCAATAACAGCAGTAAGTAAACAACTGAATTCCGGTGTTTTCCTCCAGCTTTTATAAGCTTATGCACCATGCAACATAATTTTCTCGTATTTTCTCAATTTTTTTTCAGATGGGAAAAGAGGACAATGAAATATTCATGAAAGTGTTCATTTCTCTGGAGTAGCTTCCTCCTCAGAAAAATCTCATTCTTCACTGCAGGTGAATATAAAACAAATGTAATTACAAAGGCAATAAAAATAGCAAAACCAAAAATAAATAAATAAATATTCCTGGAGTTATCGAATGCCCATGCTTGGGAAGAAATTATTTTTTGTGATTAAACAAATATTGAGACAGTAAAATTTATCAGCCAAAACTGCATTACATAATGCCAGAGTTTGATTGACACAAACTCGACATGCACAGTCCAGCACATGGTTTCCAACTCAGAGATACTCTCTCTCTCTCTTCAGTTCAAACGTTGCACTTGAAAACACAGAGTGAAATATTAGGAACTTAAAACAATTAAACAAACAGAAAAATTACAAAAAACACTTTACAAATTAATTTGTAATATGTACAATAAAACAGTACTTTTTAATTTACAATTAATGATTACTTTGTATTCTACACTTCCACACTAGTGGCGGGCAAGCCATCTCAAAACTCAGAATAAACTGCTTCCTGCATAGTGCAGCCATCTATTGGCATTTTCCCGTTTGTTAATATTAATGTGCCAACAAAATAAATGAATGAATGAATAAAAACATAAATACAACAATCCTTAACAATAATTGTAGACCATTACAATTAGCTGGCGTTTAGAAATCATACAGAGACAAACAAAACAAACAAAACATTAGGAAACAGACAGAAAAAACTTTGTTGCTGCAGTGTGCCTACAAACATTTTACACCCTTTTGAGAGTTATTTACAATAAAAAGGCTCGTGTGTTGAAAGAAGCAATGTGTATACGCGCGCTGTAGTGGGAAAGATCTGGCAAATGTGAATAGGAATTCTCTCAAACTTACATGAAATGAGACAAAAATGTTACTGCAAATGAAATTTGAGTGATATTTCGAGGCCGATCTTCCTTCAATCAGTCAGACAGAATGAGTAAGTTGTTAACAGTACGGGGAAAAAAATGTGGATTTTATGGGATTTCTGTAAATACGAATAAAACTTCGTATTTACAGAAACCAGAACTTGACACTGAAAAGAACGAGGGTTAAACCCGAGGCTCCAGAATGTTCCCATTCCGAGGAAAAGAACGAGGGGCTCGAGCAATAGCAAGTTAAAAAAAAGGCAGGTCGCCGCACACTCGTACAAAGGTATGATGTTGTCAGACCTTCGGTTTTCTGAAATTTGAAGGGGCCATTTTAAAAGGACGTTTTCCTGAGGATGCAGTGGGTGAGTGAAGTTTCTGCTTTTTGGATATATTGTGGGCCGTATCCTGCAAGTAGTGCCATAGCAGGCCAACCCGTGGCGAGGGCGGAATAAATTCCTAACCACAAGACTATCTGCAAAGATTAGTTTAATATCTTGACGTCATGTCGACGTCGTATCAGATATTAAGCTGATAAGAACAGAAAATTTTTATTAACAAATGTTTCTTGCCATTTTACATAGTGTTGGTAAGACCATGGCATGCTATACCAACAACGCACACAGTGCGATTTTAGGTTTCATATTTATTTGTTGTGAGAGATATGTACATATTTACAATATTTACAAAATTTGCATAACTGTGAAAGTCCTTTATACAAGAGTTGTCCCATGACCGCATCCTGACAAGCTGTCACTGAGTCCAACAGTGCCTAATTAGGACTGTTTTACCCCAGTGAGGTGCTCAACATACACGTCCCTAGAAAATTTAATAGTTTCGCTAACTGCGAGTTTCTTCAAAAGGTTTCCGTATTTGTTGCTGCACAGCCTGCGTAGCACTCTATCGTTCTTGTCGTCCCAAGAGCGGAGAGAACCAATGATGATGGGATGAATCTGAACATCGGTGTAGTCTTTCCTGAGCAGCTCAGCAACCGGACGGTACTTGGAAATCTTCTCCTCTCTGGCGGAAGAAAAAGCAGCAAGCCTATTCTCGAACGGGATGGTGACGTCGATTACCAGAGCGGAGGAGCCTTTGCGAAGAACCAGATCGGGGCGGAGAGAAGTACCAGGGAAGACTTGGTTGCAGAAGAGCACATCCCAGCGCCCACTCGCGGCCTTCTTCAGCCGTTCAACCACAGCATTGTGACGCCGCTGGAAAATGGAAGAATAACGCATACAGTGGTTGAGGACATGTGGGAGCGTTTCTTCACTGAAATTGCAACGGCGACATCCACGGCGTGAACGGTCCCAGGGCTTGCAGGCATTGAGAGGTACCAGGTTCAGCCTGGCACGGTGAACAAATCTCCAGTCCGCGAAGCGCGTGAAGGACCCCTCTCTGAAGAAGTGCGAGCTCGAGCGCGAGACGGCAACACATTCCATGGCCTTACCCTGGTTCGGGAGGAGGGACAGGTCACTAATACGGGTAACCCGTCTTAGGGTCCGGAAAGCCCGGAAGATGGTGTGCTTCTGGCTCGGGAAGATAGTGTTAGGACCACAGGAAATGGAGGGAGACCCACCAGCATCGATAGTCCAAACAATCTTGAGGCGCCGAGATGCGGACCTTGCGGCAGACCACGTAGAGGAGATGGAATTGCAAGAGGCGGCAAAGGGAGCCTCGTCCGAAGCAGACAGGAACTGTGCCACTAACTCAGAAGAAGGAGCGAATCCGATGCGTGCACGGACGAAGGAGGTCAGATCATCCCAGGCGGAAGCACGAACAAAGGGATCTCTAGCGCAGAGCAGCTTGAAGGCAGAGTCGACGGCAGCGATGTCTGAATCCTCCGCAGCGAGTGGAATGCCAAGGGCACCTTTGCCGGAAAGGCCATAAAGATAATTGTTAGATGCCTCGGGAGGAAGATTCAGGGTCTTCTTGAGGGCAGGACGCAGAAAATCGTCAATCTTCTTCCAGTCTCCCTTAGCGTGCTGCGAAGTCCTCATGAAGAAGAGGAGAGAGGGAAAAAAAGAAAGTCTTCATTGCATCCAGGCGTTGCCACGGAGCGAGCTTCGAGTCCATAATCTTCTTAGCCAGGATCAAGAAATCACGTAGCTGCGCACGGAGAGGTGGAAGGTGGAAGCCCACGGGTTTCCCGAGGAAACGGAAGTGATCACCATCACCAAGGGCGTGGATAGGGATGCCATCCAGGTAGAAGACGGTCGGACGCACTCTAGCAGGGCGAGAAGCATCAGGGTGAAGTGTGTGGCATTTACCGGGATTAAGCTGAAGACCAAGACGAGAGAAGACGTCAGAAATGCGATCCAGGTCATCCTGAAGAACGTAAAGAGAAGGAGCGAGCAGGAGGACGTCATCGGCGAAGGCGAGGACACGAGGCGAGGAAGGAGAAGAGCCAACAGAGCGGAGAACAGGATCAATGGCCAGGTTAAACAGGAGGCCGCTCAAGGGACACCCCTGACGAACACCGGCATTGATGTCAACAGGGCCAGAAACACCGTCGGAAGAGAGGAAGCAGGTAGAGGAATTCCTGTAGAGGTCTTGGATTAAGGAGACGAAGTCCTCCCCGACACCAGACGTGAGTAGTGCAGTGAAGATCGCAGAGTGCGGGACCGAGCCGAAGGCGTTGGCAATGTCGAGAGAGGCCAGACAGAGCTCAGACTTCGTCCTACGGGCAAGCTGGAACCGCTGCTGGACGATGAAGTTGTGCTCAAGAACCCCATCGTGCGGCATGAATCCTTTCTGTGAGGGGTGGAGAATCTCGTTGTCACATAACCAGTGCGTGAGACGTTTCGCTAGACATCCAGAGAAAAGGCGAGCAATTGAAGAACTGAGGGCAATTGGCCTCCAGTTGTCAATCACCGACGGGTCCCCTTTCTTGAAGATGAGGAACGAACGGGAAGATTTCCATGAGGACGGAACACGCCGGAAGCGAAGACAGATGTTGAATATCTCACTCAAGATCTTGCAGTCTGGATCAGCCTCTCGCCAGTGGGCATACGAGAGGCGGTCAGGGCCGGGCGCAGAGTTCTCACAGGAGCGAAGCTTGGCAAGAACCTCGGCAGGAGAGAAAAAAGACAAATCGAGAGGAGGACGTTCCGGGATACAGGTAGTGAAGATAGATGAGTCAGAGTCTCTGGCGGAGTACCTTGAGGAGAATTCGAGGGCGATCTCTTCTGCAGGAATGGAGCAAGGAGGAGAGCTGTCAGAGGAAAGGAGACGGATGGCTCTGCGACGATTTCTCCGGTATAAACGTTGAATGACCCGAGGATTAGAGGTGTTGACCGGGCGCGGAGAACCAGGCACAGGAGGAGAAGGAGGAGGGAGCTTGACAATTTCTGAGGCAGACTCCGTGACGTTCAGAAGGCAGGCCTCAAAGGAGTCCCAAGCATCATCGTCAGTAGTCCCAGAAGAAAAGCTATGCAGGGAATCCCAGAAGTTCAGGAGAGGAGGCTCAGTGACCGGAATTACGTCTGCAGGAGGAATACGAGCAGGGTCATCAGCGGCCACAACGGGGACAACCTCATGAAGGTCGACATCAGGAAACTCGGAAGTGGGGAAGACGGCAGAAGATTGTGTGTCATCAGCAGATGACGAAGAGGAGGGAGGAGATGCAGAGACGAGGCAATCAGGGGGAACAACAGCACGGGAGGAGGAGGCAGCAGGTGAGGCAGAAGTCGACACAGGAGCAGGATGAGCGGCCGAAGAGGGATGAAGAAGCCCTGAACGAGGAGCATCAGGAGTAGCCCTGGAGACGTCGGGAGGAGAAGGTGGCAGCGAGTGAGAGGCCGATACAGCGGGAGACGAATCGGAAGAGCAAGGAGATGGGACTGGAGCAGGTGAAGAAGGAGCGTCCAAAGAAGTCACAGGAGGAGCTGGAGCGGACGTAGCCGGAGATCTGGAGGACACGTCAGCGGGTGAAGAAGAGGCACCAGGTGGAGGGTGCGGCTGTCTACGGCGCTGTCGCTGAGGCACAGGAGCAGGAAGATGAATGTTGTGGTCAATAGAAGAGTTCCTCTCAGCACGCCGGTGGAATTCGGAGTGGTTGAATAACCCTTTCCGGGAAGGACACGAGAACGGACAAACTGTACACTTCCAGCGGAAAGAGCCACCAGTGGAGATGACGGGAGGCGAGGTGCGGAAACAGGCATGGACAGAAACCTTGTTGGCAAGCCGGGAGTTGCAAAGGCTGCACCATTTCATGCATGAAGAAATGGGGGTCAGATGTTCCTGGAGAAGCTGTCTGGTGAGGGATCTCTTCATGCAGGACCAGGAGTTGGAGTGGAACAGGAGGCTGCAATTGGGCTCTGTGCACGTGAAGACATCGCTTACAGGAAAGACGAGATGGAGCGTGGTACCCTCGCGGCACGTAGTAGAAGGAATAGGAGCGCCTGAAGATGGAGCATTGGAAGGAGGCGGTGAGGCTTGAAGAGAAGTAGACGGGAGCTGCGGATGGCCAGTGGAAGAGAAGTCAGCAGCACCAGGAGAGGCGGGAGGAGGAGCAAGGCGATGACGGCGGAAGCGGTGAAAGCGTAGCTGTCTCTTGTTGAGGAACGACTTACCACACGTTGGACAGTCAACCGGAGAAGAGCAAGTGGAGACACCAGGAGACGCGGGCACAGCAGCAATAGGAGAAATACCAGAATCCGGGCGTGAAGGAGACCCCCGCCTAGAAGCAGATTCGTCGGAAAGCAGGAGAGACGCTCTGTCGCCAAAAGTTGCAGGAGCAGGAACAGGAGAGGAGGAAGCACTAGGAGTTTCATCAGCAGAGATCGCAGAGGACGGCGAACGAACTGTAGGACTACCCGAAGGAGAAGTAGATGTGGCAGATCGAGCAACCCGCGTGTTGGCAGCAACAGGAGACTTGGTCGGAGAAGTGTGCGAGCAGGAGTGTCCAGCAGCAGCACGTGATCTTGTGTGGTGACACACTGGGGAATCTGAAGAAGGGGCACTGGTAGCAGGGATGGAGCCAGGAGAAGGTAAGGATGGAGCCGAAGTAAGAGGCACGAGCGGTGCAGTGAGCGTTTCCGAAGGAGGCGAATTCCGGGAGCGGGAAGCGAAGACATCATTGCAGATGCGAGAGGAGGCAGACGTCCTGGCAGAGATGATGGAGAGCATCTGGCACAGGAAACCACTTCTCAGCAGAGGAGGACCAGAGGGAACAGCAGCGGCAGAGATGTGGCGACGTGGAGCAGGAGCAGGGTGAAGACTACCAGACCGCGTTGTCATCACGGAGGAGTGACCAGAAGCGGGCAAATGGCTCAGAGGTCTGCGTGGCGTCGTGTCCAGCGATCCATCGGGTCATCCAGCACTCTGTGGCAGTCCACCAAGGACAGCTGGCATCGGAGGGAGACCAGGAGTAGTCGGAGAAGGAAGGCGAGGCGGCCTCTCTGGCAAAATGATCTGATGCGCTGACGCAGCATCAGACATAGCTGAAAAAACTAAAGAAACAGTAACACAAGTAACTAGCAAATTATCCAATTGGCAAGATCAAAGTGAGGCAGCGGGGGGAGCTTCAATTGGGGCTTTTGGTGGACCCAAGAAAGGAAGATAAGAACGAGGAAAAGAAAAGGAGGGAAGAGCCAAAGAAGAAGGAGGAAAACGAGGGAAAGAGCAAAAGAAGAAGGAAGGAAAAGTAGGGAGAGAGTAAAGTCGAAGCCACGCCCACCCGGACGAGTGAGGCAGCGGAAAGGAAGTTTCAGGGCTTATCAAAACAGAAAAGACACCGTAAACGGAGTATTTCTGAAATGAAAAGCGAGAAGACATAGAAAAGAAACCATTTCTCACTAGGGACGACTGAAAAACAGCCGAAGCAGTAAGAAGGGAGAAGAAAAAGTTAGGCCCCGCCCAGCACCGAAATATACTGCAAGCAGTATAATCAGTGTAGACGGGAAAGAACCTGCTCGCTCACAGGCAACCTGCACGATCACAGGTGAAAAGGCCCCATTGAACGCAAGTAAAGAACGTATTCGAACCATCAAGCGTCAATGGGAGGGGAGGGAGAGAGAGAAAGAAAGCAAAACTTACGTAGGATCCACCTCGACTCCGCTTTCAGCTCCGTCCACCAGACGAGTAAACTATTCCATCAGCATAGTGTCTGGAAATCTGAAAAAAGAACAATATAAGACGTCAGATTAAGCTGATAAGAACAGATACTACACTTTGATCTTAGCCAAAAGGCCGAGAAGCGATGCAGAATTCTCTGGCGTGATGAATTCACTTTCAATTTTTCATATTTCAAAAGTCCTGAGCATTCGTGCAGGGGGAGAAGGGGGTGCAGAAGACTCAGGTTAGCGAGTGCTGCTTGGGGGGTTTTTATGATATGTCGTTATTTCATCCTCCTCCTGTGTTACAAAAAAAGAGGCGTACAAGGATGACCAATTTCTGTCTAGTCAAGTGGATCATTTTGCGGTCCTTTCTAATGTTCCCATTCTGGAGGCGTCAGTCCCCTCCTCCTTGGGCGGGGCTAGTTTTAAAAAGCCAAGGACGTCAAAAGTTCATTTCATTCAAGATTCAATTGCAAATTTTATTCTTACTACAGCAAATGAACCACAATGCTGAAATATCCTCACAGATATTTCTACAATATCGCAATAACTTAACAGTAGTTATATTGGACGTTTTACGGAAACGTTGGCCGGAACAAAATTCACAGTAGAAAAAGTTAATCCGATCTCAACGCGAAATCGCTACAGTCAATAACAGCAGTAAGTAAACAACTGAATTCCGGTGTTTTCCTCCAGCTTTTATAAGCTTATGCACCATGCAACATAATATTCTCGTATTTTCTCAATTTTTTTTCAGATGGGAAAAGAGGACAATGAAATATTCATGAAAGTGTTCATTTCTCTGGAGTAGCTTCCTCCTCCGAAAAATCTCATTCTTCACTGCAGGTGAATATAAAACAAATGTAATTACAAAGGCAATAAAAATAGCAAAACCAAAAATAAATAAATAAATATTCCTGGAGTTATCGAATGCCCATGCTTGGGAAGAAATTGTTTTTTGTGATTAAACAAATATTGAGACAGTAAAATTTATCAGCCAAAACTGCATTACATAATGCCAGAGTTTGATTGACACAAACTCGACATGCACAGTCCAGCACATGGTTTCCAACTCAGAGATACTCTCTCTCTCTCTTCAGTTCAAACGTTGCACTTGAAAACACAGAGTGAAATATTAGGAACTTAAAACAATTAAACAAACAGAAAAATTACAAAAAGCACTTTACAAATTCATTTGTAATATGTACAATAAAACAGTACTTTTTAATTTACAATTAATGATTACTTTGTATTCTACACTTCCACACTAGTGGCGGGCAAGCCATCTCAAAACTCAGAATAAACTGCTTCCTGCATAGTGCAGCCATCTATTGGCATTTTCCCGTTTGTTAATATTAATGTGCCAACAAAATAAATGAATGAATGAATAAAAACATAAATACAACAATCCTTAACAATAATTGTAGACCATTACAATTAGCTGGCGTTTAGAAATCATACAGATACAAACAAAACAAACAAAACATTAGGAAACAGACAGAAAAATCTTTGTTGCTGCAGTGTGCCTACAAACATTTTACACCCTTTTGAGAGTTATTTACAATAAAAAGGCTCGTGTGTTGAAAGAAGCAATGTGTATACGCGCGCTGTAGTGGGAAAGATCTGGCAAATGTGAATAGGAATTCTCTCAAACTTACATGAAATGAGACAAAAATGTTACTGCAAATGAAATTTGAGTGATATTTCGAGGCCGATCTTCCTTCAATCAGTCAGACAGAATGAGTAAGTTGTTAACAGTATGGGGAAAAAAATGTGGATTTTATGGGATTTCTGTAAATACGAATAAAACTTCGTATTTACAGAAACCAGAACTTGACACTGAAAAGAACGAGGGTTAAACCCGAGGCTCCAGAATGTTCCCATTCCGAGGAAAAGAACGAGGGGCCCGAGCAATAGCAAGTTAAAAAAAGGCAGGTCGCCGCACACTCGTACAAAGGTATGATGTTGTCAGACCTTCGGTTTTCTGAAATTTGAAGGGGCCATTTTAAAAGGACGTTTTCCTGAGGATGCAGTGGGTGAGTGAAGTTTCTGCTTTTTGGATATATTGTGGGCCGTATCCTGCAAGTAGTGCCATAGCAGGCCAACCCGTGGCGAGGGCGGAATAAATTCCTAACCACAAGCCTATCTGCAAAAATTAGTTTAATATCTTGACGTCATGTCGACGTCGTATCAGATATTAAGCTGATAAGAACAGATGTTTTTTATTGAACAATATTTTTGGCCACTTTACAGAAGAATGATATTTGCGTGGCAGAAATATCATTTTACAATTCTATTATACATTAATTTTCTATTTACAATTATTTACAGAGCGAAGCAGATATGTACAACAACTATTTTCAGAACCAAGCACTTATGTACAACATACTAGGTTTTTCTTTCTACTTACATATTTCGGGGGTTTGTACTTTGTGAACACTTAATCGGATAGTTCAGTGAGTCCATGTTAAATTTACCAGTTCTCCTGTCTGACGTCCGTGAGATGCTCCACATAGATATCCCTTGATTTACTTATTGTTTCACTTACGATGAGCTTTCGCATAAGTGATGCGTACTTCCTGCTGCAGATCCTGCTGAGAACTTTATCGTTGTTTGGATCCCATGATCCTAGTGCTCCGATTACAATTGCTTCTACGCGCACATCGTTGTATGTAGACTTCAGTGCTTCGATTAGCGGACGGTACTTGTTCATCTTCTCTCGGCGAGCAGCATCAAATGAAGACCGACGGTTGTCAAAAGCAACTGTTATGTCTAGGATGAGGCATGCGTTGTCTCTTGTTAGTATGATGTCCGGGCGTAGCGGGAGTCCTCTGACTGGCCGGTTCTCGGAGAGGAGCTGCCACCTTCCACTGGCTGCCTTTTTAATCCTCTCTACCACTGCATTGTGCCTCGCTTGGTAGAGACGGCTGTATCTCATGCAGTGGCAGAGGACATGCGGGAGGGTGTCGAGCTCAAAGTTGCATCTTCTGCAGCCACGGGAGCCATTCACATTGCGACGAACACCGTTCAGGGGGACGAGGTTTAGCCTTGCACGATGTATAAATCGCCAGTCGGCGAATCGTGTAAATGCCCCGTTCCGGAAAATGTGAGAGCTTGCTTTGGCAGCCGCTGCGCATTCCATCGCCTTGCCCTGGTTGGGATAAGTGATGAGTTTCTCTGCGCGGGATTTCTTGATGGCATTCCGCAGGGTGCGGAATACAAGGCGTCGCTTGCCGGCTGTTATGGTGGTACCGTCATGAGAGATCTCCACAGTGTGGTCGTCAGAATTTGTCCACGTGACTTTTAGGCGACGGGCTGCGCTTCTGGCCGCGGACCAAACTGATGAAATTGGGTTGGAGGTGCTCCTGGGAAAGTCTTCGTCACATCCCGAAAGGAAAGCTGCAATCTCAGAGAAGGAAGGAACCCTTTTCAGTCGTCCACTTACAAGTCGCGTAAGGTCCTCCCAAGCGAGCTGTTGTATCCCAGGGTCCAATGAAGTGAGCAACTTGAAAGCGCTGTCAATCCTTGCTATATCTGAGCTTTCGGCAGCCAGCGGGATACCAAAGCATGCAGATTCCTTCGCGCCGTAAAGATATTCATTTGCCGCCTCGGGAGGTAGGTTGAGAGTCCTCTTTAGTAGCGGGCGCACATGTGAGTCAATTTTTGCCCAGTCGGTTTTCTTCAACCGGGCCGTCCTCATATCAAAATCCATTGATGGAAACACAAAGGATTTGTGCGCGTCAATGCGCTGCCAGGGAGCAAGTGGCGAATTCAGGATCATCTCGCATTTCTGTAGGTAAGTATTGAGTGCCTCGATGTCCGGTGGTTGGTTGAATCCAATTGGTTTCCCCAAAAATTCCTCACCTTCACCCTCACGAAGACACCTGATGGCAGTGCCGTCGATCGAGAACTGAGAGTGGCGGACACCCGTTGGGCGAGCTCCGGAGATATGTAGGGAGAAGCATTTTCTGGGGTTGATGTAGAGGCCAAGCTTTCCAACCAGGTTGTGCGTCAGATTGAGTTGAGTTTGCAGCTCCGCAGGGGAGGGCGCGAGTAGCAGTAGGTCGTCGGCATACGCCAGTATGCGGTGTAGAGGACTTTGCCCTTGGACTGCGACAAGTATCGGGTTGATGGTCAAGTTGAACAACAGCCCACTTAGGGGGCAACCCTGACGTACGCCGATGTCAATTGGAATTGGATCCGTGGGGCCTTCCTCTGTGAAGACGCGTGTGGACGCATCCGTGTACAGCTCCTGTATCAGCTCGGTGAAATGATTCCCAACTCCAGAGGCTCGAAGCGCAGCAAAAATTGCATCGTGGGGCACGGATCCGAAGGCATTGGATAGGTCCAATGACGCCAGGCAGGTGTCAGATTGGCTGGTCCGTGCTAGCTGGATTCTCTGCTGAACAACGAAGTTATTTTCAAACACCCCGTCGAAGGGTAGAAATCCCTTCTGTGACGGGGAGAGGATGCAGTTGTCGATGAGCCAAGAAGTGAACCGTCGTGCCAGGCAACCACAGAACAGCTTGGCAATCGTAACACTCAGCGAGATAGGACGCCAGTTTTTGATGTTATGCGGGTCACCCCCTTTGGGTAACAGGATAGTACGAGAGTCTTTCCAAGCTGCAGGGACTTTCCTAGCTTTCAAGCAGATGTTGAAGATGGCTGCGAGTACTGTACAGTCCGGATCAACGGCCTTCCAATGGTTGTATGAGAGTCGATCGTGTCCGGGTGCCGAGTTTTCAGCTGAATAGAGTTTCCTTGCGATCTCTGCAGGAGAAAATGGAGAGAGGTCAAGTTCTCTGGGGAGAGGGGATGGTGAGGTGTACACTGAGGTGTCAACTCGGTTGTTGCATAGGGCAGCAGCAAAGTGATCTTGTATATCCTGTCTTCCAATTGGGCATCTCTGTGAATCATCCCCGCAAATCAGTCGGACCGCTCTGCGTCGGTTACGACGGTAGAGTTTCTGGAGCAACTTTGGGTCATCACGTATCTTGGCGGAATTGTTGTTGTTTCCAGTTACATCCTCGCTAGCGGGAGGAAGACGAACTGCACTCGCGGCGGCCATCAAGATCTCGTCAAGTAACGTGGAAAAGGCATCCCACTGCTCAGTGGTCATCGGGTCGGAAAACTCTTCCAGTCGTTCTACGAAGTGTTCAAGGGGGGACGTGACTTGTATTTCTACACCACGCAGTGGAGATCTCTCGGCATCATCCGATACGGCTTCTGTAACCGGTGAGTCGGGTGTAACTGTAGGACCGGTAGGTGAAGGCGAATCCGGGAAGGACGGCTCCGGGGAGTGTTCTTCAAAGGAAGGGTTGGTTCCCAGATTGTCAGTCAAAGGCGCATCAACCTGTGGGGTAGTCCTCATGTCTGTTCCTGGAGGTGCGGCATCCTCTTGATAGGGCAAGGTATTAGGGTCTGTTGCACTTGTCGATTGGTAGGCAGTGGAAGGTCCATCAGTTCTAGCATCATCTTGGCGAGATGTACGGAATCGTGCAGTCCGTGCCTGTCGTCTTGCCGAGGTGGAGGGAAGGAGAGGCGTCACTAGAGGTGGCTGGAGTAAGCGCTGCCGTTCACGTCGGTGGCGTGCTTGGTGGTTAAGGAATCCACCCCGTGTTTGGCATGAGAAGTCGCACTGGGTACATCTCCAACGATGTTGAATGCCCGATTCGACGACTACGGGCCGGTCTCTAAAGCATTGATGGGTCGAGACCTTAACGGCGATGGGCAATAGGCAGTGTGCACACCAGTTCCGAGTGCTAGCAACATCTATGCCATGTGTGTACAAGAGGTGTCTGCAGAGCGAGTGGCGGAGTTGGGTCCAGCGTTTCGAATGGAATGTCCTATGGCAGTCCCTTTCGGTGCAGTGGAGTGTGTCTTGCATCGGGAAGAGTAGATGGACAATAGAGTCACGTCGGCAGGATGTCTCTGAGCAGGACTCATGATTCTCCACATGAGTGGGCATAGGCAAAGGCTCCCTCACTGACAGGTTCTGCAATGGCCTGCTAGGACGTGGGCCAGGTGCAATTTGCTCAGTAGAAGTCGTAGCAGCATGTGAGCGTATTACATTGCTGTCTGGTGCGGGCAATTCAGTAGAGAGCAGATCAGTCCTTTCTGAGGGAGTGAGGCATAGGATGAGGACGTCCGCATCAGTCGTGTCTCCAGCGCTGGAGGTAGTATCCAAGCGTGTCTGGCAGGGTACTTGAGGTGCGACATCGGATTCACCAGGTAGGTCTTTACTAGGCGAAGTGGTCACCGGGACAGTGGCAGTTAAAGCAGGTTGAGGAGCAGCGTCTGTTGAGCCAGAGGCAGTGCAGTCCGTGTGGACGGGGCCTGGTGCAGGAGCAGCGGGCGGTGAAGAAGCGGCGTCAGTCAGTGTCTCAGGAGTTGAGGAAGTAAAGTCATCGTCTCCAGGAGAGGTGGGAGGCGGAGCCTGTCTGTGACGGAGGTGACGATGGGACCGCAGCTGTTTCTTATTCAGGCAGGAGCAACCACTATCCGGGCAGGTGACGGCAAACGCCAGTTGAGGTGTGGAAGCATTAGTCTTTGGTCCAGGTATGACGGTGGGAGTAGAATTCCTGGCCGGGAGGGTGAAGTATGGTGTCGACGGGATTGACGTCTCCGAAGGTGGCAGCAAGTTCCTTGTGTTCTCCGCAGGAAACACCTTGGATTTAGCAGGTACGTTGGACGTCAGAGACTCCGTCCCCGCGGTGGAGGTGATCACTGCGCAGAGAGGACCGGTTGAAGCAGGATGAGCAGAACTCTCTCTCATGGATGGCGAAGAAAGAGCTTCAGCGTAAGTGCGTGGGGGTGAGATCGTGAGTGTGTTCGATGAGCAGGCATGACCAGCCGCCGTCCGAGCCCGTGTATGATGACATACGGGCGAGATCAATGACCCAGGAATGCTCGCAGCTACCCTTCTGTCAGGAGGTGGGTGGAGCTGACTGTCTTTCTCCTGCACGTGCGTCCTTGTATGCCTTCTGAGGCCCCTTCTGCTCGTACACTCCAATCCGCAGACGTAGCATGCGAATGTAGACTGGGGTGTGGTGGGCGTGTCCTTGGCAGAGGAGGACGTGTGAGCAGACTTGGCGAGTGATGAACCCTCTGGTGTCCTTCGTTCACTAGGTTGACAAGTGACCACAGGTAGGAGCGGTGTGCAGCCAGAAGTCTTGGCTTGAATTCTATCCAACAGTTGGCGTAAGTGTCCACCTTTGGAAAGGGGCGGTCCAGAGGGTGTAACGAAAGCTGGCACGTGTCTGGGCAAGGAGGACGACCCGGTGGGCGTGGCTTCACTAGTGGCGATACTCCCGTAGTAGTAGGTGGGCACACTCCTGGCAGACGAGCCGGCTCCGGGCAGGCAAGGCGTGGCACTAGGGACCACAGCGGCGACTCCAGGATGAGCAGTGGCACTAGAAGATGCAGGAACAGCTCTGGAACCTCCAGTGGCAATTTCGGGAGAGGCACTCGCTCCAAGGGCAGGAATAGCTCCGGCAGATCCAGCGACGACACAAGAGTTTCCATCGGAGGATCCATGGTCTGCAGCGGCGACTTGGGAAGTAGCCGGAACGGATTGGATCAATCCAGGGACAGATGCAACCGGGAAGGCTCCGGCCGTCACAGGGATGTCTTCAGAAGCTCCAGGGTAGGCAGGAATGGCCTCAGACAATCCGGGGGCCTCAGCTTCTGCATCAGGCGCACCAGGAGAGGCTCCAATAGATCCAGGGATGGCTTGGGAAGCATCAGCGGCTGATCCCGGAGCAAGAGGGACGACTCCATTGGATCCAGGGATAGCTCCAGCGGGAACGGCGGGCACTCCATGGTCAACAGCTCCTCCAGGGACTCCATGAACAGCACGGGAACAGGTTCCAATGGATCCAGCAACAGGACCTCCAGCGGGAACGGCAGGCACTCCACGGTCAACAGCTACAACAGGAACGTCTCCAGGGACTCCATGCACCGTATGGGAACCTGCTCCGGCATCCAGGACTCCAAAACTGTCTTCAGGAGGCGGTGAGCGTCTTCCAGGGCTCCGAACTCCAGGCGGTGGGCGGGGCCTCGGCGGTGGGCGAGGCCTAGAAACAGGAAACATCTTTAGCCACCAGTCTACCTGTAAAAACAGTAAGAAGTGACCAAAAAAGATGAAAAAGTATCGGCAACTCGACCGATTTACTACACTTTGATCTTAGCCAAAAGGCCGAGAAGCGATGCAGAATTCTCTGGCGTGATGAATTCACTTTCAATTTTTCATATTTCAAAAGTCCTGAGCATTCGTGCAGGGGGAGAAGGGGGTGCAGAAGACTCAGGTTAGCGAGTGCTGCTTGGGGGGTTTTTATGATATGTCGTTATTTCATCCTCCTCCTGTGTTACAAAAAAAGAGGTGTACAAGGATGACCAATTTCTGTCTAGTCAAGTGGATCATTTTGCGGTCCTTTCTAATGTTCCCATTCTGGAGGCGTCAGTCTCCTCCTCCTTGGGCGGGGCTAGTTTTAAAAAGCCAAGGACGTTAAAAGTTCATTTCATTCAAGATTCAATTGCAAATTTTATTCTTACTACAGCAAATGAACCACAATGCTGAAATATCCTCACAGATATTTCTACAATATCGCAATAACTTACAGTAGTTATATTGGACGTTTTACGGAAACGTTGGCCGGAACAAAATTCAAAGTAGAAAAAGTTAATCCGATCTCAACGCGAAATCGCTACAGTCAATAACAGCAGTAAGTAAACAACTGAATTCCGGTGTTTTCCTCCAGCTTTTATAAGCTTATGCACCATGCAACATAATATTCTCGTATTTTCTCAATTTTTTTTCAGATGGGAAAAGAGGACAATGAAATATTCATGAAAGTGTTCATTTCTCTGGAGTAGCTTCCTCCTCAGAAAAATCTCATTCTTCACTGCAGGTGAATATAAAACAAATGTAATTACAAAGGCAATAAAAATAGCAAAACCAAAAATAAATAAATAAATATTCCTGGAGTTATCGAATGCCCATGCTTGGGAAGAAATTATTTTTTGTGATTAAACAAATATTGAGACAGTAAAATTTATCAGCCAAAACTGCATTACATAATGCCAGAGTTTGATTGACACAAACTCGACATGCACAGTCCAGCACATGGTTTCCAACTCAGAGATACTCTCTCTCTCTCTTCAGTTCAAACGTTGCACTTGAAAACACAGAGTGAAATATTAGGAACTTAAAACAATTAAACAAACAGAAAAATTACAAAAAACACTTTACAAATTAATTTGTAATATGTACAATAAAACAGTACTTTTTAATTTACAATTAATGATTACTTTGTATTCTACACTTCCACACTAGTGGCGGGCAAGCCATCTCAAAACTCAGAATAAACTGCTTCCTGCATAGTGCAGCCATCTATTGGCATTTTCCCGTTTGTTAATATTAATGTGCCAACAAAATAAATGAATGAATGAATAAAAACATAAATACAACAATCCTTAACAATAATTGTAGACCATTACAATTAGCTGGCGTTTAGAAATCATACAGAGACAAACAAAACAAACAAAACATTAGGAAACAGACAGAAAAAACTTTGTTGCTGCAGTGTGCCTACAAACATTTTACACCCTTTTGAGAGTTATTTACAATAAAAAGGCTCGTGTGTTGAAAGAAGCAATGTGTATACGCGCGCTGTAGTGGGAAAGATCTGGCAAATGTGAATAGGAATTCTCTCAAACTTACATGAAATTAGACAAAAATGTTACTGCAAATGAAATTTGAGTGATATTTCGAGGCCGATCTTCCTTCAATCAGTCAGACAGAATGAGTAAGTTGTTAACAGTACGGGGAAAAAAATGTGGATTTTATGGGATTTCTGTAAATACGAATAAAACTTCGTATTTACAGAAACCAGAACTTGACACTGAAAAGAACGAGGGTTAAACCCGAGGCTCCAGAATGTTCCCATTCCGAGGAAAAGAACGAGGGGCTCGAGCAATAGCAAGTTAAAAAAAAGGCAGGTCGCCGCACACTCGTACAAAGGTATGATGTTGTCAGACCTTCGGTTTTCTGAAATTTGAAGGGGCCATTTTAAAAGGACGTTTTCCTGAGGATGCAGTGGGTGAGTGAAGTTTCTGCTTTTTGGATATATTGTGGGCCGTATCCTGCAAGTAGTGCCATAGCAGGCCAACCCGTGGCGAGGGCGGAATAAATTCCTAACCACAAGCCTATCTGCAAAGATTAGTTTAATATCTTGACGTCATGTCGACGTCGTATCAGATATTAAGCTGATAAGAACAGAAAATTTTTATTAACAAATGTTTCTTGCCATTTTACATAGTGTTGGTAAGACCATGGCATGCTATACCAACAACGCACACAGTGCGATTTTAGGTTTCATATTTATTTGTTGTGAGAGATATGTACATATTTACAATATTTACAAAATTTGCATAACTGTGAAAGTCCTTTATACAAGAGTTGTCCCATGACCGCATCCTGACAAGCTGTCACTGAGTCCAACAGTGCCTAATTAGGACTGTTTTACCCCAGTGAGGTGCTCAACATACACGTCCCTAGAAAATTTAATAGTTTCGCTAACTGCGAGTTTCTTCAAAAGGTTTCCGTATTTGTTGCTGCACAGCCTGCGTAGCACTCTATCGTTCTTGTCGTCCCAAGAGCGGAGAGAACCAATGATGATGGGATGAATCTGAACATCGGTGTAGTCTTTCCTGAGCAGCTCAGCAACCGGACGGTACTTGGAAATCTTCTCCTCTCTGGCGGAAGAAAAAGCAGCAAGCCTATTCTCGAACGGGATGGTGACGTCGATTACCAGAGCGGAGGAGCCTTTGCGAAGAACCAGATCGGGGCGGAGAGAAGTACCAGGGAAGACTTGGTTGCAGAAGAGCACATCCCAGCGCCCACTCGCGGCCTTCTTCAGCCGTTCAACCACAGCATTGTGACGCCGCTGGAAAATGGAAGAATAACGCATACAGTGGTTAAGGACATGTGGGAGCGTTTCTTCACTGAAATTGCAACGGCGTCATCCACGGCGTGAACGGTCCCAGGGCTTGCAGCAATTGAGAGGTACCAGGTTCAGCCTGGCACGGTGAACAAATCTCCAGTCCGCGAAGCGCGTGAAGGACCCCTCTCTGAAGAAGTGCGAGCTCGAGCGCGAGACGGCAACACATTCCATGGCCTTACCCTGGTTCGGGAGGAGGGACAGGTCACTAATACGGGTAACCCGTCTTAGGGTCCGGAAAGCCCGGAAGATGGTGTGCTTCTGGCTCGGGAAGATGGTGTTAGGACCACAGGAAATGGAGGGAGACCCACCAGCATCGATAGTCCAAACAATCTTGAGGCGCCGAGATGCGGACCTTGCGGCAGACCACGTAGAGGAGATGGAATTGCAAGAGGCGGCAAAGGGAGCCTCGTCCGAAGCAGACAGGAACTGTGCCACTAACTCAGAAGAAGGAGCGAATCCGATGCGTGCACGGACGAAGGAGGTCAGATCATCCCAGGCGGAAGCACGAACAAAGGGATCTCTAGCGCAGAGCAGCTTGAAGGCAGAGTCGACGGCAGCGATGTCTGAATCCTCCGCAGCGAGTGGAATGCCAAGGGCACCTTTGCCGGAAAGGCCATAAAGATAATTGTTAGATGCCTCGGGAGGAAGATTCAGGGTCTTCTTGAGGGCAGGACGCAGAAAATCGTCAATCTTCTTCCAGTCTCCCTTAGCGTGCTGCGAAGTCCTCATGAAGAAGAGGAGAGAGGGAAAATAAGAAAGTCTTCATTGCATCCAGGCGTTGCCACGGAGCGAGCTTCGAGTCCATAATCTTCTTAGCCAGGATCAAGAAATCACGTAGCTGCGCACGGAGAGGTGGAAGGTGGAAGCCCACGGGTTTCCCGAGGAAACGGAAGTGATCACCATCACCAAGGGCGTGGATAGGGATGCCATCCAGGTAGAAGACGGTCGGACGCACTCTAGCAGGGCGAGAAGCATCAGGGTGAAGTGTGTGGCATTTACCGGGATTAAGCTGAAGACCAAGACGAGAGAAGACGTCAGAAATGCGATCCAGGTCATCCTGAAGAACGTAAAGAGAAGGAGCGAGCAGGAGGACGTCATCGGCGAAGGCGAGGACACGAGGCGAGGAAGGAGAAGAGCCAACAGAGCGGAGAACAGGATCAATGGCCAGGTTAAACAGGAGGCCGCTCAAGGGACACCCCTGACGAACACCGGCATTGATGTCAACAGGGCCAGAAACACCGTCGGAAGAGAGGAAGCAGGTAGAGGAATTCCTGTAGAGGTCTTGGATTAAGGAGACGAAGTCCTCCCCGACACCAGACGTGAGTAGTGCAGTGAAGATCGCAGAGTGCGGGACCGAGCCGAAGGCGTTGGCAATGTCGAGAGAGGCCAGACAGAGCTCAGACTTCGTCCTACGGGCAAGCTGGAACCGCTGCTGGACGATGAAGTTGTGCTCAAGAACCCCATCGTGCGGCATGAATCCTTTCTGTGAGGGGTGGAGAATCTCGTTGTCACATAACCAGTGCGTGAGACGTTTCGCTAGACATCCAGAGAAAAGGCGAGCAATTGAAGAACTGAGGGCAATTGGCCTCCAGTTTTCAATCACCGACGGGTCCCCTTTCTTGAAGATGAGGAACGAACGGGAAGATTTCCATGAGGACGGAACACGCCGGAAGCGAAGACAGATGTTGAATATCTCACTCAAGATCTTGCAGTCTGGATCAGCCTCTCGCCAGTGGGCATACGAGAGGCGGTCAGGGCCGGGCGCAGAGTTCTCACAGGAGCGAAGCTTGGCAAGAACCTCGGCAGGAGAGAAAAAAGACAAATCGAGAGGAGGACGTTCCGGGATACAGGTAGTGAAGATAGATGAGTCAGAGTCTCTGGCGGAGTACCTTGAGGAGAATTCGAGGGCGATCTCTTCTGCAGGAATGGAGCAAGGAGGAGAGCTGTCAGAGGAAAGGAGACGGATGGCTCTGCGACGATTTCTCCGGTATAAACGTTGAATGACCCGAGGATTAGAGGTGTTGACCGGGCGCGGAGAACCAGGCACAGGAGGAGAAGGAGGAGGGAGCTTGACAATTTCTGAGGCAGACTCCGTGACGTTCAGAAGGCAGGCCTCAAAGGAGTCCCAAGCATCATCGTCAGTAGTCCCAGAAGAAAAGCTATGCAGGGAATCCCAGAAGTTCAGGAGAGGAGGCTCAGTGACCGGAATTACGTCTGCAGGAGGAATACGAGCAGGGTCATCAGCGGCCACAACGGGGACAACCTCATGAAGGTCGACATCAGGAAACTCGGAAGTGGGGAAGACGGCAGAAGATTGTGTGTCATCAGCAGGTGACGAAGAGGAGGGAGGAGATGCAGAGACGAGGCAATCAGGGGGAACAACAGCACGGGAGGAGGAGGCAGCAGGTGAGGCAGAAGTCGACACAGGAGCAGGATGCGCGGCCGAAGAGGGATGAAGAAGCCCTGAACGAGGAGCATCAGGAGTAGCCCTGGAGACGTCGGGAGGAGAAGGTGGCAGCGAGTGAGAGGCCGATACAGCGGGAGACGAATCGGAAGAGCAAGGAGATGGGACTGGAGCAGGTGAAGAAGGAGCGTCCAAAGAAGTCACAGGAGGAGCTGGAGCGGACGTAGCCGGAGATCTGGAGGACACGTCAGCGGGTGAAGAAGAGGCACCAGGTGGAGGGTGCGGCTGTCTACGGCGCTGTCGCTGAGGCACAGGAGCAGGAAGATGAATGTTGTGGTCAATAGAAGAGTTCCTCTCAGCACGCCGGTGGAATTCGGAGTGGTTGAATAACCCTTTCCGGGAAGGACACGAGAACGGACAAACTGTACACTTCCAGCGGAAAGAGCCACCAGTGGAGATGACGGGAGGCGAGGTGCGGAAACAGGCATGGACAGAAACCTTGTTGGCAAGCCGGGAGTTGCAAAGGCTCCACCATTTCATGAAGAAATGGGGGTCAGATGTTCCTGGAGAAGGTGTCTGGTGAGGGATCTCTTCATGCAGGACCAGGAGTTGGAGCGGAACAGGAGGCTGCAATTGGGCTCTGTGCACGTGAAGACATCGCTTACAGGAAAGACGAGATGGAGCGTGGTACCCTCGCGGCACGTAGTAGAAGGAATAGGAGCGCCTGAAGATGGAGCATTGGAAGGAGGCGGTGAGGCTTGAAGAGAAGTAGACGGGAGCTGCGGATGGCCAGTGGAAGAGAAGTCAGCAGCACCAGGAGAGGCGGGAGGAGGAGCAAGGCGATGACGGCGGAAGCGGTGAAAGCGTAGCTGTCTCTTGTTGAGGAACGACTTACCACACGTTGGACAGTCAACCGGAGAAGAGCAAGTGGAGACACCAGGAGACGCGGGCACAGCAGCAGGAGGAGAAATACCAGAATCCGGGCGTGAAGGAGACCCCCGCCTAGAAGCAGATTCGTCGGAAAGCAGGAGAGACGCTCTGTCGCCAGAAGTTGCAGGAGCAGGAACAGGAGAGGAGGAAGCACTAGGAGTTTCATCTGCAGAGATCGCAGAGGACGGCGAACGAACTGTAGGACTACCCGAAGGAGAAGTAGATGTGGCAGATCGAGCAACCAGCGTGTCAGCAGCAACAGGAGACTTGGTCGGAGAAGTGTGCGAGCAGGAGTGTCCAGCAGCAGCACGTGATCTTGTGTGGTGACACACTGGGGAATCTGAAGAAGGGGCACTGGTAGCAGGGATGGAGCCAGGAGAAGGTAAGGATGGAGCCGAAGTAAGAGGCACGAGCGGTGCAGTGAGCGTTTCCGAAGGAGGCGAAGTCCGGGAGCGGGAAGCGAAGACATCATTGCAGATGCGAGAGGAGGCAGACGTCCTGGCAGAGATGATGGAGAGCATCTGGCACAGGGAACCACTTCTCAGCAGAGGAGGACCAGAGGGAACAGCAGCGGCAGAGATGTGGCGACGTGGAGCAGGAGCAGGGTGAAGACTACCAGACCGCGTTGTCATCACGGAGGAGTGACCAGAAGCGGGCAAATGGCTCAGAGGTCTGCGTGGCGTCGTGTCCAGCGATCCATCGGGGCATCCAGCACTCTGTGGCAGTCCACCAAGGACAGATGGCATCGGAGGGAGACCAGGAGTAGTCGGAGAAGGAAGGCGAGGCGGCCTCTCTGGCAAAATGATCTGATGCGCTGACGCAGGATCAGACATAGCTGAAAAAACTAAAGAAACAGTAACACAAATAACTAGCAAATTATCCAATTGGCAAGATCAAAGTGAGGCAGCGGGGGGAGCTTCAATTTCGGCTTTTGGTGGACCCAAGAAAGGAAGATAAGAACGAGGAAAAGAAAAGGAGGGAAGAGCAAAAGAAGAAGGAGGAAAACGAGGGAAAGAGCAAAAGAAGAAGGAAGGAAAAGTAGGGAGAGAGTAAAGTCGAAGCCACGCCCACCCGGCTGAGTGAGGCAGCGGAAAGGAAGTTTCAGGGCTTATCAAAACAGAAAAGACACCGTAAACGGAGTATTTCTGAAATAAAAAGCGAGAAGACATAGAAAAGAAACCATTTCTCACTAGGGACGACTGAAAAACAGCCGAAGCAGTAAGAAGGGAGAAGAAAAAGTTAGGCCCCGCCCAGCACCGAAATATACTGCAAGCAGTATAAACAGTGTAGACGGGAAAGAACCTGCTCGCTCACAGGCAACCTGCACGCTCACAGGTGAAAGGGCCCCATTGAACGCAAGTAAAGAACGTATTCGAACCATCAAGCGTCAATGGGAGGGGAGAGACAGAGAGAAAGAAAGCAAAACTTACGTAGGATCCACCTCGACTCCGCTTTCAGCTCCGTCCACCAGACGAGTAAACTATTCCATCAGCATGGTGTCTGGAAATCTGAAAAAAGAACAAAATAAGACATCAGATTAAGCTGATAAGAACAGATGTTTTTTATTGAACAATATTTTTGGCCACTTTACAAAAGAATGATATTTGCGTGGCAGAAATATCATTTTACAATTCTATTATACATTAATTTTCTATTTACAATTATTTAGAGAGCGAAGCAGATATGTACAACAACTATTTTCAGAACCAAGCACTTATGTACAACATACTAGGTTTTTCTTTCTACTTACATATTTCGGGGGTTTGTACTTTGTGAACACTTAATCGGATAGTTCAGTGAGTCCATGTTAAATTTACCAGTTCTCCTGTCTGACGTCCGTGAGATGCTCCACATAGATATCCCTTGATTTACTTATTGTTTCACTTACGATGAGCTTTCGCATAAGTGATGCGTACTTCCTGCTGCAGATCCTGCTGAGAACTTTATCGTTGTTTGGATCCCATGATCCTAGTGCTCCGATTACAATTGCTTCTACGCGCACATCGTTGTATGTAGATTTCAGTGCTTCGATTAGCGGACGGTACTTGTTCATCTTCTCTCGGCGAGCAGCATCAAATGAAGACCGACGGTTGTCAAAAGCAACTGTTATGTCTAGGATGAGGCATGCGTTGTCTCTTGTTAGGATGATGTCCGGGCGTAGCGGGAGTCCTCTGACTGGCCGGTTCTCGGAGAGGAGCTGCCACCTTCCACTGGCTGCCTTTTTAATCCTCTCTACCACTGCATTGTGCCTCGCTTGGTAGAGACGGCTGTATTTCACGCAGTGGCAGAGGACATGCGGGAGGGTCTCGAGCTCAAAGTTGCACCTTCTGCAGCCACGGGAGCCATTCACATTCCGACGAACACCGTTCAGGGGGACGAGGTTTAGCCTTGCACGATGTATAAATCGCCAGTCGGCGAATCGTGTAAATGCCCCGTTCCGGAAAAAATGAGAGCTTGCTTTGGCAGCCGCTGCGCATTCCATCGCCTTGCCCTGGTTGGGATAAGTGATGAGTTTCTCTGCGCGGGATTTCTTGATGGCATTCCGCAGGGTGCGGAATACAAGGCGTCGCTTGCCGGCTGTTATGGTGGTACCGTCATGAGAGATCTCCACAGTGTGGTCGTCAGAAATTGTCCACGTGACTTTTAGGCGACGGGCTGCGCTTCTGGCCGCGGACCAAACTGATGAAATTCGGTTGGAGGTGCTCCTGGGAAAGTCTTCGTCACATCCCGAAAGGAAAGCTGCAATCTCAGAGAAGGAAGGAACCCTTTTCAGTCGTCCACTTACAAGTCGCGTAAGGTCCTCCCAAGCGAGCTGTTGTATCCCAGGGTCCAATGAAGTGAGCAACTTGAAAGCGCTGTCAATCCTTGCTATATCTGAGCTTTCGGCAGCCAGCGGGATACCAAAGCATGCAGATTCCTTCGCGCCGTAAAGATATTCATTTGCCGCCTCGGGAGGTAGGTCTAGAGTCCTCTTTAGTAGCGGGCGCACATGTGAGTCAATCTTTGCCCAGTCGGTTTTCTTCAACCGGGCCGTCCTCATATCAAAATCCATTGATGGAAACACAAAGGATTTGAGCGCGTCAATGCGCTGCCAGGGAGCAAGTGGCGAATTCAGGATCATCTCGCATTTCTGTAGGTAAGTATTGAGTGCCTCGATGTCCGGTGGTTGGTTGAATCCAATTGGTTTCCCCAAAAATTCCTCACCTTCACCCTCACGAAGACACCTGATGGCAGTGCCGTCGATCGAGAACTGAGAGTGGCGGACACCCGTTGGGCGAGCTCCGGAGATATGTAGGGAGAAGCATTTTCTGGGGTTGATGTAGAGGCCAAGCTTTCCAACCAGGTTGTGCGTCAGATTGAGTTGTGTTTGCAGCTCCGCAGGGGAGGGCGCGAGTAGCAGTAGGTCGTCGGCATACGCCAGTATGCGGTGTAGAGGACTTTGCCCTTGGACTGCGACAAGTATCGGGTTGATGGTCAAGTTGAACAACAGCCCACTTAGGGGGCAACCCTGACGTACTCCGATGTCAATTGGAATTGGATCCGTGGGGCCTTCCTCTGTGAAGACGCGTGTGGACGCATCCGTGTACAGCTCCTGTATCAGCTCGGTGAAATGATTCCCAACTCCAGAGGCTCGAAGCGCAGCAAAAATTGCATCGTGGGGCACGGATCCGAAGGCATTGGATAGGTCCAATGACGCCAGGCAGATGTCAGATTGGCTGGTCCGTGCTAGCTGGATTCTCTGCTGAACAACGAAGTTATTTTCAAACACCCCGTCGAAGGGTAGAAATCCCTTCTGTGACGGGGAGAGGATGCAGTTGTCGATGAGCCAAGAAGTGAACCGTCGTGCCAGGCAACCACAGAACAGCTTGGCAATCGTAACACTCAGCGAGATAGGACGCCAGTTTTTGATGTTATGCGGGTCACCCCCTTTGGGTAACAGGATAGTACGAGAGTCTTTCCAAGCTGCAGGGACTTTCCTAGCTTTCAAGCAGATGTTGAAGATGGCTGCGAGTACTGTACAGTCCGGATCAACGGCCTTCCAATGGTTGTATGAGAGTCGATCGTCTCCGGGTGCCGAGTTTTCAGTTGAATAGAGTTCCTTGCGATCTCTGCAGGAGAAAATGGAGAGAGGTCAAGTTCTCTGGGGAGAGGGGATGGTGAGGTGTACACTGAGGTGTCAACTCGGTTGTTGCATAGGGCAGCAGCAAAGTGATCTTGTATATCCTGTCTTCCAATTGGGCATCTCTGTGAATCATCCCCGCAAATCAGTCGGACCGCTCTGCGTCGGTTACGACGGTAGAGTTTCTGGAGCAACTTTGGGTCATCACGTATCTTGGCGGAATTGTTGTTGTTTCCAGTTACATCCTCGCTAGCGGGAGGAAGACGAACTGCACTCGCGGCGGCCATCAAGATCTCGTCAAGTAACGTGGAAAAGGCATCCCACTCCTCAGTGGTCATCGGGTCGGAAAACTCTTCCAGTCGTTCTACGAAGTGTTCAAGGGGGGACGTGACTTGTATTTCTACACCACCCAGTGGAGATCTCTCGGCATCATCCGATACGGCTTCTGGAACCGGTGAGTCGGGTGTAACTGTAGGACCGGTAGGTGAAAGCGAATCCGGGAAGGACGGCTCTGGGGAGTGTTCTTCAAAGGAAGGGTTGGTTCCCAGATTGTCAGTCAAAGGCGCATCAACCTGTGGGGTAGTCCTCATGTCTGTTCCTGGAGGTGCGGCATCCTCTTGATAGGGCAAGGTATTAGGGTCTGTTGCACTTGTCGATTGGTAGGCAGTGGAAGGTCCATCAGTTCTAGCATCATCTTGGCGAGATGTACGGAATCGTGCAGTCCGTGCCTGTCGTCTTGCCGAGGTGGAGGGAAGGAGAGGCGTCACTAGAGGTGGCTGGAGTAAGCGCTGTCGTTCACGTCGGTGGCGTGCTTGGTGGTTAAGGAATCCACCCCGTGTTTGGCATGAGAAGTCGCACTGGGTACATCTCCAACGATGTTGAATGCCCGATTCGACGACTACGGGCCGGTCTCTAAAGCATTGATGGGTCGAGACCTTAACGGCGATGGGCAATAGGCAGTGTGCACACCAGTTCCGAGTGCTAGCAACATCTATGCCATGTGTGTACAAGAGGTGTCTGCAGAGCGAGTGGCGGAGTTGGGTCCAGCGTTTCGAATGGAATGTCCTATGGCAGTCCCTTTCGGTGCAGTGGAGTGTGTCTTGCATCGGGAAGACTAGATGGACAATAGAGTCACGTCGGCAGGATGTCTCTGGGCAGGACTCATGATTCTCCACATGAGTGGGCATAGGCAAAGGCTCCCTCACTGACAGGTTCTGCAATGGCCTGCTAGGACGTGGGCCAGGTGCAATTTGCTCAGTAGAAGTCGTAGCAGCATGTGAGCGTATTACATTGCTGTCTGGTGCGGGCAATTCAGTAGAGAGCAGATCAGTCCTTTCTGAGGGAGTGAGGCATAGGATGAGGACGTCCGCATCAGTCGTGTCTCCAGCGCTGGAGGTAGTATCCAAGCGTGTCTGGCAGGGTACTTGAGGTGCGACATCGGATTCACCAGGTAGGTCTTTACTAGGCGAAGTGGTCACCGGGACAGTGGCAGTTAAAGCAGGTTGAGGAGCAGCGTCTGTTGAGCCAGAGGCAGTGCAGTCCGTGTGGACGGGGCCTGGTGCAGGAGCAGCGGGCGGTGAAGAAGCGGCGTCAGTCAGTGTCTCAGGAGTTGAGGAGGTAAAGTCATCGTCTCCAGGAGAGGTAGGAGGCGGAACCTGTCTGTGACGGAGGTGACGATGGGACCGCAGCTGTTTCTTATTCAGGCAGGAGCGACCACAATCCGGGCAGGTGACGGCAGACGCCAGTTGAGGTGTGGAAGCATTAGTCTTTGGTCCAGGTATGACGGTGGGAGTAGAATTCCTGGCCGGGAGGGTGAAGTATGGTGTCGACGGGATTGACGTCTCCGAAGGTGGCAGCAAGTTCCTTGTGTTCTCCGCAGGAAACACCTTGGATTTAGCAGGTACGTTGGACGTCAGAGACTCCGTCCCCGCGGTGGAGGTGATCACTGCGCAGAGAGGACCGGTTGAAGCAGGATGAGCAGAACTCACTCTCATGGATGGCGAAGAAAGAGCTTCAGCGTAAGTGCGTGGGGGTGAGATCGTGAGTGTGTTCGATGAGCAGGCATGACCAGCCGTAGTCCGAGCCCGTGTATGATGACATACGGGCGAGATCAATGACCCAGGAATGCTCGCAGCTACCCTTCTGTCAGGAGGTGGGTGGAGCTGACTGTCTTTCTCCTGCACGTGCGTCCTTGTATGCCTTCTGAGGCCCCTTCTGCTCGTACACTCCAATCCGCAGACGTAGCATGCGAATGTAGACTGGGGTGTGGTGGGCGTGTCCTTGGCAGATAAGGACGTGTGAGCAGACTTGGCGAGTGATGAACCCTCTGGTGTCCTTCGTTCACTAGGTTGACAAGTGACCACAGGTAGGAGCGGTGTGCAGCCAGAAGTCTTGGCTTGAATTCTATCCAACAGTTGGCGTAAGTGTCCACCTTTGGAAAGGGGCGGTCCAGAGGGTGTAACGAAAGCTGGCACATGTCTGGGCAAGGAGGACGACCCGGTGGGCGTGGCTTCACTAGTGGCGATACTCCCGTAGTAGTAGGTGGGCACACTCCTGGCAGACGAGCCGGCTCCGGACAGGCAAGGCGTGGCACTAGGGACCACAGCGGCGACTCCAGGATGAGCAGTGGCACTAGAAGATGCAGGAACAGCTCTGGAACCTCCAGTGGCAATTTCGGGAGAGGCACTCGCTCCAAGGGCAGGAATAGCTCCGGCAGATCCAGCGACGACACAAGAGTTTCCATCGGAGGATCGATGGTCTGCAGCGGCGACTTGGGAAGTAGCCGGAACGGATTGGATCAATCCAGGGACAGATGCAACCGGGAAGGCTCCGGCCGTCACAGGGATGTCTTCAGAAGCTCCAGGGTAGGCAGGAATGGCCTCAGACAATCCGGGGGCCTCAGCTTCTGCATCAGGCGCACCCGGAGAGGCTCCAATAGATCCAGGGATGGCTTGGGAAGCATCAGCGGCTGATCCCGGAGCAAGAGGGACGACTCCATTGGATCCAGGGATAGCTCCAGCGGGAACGGCGGGCACTCCATGGTCAACAGCTGCTCCAGGGACTCCATGAACAGCACGGGAACAGGTTCCAATGGATCCGGCAACAGGACCTCCAGCGGGAACGGCAGGCACTCCACGGTCAACAGCTACAACAGGAACGTCTCCAGGGACTCCATGCACCGTATGGGAACCTGCTCCGGCATCCAGGACTCCAAAACTGGCTTCAGGAGGCGGTGAGCGTCTTCCAGGGCTCCGAACTGCAGGCGGTGGGCGGGGCCTCGGCGGTGGGCGAGGCCTAGAAACAGGAAACATCTTTAGCCACCAGTCTACCTGTAAAAACAGTAAGAAGTGACCAAAAAAGATGAAAAAGTATCGGCAACTCGACCGATTTACTACACTTTGATCTTAGCCAAAAGGCCGAGAAGCGATGCAGAATTCTCTGGCGTGATGAATTCACTTTCAATTTTTCATATTTCAAAAGTCCTGAGCATTCGTGCAGGGGGAGAAGGGGGTGCAGAAGACTCAGGTTAGCGAGTGCTGCTTGGGGGGTTTTTATGATATGTCGTTATTTCATCCTCCTCCTGTGTTACAAAAAAAGAGGTGTACAAGGATGACCAATTTCTGTCTAGTCAAGTGGATCATTTTGCGGTCCTTTCTAATGTTCCCATTCTGGACGCGTCAGTCTCCTCCTCCTTCGGCGGGGCTAGTTTTAAAAAGCCAAGGACGTTAAAAGTTCATTTCATTCAAGATTCAATTGCAAATTTTATTCTTACTACAGCAAATGAACCACAATGCTGAAATATCCTCACAGATATTTCTACAATATCGCAGTAACTTACAGTAGTTATATTGGACGTTTTACGGAAACGTTGGCCGGAACAAAATTCAAAGTAGAAAAAGTTAATCTGATCTCAACGCGAAATCGCTACAGTCAATAACAGCAGTAAGTAAACAACTGAATTCCGGTGTTTTCCTCCAGCTTTTATAAGCTTATGCACCATGCAACATAATATTCTCGTATTTTCTCAATTTTTTTTCAGATGGGAAAAGAGGACAATGAAATATTCATGAAAGTGTTCATTTCTCTGGCGTAGCTTCCTCCTCCAAAAAATCTCATTCTTCACTGCAGGTGAATATAAAACAAATGTAATTACAAAGGCAATAAAAATAGCAAAACAAAAAATAAATAAATAAATATTCCTGGAGTTATCGAATGCCCATGCTTGGGAAGAAATTATTTTTTGTGATTAAACAAATATTGAGACAGTAAAATTTATCAGCCAAAACTGCATTACATAATGCCAGAGTTTGATTGACACAAACTCGACATGCACAGTCCAGCACATGGTTTCCAACTCAGAGATACTCTCTCTCTCTCTTCAGTTCAAACGTTGCACTTGAAAACACAGAGTGAAATATTAGGAACTTAAAACAATTAAACAAACAGAAAAATTACAAAAAACACTTTACAAATTAATTTGTAATATGTACAATAAAACAGTACTTCTTAATTTACAATTAATGATTACTTTGTATTCTACACTTCCACACTAGTGGCGGGCAAGCCATCTCAAAACTCAGAATAAACTGCTTCCTGCATAGTGCAGCCATCTATTGGCATTTTCCCGTTTGTTAATATTAATGTGCCAACAAAATAAATGAATGAATGAATAAAAACATAAATACAACAATCCTTAACAATAATTGTAGACCATTACAATTAGCTGGCGTTTAGAAATCATACAGAGACAAACAAAACAAACAAAACATTAGGAAACAGACAGAAAAATCTTTGTTGCTGCAGTGTGCCTACAAACATTTTACACCCTTTTGAGAGTTATTTACAATAAAAAGGCTCGTGTGTTGAAAGAAGCAATGTGTATACGCGCGCTGTAGTGGGAAAGATCTGGCAAATGTGAATAGGAATTCTCTCAAACTTACATGAAATGAGACAAAAATGTTACTGCAAATGAAATTTGAGTGATATTTCGAGGCCGATCTTCCTTCAATCAGTCAGACAGAATGAGTAAGTTGTTAACAGTACGGGAAAAAAAATGTGGATTTTATGGGATTTCTGTAAATACGAATAAAACTTCGTATTTACAGAAACCAGAACTTGACACTGAAAAGAACGAGGGTTAAACCCGAGGCTCCAGAATGTTCCCATTCCGAGGAAAAGAACGAGGGGCCCGAGCAATAGCAAGTTAAAAAAAGGCAGGTCGCCGCACACTCGTACAAAAGTATGATGTTGTCAGACCTTCGGTTTTCTGAAATTTGAAGGGGCCATTTTAAAAGGACGTTTTCCTGAGGATGCAGTGGGTGAGTGAAGTTTCTGCTTTTTGGATATATTGTGGGCCGTATCCTGCAAGTAGTGCCATAGCAGGCCAACCCGTGGCGAGGGCGGAATAAATTCCTAACCACAAGCCTATCTGCAAAAATTAGTTTAATATCTTGACGTCATGTCGACGTCGTATCAGATATTAAGCTGATAAGAACAGATGTTTTTTATTGAACAATATTTTTGGCCACTTTACAGAAGAATGATATTTCCGTGGCAGAAATATCATTTTACAATTCTATTATACATAAATTTTCTATTTACAATTATTTACAGAGCGAAGCAGATATGTACAACAACTATTTTCAGAACCAAGCACTTATGTACAACATACTAGGTTTTTCTTTCTACTTACATATTTCGGGGGTTTGTACTTTGTGAACACTTAATCGGATAGTTCATTGAGTCCATGTTAAATTTACCAGTTCTCCTGTCTGACGTCCGTGAGATGCTCCACATTGATATCCCTTGATTTACTTATTGTTTCACTTACGATGAGCTTTCGCATAAGTGATGCGTACTTCCTGCTGCAGATCCTGCTGAGAACTTTATCGTTGTTTGGATCCCATGATCCTAGTGCTCCGATTACAATTGCTTCTACGCGCACATCGTTGTATGTAGATTTCAGTGCTTCGATTAGCGGACGGTACTTGTTCATCTTCTCTCGGCGAGCAGCATCAAATGAAGACCGACGGTTGTCAAAAGCAACTGTTATGTCTAGGATGAGGCATGCGTTGTCTCTTGTTAGGATGATGTCCGGGCGTAGCGGGAGTTCTCTGACTGGCCGGTTCTCGGAGAGGAGCTGCCACCTTCCACTGGCTGCCTTTTTAATCCTCTCTACCACTGCATTGTGCCTCGCTTGGTAGAGACGGCTGTATCTCATGCAGTGGCAGAGGACATGCGGGAGGGTCTCGAGCTCAAAGTTGCATCTTCTGCAGCCACGGGAGCCATTCACATTGCGACGAACACCGTTCAGGGGGACGAGGTTTAGCCTTGCACGATGTATAAATCGCCAGTCGGCGAATCGTGTAAATGCCCCGTTCCGGAAAAAATGAGAGTTTGCTTTGGCAGCCGCTGCGCATTCCATCGCCTTGCCCTGGTTGGGATAAGTGATGAGTTTCTCTGCGCGGGATTTCTTGATGGCATTCCGCAGGGTGCGGAATACAAGGCGTCGCTTGCCGGCTGTTATGGTGGTACCGTCATGAGAGATCTCCACAGTGTGGTCGTCAGAAATTGTCCACGTGACTTTTAGGCGACGGGCTGCGCTTCTGGCCGCGGACCAAACTGATGAAATTGGGTTGGAGGTGCTCCTGGGAAAGTCTTCGTCACATCCCGAAAGGAAAGCTGCAATCTCAGAGAAGGAAGGAACCCTTTTCAGTCGTCCACTTACAAGTCGCGTAAGGTCCTCCCAAGCGAGCTGTTGTATCCCAGGGTCCAATGAAGTGAGCAACTTGAAAGCGCTGTCAATCCTTGCTATATCTGAGCTTTCGGCAGCCAGCGGGATACCAAAGCATGCAGATTCCTTCGCGCCGTAAAGATATTCATTTGCCGCCTCGGGAGGTAGGTTGAGAGTCCTCTTTAGTAGCGGGCGCACATGTGAGTCAATCTTTGCCCAGTCGGTTTTCTTCAACCGGGCCGTCCTCATATCAAAATCCATTGATGGAAACACAAAGGATTTGAGCGCGTCAATGCGCTGCCAGGGAGCAAGTGGCGAATTCAGGATCATCTCGCATTTCTGTAGGTAAGTATTGAGTGCCTCGATGTCCGGTGGTTGGTTGAATCCAATTGTTTTCCCCAAAAATTCCTCACCTTCACCCTCACGAAGACACCTGATGGCAGTGCCGTCGATCGAGAACTGAGAGTGGCGGACACCCGTTGGGCGAGCTCCGGGGATATGTAGGGAGAAGCATTTTCTGCGGTTGATGTAGAGGCCAAGCTTTCCAACCAGGTTGTGCGTCAGATTGAGTTGAGTTTGCAGCTCCGCAGGGGAGGGCGCGAGTAGCAGTAGGTCGTCGGCATACGCCAGTATGCGGTGTAGAGGACTTTGCCCTTGGACTGCGACAAGTATCGGGTTGATGGTCAAGTTGAACAACAGCCCACTTAGGGGGCAACCCTGACGTACTCCGATGTCAATTGGAATTGGATCCGTGGGGCCTTCCTCTGTGAAGACGCGTGTGGACGCATCCGTGTACAGCTCCTGTATCAGCTCGGTGAAATGATTCCCAACTCCAGAGGCTCGAAGCGCAGCAAAAATTGCATCGTGGGGCACGGATCCGAAGGCATTGGATAGGTCCAATGACGCCAGGCAGATGTCAGATTGGCTGGTCCGTGCTAGCTGGATTCTCTGCTGAACAACGAAGTTATTTTCAAACACCCCGTCGAAGGGTAGAAATCCCTTCTGTGACGGGGAGAGGATGCAGTTGTCGATGAGCCAAGAAGTGAACCGTTGTGCCAGGCAACCACAGAACAGCTTGGCAATCGTAACACTCAGCGAGATAGGACGCCAGTTTTTGATGTTATGCGGGTCACCCCCTTTGGGTAACAGGATAGTACGAGAGTCTTTCCAAGCTGCAGGGACTTTCCTAGCTTTCAAGCAGATGTTGAAGATGGCTGCGAGTACTGTACAGTCCGGATCAACGGCCTTCCAATGGTTGTATGAGAGTCGATCGTGTCCGGGTGCCGAGTTTTCAGCTGAATAGAGTTCCTTGCGATCTCTGCAGGAGAAAATGGAGAGAGGTCAAGTTCTCTGGGGAGAGGGGATGGTGAGGTGTACACTGAGGTGTCAACTCGGTTGTTGCATAGGGCAGCAGCAAAGTGATCTTGTATATCCTGTCTTCCAATTGGGCATCTCTGTGAATCATCCCCGCAAATCAGTCGGACCGCTCTGCGTCGGTTACGACGGTAGAGTTTCTGGAGCAACTTTGGGTCATCACGTATCTTGGCGGAATTGTTGTTGTTTCCAGTTACATCCTCGCTAGCGGGAGGAAGACGAACTGCACTCGCGGCGGCCATCAAGATCTCGTCAAGTAACGTGGAAAAGGCATCCCACTCCTCAGTGGTCATCGGGTCGGAAAACTCTTCCAGTCGTTCTACGAAGTGTTCAAGGGGGGACGTGACTTGTATTTCTACACCACCCAGTGGAGATCTCTCGGCATCATCCGATACGGCTTCTGGAACCGGTGAGTCGGGTGTAACTGTAGGACCGGTAGATGAAGGCGAATCCGGGAAGGACGGCTCCGGGGAGTGTTCTTCAAAGGAAGGGTTGGTTCCCAGATTGTCAGTCAAAGGCGCATCAACCTGTGGGGTAGTCCTCATGTCTGTTCCTGGAGGTGCGGCATCCTCTTGATAGGGCAAGGTATTAGGGTCTGTTGCACTTGTCGATTGGTAGGCAGTGGAAGGTCCATCAGTTCTAGCATCATCTTGGCGAGATGTACGGAATCGTGCAGTCCGTGCCTGTCGTCTTGCCGAGGTGGAGGGAAGGAGAGGCGTCACTAGAGGTGGCTGGAGTAAGCGCTGCCGTTCACGTCGGTGGCGTGCTTGGTGGTTAAGGAATCCACCCCGTGTTTGGCATGAGAAATCGCACTGGGTACATCTCCAACGATGTTGAATGCCCGATTCGACGACTACGGGCCGGTCTCTAAAGCATTGATGGGTCGAGACCTTAACGGCGATGGGCAATAGGCAGTGTGCACACCAGTTCCGAGTGCTAGCAACATCTATGCCATGTGTGTACAAGAGGTGTCTGCAGAGCGAGTGGCGGAGTTGGGTCCAGCGTTTCGAATGGAATGTCCTATGGCAGTCCCTTTCGGTGCAGTGGAGTGTGTCTTGCATCGGGAAGAGTAGATGGACAATAGAGTCACGTCGGCAGGATGTCTCTGGGCAGGACTCATGATTCTCCACATGAGTGGGCATAGGCAAAGGCTCCCTCACTGACAGGTTCTGCAATGGCCTGCTAGGACGTGGGCCAGGTGCAATTTGCTCAGTAGAAGTCGTAGCAGCATGTGAGCGTATTACATTGCTGTCTGGTGCGGGCAATTCAGTAGAGAGCAGATCAGTCCTTTCTGAGGGAGTGAGGCATAGGATGAGGACGTCCGCATCAGTCGTGTCTCCAGCGCTGGAGGTAGTATCCAAGCGTGTCTGGCAGGGTACTTGAGGTGCGACATCGGATTCACCAGGTAGGTCTTTACTAGGCGAAGTGGTCACCGGGACAGTGGCAGTTAAAGCAGGTTGAGGAGCAGCGTCTGTTGAGCCAGAGGCAGTGCAGTCCGTGTGGACGGGGCCTGGTGCAGGAGCAGCGGGCGGTGAAGAAGCGGCGTCAGTCAGTGTCTCAGGAGTTGAGGAGGTAAAGTCATCGTCTCCAGGAGAGGTGGGAGGCGGAGCCTGTCTGTGACGGAGGTGACGATGGGACCGCAGCTGTTTCTTATTCAGGCAGGAGCGACCACAATCCGGGCAGGTGACGGCAGACGCCAGTTGAGGTGTGGAAGCATTAGTCTTTGGTCCAGGTATGACGGTGGGAGTAGAATTCCTGGCCGGGAGGGTGGAGTATGGTGTCGACGGGATTGACGTCTCCGAAGGTGGCAGCAAGTTCCTTGTGTTCTCCGCAGGAAACACCTTGGATTTAGCAGGTACGTTGGACGTCAGAGACTCCGTCCCCGCGGGGGAGGTGATCACTGCGCAGAGAGGACCGGTTGAAGCAGGATGAGCAGAACTCACTCTCATGGATGGCGAAGAAAGAGCTTCAGCGTAAGTGCGTGGGGGTGAGATCGTGAGTGTGTTCGATGAGCAGGCATGACCAGCCGCCGTCCGAGCCCGTGTATGATGACATACGGGCGAGATCAATGACCCAGGAATGCTCGCAGCTACCCTTCTGTCAGGAGGTGGGTGGAGCTGACTGTCTTTCTCCTGCACGTGCGTCCTTGTATGCCTTCTGAGGCCCTTTCTGCTCGTACACTCCAATCCGCAGACGTAGCATGCGAATGTAGACTGGGGTGTGGTGGGCGTGTCCTTGGCAGAGGAGGACGTGTGAGCAGACTCGGCGAGTGATGAACCCTCTGGTGTCCTTCGTTCACTAGGTTGACAAGTGACCACAGGTAGGAGCCGTGTGCAGCCAGAAGTCTTGGCTTGAATTCTATCCAACAGTTGGCGTAAGTGTCCACCTTTGGAAAGGGGCGGTCCAGAGGGTGTAACGAAAGCTGGCACGTGTCTGGACAAGGAGGACGACCCGGTGGGCGTTGCTTCACTAGTGGCGATACTCCCGTAGTAGTAGGTGGGCACACTCCTGGCAGAAGAGCCGGCTCCGGGCAGGCAAGGCGTGGCACTAGGGACCACAGCGGCGACTCCAGGATGAGCAGCGGCACTAGAAGATGCAGGAACAGCTCTGGAACCTCCAGTGGCAATTTCGGGAGAGGCACTCGCTCCAAGGGCAGGAATAGCTCCGGCAGATCCAGCGACGACACAAGAGTTTCCATCGGAGGATCCATGGTCTGCAGCGGCGACTTGGGAAGTAGCCGGAACGGATTGGATCAATCCAGGGACAGATGCAACCGGGAAGGCTCCGACCGTCACAGGGATGTCTTCAGAAGCTCCAGGGTAGGCAGGAATGGCCTCAGACAATCCGGGGCCTCAGCTTCTGCATCAGGCGCACCAGGAGAGGCTCCAATAGATCCAGGGATGGCTTGGGAAGCATCAGCGGCTGATCCCGGAGCAAGAGGCACGACTCCATTGGATCCAGGGATAGCTCCAGCGGGAACGGCGGGCACTCCATGGTCAACAGCTGCTCCAGGGACTCCATGAACAGCACGGGAACAGGTTCCAATGGATCCGGCAACAGGACCTCCAGCGGGAACGGCAGGCACTCCATGGTCAACAGCTACAACAGGAACGTCTCCAGGGACTCCATGCACCGTATGGGAACCTGCTCCGGCATCCAGGACTCCAAAACTGGCTTCAGGAGGCGGTGAGCGTCTTCCAGGGCTCCGAACTGCAGGCGGTGGGCGGGGCCTCGGCGGTGGGCGAGGCCTAGAAACAGGAAACATCTTTAGCCACCAGTCTACCTGTAAAAACAGTAAGAAGTGACCAAAAAAGATGAAAAAGTATCGGCAACTCGACCGATTTACTACACTTTGATCTTAGCCAAAAGGCCGAGAAGCGATGCAGAATTCTCTGGCGTGATGAATTCACTTTCAATTTTTCATATTTCAAAAGTCCTGAGCATTCGTGCAGGGGGAGAAGGGGGTGCAGAAGACTCAGGTTAGCGAGTGCTGCTTGGGGGGTTTTTATGATATGTCGTTATTTCATCCTCCTCCTGTGTTACAAAAAAAGAGGTGTACAAGGATGACCAATTTCTGTCTAGTCAAGTGGATCATTTTGCGGTCCTTTCTAATGTTCCCATTCTGGACGCGTCAGTCTCCTCCTCCTTGGGCGGGGCTAGTTTTAAAAAGCCAAGGACGTTAAAAGTTCATTTCATTCAAGATTCAATTGCAAATTTTATTCTTACTACAGCAAATGAACCACAATGCTGAAATATCCTCACAGATATTTCTACAATATCGCAATAACTTACAGTAGTTATATTGGACGTTTTACGGAAACGTTGGCCGGAACAAAATTCAAAGTAGAAAAAGTTAATCTGATCTCAACGCGAAATCGCTACAGTCAATAACAGCAGTAAGTAAACAACTGAATTCCGGTGTTTTCCTCCAGCTTTTATAAGCTTATGCACCATGCAACATAATATTCTCGTATTTTCTCAATTTTTTTTCAGATGGGAAAAGAGGACAATGAAATATTCATGAAAGTGTTCATTTCTCTGGCGTAGCTTCCTCCTCCAAAAAATCTCATTCTTCACTGCAGGTGAATATAAAACAAATGTAATTACAAAGGCAATAAAAATAGCAAAACCAAAAATAAATAAATAAATATTCCTGGAGTTATCGAATGCCCATGCTTGGGAAGAAATTATTTTTTGTGATTAAACAAATATTGAGACAGTAAAATTTATCAGCCAAAACTGCATTACATAATGCCAGAGTTTGATTGACACAAACTCGACATGCACAGTCCAGCACATGGTTTCCAACTCAGAGATACTCTCTCTCTCTCTTCAGTTCAAACGTTGCACTTGAAAACACAGAGTGAAATATTAGGAACTTAAAACAATTAAACAAACAGAAAAATTACAAAAAACACTTTACAAATTAATTTGTAATATGTACAATAAAACAGTACTTCTTAATTTACAATTAATGATTACTTTGTATTCTACACTTCCACACTAGTGGCGGGCAAGCCATCTCAAAACTCAGAATAAACTGCTTCCTGCATAGTGCAGCCATCTATTGGCATTTTCCCGTTTGTTAATATTAATGTGCCAACAAAATAAATGAATGAATGAATAAAAACATAAATACAACAATGCTTAACAATAATTGTAGACCATTACAATTAGCTGGCGTTTAGAAATCATACAGAGACAAACAAAACAAACAAAACATTAGGAAACAGACAGAAAAATCTTTGTTGCTGCAGTGTGCCTACAAACATTTTACACCCTTTTGAGAGTTATTTACAATAAAAAGGCTCGTGTGTTGAAAGAAGCAATGTGTATACGCGCGCTGTAGTGGGAAAGATCTGGCAAATGTGAATAGGAATTCTCTCAAACTTACATGAAATGAGACAAAAATGTTACTGCAAATGAAATTTGAGTGATATTTCGAGGCCGATCTTCCTTCAATCAGTCAGACAGAATGAGTAAGTTGTTAACAGTACGGGAAAAAAAATGTGGATTTTATGGGATTTCTGTAAATACGAATAAAACTTCGTATTTACAGAAACCAGAACTTGACACTGAAAAGAACGAGGGTTAAACCCGAGGCTCCAGAATGTTCCCATTCCGAGGAAAAGAACGAGGGGCCCGAGCAATAGCAAGTTAAAAAAAAGGCAGGTCGCCGCACACTCGTACAAAGGTATGATGTTGTCAGACCTTCGGTTTTCTGAAATTTGAAGGGGCCATTTTAAAAGGACGTTTTCCTGAGGATGCAGTGGGTGAGTGAAGTTTCTGCTTTTTGGATATATTGTGGGCCGTATCCTGCAAGTAGTGCCATAGCAGGCCAACCCGTGGCGAGGGCGGAATAAATTCCTAACCACAAGCCTATCTGCAAAAATTAGTTTAATATCTTGACGTCATGTCGACGTCGTATCAGATATTAAGCTGATAAGAACAGATGTTTTTTATTGAACAATATTTTTGGCCACTTTACAGAAGAATGATATTTGCGTGGCAGAAATATCATTTTACAATTCTATTATACATTAATTTTCTATTTACAATTATTTACAGAGCGAAGCAGATATGTACAACAACTATTTTCAGAACCAAGCACTTATGTACAACATACTAGGTTTTTCTTTCTACTTACATATTTCGGGGGTTTGTACTTTGTGAACACTTAATCGGATAGTTCATTGAGTCCATGTTAAATTTACCAGTTCTCCTGTCTGACGTCCGTGAGATGCTCCACATTGATATCCCTTGATTTACTTATTGTTTCACTTACGATGAGCTTTCGCATAAGTGATGCGTACTTCCTGCTGCAGATCCTGCTGAGAACTTTATCGTTGTTTGGATCCCATGATCCTAGTGCTCCGATTACAATTGCTTCTACGCGCACATCGTTGTATGTAGATTTCAGTGCTTCGATTAGCGGACGGTACTTGTTCATCTTCTCTCGGCGAGCAGCATCAAATGAAGACCGACGGTTGTCAAAAGCAACTGTTATGTCTAGGATGAGGCATGCGTTGTCTCTTGTTAGGATGATGTCCGGGTGTAGCGGGAGTCCTCTGACTGGCCGGTTCTCGGAGAGGAGCTGCCACCTTCCACTGGCTGCCTTTTTAATCCTCTCTACCACTGCATTGTGCCTCGCTTGGTAGAGACGGCTGTATCTCATGCAGTGGCAGAGGACATGCGGGAGGGTCTCGAGCTCAAAGTTGCATCTTCTGCAGCCACGGGAGCCATTCACATTGCGACGAACACCGTTCAGGGGGACGAGGTTTAGCCTTGCACGATGTATAAATCGCCAGTCGGCGAATCGTGTAAATGCCCCGTTCCGGAAAAAATGAGAGTTTGCTTTGGCAGCCGGTGCGCATTCCATCGCCTTGCCCTGGTTGGGATAAGTGATGAGTTTCTCTGCGCGGGATTTCTTGATGGCATTCCGCAGGGTGCGGAATACAAGGCGTCGCTTGCCGGCTGTTATGGTGGTACCGTCATGAGAGATCTCCACAGTGTGGTCGTCAGAAATTGTCCACGTGACTTTTAGGCGACGGGCTGCGCTTCTGGCCGCGGACCAAACTGATGAAATTGGGTTGGAGGTGCTCCTGGGAAAGTCTTCGTCACATCCCGAAAGGAAAGCTGCAATCTCAGAGAAGGAAGGAACCCTTTTCAGTCGTCCACTTACAAGTCGCGTAAGGTCCTCCCAAGCGAGCTGTTGTATCCCAGGGTCCAATGAAGTGAGCAACTTGAAAGCGCTGTCAATCCTTGCTATATCTGAGCTTTCGGCAGCCAGCGGGATACCAAAGCATGCAGATTCCTTCGCGCCGTAAAGATATTCATTTGCCGCCTCGGGAGGTAGGTTGAGAGTCCTCTTTAGTAGCGGGCGCACATGTGAGTCAATCTTTGCCCAGTCGGTTTTCTTCAACCGGGCCGTCCTCATATCAAAATCCATTGATGGAAACACAAAGGATTTGAGCGCGTCAATGCGCTGCCAGGGAGCAAGTGGCGAATTCAGGATCATCTCGCATTTCTGTAGGTAAGTATTGAGTGCCTCGATGTCCGGTGGTTGGTTGAATCCAATTGTTTTCCCCGAAAATTCCTCACCTTCACCCTCACGAAGACACCTGATGGCAGTGCCGTCGATCGAGAACTGAGAGTGGCGGACACCCGTTGGGCGAGCTCCGGAGATATGTAGGGAGAAGCATTTTCTGCGGTTGATGTAGAGGCCAAGCTTTCCAACCAGGTTGTGCGTCAGATTGAGTTGAGTTTGCAGCTCCGCAGGGGAGGGCGCGAGTAGCAGTAGGTCGTCGGCATACGCCAGTATGCGGTGTAGAGGACTTTGCCCTTGGACTGCGACAAGTATCGGGTTGATGGTCAAGTTGAACAACAGCCCACTTAGGGGGCAACCCTGACGTACTCCGATGTCAATTGGAATTGGATCCGTGGGGCCTTCCTCTGTGAAGACGCGTGTGGACGCATCCGTGTACAGCTCCTGTATCAGCTCGGTGAAATGATTCCCAACTCCAGAGGCTCGAAGCGCAGCAAAAATTGCATCGTGGGGCACGGATCCGAAGGCATTGGATAGGTCCAATGACGCCAGGCAGATGTCAGATTGGCTGGTCCGTGCTAGCTGGATTCTCTGCTGAACAACGAAGTTATTTTCAAACACCCCGTCGAAGGGTAGAAATCCCTTCTGTGACGGGGAGAGGATGCAGTTGTCGATGAGCCAAGAAGTGAACCGTTGTGCCAGGCAACCACAGAACAGCTTGGCAATCGTAACACTCAGCGAGATAGGACGCCAGTTTTTGATGTTATGCGGGTCACCCCCTTTGGGTAACAGGATAGTACGAGAGTCTTTCCAAGCTGCAGGGACTTTCCTAGCTTTCAAGCAGATGTTGAAGATGGCTGCGAGTACTGTACAGTCCGGATCAACGGCCTTCCAATGGTTGTATGAGAGTCGATCGTGTCCGGGTGCCGAGTTTTCAGCTGAATAGAGTTCCTTGCGATCTCTGCAGGAGAAAATGGAGAGAGGTCAAGTTCTCTGGGGAGAGGGGATGGTGAGGTGTACACTGAGGTGTCAACTCGGTTGTTGCATAGGGCAGCAGCAAAGTGATCTTGTATATCCTGTCTTCCAATTGGGCATCTCTGTGAATCATCCCCGCAAATCAGTCGGACCGCTCTGCGTCGTTTACGACGGTAGAGTTTCTGGAGCAACTTTGGGTCATCACGTATCTTGGCGGAATTGTTGTTGTTTCCAGTTACATCCTCGCTAGCGGGAGGAAGACGAACTGCACTCGCGGCGGCCATCAAGATCTCGTCAAGTAACGTGGAAAAGGCATCCCACTCCTCAGTGGTCATCGGGTCGGAAAACTCTTCCAGTCGTTCTACGAAGTGTTCAAGGGGGGACGTGACTTGTATTTCTACACCACCCAGTGGAAATCTCTCGGCATCATCCGATACGGCTTCTGGAACCGGTGAGTCGGGTGTAACTGTAGGACCGGTAAGTGAAGGCGAATCCGGGAAGGACGGCTCCGGGGAGTGTTCTTCAAAGGAAGGGTTGGTTCCCAGATTGTCAGTCAAAGGCGCATCAACCTGTGGGGTAGTCCTCATGTCTGTTCCTGGAGGTGCGGCATCCTCTTGATAGGGCAAGGTATTAGGGTCTGTTGCACTTGTCGATTGGTAGGCAGTGGAAGGTCCATCAGTTCTAGCATCATCTTGGCGAGATGTACGGAATCGTGCAGTCCGTGCCTGTCGTCTTGCCGAGGTGGAGGGAAGGAGAGGCGTCACTAGAGGTGGCTGGAGTAAGCGCTGCCGTTCACGTCGGTGGCGTGCTTGGTGGTTAAGGAATCCACCCCGTGTTTGGCATGAGAAGTCGCACTGGGTACATCTCCAACGATGTTGAATGCCCGATTCGACGACTACGGGCCGGTCTCTAAAGCATTGATGGGTCGAGACCTTAACGGCGATGGGCAATAGGCAGTGTGCACACCAGTTCCGAGTGCTAGCAACATCTATGCCATGTGTGTACAAGAGGTGTCTGCAGAGCGAGTGGCGGAGTTGGGTCCAGCGTTTCGAATGGAATGTCCTATGGCAGTCCCTTTCGGTGCAGTGGAGTGTGTCTTGCATCGGGAAGAGTAGATGGACAATAGAGTCACGTCGGCAGGATGTCTCTGGGCAGGACTCATGATTCTCCACATGAGTGGGCATAGGCAAAGGCTCCCTCACTGACAGGTTCTGCAATGGCCTGCTAGGACGTGGGCCAGGTGCAATTTGCTCAGTAGAAGTCGTAGCAGCATGTGAGCGTATTACATTGCTGTCTGGTGCGGGCAATTCAGTAGAGAGCAGATCAGTCCTTTCTGAGGGAGTGAGGCATAGGATGAGGACGTCCGCATCAGTCGTGTCTCCAGCGCTGGAGGTAGTATCCAAGCGTGTCTGGCAGGGTACTTGAGGTGCGACATCGGATTCACCAGGTAGGTCTTTACTAGGCGAAGTGGTCACCGGGACAGTGGCAGTTAAAGCAGGTTGAGGAGCAGCGTCTGTTGAGCCAGAGGCAGTGCAGTCCGTGTGGCCGGGCCTGGTGCAGGAGCAGCGGGCGGTGAAGAAGCGGCGTCAGTCAGTGTCTCAGGAGTTGAGGAGGTAAAGTCATCGTCTCCAGGAGAGGTGGGAGGCGGAGCCTGTCTGTGACGGAGGTGACGATGGGACCGCAGCTGTTTCTTATTCAGGCAGGAGCGACCACAATCCGGGCAGGTGACGGCAGACGCCAGTTGAGGTGTGGAAGCATTAGTCTTTGGTCCAGGTATGACGGTGGGAGTAGAATTCCTGGCCGGGAGGGTGGAGTATGGTGTCGACGGGATTGACGTCTCCGAAGGTGGCAGCAAGTTCCTTGTGTTCTCCGCAGGAAACACCTTGGATTTAGCAGGTACGTTGGACGTCAGAGACTCCGTCCCCGCGGGGGAGGTGATCACTGCGCAGAGAGGACCGGTTGAAGCAGGATGAGCAGAACTCACTCTCATGGATGGCGAAGAAAGAGCTTCAGCGTAAGTGCGTGGGGGTGAGATCGTGAGTGTGTTCGATGAGCAGGCATGACCAGCCGCCGTCCGAGCCCGTGTATGATGACATACGGGCGAGATCAATGACCCAGGAATGCTCGCAGCTACCCTTCTGTCAGGAGGTGGGTGGAGCTGACTGTCTTTCTCCTGCACGTGCGTCCTTGTATGCCTTCTGAGGCCCTTTCTGCTCGTACACTCCAATCCGCAGACGTAGCATGCGAATGTAGACTGGGGTGTGGTGGGCGTGTCCTTGGCAGAGGAGGACGTGTGAGCAGACTCGGCGAGTGATGAACCCTCTGGTGTCCTTCGTTCACTAGGTTGACAAGTGACCACAGGTAGGAGCCGTGTGCAGCCAGAAGTCTTGGCTTGAATTCTATCCAACAGTTGGCGTAAGTGTCCACCTTTGGAAAGGGGCGGTCCAGAGGGTGTAACGAAAGCTGGCACGTGTCTGGGCAAGGAGGACGACCCGGTGGGCGTTGCTTCACTAGTGGCGATACTCCCGTAGTAGTAGGTGGGCACACTCCTGGCAGAAGAGCCGGCTCCGGGCAGGCAAGGCGTGGCACTAGGGACCACAGCGGCGACTCCAGGATGAGCAGCGGCACTAGAAGATGCAGGAACAGCTCTGGAACCTCCAGTGGCAATTTCGGGAGAGGCACTCGCTCCAAGGGCAGGAATAGCTCCGGCAGATCCAGCGACGACACAAGAGTTTCCATCGGAGGATCCATGGTCTGCAGCGGCGACTTGGGAAGTAGCCGGAACGGATTGGATCAATCCAGGGACAGATGCAACCGGGAAGGCTCCGGCCGTCACAGGGATGTCTTCAGAAGCTCCAGGGTAGGCAGGAATGGCCTCAGACAATCCGGGGGCCTCAGCTTCTGCATCAGGCGCACCAGGAGAGGCTCCAATAGATCCAGGGATGGCTTGGGAAGCATCAGCGGCTGATCCCGGAGCAAGAGGGACGACTCCATTGGATCCAGGGATAGCTCCAGCGGGAACGGCGGGCACTCCATGGTCAACAGCTGCTCCAGGGACTCCATGAACAGCACGGGAACAGGTTCCAATGGATCCAGCAACAGGACCTCCAGCCGGAACGGCAGGCACTCCACGGTCAACAGCTACAACAGGAACGTCTCCAGGGACTCCATGCACCGTATGGGAACCTGCTCCGGCATCCAGGACTCCAAAACTGGCTTCAGGAGGCGGTGAGCGTCTTCCAGGGCTCCGAACTCCAGGCGGTGGGCGGGGCCTCGGCGGTGGGCGAGGCCTAGAAACAGGAAACATCTTTAGCCACTAGTCTACCTGTAAAAACAGTAAGAAGTGACCAAAAAAGATGAAAAAGTATCGGCAACTCGACCGATTTACTACACTTTGATCTTAGCCAAAAGGCCGAGAAGCGATGCAGAATTCTGTGGCGTGATGAATTCACTTTCAATTTTTCATATTTCAAAAGTCCTGAGCATTCGTGCAGGGGGAGAAGGGGGTGCAGAAGACTCAGGTTAGCGAGTGCTGCTTGGGGGGTTTTTATGATATGTCGTTATTTCATCCTCCTCCTGTGTTACAAAAAAAAGAGGTGTACAAGGATGACCAATTTCTGTCTAGTCAAGTGGATCATTTTGCGGTCCTTTCTAATGTTCCCATTCTGGAGGCGTCAGTCCCCTCCTCCTTCGGCGGGGCTAGTTTTAAAAAGCCAAGGACGTCAAAAGTTCATTTCATTCAAGATTCAATTGCAAATTTTATTCTTACTACAGCAAATGAACCACAATGCTGAAATATCCTCACAGATATTTCTACAATATCGCAATAACTTACAGTAGTTATATTGGACGTTTTACGGAAACGTTGGCCGGAACAAAATTCAAAGTAGAAAAAGTTAATCCGATCTCAACGCGAAATCGCTACAGTCAATAACAGCAGTAAGTAAACAACTGAATTCCGGTGTTTTCCTCCAGCTTTTATAAGCTTATGCACCATGCAACATAATATTCTCGTATTTTCTCAATTTTTTTTCAGATGGGAAAAGAGGACAATGAAATATTCATGAAAGTGTTCATTTCTCTGGAGTAGCTTCCTCCTCCGAAAAATCTCATTCTTCACTGCAGGTGAATATAAAACAAATGTAATTACAAAGGCAATAAAAATAGCAAAACCAAAAATAAATAAATAAATATTCCTGGAGTTATCGAATGCCCATGCTTGGGAAGAAATTATTTTTTGTGATTAAACAAATATTGAGACAGTAAAATTTATCAGCCAAAACTGCATTACATAATACCAGAGTTTGATTGACACAAACTCGGCATGCACAGTCCAGCACATGGTTTCCAACTCAGAGATACTCTCTCTCTCTCTTCAGTTCAAACGTTGCATTTGAAAACACAGAGTGAAATATTAGGAACTTAAAACAATTAAACAAACAGAAAAATTACAAAAAACACTTTACAAATTAATTTGTAATATGTACAATAAAACAGTACTTTTTAATTTACAATTAATGATTACTTTGTAATCTACGCTTCCACACTAGTGGCGGGCAAGCCATCTCAAAACTCAGAATAAACTGCTTCCTGCATAGTGCAGCCATCTATTGGCATTTTCCCGTTTGTTAATATTAATGTGCCAACAAAATAAATGAATGAATGAATAAAAACATAAATACAACAATCCTTAACAATAATTGTAGACCATTACAATTAGCTGGCGTTTAGAAATCATACAGAGACAAACAAAACAAACAAAACATTAGGAAACAGACAGAAAAATCTTTGTTGCTGCAGTGTGCCTACAAACATTTTACACCCTTTTGAGAGTTATTTACAATAAAAAGGCTCGTGTGTTGAAAGAAGCAATGTGTATACGCGCGCTGTAGTGGGAAAGATCTGGCAAATGTGAATAGGAATTCTCTCAAACTTACATGAAATGAGACAAAAATGTTACCGCAAATGAAATTTGAGTGATATTTCGAGGCCGATCTTCCTTCAATCAGTCAGACAGAATGAGTAAGTTGTTAACAGTACGGGAAAAAAAATGTGGATTTTATGGGATTTCTGTAAATACGAATAAAACTTCGTATTTACAGAAACCAGAACTTGACACTGAAAAGAACGAGGGTTAAACCCGAGGCTCCAGAATGTTCCCATTCCGAGGAAAAGAACGAGGGGCCCGAGCAATAGCAAGTTAAAAAAAAGGCAGGTCGCCGCACACTTGTACAAAGGTATGATGTTGTCAGACCTTCGGTTTTCTGAAATTTGAAGGGGCCATTTTAAAAGGACGTTTTCCTGAGGATGCAGTGGGTGAGTGAAGTTTCTGCTTTTTGGATATATTGTGGGCCGTATCCTGCAAGTAGTGCCATAGCAGGCCAACCCGTGGCGAGGGCGGAATAAATTCCTAACCACAAGCCTATCTGCAAAAATTAGTTTAATATCTTGACGTCATGTCGACGTCGTATCAGATATTAAGCTGATAAGAACAGAAAAACTTTTTATTGAGTCTAGAGGATGTTTACAGCTATTTACATAAGTATATACAGAAGCAACCATCATTTTCACATAGTGATTTTACATATTCATTTCACGATATTTACATAAGAAGATATTTTCATATTCAATGCACCCGCAAAACATTACAACTGTACTTCGCATCACACTGCTACAAAATTGGATAACCGCAAAGCAAATGTTCTTTTTAAAGTTCAATTACACCTAAAAAGCGATTCCTTTTTAACTCATATGAAATAGTCCAAATGTCGGGGAGAAGTCCACTCTTGAATGCCCACCTATTCATTTCCTTCTGGAGTCTGCACTGGATTTGAACGTTGTTCAGAATCATTCGGGCGTTGAGCTTCCGCAGTAGGGGCGTGTCTTTGTTGGCGCACCTGAGGAACGTTTGTGAGGTGTTCTACGTAAATATCGCGTGAAAAGCTGATGGTATCGCTCACGATCAACTTGCGCATCAGGGAGGCGTACTTTCTGGAGCAGAGGCGGTTCACAACACGATCATTGCTCGGGTCCCAAGACCCTAATGCCCCAACGATGATGGCGTCGACACGGACATCAGAGTAGTTCCGGCGAAGAGTGTTAACAAGAGGGCGATATTTTTCAATCTTTTCCCTTCTTGCAGCGTCGAAGGCGGCACGTCGATTATCAAATGGAACCGTGACGTCCAGAACGAGGCACGAGTCGTCTCGAACAAGGATGAGATCCGGTCGGAGGGCGTGTCCATGTAGGATCTGGTTCTCTGTGAGTACTGCCCATCTCCCAGCTGCGGCCTTCTTGATCCTCTCTACCACTGCGTTGTGGCGGGCTTGAAAAGAGCGGCTGTACCTCATGCAGTGGCAGAGGACGTGAGGAAGAGTCTCCAAGTTGTTGTTGCACCGGCGGCAGCCTTTAGAGCCGTTGTTCGTGCGTCGCGTACCATTTAAAGGCACAAGGTTTAACCTTGCAAGATGTACGAAGCGCCAGTCGGCAAATATTGAGACAGTAAAATTGAATGAGCCAGTACTGAAGAAATGCGAACTGGCCTTAGCTGCTGCTGCACATTCCATCGCTTTTCCTTGATTTGGGTAGGAAAGCAATTTGGTGGTCCTTGCCTTTTTGAGAGTAGTTCTGAGGGTCTTGAAAATGAGGTGGCGTTTTCCTTGTGGGAGAGTAATACCCTCGTGGATGAGTGACACGGTGTTGTTGTCGGCGATTTCCCGTGGTGACATGCAGGCGACGTGATGCACTTCTAGCAGCAGTCAAAACTGAAGAGATGGGATTGGACGTGGTGCGGAGAAAGTCTTCGTCGGATCCAGACAGAAAGGCAGCTAACACATGGGGCGTGGCAGTGATGGACGTCCTTCTCGAGACGAGGCACTTCAGATCTTCCCAGGCGAGGAGTTGGATCGCAGGATCGCTAGAGGTAAGTAGCTTGAAGGCCCCGTCTATCCTAGCAATATCAGAGTTTTCGGCGGCTAGGGGAATGCCTAGGCAGGCAGCTTTGTTATCACCGTAAATGTAGTCGTTTGAGGCCTCAGGTGGAAGATTTAGAGTCTCTTTAATTAAGGGACGAATGTGAGCGTCGATCTTGGCCCAGTCTGTCTTTTTCAAGCGAGCTATTCGCATGTCAAAGTTCATGGCAGGAAAGGCGAAGGCCTTAAGGGCATCGAGACGCTGCCATGGCGCAAGCTTCGATCGTAGCAGCTGGTCACATTTTTGGAGATAGGTGTTTAGTGCGTTGTTATCCGGAGGAAGTTGGAATCCGACGGGTTTGCCCAAGAACTCACCTTCTTCTCCGTCACCAAGAGTCTTGATCCGTACACCATTGATGTGGAAGGTAGAGTCTCTTGTCCCAACTGGTTGGCGTCCAGACAAGTGAAGGGCGAAACACTTCCTTGAATTTAGGGAGAGGCCGAGTTTCTTGATGAGGGTGACCGCCAGGTCAAGCTGTATTTGCAATTCTTCCGGTGATGAAGCCAGGAGTAGAATGTCATCCGCATACGCTAGAACACGGTGGGTAGGACTCTGTGCTTGGATGACTTGTAGAATCGGGTTAATCGTCAGGTTGAAAAGTAGACCACTTAGTGGGCATCCCTGTCGTACTCCACATTCAAAGAAGATAGGATCTGTAAGGCCTTCTTGAGTGAAGATGCAAGTTGAGGAGTTAGTGTAAAGGTCCCGGATGAGGTCGATGAATGCAGTTCCAGCTCCCGCAGTATCGAGTGCAGCGAAGATGGCCTCATGAGGCAGGGATCAAAATGCATTACTGAGATCCAGAGAAGCCAGGCAGATGTCAGTTTTGGAAGTCCTTGCTAGCTGAATCCGTTGTTGGACAACGTAGTTATGCTCAAATACGCCGTCAAACGGGAGGAAGCCCTTCTGGCAAGTGGAGAGAATCTCGTTGGACATCAGCCAGTCGGTGAATCGCCGCGCAAGGCAACCACAAAACAATTTGGCGATGGTGGTGCTTAGGCAGATGGGTCTCCAGTTCTCAGGAGCACTAGGGTCGCCTTTTTTGTATAGTAGCAAGGTGCGTGTGGCTTTCCAGTTCTCAGGAATCCGTCTGGCCCGTAAGCAGACGTTGAAGATCTTGGCAAGCACCGTACACTCCGGATCAACTGACTTCCAATGGTTGTAGGTCAATCGATCCGGTCCCGGGGCCGAGTTCTCAAAAGCATATAGCCGTCTCGCCACTTCGGAGGCGGAGAATGGTGTAAGGTCCAAGGAGGGAGGAGGAGACTCACTTGCAGTGAAGAGTGAAATGTCGATGTGTGAACGTCTCTGGGAGGCGATGAAATAGTCCTGTAGTTCTTGTCTGCTGATGGCGCACTTATTAGACTCGCCTTCTGTCAGTAACCGGACCGCTCTGCGTCGATTTCTCCTGTAGAGCTTTTGCAGAAACTTGGGAACATTGCAGGAAGAAGGTGCATTGCGTCCACTGGGCGGGGCATCAGATGCAGGTGGCAGTCGCACGGTAACGGCAGTTGTCTTGTAGATGTCATCCAGCAGGGCAAGAAAATCATTCCAAAGGGTGCTAGGATCCACATCACTGAGAGCATCTAGTCTTTCGTGGAAGCAGTCCAAAGGCGAACTATCTTGCGGCTCTGCGGAGAAGGCGGGAACGTCGTCGGCGAAGTCAAGGGCTCCATCATCACCAGCGTCCTCAGGCGGTGGTGCTTGTGAGGCATCAGGGGTAGAGTCAACCGAGGTGGTAGGAGAACCAGCACTGTGAGGCCGTACAGGGTGATCACTTTCCTCCGGAGGTGTAGACCTAGCACGACCATCAGACAAGGTAACTGCAGAGGGCGTGTCGCAAACTACCGCCGTGGGAGCATCATCTCTAGGTAGCGTAATTTCCACAGTAAGGCCACTGGCGGTCGTTGCAGGATCAGGGTGAGGAGGCATGGAAGGAGGCCTCATTGAAGACTGTAGCGAAGCATCAGGAGGTAACGGAGCAGGGGTCGTCCATCTCACTCGTCTTCGTCGGGGGCGTTCAGGAGGAGGGACGGATGGAGTCATCTGCCGTTGTCTTTCACGTCTATGGCGGGCTTGGTGATTCAAAAAACCACCACGTGTCTGGCAGGAGAAGTCGCAAATATTGCACCTCCATCGATGAGTGATCCCTGATGGCAGGATAACGGGGAGCTCTCTGAAGCACTGGTGTCTCGACACACGTGTGGCAATGGAACATCGGCAGTGGGCGCACCAGTTCTTTGTGGTGGAAATCGCAATTCCATGGGCATACTCCAGGTGACGACACAGGGAGTGTCGCAGCGTTGACCATTGCCTGGCATGAAAAGTCCTATTGCAGCTGGATTCTGTACAAGCCAGTGTATCAGTCAATGGGAAGACAAGGTGGACCGTCGCTTCATTCCGGCATGTGACATCGGGGAAGATCTCTGGTGAAGGTACTCTCGGTGGGTCGACAGCTGAGCTGGGCAGCGTAATCTCCGGAGATGGCATGAAAGGCTGCAGTTCACTATTAGGTGAGGGAACCGCAGGGGACTCTACAGCAGGTGATGGACTCTGTGAAGGTGGAACTGAACCTAACTCAGGAGGCGTGACTGCACGGGTGCAAGGAGCAGTTGTAACACCAGATCTTGTAGACGAGGCTGACGGCGGCGTAGAGACACAACAGGCAGTGGGAGAGGTGGCAGTTCTTTCGGCATCCATTATCTCAGGCGGCGAGGAAACGGCAGAGGACGAACTGTGGGCGTGGCTCGCGGCAGTCTGAAGTCGGGAGCTGTGCAACACCGGAGACGCAGGAGAGGCAGAGAGTGGAGACATCAGATCCAGGGAGATGTACGTATCGTCAGTAGAAGAATCACGGCCATCAGTAGTCCCAGGAGAGTAGGCGGGAGCGTTGTGGCGTTCCTCAGCATCCAGGAGCGAAGGCCTAACAGGAGCAGTCGTAGTCGCTGGGAGCTTATGCGTACTCGTAGAGGTGCACGGCGCGGCTGAGAGGGCTGTGGGAGTGGAAGCAGCTACATCAGCATACGACCTTCCTTTCGACGAGATACCAGTCGAGGAAGAGGCACAGGCGTGGCCCGCTGCAGTCCTAGCTCTAGTATGGTGGCACACAGGGGAGATAGAGGGAATGGCGATAGGCGTGTGCTTCAACGGAGCTGGTTGGTATTCATTAGTGTCAGAACCATGGGTCAAGGCGTGTTTCAGTAGACGCTTCCTCTTCTTGAAGACGTATCCACATACATAGCACGGGAAATACACAAAGCGGCCAGATGGGTCCCTTTCGTCTCTGAGCATGGCACGATTGGAGCCGGAACCTTGTGCATTGTCGAGCTGAGCAGGCGAGGTGGAGGGTGCTGAGGTAGGTGTGGCTTGCAATCCTTTCTCAGCTGTGCCGGGCGTAGAACATGAAGCACCAGGCTGTAGAGCAGTGCGTGCCGGGACAACAGCAGTGATGCGGTCCAGGTGTTGTCTTAAATGGCCACACTTAGTCAACGGTGGACCCGTAGGAGTAACGAAAGCAGCTACGTGGCGCATCTGTGAAGACGGGGTGGGCGTGCCCAACACAGGAGGGACGTTGCTTGGGCCAGCTTCAGGCTTGCGCATTCCTTGAGAGCTTTGTTGGTGTCCGGAGATTGGTGCGGCGGTCTGGGCGTGGCTTGCATCTCTGTGTCCAGCAAAGTCGCTTGACGTGAGCGGACATCCTTTAGCTGCGGCAGTCTTCATCCTTGGATGCGTAGGTCCTCTGGTGACGGCTCCATCCTCCCTAGTGGCGGAGACAGGATCCCGGTATCCAGGGGTGAACTTGGGAGACTGGAATCTTCCACTGGCAGCGGCAGCGTCAATCCAGGCCTGTGGTAGCCCTTCAGGGCTGGCACCATCTTCGGCGGCACCGGGAACCTCCACACGGCGACCAGCAGGGTCCTTGGCATTGCAGGCTCCTCCTCTCGTGGCTCCAGACATCATGGGCAGGAACCTGCTTAGGGCAGCATCGTCCTCAGGAACCTTGGACATCGGATTCTTCCTCAGGAACTCCGGGCTTGGAACTGGATCCTCTGGAACAGCAGGCGGAGAACAGGAACCGGGTCTCCTCACAGCTGGAGGTGGGCGGGGCCTTGGCCGGGCAGCAAGGCGGGGCGGCGAACTCATCCGTTCTTCAGAATATCCACCACTCTGGATCTGAAAAAAGATCAAACCGACAAAATTAATAGAAGGCGACTCGGCCTTCGGCGTTCAATCTGCTCAACCGGTGCTATGAGGCTGTCACAGGGACACAAGCAACTAGCCCACCGATTAAGCTGATAAGAACAGATACTACACTTTGATCTTAGCCAAAAGGCCGAGAAGCGATGCAGAATTCTCTGGCGTGATGAATTCACTTTCAATTTTTCATATTTCAAAAGTCCTGAGCATTCGTGCAGGGGGAGAAGGGGGTGCAGAAGACACAGGTTAGCGAGTGCTGCTTGGGGGGTTTTTATGATATGTCGTTATTTCATCCTCCTCCTGTGTTACAAAAAAAGAGGTGTACAAGGATGACCAATTTCTGTCTAGTCAAGTGGATCATTTTGCGGTCCTTCCTAATGTTCCCATTCTGGAGGCGTCAGTCCCCTCCTCCTTCGGCGGGGCTAGTTTTAAAAAGCCAAGGACGTCAAAAGTTCATTTCATTCAAGATTCAATTGCAAATTTTATTCTTACTACAGCAAATGAACCACAATGCTGAAATATCCTCACAGATATTTCTACAATATCGCAATAACTTACAGTAGTTATATTGGACGTTTTACGGAAACGTTGGCCGGAACAAAATTCAAAGTAGAAAAAGTTAATCCGATCTCAACGCGAAATCGCTACAGTCAATAACAGCAGTAAGTAAACAACTGAATTCCGGTGTTTTCCTCCAGCTTTTATAAGCTTATGCACCATGCAACATAATATTCTCGTATTTTCCCAATTTTTTTTCAGATGGGAAAAGAGGACAATGAAATATTCATGAAAGTGTTCATTTCTCTGGAGTAGCTTCCTCCTCCGAAAAATCTCATTGTCACTGCAGGTGAATATAAAACAAATGTAATTACAAAGGCAATAAAAATAGCAAAACCAAAAATAAATAAATAAATATTCCTGGAGTTATCGAATGCCCATGCTTGGGAAGAAATTATTTTTTGTGATTAAACAAATATTGAGACAGTAAAATTTATCAGCCAAAACTGCATTACATAATGCCAGAGTTTGATTGACACAAACTCGACATGCACAGTCGAGCACATGGTTTCCAACTCAGAGATACTCTCTCTCTCTCTTCAGTTCAAACGTTGCACTTGAAAACACAGAGTGAAATATTAGGAACCTAAAACAATTAAACAAACAGAAAAATTACAAAAAACACTTTACAAATTAATTTGTAATATGTACAATAAAACAGTACTTTTTAATTTACAATTAATGATTACTTTGTATTCTACACTTCCACACTAGTGGCGGGCAAGCCATCTCAAAACTCAGAATAAACTGCTTCCTGCATAGTGCAGCCATCTATTGGCATTTTCCCGTTTGTTAATATTAATGTACCAACAAAATAAATGAATGAATGAATAAAAACATAAATACAACAATCCTTAACAATAATTGTAGACCATTACAATTAGCTGGCGTTTAGAAATCATACAGAGACAAACAAAACATTAGGAAACAGACAGAAAAATCTTTGTTGCTGCAGTGTGCCTACAAACATTTTACACCCTTTTGAGAGTTATTTACAATAAAAAGGCTCGTGTGTTGAAAGAAGCAATGTGTATACGCGCGTTGTAGTGGGAAAGATCTGGCAAATGTGAATAGGAATTCTCTCAAACTTACATGAAATGAGACAAAAATGTTACTCCAAATGAAATTTGAGTGATATTTCGAGGCCGATCTTCCTTCAATCAGTCAGACAGAATGAGTAAGTTGTTAACAGTACGGGGAAAAAATGTGGATTTTATGGGATTTCTGTAAATACGAATAAAACTTCGTATTTACAGAAACAAGAACTTGACACTGAAAAGAACGAGGGTTAAACCCGAGGCTCCAGAATGTTCCCATTCCGAGGAAAAGAACGAGGGGCCCGAGCAATAGCAAGTTAAAAAAAAGGCAGGTCGCCGCACACTCGTACAAAGGTATGATGTTGTCAGACCTTCGGTTTTCTGAAATTTGAAGGGGCCATTTTAAAAGGACATTTTCCTGAGGATGCAGTGGGTGAGTGAAGTTTCTGCTTTTTGGATATATTGTGGGCCGTATCCTGCAAGTAGTGCCATAGCAGGCCAACCCGTGGCGAGGGCGGAATAAATTCCTAACCACAAGCCTATCTGCAAAAATTAGTTTAATATCTTGACGTCATGTCGACGTCGTATCAGATATTAAGCTGATAAGAACAGATGTTTTTTATTGAACAATATTTTTGGCCACTTTACAGAAGAATGATAGTAGCGGGAGTCCTCTGACTGGCCGGTTCTCGGAGAGGAGCTGCCACCTTCCACTGGCTGCCTTTTTAATCCTCTCTACCACTGCATTGTGCCTCGCTTGGTAGAGACGGCTGTATCTCATGCAGTGGCAGAGGACATGCGGGAGGGTCTCGAGCTCAAAGTTGCATCTTCTGCAGCCACGGGAGCCATTCACATTGCGACGAACACCGTTCAGGGGGACGAGGTTTAGCCTTGCACGATGTATAAATCGCCAGTCGGCGAATCGTGTAAATGCCCCGTTCCGGAAAAAGTGAGAGCTTGCTTTGGCAGCCGCTGCGCATTCCATCGCCTTGCCCTGGTTGGGATAAGTGATGAGTTTCTCTGCGCGGGATTTCTTGATGGCATTCCGCAGGGTGCGGAATACAAGGCGTCGCTTGCCGGCTGTTATGGTGGTACCGTCATGAGAGATCTCCACAGTGTGGTCGTCAGAAATTGTCCACGTGACTTTTAGGCGACGGGCTGCGCTTCTGGCCGCGGACCAAACTGATGAAATTGGGTTGGAGGTGCTCCTGGGAAAGTCTTCGTCACATCCCGAAAGGAAAGTTGCAATCTCAGAGAAGGAAGGAACCCTTTTCAGTCGTCCACTTACAAGTCGCGTAAGGTCCTCCCAAGCGAGCTGTTGTATCCCAGGGTCCAATGAAGTGAGCAACTTGAAAGCGCTGTCAATCCTTGCTATATCTGAGCTTTCGGCAGCCAGCGGGATACCAAAGCATGCAGATTCCTTCGCGCCGTAAAGATATTCATTTGCCGCCTCGGGAGGTAGGTTGAGAGTCCTCTTTAGTAGCGGGCGCACATGTGAGTCAATTTTTGCCCAGTCGGTTTTCTTCAACCGGGCCGTCCTCATATCAAAATCCATTGATGGAAACACAAAGGATTTGTGCGCGTCAATGCGCTGCCAGGGAGCAAGTGGCGAATTCAGGATCATCTCGCATTTCTGTAGGTAAGTATTGAGTGCCTCGATGTCCGGTGGTTGTTTGAATCCAATTGGTTTCCCCAAAAATTCCTCACCTTCACCCTCACGAAGACACCTGATGGCAGTGCCGTCGATCGAGAACTGAGAGTGGCGGACACCCGTTGGGCGAGCTCCGGAGATATGTAGGGAGAAGCATTTTCTGGGGTTGATGTAGAGGCCAAGCTTTCCAACCAGGTTGTGCGTCAGATTGAGTTGTGTTTGCAGCTCCGCAGGGGAGGGCGCGAGTAGCAGTAGGTCGTCGGCATACGCCAGCATGCGGTGTAGAGGACTTTGCCCTTGGACTGCGACAAGTATCGGGTTGATGGTCAAGTTGAACAACAGCCCACTTAGGGGGCAACCCTGACGTACTTCGATGTCAATTGGAATTGGATCCGTGGGGCCTTCCTCTGTGAAGACGCGTGTGGACGCATCCGTGTACAGCTCCTGTATCAGCTCGGTGAAATGATTCCCAAATCCAGAGGCTCGAAGCGCAGCAAAAATTGCATCGTGGGGCACGGATCCGAAGGCATTGGATAGGTCCAATGACGCCAGGCAGATGTCAGATTGGCTGGTCCGTGCTAGCTGGATTCTCTGCTGAACAACGAAGTTATTTTCAAACACCCCGTCGAAGGGTAGAAATCCCTTCTGTGACGGGGAGAGGATGCAGTTGTCGATGAGCCAAGAAGTGAACCCTCGTGCCAGGCAACCACAGAACAGCTTGGCAATCGTAACACTCAGCGAGATAGGACGCCAGTTTTTGATGTTATGCGGGTCACCCCCTTTGGGTAGCAGGATAGTACGAGAGTCTTTCCAAGCTGCAGGGACTTTCCTAGCTTTCAAGCAGATGTTGAAGATGGCTGCGAGTACTGTACAGTCCGGATCAACGGCCTTCCAATGGTTGTATGAGAGTCGATCGTGTCCGGGTGCCGAGTTTTCAGCTGAATAGAGTTTCCTTGCGATCTCTGCAGGAGAAAATGGAGAGAGGTCAAGTTCTCTGGGGAGAGGGGATGGTGAGGTGTACACTGAGGTGTCAACTCGGTTGTTGCATAGGGCAGCAGCAAAGTGATCTTGTATATCCTGTCTTCCAATTGGGCATCTGTGAATCATCCCCGCAAATGAGTCGGACCGCTCTGCGTCGGTTACGACGGTAGAGTTTCTGGAGCAACTTTGGGTCATCACGTATCTTGGCGGAATTGTTGTTGTTTTCAGTTACATCCTCGCTAGCGGGAGGAAGACGAACTGCACTCGCGGCGGCCATCAAGATCTCGTCAAGTAACGTGGAAAAGGCATCCCACTGCTCAGTGGTCATCGGGTCGGACAACTCTTCCAGTCGTTCTACGAAGTGTTCTAGGGGGGACGTGACTTGTATTTCTACACCACCCAGTGGAGATCTCTTGGCATCATCCGATACGGCTTCTGGAACCGGTGAGTCGGGTGTAACTGTAGGACCGGTAGGTGAAGGCGAATCCGGGAAGGACGACTCCGGGAAGTGTTCTTCAAAGGAAGGGTTGGTTCCCAGATTGTCAGTCAAAGGCGCATCAACCTGTGGGGTAGTCCTCATGTCTGTTCCTGGAGGTGCGGCATCCTCTTGATAGGGCAAGGTATTAGGGTCTGTTGCACTTGTCGATTGGTAGGCAGTGGAAGGTCCATCAGTTCTAGCATCATCTTGGCGAGATGTACGGAATCGTGCAGTCCGTGCCTGTCGTCTTGCCGAGGTGGAGGGAAGGAGAGGCGTCACTAGAGGTGGCTGGAGTAAGCGCTGCCGTTCACGTCGGTGGCGTGCTTGGTGGTTAAGGAATCCACCCCGTGTTTGGCATGAGAAGTCGCACTGGGTACATCTCCAACGATGTTGAATGCCCGATTCGACGACTACGGGACGGTCTCTAAAGCATTGATGGGTCGAGACCTTAACGGCGATGGGCAATAGGCAGTGTGCACACCAGTTCCGAGTGCTGGCAACATCTATGCCATGTGTGTACAAGAGGTGTCTGCAGAGCGAGTGGCGGAGTTGGGTCCAGCGTTTCGAATGGAATGTCCTATGGCAGTCCCTTTCGGTGCAGTGGAGTGTGTCTTGCATCGGGAAGAGTAGATGGACAATAGAGTCACGTCGGCAGGATGTCTCTGGGCAGGACTCATGATTCTCCACATGAGTGGGCATAGGCAAAGGCTCCCTCACTGACAGGTTCTGCAATGGCCTGCTAGGACGTGGGCCAGGTGCAATTTGCTCAGTAGAAGTCGTAGCAGCATGTGAGCGTATTACATTGCTGTCTGGTGCGGGCAATTCAGTAGAGAGCAGATCAGTCCTTTCTGAGGGAGTGAGGCATAGGATGAGGACGTCCGCATCAGTCGTGTCTCCAGCGCTGGAGGTAGTATCCAAGCGTGTCTGGCAGGGTACTTGAGGTGCGACATCGGATTCACCAGGTAGGTCTTTACTAGGCGAAGTGGTCACCGGGACAGTGGCAGTTAAAGCAGGTTGAGGAGCAGCGTCTGTTGAGCCAGAGGCAGTGCAGTCCGTGTGGACGGGGCCTGGTGCAGGAGCAGCGGGCGGTGAAGAAGCGGCGTCAGTCAGTGTCTCAGGAGTTGAGGAGGTAAAGTCATCGTCTCCAGGAGAGGTGGGAGGCGGAGCCTGTCTGTGACGGAGGTGACGATGGGGCCGCAGCTGTTTCTTATTCAGGCAGGAGCGACCACAATCCGGGCAGGTGACGGCAGACGCCAGTTGAGGTGTGGAAGCATTAGTCTTTGGTCCAGGTATGACGGTGGGAGTAGAATTCCTGGCCGGGAGGGTGGAGTATGGTGTCGACGGGATTGACGTCTCCGAAGGTGGCAGCAAGTTCCTTGTGTTCTCCGCAGGAAACACCTTGGATTTAGCAGGTACGTTGGACGTCAGAGACTCCGTCCCCGCGGTGGAGGTGATCACTGCGCAGAGAGGACCGGTTGAAGCAGGATGAGCAGAACTCACTCTCATGGATGGCGAAGAAAGAGCTTCAGCGTAAGTGCGTGGGGGTGAGATCGTGAGTGTGTTCGATGAGCAGGCATGACCAGCCGCCGTCCGAGCCCGTGTATGATGACATACGGGCGAGATCAATGACCCAGGAATGCTCGCAGCTACCCTTCTGTCAGGAGGTGGGTGGAGCTGACTGTCTTTCTCCTGCACGTGCGTCCTTGTATGCCTTCTGAGGCCCCTTCTGCTCGTACACTCCAATCCGCAGACGTAGCATGCGAATGTAGACTGGGGTGTGGTGGGCGTGTCCTTGGCAGAGGAGGACGTGTGAGCAGACTCGGCGAGTGATGAACCCTCTGGTGTCCTTCGTTCACTAGGTTGACAAGTGACCACAGGTAGGAGCCGTGTGCAGCCAGAAGTCTTGGCTTGAATTCTATCCAACAGTTGGCGTAAGTGTCCACCTTTGGAAAGGGGCGGTCCAGAGGGTGTAACGAAAGCTGGCACGTGTCTGGGCAAGGAGGACGACCCGGTGGGCGTGGCTTCACTAGTGGCGATACTCCCGTAGTAGTAGGTGGGCACACTCCTGGCAGAAGAGCCGGCTCCGGGCAGGCAAGGCGTGGCACTAGGGACCACAGCGGCGACTCCAGGATGAGCAGCGGCACTAGAAGATGCAGGAACAGCTCTGGAACCTCCAGTGGCAATTTCGGGAGAGGCACTCGCTCCAAGGGCAGGAATAGCTCCGGCAGATCCAGCGACGACACAAGAGTTTCCATCGGAGGATCCATGGTCTGCAGCGGCGACTTGGGAAGTAGCCGGAACGGATTGGATCAATCCAGGGACAGATGCAACCGGGAAGGCTCCGGCCGTCACAGGGATGTCTTCAGAAGCTCCAGGGTAGGCAGGAATGGCCTCAGACAATCCGGGGGCCTCAGCTTCTGCATCAGGCGCACCAGGAGAGGCTCCAATAGATCCAGGGATGGCTTGGGAAGCATCAGCGGCTGATCCCGGAGCAAGAGGGACGACTCCATTGGATCCAGGGATAGCTCCAGCGGGAACGGCGGGCACTCCATGGTCAACAGCTGCTCCAGGGACTCCATGAACAGCACGGGAACAGGTTCCAATGGATCCAGCAACAGGACCTCCAGCGGGAACGGCAGGCACTCCACGGTCAACAGCTACAACAGGAACGTCTCCAGGGACTCCATGCACCGTATGGGAACCTGCTCCGGCATCCAGGACTCCAAAACTGGCTTCAGGAGGCGGTGAGCGTCTTCCAGGGCTCCGAACTCCAGGCGGTGGGCGGGGCCTCGGCGGTGGGCGAGGCCTAGAAACAGGAAACATCTTTAGCCACCAGTCTACCTGTAAAAACAGTAAGAAGTGACCAAAAAAGATGAAAAAGTATCGGCAACTCGACCGATTTACTACACTTTGATCTTAGCCAAAAGGCCGAGAAGCGATGCAGAATCCTCTGGCGTGATGAATTCACTTTGAATTTTTCATATTTCAAAAGTCCTGAGCATTCGTGCAGGGGGAGAAGGGGGTGCAGAAGACTCAGGTTAGCGAGTGCTGCTTGGGGGGTTTTTATGATATGTCGTTATTTCATCCTCCTCCTGTGTTACAAAAAAAGAGGTGTACAAGGATGACCAATTTCTGTCTAGTCAAGTGGATCATTTTGCGGTCCTTTCTAATGTTCCCATTCTGGAGGCGTCAGTCCCCTCCTCCTTGGGCGGGGCTAGTTTTAAAAAGCCAAGGACGTCAAAAGTTCATTTCATTCAAGATTCAATTGCAAATTTTATTCTTACTACAGCAAATGAACCACAATGCTGAAATATCCTCACAGATATTTCTACAATATCGCAATAACTTACAGTAGTTATATTGGACGTTTTACGGAAACGTTGGCCGGAACAAAATTCAAAGTAGAAAAAGTTAATCCGATCTCAACGCGAAATCGCTACAGTCAATAACAGCAGTAAGTAAACAACTGAATTCCGGTGTTTTCCTCCAGCTTTTATAAGCTTATGCACCATGCAACATAATATTCTCGTATTTTCTCAATTTTTTTTCAGATGGGAAAAGAGGACAATGAAATATTCATGAAAGTGTTCATTTCTCTGGAGTAGCTTCCTCCTCCGAAAAATCTCATTCTTCACTGCAGGTGAATATAAAACAAATGTAATTACAAAGGCAATAAAAATAGCAAAACGAAAAATAAATAAATAAATATTCCTGGAGTTATCGAATGCCCATGCTTGGGAAGAAATTATTTTTTGTGATTAAACAAATATTGAGACAGTAAAATTTATCAGCCAAAACTGCATTACATAATGCCAGAGTTTGATTGACACAAACTCGACATGCACAGTCCAGCACATGGTTTCCAACTCAGAGATACTCTCTCTCTCTCTTCAGTTCAAACGTTGCACTTGAAAACACAGAGTGAAATATTAGGAACTTAAAACAATTAAACAAACAGAAAAATTACAAAAAACACTTTACAAATTTATTTGTAATATGTACAATAAAACAGTACTTTTTAATTTACAATTAATGATTACTTTGTATTCTACACTTCCACACTAGTGGCGGGCAAGCCATCTCAAAACTCAGAATAAACTGCTTCCTGCATAGTGCAGCCATCTATTGGCATTTTCCTGTTTGTTAATATTAATGTGCCAACAAAATAAATGAATGAATGAATAAAAACATAAATACAACAATCCTTAACAATAATTGTAGACCATTACAATTAGCTGGCGTTTAGAAATCATACAGAGACAAACAAAACAAACAAAACGTTAGGAAACAGACAGAAAAATCTTTGTTGCTGCAGTGTGCCTACAAACATTTTACACCCTTTTGAGAGTTATTTACAATAAAAAGGCTCGTGTGTTGAAAGAAGCAATGTGTATACGCGCGCTGTAGTGGGAAAGATCTGGCAAATGTGAATAGGAATTCTCTCAAACTTACATGAAATGAGACAAAAATGTTACTGCAAATGAAATTTGAGTGATATTTCGAGGCCGATCTTCCTTCAATCAGTCAGACAGAATGAGTAAGTTGTTAACAGTACGGGGAAAAAAATGTGGATTTTATGGGATTTCTGTAAATACGAATAAAACTTCGTATTTACAGAAACCAGAACTTGACACTGAAAAGAACGAGGGTTAAACCGGAGGCTCCAGAATGTTCCCATTCCGAGGAAAAGAACGAGGGGCCCGAGCAATAGCAAGTTAAAAAAAGGCAGGTCGCCGCACACTCGTACAAAGGTATGATGTTGTCAGACCTTCGGTTTTCTGAAATTTGAAGGGGCCATTTTAAAAGGACGTTTTCCTGAGGATGCAGTGGGTGAGTGAAGTTTCTGCTTTTTGGATATATTGTGGGCCGTATCCTGCAAGTAGTGCCATAGCAGGCCAACCCGTGGCGAGGGCGGAATAAATTCCTAACCACAAGCCTATCTGCAAAAATTAGTTTAATATCTTGACGTCATGTCGACGTCGTATCAGATATTAAGCTGATAAGAACAGAAAAACTTTTTATTGAGTCTAGAGGATGTTTACAGCTATTTACATAAGTATATACAGAAGCAACCATCATTTTCACATAGTGATTTTACATATTCTTTTCACGATATTTACATAAGAAGATATTTTCATATTCAATGCACCCGCAAAACATTACAACTGTACTTCGCATCACACTGCTACAAAATTGGATAACCGCAAAGCAAATGTTCTTTTTAAAGTTCAATTACACCTAAAAAGCGATTCCTTTTTAACTCATATGAAATAGTCCAAATGTCGGGGAGAAGTCCACTCTTGAATGCCCACCTATTCATTTCCTTCTGGAGTCTGCACTGGATTTGAACGTTGTTCAGAATCATTCGGGCGTTGAGCTTCCGCAGTAGGGGCGTGTCTTTGTTGGCGCACCTGAGGAACGTTTGTGAGGTGTTCTACGTAAATATCGCGTGAAAAGCTGATGGTATCGCTCACGATCAACTTGCGCATCAGGGAGGCGTACTTTCTGGAGCAGAGGCGGTTCACAACACGATCATTGCTCGGGTCCCAAGACCCTAATGCCCCAACGATGATGGCGTCGACACGGACATCAGAGTAGTTCCGGCGAAGAGTGTTAACAAGAGGGCGATATTTTTCAATCTTTTCCCTTCTTGCAGCGTCGAAGGCGGCACGTCGATTATCAAATGGAACCGTGACGTCCAGAACGAGGCACGAGTCGTCTCGAACAAGGATGAGATCCGGTCGGAGGGCGTGTCCATGTAGGATCTGGTTCTCTGTGAGTACTGCCCATCTCCCAGCTGCGGCCTTCTTGATCCTCTCTACCACTGCGTTGTGGCGGGCTTGAAAAGAGCGGCTGTACCTCATGCAGTGGCAGAGGACGTGAGGAAGAGTCTCCAAGTTGTTGTTGCACCGGCGGCAGCCTTTAGAGCCGTTGTTCGTGCGTCGCGTACCATTTAAAGGCACAAGGTTTAACCTTGCAAGATGTACGAAGCGCCAGTCGGCAAATATTGAGACAGTAAAATTGAATGAGCCAGTACTGAAGAAATGCGAACTGGCCTTAGCTGCTGCTGCACATTCCATCGCTTTTCCTTGATTTGGGTAGGAAAGCAATTTGGTGGTCCTTGCCTTTTTGAGAGTAGTTCTGAGGGTCTTGAAAATGAGGTGGCGTTTTCCTTGTGGGAGAGTAATACCCTCGTGGATGAGTGACACGGTGTTGTTGTCGGCGATTTCCCAGGTGACATGCAGGCGACGTGATGCACTTCTAGCAGCAGTCCAAACTGAAGAGATGGGATTGGACGTGGTGCGGAGAAAGTCTTCGTCGGATCCAGACAGAAAGGCAGCTAACACATGGGGCGTGGCAGTGATGGACGTCCTTCTCGAGACGAGGCACTTCAGATCTTCCCAGGCGAGGAGTTGGATCGCAGGATCGCTGGAGGTAAGTAGCTTGAAGGCCCCGTCTATCCTAGCAATATCAGAGTTTTCGGCGGCTAGGGGAATGCCTAGGCAAGCAGCTTTGTTATCACCGTAAATGTAGTCGTTTGAGGCCTCAGGTGGAAGATTTAGAGTCTCTTTAATTAAGGGACGAATGTGAGCGTCGATCTTGGCCCAGTCTGTCTTTTTCAAGCGAGCCATTCGCATGTCTAAGTTCATGGCAGGAAAGGCGAAGGCCTTAAGGGCATCGAGACGCTGCCATGGCGCAAGCTTCGATCGTAGCAGCTGGTCACATTTTTGGAGATAGGTGTTTAGTGCGTTGTTATCCGGAGGAAGTTGGAATCCGACGGGTTTGCCCAAGAATTCACCTTCTTCTCCGTCACCAAGAGTCTTGATCCGTACACCATTGATGTGGAAGGTAGAGTCTCTTGTCTCAACAGGTTGGCGTCCAGACAAGTGAAGGGCGAAACACTTCCTTGGATTTAGGGAGAGGCCGAGTTTCTTGATGAGGGTGACCGCCAGGTCAAGCTGTATTTGCAATTCTTCCGGTGATGAAGCCAGGAGTAGAATGTCATCCGCATACGCTAGAACACGGTGGGTAGGACTCTGTGCTTGGATGACTTGTAGAATCGGGTTAATCGTCAGGTTGAAAAGTAGACCACTTAGTGGGCATCCCTGTCGTACTCCACATTCAAAGAAGATAGGATCTGTAAGGCCTTCTTGAGTGAAGATGCAAGTTGAGGAGTTAGTGTAAAGGTCCCGGATGAGGTCGATGAATGCAGTTCCAGCTCCCGCAGTATCGAGTGCAGCGAAGATGGCCTCATGAGGCAGGGATCAAAATGCATTACTGAGATCCAGAGAAGCCAGGCAGATGTCAGTTTTGGAAGTCCTTGCTAGCTGAATCCGTTGTTGGACAACGTAGTTATGCTCAAATACGCCGTCAAACGGGAGGAAGCCCTTCTGGCAAGTGGAGAGAATCTCGTTGGACATCAGCCAGTCGGTGAATCGCCGCGCAAGGCAACCACAAAACAATTTGGCGATGGTGGTGCTTAGGCAGATGGGTCTCCAGTTCTCAGGAGCACTAGGGTCGCCTTTTTTGTATAGTAGCAAGGTGCGTGTGGCTTTCCAGTTCTCAGGAATCCGTCTGGCCCGTAAGCAGACGTTGAAGATCTTGGCAAGCACCGTACACTCCGGATCAACTGACTTCCAATGGTTGTAGGTCAATCGATCCGGTCCCGGGGCCGAGTTCTCAAAAGCATATAGCCGTCTCGCCACTTCGGAGGCGGAGAATGGTGTAAGGTCCAAGGAGGGAGGAGGAGACTCACTTGCAGTGAAGAGTGAAATGTCGATGTGTGAACGTCTCTGGGAGGCGATGAAATAGTCCTGTAGTTCTTGTCTGCTGATGGCGCACTTATTAGACTCGCCTTCTGTCAGTAACCGGACCGCTCTGCGTCGATTTCTCCTGTAGAGCTTTTGCAGAAACTTGGGAACATTGCAGGAAGAAGGTGCATTGCGTCCACTGGGCGGGGCATCAGATGCAGGTGGCAGTCGCACGGTAACGGCAGTTGTCTTGTAGATGTCATCCAGCAGGGCAAGAAAATCATTCCAAAGGGTGCTAGGATCCACATCACTGAGAGCATCTAGTCTTTCGTGGAAGCAGTCCAAAGGCGAACTATCTTGCGGCTCTGCGGAGAAGGCGGGAACGTCGTCGGCGAAGTCAAGGGCTCCATCATCACCAGCGTCCTCAGGCGGTGGTGCTTGTGAGGCATCAGGGGTAGAGTCAACCGAGGTGGTAGGAGAACCAGCACTGTGAGGCCGTACAGGGTGATCACTTTCCTCCGGAGGTGTAGACCTAGCACGACCATCAGACAAGGTAGCTGCAGAGGGCGTGTCGCAAACTACCGCCGTGGGAGCATCATCTCTAGGTAGCGTAATTTCCACAGTAAGGCCACTGGCGGTCGTTGCAGGATCAGGGTGAGGAGGCATGGAAGGAGGCCTCATTGAAGACTGTAGCGAAGCATCAGGAGGTAACGGAGCAGGGGTCGTCCATCTTACTCGTCTTCGTCGGGGGCGTTCAGGAGGAGGGACGGATGGAGTCATCTGCCGTTGTCTTTCACGTCTATGGCGGGCTTGGTGATTCAAAAAACCCCCACGCGTCTGGCAAGAGAAGTCGCAAATATTGCACCTCCATCGATGAGTGATCCCTGATGGCAGGATAACGGGGAGCTCTCTGAAGCACTGGTGTCTCGACACACGTGTGGCAATGGAACATCGGCAGTGGGCGCACCAGTTCTTTCTGGTGGAAATCGCAATTCCATGGGCATACTCCAGGTGACGACACAGGGAGTGTCGCAGCGTTGACCATTGCCTGGCATGAAAAGTCCTATTGCAGCTGGATTCTGTACAAGCCAGTGTATCAGTCAATGGGAAGACAAGGTAGACCGTCGCTTCATTCCGGCATGTGACATCGGGGAAGATCTCTGGTGAAGGTACTCTCGGTGGGTCTCCAGCGACGACACAAGAGTTTCCATCGGAGGATCCATGGTCTGCAGCGGCGACTTGGGAAGTAGCCGGAACGGATTGGATCAATCCAGGGACAGATGCAACCGGGAAGGCTCCGGCCGTCACAGGGATGTCTTCAGAAGCTCCAGGGTAGGCAGGAATGGCCTCAGACAATCCGGGGGCCTCAGCTTCTGCATCAGGCGCACCAGGAGAGGCTCCAATAGATCCAGGGATGGCTTGGGAAGCATCAGCGGCTGATCCCGGAGCAAGAGGGACGACTCCATTGGATCCAGGGATAGCTCCAGCGGGAACGGCGGGCACTCCATTGTCAACAGCTGCTCCAGGGACTCCATGAACAGCACGGGAACAGGTTCCAATGGATCCAGCAACAGGACCTCCAGCGGGAACGACAGGCACTCCACGGTCAACAGCTACAACAGGAACGTCTCCAGGGACTCCATGCACCGTATGGGAACCTGCTCCGGCATCCAGGACTCCAAAACTGGCTTCAGGAGGCGGTGAGCGTCTTCCAGGGCTCCGAACTCCAGGCGGTGGGCGGGGCCTCGGCGGTGGGCGAGGCCTAGAAACAGGAAACATCTTTAGCCACCAGTCTAACTGTAAAAACAGTAAGAAGTGACCAAAAAAGATGAAAAAGTATCGGCAACTCGACCGATTTACTACACTTTGATCTTAGCCAAAAGGCCGAGAAGCGATGCAGAATTCTCTGGCGTGATGAATTCACTTTCAATTTTTCATATTTCAAAAGTCCTGAGCATTCGTGCAGAGGGAGAAGGGGGTGCAGAACACTCAGGTTAGCGAGTGCTGCTTGGGGGGTTTTTATGATATGTCGTTATTTCATCCTCCTCCTGTGTTACAAAAAAAGAGGTGTACAAGGATGACCAATTTCTGTCTAGTCAAGTGGATCATTTTGCGGTCCTTTCTAATGTTCCCATTCTGGAGGCGTCAGTCCCCTCCTCCTTGGGCGGGGCTAGTTTTAAAAAGCCAAGGACGTCAAAAGTTCATTTCATTCAAGATTCAATTGCAAATTTTATTCTTACTACAGCAAATGAACCACAATGCTGAAATATCCTCACAGATATTTCTACAATATCGCAATAACTTACAGTAGTTATATTGGACGTTTTACGGAAACGTTGGCCGGAACAAAATTCAAAGTAGAAAAAGTTAATCCGATCTCAACGCGAAATCGCTACAGTCAATAACAGCAGTAAGTAAACAACTGAATTCCGGTGTTTTCCTCCAGCTTTTATAAGCTTATGCACCATGCAACATAATATTCTCGTATTTTCTCAATTTTTTTTCAGATGGGAAAAGAGGACAATGAAATATTCATGAAAGTGTTCATTTCTCTGGAGTAGCTTCCTCCTCCGAAAAATCTCATTCTTCACTGCAGGTGAATATAAAACAAATGTAATTACAAAGGCAATAAAAATAGCAAAACCAAAAATAAATAAATAAATATTCCTGGAGTTATCGAATGCCCATGCTTGGGAAGAAATTATTTTTTGTGATTAAACAAATATTGAGACAGTAAAATTTATCAGCCAAAACTGCATTACATAATGCCAGAGTTTGATTGACACAAACTCGACATGCACAGTCCAGCACATGGTTTCCAACTCAGAGATACTCTCTCTCTCTCTTCAGTTCAAACGTTGCACTTGAAAACACAGAGTGAAATATTAGGAACTTAATTAAACAAACAGAAAAATTACAAAAAACACTTTACAAATTAATTTGTAATATGTACAATAAAACAGTACTTCTTAATTTACAATTAATGATTACTTTGTATTCTACACTTCCACACTAGTGGCGGGCAAGCCATCTCAAAACTCAGAATAAACTGCTTCCTGCATAGTGCAGCCATCTATTGGCATTTTCCCGTTTGTTAATATTAATGTGCCAACAAAATAAATGAATGAATGAATAAAAACATAAATACAACAATCCTTAACAATAATTGTAGACCATTACAATTAGCTGGCGTTTAGAAATCATACAGAGACAAACAAAACAAACAAAACATTAGGAAACAGACAGAAAAATCTTTGTTGCTGCAGTGTGCCTACAAACATTTTACACCCTTTTGAGAGTTATTTACAATAAAAAGGCTCGTGTGTTGAAAGAAGCAATGCGTATACGCGCGCTGTAGTGGGAAAGATCTGGCAAATGTGAATAGGAATTCTCTCAAACTTACATGAAATGAGACAAAAATGTTACTGCAAATGAAATTTGAGTGATATTTCGAGGCCGATCTTCCTTCAATCAGTCAGACAGAATGAGTAAGTTGTTAACAGTACGGGAAAAAAATGTGGATTTTATGGGATTTCTGTAAATACGAATAAAACTTCGTATTTACAGAAACCAGAACTTGACACTGAAAAGAACGAGGGTTAAACCCGAGGCTCCAGAATGTTCCCATTCCGAGGAAAAGAACGAGGGGCCCGAGCAATAGCAAGTTAAAAAAGGCAGGTCGCCGCACACTCGTACAAAGGTATGATGTTGTCAGACCTTCGGTTTTCTGAAATTTGAAGGGGCCATTTTAAAAGGACGTTTTCCTGAGGATGCAGTGGGTGAGTGAAGTTTCTGCTTTTTGGATATATTGTGGGCCGTATCCTGCAAGTAGTGCCATAGCAGGCCAACCCGTGGCGAGGGCGGAATAAATTCCTAACCACAAGCCTATCTGCAAAAATTAGTTTAATATCTTGACGTCATGTCGACGTCGTATCAGATATTAAGCTGATAAGAACAGAGTAAAACGTTTTATTCAGGAAATGATATGTGCTATTTACAGAGATATTGAAGTCACCAGCACAAGTAACCCAATAATGCACGCAGTGCGGTTTTTTCTTCTACATTTTATTTACAAATGAGTTTATGAAATTTTTGATGGACAAAGGAATATTTACAGGTATATACATAACGTGTGAAATAGTACATTGCCATACATCAGCTAGTCAAAGGTATATGTCGTCTCAGGCATAGAGAGTCACTGGATTATGTCGTTGATGGCATAGAGAGTCACTGGGATTAGACTAATAAATGAATGAATGAATAAACGTGGAGGACTGACTGTAGGGAAGTCACGGCTACATCTGGGAGTGATCAGAGCGGAGCTTCGGTTGTGTGCTGTCGCGGATTTTGCCGGTATTGCCATGGAACTTGTCGCTCACCAGTGAGGTGCTCCACGTAAATGTCGCGGGACGCGCGAATGGTGTCACTGACCACAAGTTTCCTTAACGTCTTGGTATATTTGTCCGAGCAGAGGCGGCGCATCACACGGTCATTTTTAGTGTCCCAGGCACCCAGGGCTCCGGCCACGATTGCTTCAACTCTAACTTAGCTGTACCGCTGACGGAGAACCTCGGCAGTCGGTGTGTACTTCAATTCCTTTTCCCGTCGAGCACTGTCAAAGGCCTGGAGCCTATTGTCAAAGGCCACTGTCACATCGATGATAAGTGCAGAATCATCACGTGTAAGGACAAGGTCGGGACGGAGGGGAAGGTCAGCGAGGTTCTGGTTTTCACTGGCAATAGTCCAGCGTCCTCGTGCAGCTTTCTTGATCCTTTCCACAATGGCATTGTGCCTCTGCTGGAACAGACGACTGTACCGCATGCAGTGGCACACGACATGTGGAAGGGTCTCGGCAGGATGGTTGCAGCGGCGGCATCCGCGTTGTCCTCGGAATCTTCGTCTAGCGGCATTGAGCGGGACAAGGTTGAGTCTGGCCCGGTGGATAAACCTCCAGTCCGCAAACCTTGTGAAAGTCCCCTCACGGAAGAAGTGACAGCTGGCCTTCGACGCCGCAGCACACTCAATAGCCTTCCCTTGATTGGGATAGGCACTGAGCTTGGATGCACGATCAGCTCTGAGAGCATTTCTCAGTGTGTGGAAAACCAGGTGCCTCTTAGATGGGCCAAGAACACAATCATTGAGGCAGAGGGAGATGGAGTGGTCACTGTCAATGGTCCAGCGAACACCAAGGCGGCGTGAGGCAGCACGGGCGGCAGACCAGGCAGAAGACGAGGTGTTGCAGGTGCCATGAAACGGGCCTGAGTCCGAGGCAGACAGGAAGGCAGCCATCTCTTCAGTAGAGGGCACGTGGCGAATCCTAGCAGCGAGGAACCGGCTGAAGTCATCCCATGCGAGGGCTTTGACACCCTGGTCACGTGAGGATAGAAGCTTGAACACGCCGTCCACGCGGGCGATGTCGGAGTCTTCCTTGGCCAGCGGGATCCCAAGACATGCAGCAGATGAGGCCCCGTACAGGTACTCATTTGCAGCTTCAGGAGGGATGTTAAGGGTCTCCTTCAGTAGGGGGCGTGCAAAGTCGTCAATACGAGCCCAGTCACCTTTACGAAGACGGCGGGTCCTCATGTCAAACATGAGTGCTGGGAAGAAGAAGGACTTGAGTGCATCAATCCGCTGCCAAGGAGCTAACTTTGAAGTCAGGATGGCGTTGGAAGTTCGCAAGTACCCATGGAGAGCATTGTTGTCCGGTGGAAGCTGGAATCCAATGGGTTTTCCGAGAAAAAGCCCATGGTCTCCGTCCAAAAGGTGACGAAATGGCGTGTCTCCAATCTTGAAGGAGGAGGCGCGCGTGCCCACGGGCTGTCGTCCAGAGATGTGCAAGGAGAAGCACTTAAGTGGGTTGAAGGTCAGAGAGATCTTGCTCGCAAGGTCCACAACTTTGTCAATGTGCTCCTGAAGCAAGGCAGGGGAGTCGGCGAGGAGCAGCAGGTCATCCGCGTAGGCCAAGATGTTGTGAGAGACGGAAGATGACTGGATGGCACGTATAATTGGGTCCAAGGCAATGTTGAAAAGCAGTCCACTCAGCGGACACCCTTGCCTGACACCACTTGTGATGGCAACAGGGGCAGAGGGGCCATCTGGGCAGAGGAACTCAGTGACGGAGTCGGAGTAAAAGGAGCGAAAAATGTCAACCAGAGCTTGACCAGCACCACAAGCTCGGAGGGCGGCGAGGATGGCGCAATGCGGGACCGAGCCAAAAGCATTGGACAGGTCCAGCGAGGCGATGCAGACATCCGCCTTCTTGCTCTTAGCAGATCTAATACGCTCTTCAAGAGCAAAGTTGTGCTCGAACACCCCGTCGTAGGGGAGGAAGCCTTTCTGTGAGGGAGATAGGATGTTAAACTCCAGGATCCACTCAGTGAGCCTGCGCGCAAGGAATCCAGAGAAGAGCTTGGCGATCGTCGAGCTGAGGGCAATGGGCCTCCAGTTGGTGATCTCTTGCTGGTCTCCCTTCTTATGAATCAAGATCGACGAGGTGTTCTTCCAGGCGTCCGGGACACGTCGGGCCTTTAAGCAGGTGTTGAAGATGACCGTCAGAACTTTACTTTCTGGATCAAGGGTCCGCCAGTGATGAGAGGTCAGGCGGTCAGGGCCGGGTGCCGAGTTCTCAGCAGCACGCAGACGATTGCACACTTCCGCAGGAGAGAACTGTGAGCAGTCCACTTCGAACTCGGGGCGTACAGAGGCATCATAGATGGAGGTGTCAATGTTGGCGAGAGGAGGCGGAGCGGAGAAGAAGTGATACACAGACTCAGCATCAAAGGGAGAGGAAGGGGAGTCACCAGCAGTGATGACACGAAGAGCTTTTCTTCTGTTTCTGCGGTAGAGGCGTTGCAGCGACTTCGTATCTGATGGAGCAGGACGCGGAGGGCGGCGGGCAGACCCAGATGTACGAGGAGGGAGCTTGAGGAACTCATGCGCAAAGGAGGAGATTTCTTCAAGCAGCTCTTCAAATTCCCTCCAGTTAGGCGAAGGACCGTGATTGAGGATGGAGAGCAGACGAGGTCGGAAGGAGAGTAGAGGGAAGTTATCCTCAGCAGGAACGTCAGCAGTGGTGGGGTCCTCAGGCGGAAGCTCGTCGTCAGAGTCGGCAGCAATGTCAACTGCAGGGCTGATGTTGAGAGGCAGCGACACTGGAGGTGAAGATCCAGGCGGAGAGGAACTAGCAGCAGACGAAGGAACAGCGGCGATGTCATCCGGTGGGCGGCAAGAGGCAGCAGGGTTACCCGAGGCAGGAGAAGCACTGGGGACACGAGCGGCATCAGGTGGCGTAGCAGACGGATGAGGCAGAATCGGCAAAGCAGGTTCTGGAGGCACGCTGACAGCAGGCGACGTCTGTGGGCGACGGCGTCGACGTGAAGAGGTAGTACGCTCCGGAGGTTGGACCTGAGCAGGGGCCTGGCGCTGGCGCTCCCGACGGTGACGGGCCTGGTGGTTCAGGAAGCCACCTCTGGTCTGGCAGGAGAAATCACAGGTAGTGCACATCCAGCGGTGAGCGATGCCAGATGTGATGATGACAGGGTGGTCCCGAAAGCAGGAGTGTGCAGATACCTTCGTAGCGATGGACTGCCGACAGTGAGCGCACCAATTAGTAGTGCTAGAGACATCCACTCCATGAGAGTAGTGTAGGTGGCGGCAGAGTGAGTGGCGTAGTTGGGACCACTGCCGTGCATGGAACGTCCGGATGCAGCTGGTCTCAGTGCAATGCAGCGTGTCCGAGACAGGGAATACCAGGTGGACAGTCCGGTCCTTGCGGCACGTGGTCTCAGGGAAGACAGCAGAATGAGGAACATCCGCAGGTCTCTCGGTGATCATCGGCACGTCAGGAAGGGAGGGCAGAACATCTGGCGGTCTAATGGCAGCAGGTACATCATCGGTGGAAACAGAGGAGTCCAGGGACGGTGCAGCAGCGGGATGCTGGCCAGAGAGAGACTGGGGCACATGACTAGGCTTAACAGAGTCGCTCCTCGGCGAACACATGGTGGTGGCAGGCAGCAGAGCAGGAGAGACATCCGATGGCAGAGGACTTACAGGTCTGGACTGGAGCGGAGACGGCACAGGCAAAGGATTCGACGAATCAGCAAGAATCTCGGCATACGTTCTTCCAGGTGTAGTCGGCGGAGCAGATATCGAAGCACAGGCATGGCCGGCAGCGATGCGAGCACGAGTATGGTGGCATACCGGAGATTCAGCAGGTGGGTCAGGTGGTAGGTCCTGTGTGTGATCAGCATTCACACGTCGAGGACTGTCAGACGAGGAGCCGTGTGTCAGCGCATGTTTCTGGAGGCGCTTCCTTTTGGAAAAGATGTGCCCACAGACATAGCAAGGGAACGACGAGAAGCGTCGACGCTTGTCAGAGGGATCTCTGTCGTCCTTCAAGCAGGCGCGGGAAGAACTCTGGCCAGGAGACACATCGATGGTGGAGGCAGGAGGCGAACCAGAAGGCAGTCCATCAGGAGAGGAGCGAACGGGTGGAGGCGACTTGGCGGTAATCCGTGCCAGGAGTTGTCTCATGTGACCATTCCTTAGTAGCGGAGGACCAAGAGGTGTAACCACAGCAGCAACATGACGAGCAGGTAAAGGCCGGGCAGACGAACTAGCAGCAGGAGAGGTACCCGACGTAGACAGTGGTCCAACAGGAGAAGGAGAGGCAGCCAGGAGAGAGGCCACGGGCCGTGGTGTAGAGTCCCGGAGAGGTGAGGCAGTTGGCGCTAGCTGAAAAGTGGATGGCATCTCAGGAAGTCCTGGAGTCGTAGGGGAGGGAATCCGTGGCGGTCTTTCAGGAAGTGGCAGGCACGGTGTAGACGAAGGTCCTGGCATCGCTGGATTTCAGAGCTAAAAGGCAAGCAAAGGCAAAGCAAACAAAAACAGAGGCAAATTTCAGCTGAAGAGGCAAGATCAAAGCGAGGCAGTGGGAGGAGCTTCGATTGGAGCTTTGGTGGAAAAAAAAAAGAGGAGGAAGGGGAAAGGAAAATAACAACGAGAAATAGGAAAAAAAAAGATGAGGAAAGAAAAAAAGAAGGGAAAGAGCAAAAAGAAAAGGAAGGAAAGAGCAAAGAAGAAGCCACGCCCACCCAAAAGAGTGAGGTAGCGGAAAGGAAATTTGAGGGCTTATCAAAACAGGAAACACACAGTAAACGGAGTATTTCTGAAATGAAAAGCGAGAAGAGATAGAAAAGAAACCATTTCTCACTAGAAACGACTGCAAAACAGCCGAAGCAGTAATAAAGGTGAAGAGAAAGTTAGGCACCGCCCAGCACCGTAATATACTGCAAGCAGTATATTCAGTGTAGACGGGAAAGAACCTGCTCGCTCACAGGCAACCTGCACGCTCACAGGTGAAAGGGCCCCATTAAACGCAAGTAAAGAACGTGTTCGAACCATCAAGCGTCAATGACAGGGGAGAGAGAGAGAGAGAGAGAGAGAAAGAAAGCAAAAATTACGTAGGGTCCACCTCGGCTCCGCTTTCAGCTCCGTCCACCAGACGAGTAAACTACTCCATCAGCATGGTCTGCACATCTAAAAAATAAAAACAAAATAAAACGTCAGATTAAGCTTATAAGAACAGATACTACACTTTGATCTTAGCCAAAAGGCCGAGAAGCGATGCAGAATTCTGTGGCGTGATGAATTCACTTTCAATTTTTCATATTTCAAAAGTCCTGAGCATTCGTGCAGGGGGAGAAGGGGGTGCAGAAGACTCAGGTTAGCGAGTGCTGCTTGGGGGGTTTTTATGATATGTCGTTATTTCATCCTCCTCCTGTGTTACAAAAAAAGAGGTGTACAAGGATGACCAACTTCTGTCTAGTCAAGTGGATCATTTTGCGGTCCTTTCTAATGTTCCCATTCTGGAGGCGTCAGTCCCCTCCTCCTTGGGCGGGGCTAGTTTTAAAAAGCCAAGGACGTCAAAAGTTCATTTCATTCAAGATTCAATTGCAAATTTTATTCTTACTACAGCAAATGAACCACAATGCTGAAATATCCTCACAGATATTTCTACAATATCGCAATAACTTACAGTAGTTATATTGGACGTTTTACGGAAACGTTGGCCGGAACAAAATTCAAAGTAGAAAAAGTTAATCCGATCTCAACGCGAAATCGCTACAGTCAATAACAGCAGTAAGTAAACAACTGAATTCCGGTGTTTTCCTCCAGCTTTTATAAGCTTATGCACCATGCAACATAATATTCTCGTATTTTCTCAATTTTTTTTCAGATGGGAAAAGAGGACAATGAAATATTCATGAAAGTGTTCATTTCTCTGGAGTAGCTTCCTCCTCCGAAAAATCTCATTCTTCACTGCAGGTGAATATAAAACAAATGTAATTACAAAGGCAATAAAAATAGCAAAACCAAAAATAAAAAAATAAATATTCCTGGAGTTATCGAATGCCCATGCTTGGGAAGAAATTATTTTTTGTGATTAAACAAATATTGAGACAGTAAAATTTATCAGCCAAAACTGCATTACATAATGCCAGAGTTTGATTGACACAAACTCGACATGCACAGTCCAGCACATGGTTTCCAACTCAGAGATACTCTCTCTCTCTCTTCAGTTCAAACGTTGCACTTGAAAACACAGAGTGAAATATTAGGAACTTAAAACAATTTAACAAACAGAAAAATTACAAAAAACACTTTACAAATTCATTTGTAATATGTACAATAAAACAGTACTTTTTAATTTACAATTAATGATTACTTTGTATTCTTCACTTCCACACTAGTGGCGGGCAAGCCATCTCAAAACTCAGAATAAACTGCTTCCTGCATAGTGCAGCCATCTATTGGCATTTTCCCGTTTGTTAATATTAATGTGCCAACAAAATAAATGAATGAATGAATAAAAACATAAATACAACAATCCTTAACAATAATTGTAGACCATTACAATTAGCTGGCGTTTAGAAATCATACAGAGACAAACAAAACAAACAAAACATTAGGAAACAGACAGAAAAATCTTTGTTGCTGCAGTGTGCCTACAAACATTTTACACCCTTTTGAGAGTTATTTACAATAAAAAGGCTCGTGTGTTGAAAGAAGCAATGCGTATACGCGCGCTGTAGTGGGAAAGATCTGGCAAATGTGAATAGGAATTCTCTCAAACTTACATGAAATGAGACAAAAATGTTACTGGAAATGAAATTTGAGTGATATTTTGAGGCCGATCTTCCTTCAATCAGTCAGACAGAATGAGTAAGTTGTTAACAGTACGGGAAAAAAATGTGGATTTTATGGGATTTCTGTAAATACGAATAAAACTTCGTATTTACAGAAACCAGAGTGAGTGAGTGAGTGAGTGATTATGGCGCAAAAACCAGAGATGATTATGACGCGCCAAACAAAAGATGAGATGATTACAATTGATGACATTAAAATTCAATAAATAAAAACAAGTAGATAAATGTACCAAATCCAGAGGATGAAGTCATATAAAAACAAGTTAAAAGCACATATTAACATTCAAGACACAGTCTTCAAAACAAATTACATTTGGTAATAAAAGCCAATCTCTTTTAAATAATAAAATAAATTAGAATTGACCTCTCTTCCGATTAAACGGTCGAGAGGTAAGTCACAGCTATTAAAATATTTCTGGCGAAGACTATTAAAACATTGACACTCAATTAAAATATGACGAACAGATAAACAAACATTACAATTAAAACAAACAGGCTCATTTTCAGCTTTAAGAAGATAGCTATGTGTGACTCTGGTATGACCAATTCTGAGTCGAGTCAAAAGAACGTCTTCTTTACGATTTCCAGCAAAATCCCAATGCTCAATTCTAGGTTTGATGTTTCTCAACTTGTTGTGATGCTGAACATCCCAAATTTGCTGCCATTTTTTTCGTATCTTTCCCTTGATGACACAGCAGATGTCTCTAAAAGGGATAAGGCGACTGGACAGTTCGACAGCAGATTTTGCCGCGATGTCTGCAAGCTCGTTTCCCTTTATTCCCGTATGCCCGGGAACCCAGCAGTACAGGATTTCATATCCTCGTATCATTAAATTTCTATGAATTTTGAGAACATCCACTACCACAGGATTCTGAGCGTTGGGAAAAGCTTCCAAGGATTTAAGAGCACTATACGAGTCTGTGTAAACTATGAACTTTTTGTGGCAGAGCTTTGAGATGTACAAAAGAGCATAATATATTGCAGTTAGTTCAGATGTTAGGACAGAGAAAGCATGGTGCAGGCATCTGCCCTCTATGTAATTTTCAAATACAAAAGCCATCCCGACATGATCATTTGACTTTGATCCATCTGTGTATATCGGATAATAACTGCTATATTTGTGCCTGTGCTCAGCGAAAATTTGTCTGTAAACGATCTCGTTAGTGCTCGCCTTTACGTGATGTTTAAAAACATCAAGAAGCTGGATCCGTGAATTTTCCCAAGGTGGAATTTCAAAATTCTGTACTGCTTGGGGGTGCATATCAGAGAGGGAGAGTTCCTCAATGACAGGGCGTACTCTTAAAGGGAAAGTAGGAACACAGGATGGACGTGTTTCAAATAATGTGTTACACTCATTATCAAGTAAGCACAGCTTATTGGGATGTTCAGGTTGTGATAGAGTATTAAAATATTGCAAAAGGGACAATTGCTCACGCCTCAGATAAAGTGATGGTTCGTTACAGTCAACAAATAGGCTCTGCACAGGAGAAGTCCTGAAAGCTCCTGAACAAATCCGCAGACCTTGATGGTGAACAAGATCCAGTTTTAACAAAACAGATGACCGAGCGGATCCATAAACAACTGAGCCATAGTCCAGTTTAGAGCGGATAAGCGCTCTGTAAATGCGAAGCATGGAGCAACGCTCTGCACCCCAGGAGGTGTTCGCCAACACTTTTAAAATATTTAGTGTTTTTAGACACTTCTTTCTCAGGTTTAAAACATGAGAAAGGAAAGTCAATTTTCGGTCGAACGTCACTCCTAAAAATTTTACTTCAGGCGCAACTGGAATAATTGTACCATTCAAGTATAATTCAGGTTCAGGATGGAGACCTCGCTTCCTACAAAAGTGCACGCAGACAGTTTTCTGTTTCGAAAATGTAAATCCCTGTTTGTCTGACCATTCTTGGATCTTAATCAGAGCCATCTGCAGTTGCCTCTCTACATATCTCATGTCTGCTCCTCGACAGCTAATCTGCAGATCATCAACATATAGAGATCCCAAGATGGTGGGAGGAAGTTCTTTTAGTACAGAATTTATTTTTAAACTAAACAGGGTTACACTGAGCACACAGCCTTGAGGCACACCCTCTTCCTGTTCAAAAACATCCGAAAAAACAGAGCCAATTCTTACTTGAAAAGTTCTAGTGTTCAAGAAATTTTGAATGAAAATTGGTAGGTTGCCGCGCAAGCCACTCTCGTGAAGATCCCGGAGTATACCGTATCTCCATGCCTTATCATAAGCTTTTTCAATGTCGAAGAATATCGAGACAAGGTGGCTTCTTCTTACAAATGCTTTTCGAATAGATGTCTCTAAGAGGAGCATGTTATCTACAGTTGTTCTTCCCTTTCGAAAACCACTCTGATAAGGCGATATAATATCATTCTTTTCCAAGAAGTAGACTAGGCGGCTGTTTACCATCTTTTCAAACAGTTTGCAGAGGCAACTCGTAAGGGCAATTGGCCGATAGTTGGAGGGATTCCTTGGATCTTTCCCTGGCTTAGGAATAGGAATGACAACAGCTTTCCTCCATGCACTGGGAAAGGCATGCTCCTTCCACACCCTATTGTAAAGAGTGAGAAGGGCATTCAGTGACTTACAGGACAGATGCTTTAGCATTTCATAATTCACTCCATCAAGACCCGGAGAAGACCTATGTGTCTGCAATAAAGCACTCCTTAATTCAAGCATAGTAAAGTCTCTATTGTAAGGCTCAGATTTGGAAGAGTTGAATGCGATGGGATTTATTTCAGAGTGCTGCTTCATAGAAAGAAATGCAGGTGTATAGTTTCTGCTGGAAGAAACGGAAGCAAATGTCTCACCAATAGTTTCGCAATTTCTTCTATGGAGCTAATCACTCGGCCATCTTTTTCGAAAAAGGAAAGTGAGTGGTCTTTATATATGCCGCATGCTTTTTGAACTCTTTCCCAAACCCGCTTGCTAGGCGTGGAGGATGTTATTGACGACACATATGAAATCCAGGAATCCCTCTGGCTCTGCCTTCTTACTTTTCGTGCATTTGCTTTGGCTCTTTTAAAGGCTATGAGGTTTCGCAGAGTAGGATATCTACGAAAAATACCCCATGCTTTTTTCTGTTTTTTCAGTGCTTCATGACAGTCGCGATTCCACCACGGTTTCGAATATTTTAGTATTTTTCCTGATGTTCTAGGAATCGAAAGCATAGCTGCCTGAATAATAGTATTAGTAACAGCTTCAACAGCGTCATCGATATGCGCATCTTCTACCATTTCATCTGTGAGCTCTGCAATGGAAGAGAAGAGTTCCCAGTCTGCCCTGTCCAGTATGAATCGAGGGGATCTCGACATGGGGTTTGCTCCTCTTCGTGCAGGAGACACAAGAATGGGATAATGATCACTGTTGTAAAGATCTTTACCCACATTAAAAGTGCAAAAAGGCAACAGAGATGGTGAACAGATGGCAAGGTCGAGAGCATGGAATGTTTTTGAAGGCTCATGGAAGTAAGTATCTTGCCCATTATTGAGGAGACAAAGGCTATGATCTTCGATCATCTGCTCAATTTGTCTTCCTCGGCAATTAGTATCCTTACTACCCCAGAGCGGACTATGGCCGTTAAAATCTCCTATTATGATGAAAGGCTCAGGCAGCTGCTCTAAAAGACCATTTAAATCGTGCTGATCAATATGCTCATTTGGAGGCAAATACAGAGAAACGACTGTAACAACAAAATCAAAATTTGTTTGAGTAGCGACAACTTGGAGGGATGTCGTCAAAGAAAGCACATTTGAGGGATAATCCAGTGAGGTGAGGAGACCTACACCTCCACTGGCACGCTCACCTGCAAGGTTATCTTTCCTGACGAAGGAAAACGTCCGAAGTTTTGCCTGTTGTTCTGGTTTTAGATTTGTTTCCTGTACTGCGAAGCATACAGGATGATAAGCATTAATTATGGCTTTGATGTCGAGCAAATTTCGGTGGAAATCGCGACAGTTCCATGAGACGAGGGTGGCCATTATGTCTGGTTTTTGTTCTTTCTGTGCTCTTGTTTGGTTTTTCGTGGAAGTAGATGCCTGGGAAATTCTAGACCCTCCTCTACTTCCATAGTGTCTGAATCCGCAGATTCAGAAATCATTTCGTCAAAAGAGCTATTGCTGGGACTTTTATTTTTATTAATTATTTTGTGACTTTCAATTTTAGGTTTACTTTGAATGACTGTTTCTTTTTTTTTGTATTAAATGAGTTGCATTTTCCGTTTTCTTGGTGGATGTGTTTGGTTGGGTTTTATTTGGTTTAGTCTGCGTGCCTATTGATGTTTGGGTGGCAATGCTACGTGTTGTTTTAACTGCACTGGCATAAGATTTGTTTGATTGGAGCTGTGTGCTTTGAACTAGTTTTCTGGCTTCAGCATACGAGATGTTCCTGGTAACTTTAAGAGTCTGTACTTCTTTTTCGGATTTCCATTTTGGGCAGAGGCGTGAAAATGCTGGGTGCTGACCCTTGCAATTTATACACGAAGGCGCAGCGGTACAATTTTCCGAATCGTGGCCAATCTGTGAGCATCGGGCGCATGTGAGGCTGCCACGACAAGACGTCTTAGAATGGCCGAAACGCTGGCATTGGAAGCATCGCATAGGGTTGGGAATATAAGGTCTTCCAGGACAATTTAAATATCCGGCCTTAATATTCTTAGGCAGATCAGGCGTGTTGAAGGTAAGGATCACGTGTTTCGTATCGATCAACTTACCTTCCTTACGCATCTTGATCCGCCTAGCACCGCAGATATTTTGGTCGGATAGCTCGGAAGCGATCTCTTCTTCAGGAACGTACAGAAGGTCGAATTCCGATATTACGCCACGACAATAATTCAGTGTCTTATGTGCTGTTACAGTGACATTCGCTTGCCCAAGTTTAGTAATCTGAAGTAAAGAAGCAGACTGGGTGGCTGAGTTTGTATCAATAAGCAAGTCTCCGGAGCGGAGACGCTTTATGTTTCTCGGCTCACCAATACAAGACTGGATGTATTTATTTATTACGAAAGGAGACATCTTATGCATTTCGCCAGAAGGACTAGAGATGACTAGGAAACGGGGACTATTGTGATGATTTTTTTATTTGCATCTGTCCGTAATTTTTTTGCAGAATTTTTAGAACTAGGTTGAGTGACAGGTTGAGTGACTGGTTTAGTAGTAGACGTTTCAGAGCTAGGTTGAATGATTGGTTTATTAGTAGATGGTTCAGAGCTAGGTTGAGTGACTGGTTTAGCAGTATACGTTTCAGAACTAGGTTGAGTGACTGGTTTAGCTGTAGACGTTTCAGAACTAGTTTGAATGACTGGAGTTACCTCGAAATCTTTAATTAAGTAGATATGAGAAGAAGCCATAGTGAAAGAATAAAGATTCGGGTCCGACGGCCCCGCCCACCACGGAGCCCAACAAGGGAACACAGATTCCTGTGTTAGGGCTAGCCGGACCTATACGCAAACTGAAGCCCCGCAGTCGGCTTTCCCGAAAGCAGGTACTCCCGAGAGCTTGACCCCAAGCCACTGACACAAGGACTAGTGACCAGCCGATTGACACCCGTGAGGACGACTAAGGTGCCTCCCGTTTAGCTGAAGCAGAGGCCAAAGTAGTGTGTTGGGGACAGTACCTCGCCCCTCAACTACCAGGACCCTCCTTTCCAGCGACACGGGTCTCCACGCACGGCAAACACGTGGGCAGTTTTCTCGCCACTCGAAGACTAGAGACAAGGGCTGTTCCAGTCTCTCGTGACGAGCCCCAAACTCCGTAGAGAGAAACCACGAGGGAGAAGAGAAGGGAAAAAGTTCCAGCAAAGAGGAGAGGAGACGGAAAAGAGGATAGATCACTGGGGCTCCAGGATCGTGACACCCGTCTCATCAAGAAGATGATCCCCTGAAGGGCTAGGGTACCTCGGGATTGCCACACCCGTACTCACAGAAGTGAGCCCCCTGAGGGGTTACAGAAACCAGAACTTGACACTGAAAAGAACGAGGGTTAAACCCGAGGCTCCAGAATGTTCCCATTCCGAGGAAAAGAACGAGGGGCCCGAGCAATAGCAAGTTAAAAAAAGGCAGGACGCCGCACACTCGTACAAATGTATGATGTTGTCAGACCTTCGGTTTTCTGAAATTTGAAGGGGCCATTTTAAAAGGACGTTTTCCTGAGGATGCAGTGGGTGAGTGAAGTTTCTGCTTTTGGATATATTGTGGGCCGTATCCTGCAAGTAGTGCCACAGCAGGCCAACCCGTGGCGAGGGCGGAATAAATTCCTAACCACAAGCCTATCTGCAAAAATTAATTTAATATCTTGACGTCATGTCGACGTCGTATCAGATATTAAGCTGATAAGAACAGATACTACACTTTGATCTTAGCCCAAAGGCGGAGAAGCGATGCAGAATTCTGTGGCGTGATGAATTCACTTTCAATTTTTCATATTTCAAAAGTCCTGAGCATTCGTGCAGGGGGAGAAGGGGGTGCAGAAGACTCAGGTTAGCGAGTGCTGCTTGGGGGTTTTTTATGATATGTCGTTATTTCATCCTCCTCCTGTGTTACAAAAAAAGAGGTGTACAAGGATGACCAATTTCTGTCTAGTCAAGTGGATCATTTTGCGGTCCTTTCTAATGTTCCCATTCTGGAGGCGTCAGTCCCCTCCTCCTTGGGCGGGGCTAGTTTTAAAAAGCCAAGGACGTCAAAAGTTCATTTCATTCAAGATTCAATTGCAAATTTTATTCTTACTACAGCAAATGAACCACAATGCTGAAATATCCTCACAGATATTTCTACAATATCGCAATAACTTACAGTAGTTATATTGGGCGTTTTACGGAAACGTTGACCGGAACAAAATTCAAAGTAGAAAAAGTTAATCCGATCTCAACGCGAAATCGCTACAGTCAATAACAGCAGTAAGTAAACAACTGAATTCCGGTGTTTTCCTCCAGCTTTTATAAGCTTATGCACCATGCAACATAATATTCTCGTATTTTCTCAATTTTTTTTCAGATGGGAAAAGAGGACAATGAAATATTCATGAAAGTGTTCATTTCTCTGGAGTAGCTTCCTCCTCCGAAAAATCTCATTCTTCACTGCAGGTGAATATAAAACAAATGTAATTACAAAGGCAATAAAAATAGCAAAACCAAAAATAAATAAATAAATATTCCTGGAGTTATCGAATGCCCATGCTTGGGAAGAAATTATTTTTTGTGATTAAACAAATATTGAGACAGTAAAATTTATCAGCCAAAACTGCATTACATAATGCCAGAGTTTGATTGACACAAACTCGACATGCACAGTCCAGCACATGGTTTCCAACTCAGAGATACTCTCTCTCTCTCTTCAGTTCAAACGTTGCACTTGAAAACACAGAGTGAAATATTAGGAACTTAAAACAATTAAACAAACAGAAAAATTACAAAAAACACTTTACAAATTAATTTGTAAGATGATAACAATAAAACAGTACTTTTTAATTTACAATTAATGATTACTTTGTATTCTACACTTCCACACTAGTGGCGGGCAAGCCATCTCATAACTCAGAATAAACTGCTTCCTGCATAGTGCAGCCATCTATTGGCATTTTCCCGTTTGTTAATATTAATGTGCCAACAATATAAATGAATGAATGAATAAAAACATAAATACAACAATCCTTAACAATAATTGTAGACCATTACAATTAGCTGGCGTTTAGAAATCATACAGAGACAAACAAAACATTAGGAAACAGACAGAAAAATCTTTGTTGCTGCAGTGTGCCTACAAACATTTTACACCCTTTTGAGAGTTATTTACAATAAAAAGGCTCGTGTGTTGAAAGAAGCAATGCGTATACGCGCGCTGTAGTGGGAAAGATCTGGCAAATGTGAATAGGAATTCTCTCAAACTTACATGAAATGAGACAAAAATGTTACTGCAAATGAAATTTGAGTGATATTTCGAGGCCGATCTTCCTTCAATCAGTCAGACAGAATGAGTAAGTTGTTAACAGTACGGGAAAAAAAATGTGGATTTTATGGGATTTCTGTAAATACGAATAAAACTTCGTATTTACAGAAACCAGAACTTGACACTGAAAAGAACGAGGGTTAAACCCGAGGCTCCAGAATGTTCCCATTCCGAGGAAAAGAACGAGGGGCCCGAGCAATAGCAAGTTAAAAAAAGGCAGGTCGCCGCACACTCGTACAAAGGTATGATGTTGTCAGACCTTCGGTTTTCTGAAATTTGAAGGGGCCATTTTAAAAGGACGTTTTCCTGAGGATGCAGTGGGTGAGTGAAGTTTCTGCTTTTTGGATATATTGTGGGCCGTATCCTGCAAGTAGTGCCATAGCAGGCCAACCCGTGGCGAGGGCGGAATAAATTCCTAACCACAAGCCTATCTGCAAAAGTTAGTTTAATATCTTGACGTCATGTCGACGTCGTATCAGATATTAAGCTGATAAGAACAGAAATTGTTTTTATTGAAACAAGAAAATATTTACGGGTACAATACATAAGGAATAACAATTAGCAATATTATGTACAAAATAGAATATGAAGCAGTAATATACAAAAAAATGTACAGGCACAGTAAGTCAAGATAAATATTTACAGATGAACACCGGAGCATAGAGGTGCATGCAAGCATACTATAAGATAAATGCGAAAGCATGTATGGATTAGCACAGTAATCCAGTAGTTGGAGTCCTATCAGTCCAATAGTTACTAAAGTCACAAGTGTCCAAATAGGAACAAGTCCAAGAGTATCACTGCACTGTGAATAAAGTTCAATACACGTGGTCGTGTTAGTTGTTTGCCGAGAGATCAACATTGGTATCCGAGCTTGGAACTTGGCCTTGTGATGCAGTCTCATGCCTCTGTCCTTGTGAAGTGGTCTCTTGCCTCTGTCATTGTATTGCAGAAGCCTGCCTCTGTTGTCGCATTTGCGGGACCCCCGTAAGATGTTCAACGTAGACATCTCTGGAGAAGCTAATCGTGTCGCTAACAATCAGTTTTCTCATAAGAGAAGCATATCGTCTGGAGCATAGGCTGTGTACGACACGGTCATTGTTTGGGTCCCAAGACCCAAGAGCACCAACCACAATGGCGTCAACGCGCACATCACTGTAGCTGCGGCGAAGGGTGTTAACCAGTGGACGGTACTTCTCAATCTTCTCCCTCCTAGCAGAGTCGAAGGCGGACTGCCTGTTGTCGAAGGGGATTGTGATATCCAGCACCAGACAGAAATCATCTCTCACAAGGATAAAAGGATAAGGTCAGGGCGGAGAGCATGTCCACGGAGCACCTGGTTCTCAGACAGCACCACCCATCTGCCAGCAGCCGCTTTCTTGATACGCTCCACCACTGCATTGTGACGAGCCTGGAAAAGTCGACTATATCTCATACAGTGGCAGATCACGTGTGGAAGAGTCTCAAGATGATAGTTGTAACGGCGGCAGCCACGGGTACCATTCGTCGAGCGTCGGACACCATTCAAAGGGACGAGGTTGAGCCTTGCCCGGTGAACGAATCGCCAATCCGCAAAACGGGTGAATGAGCCATCTCTGAAGAAGTGGGAACTTGTTTTGGCAGCAGCAGCACATTCAATGGCTTTTCCCTGATTAGGATACGAGAGGAGTTTTGTAGTCCTAGCTTTCTTGAGGGCTGTGCGAAGGGTTCTGAAAACGAGATGACGCTTGCCTTGCGAGATCATGGTACCATTGTGGATCAGAGACACAGAGTTGTTCGCAGCAACTTCCCAGGTGACATTTAACCGGCGAGAAGCACTTCTGGCAGCTGACCAGATAGAAGAGATGGGGTTGGAGCTGGTAGCGAGTATTCCATCATTAGAGCCGGAGAGGAAGGCGGCAAGATCTTGCGGTGAGGGAGTGTTGGAGATCCGCTTGGAGACAAGGCGAGTAAGATCATCCCAGGCCAAGAGTTGAGTCGATGGATCACGGGAGGTCAAAAGCTTGAAAGCTCCATCAATTCGAGCAATATCTGAATTTTCCGCTGCAAGGGGTAACCCTAGACATGCCATCTTAGAGTCCCCAAACAGGTATTCATTCGCCGCCTCAGGTGGGAGATTAAGCGTCTGTTTAAGGAGAGGGCGGATAAAATCATCAAGTTTCGCCCAATCAGTCTTCTTCAGGCGTGCCATCCGCATGTCGAAATTCATAGATGGGAAGGCGAAAGATTTCAGCGCGTCAAGGCGGTGCCACGGTGCAAGGCGGGATTCAAGCAGCACTTTGCATTTTTCTATATATGCATTAAGAGCATTTGCATCTGGTGGCAGTTGGAAACCAATAGGCTTGCCCAGGAAAACACCTTCCTCACCGTCAGCAAGAGCATGAAGACGTACACCATCCAGGAAGAAGGGAGTGTCTCTTGTGCCGATGGGGCGGGAGCCAGAGAGATGAAGAGAAAAGCACTTCCTGGGGTTGAGTGCAAGCCCAATTTTGGCAGAAAGTGCATGTACCATGTCCAGTTGTACTTGTAGCTCCTGGGGGATAGAGGCAAGAAGAAGGATGTCATCTGCATAGGCAAGTATGCGGTGGGCTTGAGCCTGGCCCTGGACGACTCTGAGGATAGGATCAATGGCAACATTGAAAAGGAGCCCACTCAGCGGGCAACCTTGGCGCACTCCAGATTCAATGAAGATGGGATCCGTCAGGCCATCCTGGGTGATGATGCGGGTAGAAGAGTTGTCATATAGGTCGTGGATGGTATCGATGAAGTCAGCACCGACGCCAGCAGAGTCCAGAGACTGAAAGATAGCAGCATGTGGAAGTGCACCAAACGCATTCCCAATGTCCAGTGAGGCAAGGCAGAGATCGGATTTAGACGTTCTTGCAAGTTGAATACGTTGCTGGACGATAAAATTATTTTCAAAAACGCCGTCGAAGGGCAGGAAGCCCTTCTGAGCAGGTGATAGAACGTCATTGTTGAGTATCCAGTTGGTAAATCTTCGAGCCAGGCAGCCACAGAAGAGTTTAAAGATGGTGACACTAAGGCAGATCGGTCTCCAATTTTCTGGTGCGAGAGGATCTCCTTTCTTAAACAGTAAGATGGTCCGGGTGTCCTTCCAACTCTGTGGAATCCTCTTAGCACGTAGACAGATGTTGAAAATCTTTGCAAGAATGGTGCACTCAGGATCGACAGATCGCCAGTGGTTATAAGTGAGGCGATCATGTCCTGGTGACGAGTTTTCAAAGGCGTGCAGTCTACTGGCCACTTCAGATGGAGTAAAGGGCGATAAATCCAAAGGGTCGGGAGGAGGATCTCGTGCGGAGTAGAAGGATGAGTCAATGGATCCAACTCTTTGCAAGGCTACGAAGTAGTCCTGGAGGTCTTGCCGGCTGATAGAGCATCTGGCGGAATCTCCTTCTGTGAGAAGACGTACAGCTCTGCGTCTATTTCTTTTGCAAAGCTTTTGGATGAACTTGGGATCGTTGCATGGTGGCGGAGAGTTGCGCAAACCAGTGGGAGTGTCTGTAGGTGGGGGAAGGCGAACCACCTCAGCAGCGGTTTTGTAGATGTCATCCAGGACACTCAGTACATCATCCCAGTGAGCGGAGAGGTCAACAGCAGAGAAGGCGTCCAGACGTTCGTGAAAGTGATCCAGCGGTGAGGACGGTTGCGGCTCCACGGGAAGGGCACGAATGTCTTCGCTGAAATCAGGAGCACCATGGTCCAGATCAGAAGTGGCGGAGATAGGTGATGGTGATAGAGTATCCTCGCGGTCAGTAGAGGTACGGTGGTTACCAGGAGTTCCGCTTGACCCATCGATATCCATTGGGGAGTGGGTGGCGCTAGGGATGGGCACAGCAGGCAGATCCGGAGTAGAGTTCGAAGTAGAAGGCACAGGCGAGGTAGGAAGAGGAGCAGAGTCATCCTGGGGCAACGTTGGAGAAGAGTCTGTGGTGAATGTTACATGTCGGGTAGTCCTTTCTCGACGTCTGCGTGGGCGGGGAGTAGGAACAGCAGGTACGTTCACACGAAGGCGTTCACGCTTATGCCGGGCTTGGTGATTAAGGTAGCCCCCTCTGGTCTGGCAAGAGAAGTCGCATGACATACACTGCCAACGGTGGGTGATACCAGAAGCAATGAGGACTGGGCGTTCTTGGAAGCAGGCGTGTCGAGAGACTCGAGACATAATCCTTTGATGACAGTGACTGCACCAGTTCTCAGTGTGGCTAATGGTGAGATCATGTGCAACAGCCAGGTGTCTGCATAAGGAGTGTCGGGATTGTGACCAAGACTTGGCGTGGAAGGTCCTGATACAGTGTTCCTCTGTACAGTGAAGAGTATCAGACACAGGGAAGACAAGATGAACAACCGTGTCGCGTCTGCAGGTGGTCAACGGCAACTGGTGGGACGATGCATCGGTGACCTCATCGGAAGGAGCGGAGCGAGGAGCTTGAGATACCGGAGAAGACGGCTGAGCAGGCGATTCAACACGAGACGTCTGGAGAGAGGCATGTACGGGAGGGGAGTCGTTGACTGCAGTTGCAGAAGGAGAGGCAGGTAACGGTGACAGCGGCTCCAAGGAGATGACAGAGTCATTGGCAGGAGACGAGGGTCCAGTAGCTGTGTCAGGTGAGCAGGCAGGATTGATGTTGGAAACCTCATCAGCAGGACTGTGAGCAGGTAGAGCAGGAGCAGAGGAGGTGGACGGAGAGGTGGTAGTCGTAGGAACAACAATCTCTGGTGCAGTAGGCGGGGAGCGAGAACCAAGATCCATGGAAGAGCTGGAGGCCAGGATATTCGGGGCCAAGAAGTGGGTGACAGTAGTCTTTGAACGTGTATGTGAGGCCACTGGAGAAGGCGAGGTCTGCGCAGGCGGTGGGCGTGGCAAAGGAGGTCCATACTTAATGTGCAACTTCAAGTGATGCCTCAGCTTTCCACTTCTCTTGAAAGCCATTCCACATGTTTCACAGACGAACGGAGAGGTACCCATAAACGGCGAGCATGAGGAGGTCGGCTGGGAGGCGGGAGTGCTCGACGAAAGTGCATGCATCTGAGAAGAGGTAGTCCGAGCAGCATCCGAGGGCGAAGAAGCCGAGGAGTGGCGGGCCTGGATCTTATCGACGAGAACACGGATGTGATTGGTGTTAGTGATGGGCGGACCAGTTGGGGTGACAAAGGCGGCTACATGGCGTTTCACTGGGATGGAAGAACCAGGATCTTCAGGGCGGGCTGTCTTGAGAGGCAGTGGTAATCCTCCAGTTCCAGCGGCATGCATCCCGGAAATCGGTAGTCTTCTGGGGGAGGCTTCACCTACTTCGGCAGCAGGAACACGGAGTCCAGCAGAGACCATGGCAGCGTAGGAAACTCCTCCGGGTGTAGCAGCAGTCATCTCGGACAGGGGTGATCCTCCATGGGTGGCATCAGCATCTGTGGCACCGGGTCTGGAATGAGCAACTACAGGGCATCCAGCAGGGTCCTTGGTAGCAGGAACAGGAACACGGCGTCCAGCAGCGACAGTGGCAGCGTAGAGTCCTCCTCCGGGGGCAGCAGCATCCTTCTCGGACAGGGGTGGTCCTCCAGGACTGGAACAAGCGGGAACAGGGACATCCACATCGCATCCAGCAGGATCCCCGGGAGTGTTGACTCCACCTCCAGTGGCTCCAAGCATCCTGGGCAGGGTCCTCCTATGGGCAGCAGCTTCCTCGGGAACACCGGATACAAGGGCACTCCTATGGGTAGCAGCATCCTCAGGAACTCCGGGAACAAGAGCTGGAACAGGGACCCCAGGAACAGCTGGCGGAGAACGGGAACCAGGACTCCTCACGGCGGGCGGTGGGCGTGGCCTCGGCCGGGAAGCAAGGCGGGGCGGCGAACTCATCCGCTTTTCAGAATATCCACCACTCTGGATCTGAAAAAAGATCAAACCGACAAAACTAATGGAAGGCGACTCGGCCTTCGGCGTTCAATCTGCTCAACCCGTGCTATGAGGCTGTCACAGGGACACAAGCAACTAGTCCACCGATTAAGCTGATAAGAACAGATGTTTTTTATTGAACAATATTTTTGGCCACTTTACAGAAGAATGATATTTGCGTGGCAGAAATATCATTTTACAATTCTATTATACATTAATTTTCTATTTACAATTATTTACAGAGCGAAGCAGATATGTACAACAACTATTTTCAGAACCAAGCACTTATGTACAACATACTAGGTTTTTCTTTCTACTTACATATTTCGGGGGTTTGTACTTTGTGAACACTTAATCGGATAGTTCAGTGAGTCCATGTTAAATTTACCAGTTCTCCTGTCTGACGTCCGTGAGATGCTCCACATAGATATCCCTTGACTTACTTATTGTTTCACTTACGATGAGCTTTCGCATAAGTGATGCGTACTTCCTGCTGCAGATCCTGCTGAGAACTTTATCGTTGTTTGGATCCCATGATCCTAGTGCTCCGATTACAATTGCTTCTACTCGCACATCGTTATATGTAGATTTCAGTGCTTCGATTAGTGGACGGTACTTGTTCATCTTCTCTCGGCGAGCAGCATCAAATGAAGACCGACGGTTGTCAAAAGCAACTGTTATGTGTAGGATGAGGCATGCGTTGTCTCTTGTTAGGATGATGTCCGGGCGTAGCGGGAGTCCTCTGACTGGCCGGTTCTCGGAGAGGAGCTGCCACCTTCCACTGGCTGCCTTTTTAATCCTCTCTACCACTGCATTGTGCCTCGCTTGGTAGAGACGGCTGTATCTCATGCAGTGGCAGAGGACATGCGGGAGAGTCTCGAGCTCAAAGTTGCATCTTCTGCAGCCACGGGAGCCATTCACATTGCGACGAACACCGTTCAGGGGGAGGAGGTTTAGCCTTGCACGATGTATAAATCGCCAGTCGGCGAATCGTGTAAATGCCCCGTTCCGGAAAAAGTGAGAGCTTGCTTTGGCAGCCGCTGCGCATTCCATCGCCTTGCCCTGGTTGGGATAAGTGATGAGTTTCTCTGCGCGGGATTTCTTGATGGCATTCCGCAGGGTGCGGAATACAAGGCGTCGCTTGCCGGCTGTTATGGTGGTACCGTCATGAGAGATCTCCACAGTGTGGTCGTCAGAAATTGTCCACGTGACTTTTAGGCGACGGGCTGCGCTTCTGCCCGCGGACCAAACTGATGAAATTCGGTTGGAGGTGCTCCTGGGAAAGTCTTCGTCACATCCCGAAAGGAAAGCTGCAATCTCAGAGAAGGAAGGAACCCTTTTCAGTCGTCCACTTACAAGTCGCGTAAGGTCCTCCCAAGCGAGCTGTTGTATCCCAGGGTCCAATGAAGTGAGCAACTTGAAAGCGCTGTCAATCCTTGCTATATCTGAGCTTTCGGCAGCCAGCGGGATACCAAAGCATGCAGATTCCTTCGTGCCGTAAAGATATTCATTTGCCGCCTCGGGAGGTAGGTTGAGAGTCCTCTTTAGTAGCGGGCGCACATGTGAGTCAATCTTTGCCCAGTCGGTTTTCTTCAACCGGGCCGTCCTCATATCAAAATCCATTGATGGAAACACAAAGGATTTGAGCGCGTCAATGCGCTGCCAGGGAGCAAGTGGCGAATTCAGGATCATCTCGCATTTCTGTAGGTAAGTATTGAGTGCCTCGATGTCCGGTGGTTTGTTGAATCCAATTGGTTTCCCCAAAAATTCCTCACCTTCACCCTCACGAAGACACCTGATGGCAGTGCCGTCGATCGAGAACTGAGAGTGGCGGACACCCGTTGGGCGAGCTCCGGAGATATGAAGGGAGAAGCATTTTCTGGGGTTGATGTAGAGGCTAAGCTTTCCAACCAGGTTGTGCGTCAGATTGAGTTGAGTTTGCAGCTCCGCAGGGGAGGGCGAGAGTAGCAGTAGGTCGTCGGCATACGCCAGTATGCGGTGTAGAGGACTTTGCCCTTGGACTGCGACAAGTATCGGGTTGATGGTCAAGTTGAACAACAGCCCACTTAGGGGGCAACCCTGACGTACTCCGATGTCAATTGGAATTGGATCCGTGGGGCCTTCCTCTGTGAAGACGCGTGTGGACGCATCCGTGTACAGCTCCTGTATCAGCTCGGTGAAATGATTCCCAACTCCAGAGGCTCGAAGCGCAGCAAAAATTGCATCGTGGGGCACGGATCCGAAGGCATCGGATAGGTCCAATGACGCCAGGCAGATGTCAGATTGGCTGGTCCGTGCTAGCTGGATTCTCTGCTGAACAACGAAGTTATTTTCAAACACCCCGTCGAAGGGTAGAAATCCCTTCTGTGACGGGGAGAGGATGCAGTTGTCGATGAGCCAAGAAGTGAACCGTCGTGCCAGGCAACCACAGAACAGCTTGGCAATCGTAACACTCAGCGAGATAGGACGCCAGTTTTTGATGTTATGCGGGTCACCCCCTTTGGGTAACAGGATAGTACGAGAGTCTTTCCAAGCTGCAGGGACTTTCCTAGCTTTCAAGCAGATGTTGAAGATGGCTGCGAGTACTGTACAGTCCGGATCAACGGCCTTCCAATGGTTGTATGAGAGTCGATCGTGTCCGGGTGCCGAGTTTTCAGCTGAATAGAGTTTCCTTGCGATCTCTGCAGGAGAAAATGGAGAGAGGTCAAGTTCTCTGGGGAGAGGGGATGGTGAGGTGTACACTGAGGTGTCAACTCGGTTGTTGCATAGGGCAGCAGCAAAGTGATCTTGTATATCCTGTCTTCCAATTGGGCATCTCTGTGAATCATCCCCGCAAATCAGTCGGACCGCTCTGCGTCGGTTACGACGGTAGAGTTTCTGGAGCAACTTTGGGTCATCACGTATCTTGGCGGAATTGTTGTTGTTTCCAGTTACATCCTCGCTAGCGGGAGGAAGACGAACTGCACTCGCGGCGGCCATCAAGATCTCGTCAAGTAACGTGGAAAAGGCATCCCACTGCTCAGTGGTCATCGGGTCGGAAAACTCTTCCAGTCGTTCTACGAAGTGTTCAAGGGGGGACGTGACTTGTATTTCTACACCACCCAGTGGAGATCTCTCGGCATCATCCGATACGGCTTCTGGAACCGGTGAGTCGGGTGTAACTGTAGGACCGGTAGGTGAAGGCGAATCCGGGAAGGACGGCTCCGGGGAGTGTTCTTCAAAGGAAGGGTTGGCTCCCAGATTAACAGTCAAAGGCGCATCAACCTGTGGGGTAGTCCTCATGTCTGTTCCTGGAGGTGCGGCATCCTCTTGATAGGGCAAGGTATTAGGGTCTGTTGCACTTGTCGATTGGTAGGCAGTGGAAGGTCCATCAGTTCTAGCATCATCTTGGCGAGATGTACGGAATCGTGCAGTCCGTGCCTGTCGTCTTGCCGAGGTGGAGGGAAGGAGAGGCGTCACTAGAGGTGGCTGGAGTAAGCGCTGCCGTTCACGTCGGTGGCGTGCTTGGTGGTTAAGGAATCCACCCCGTGTTTGGCATGAGAAGTCGCACTGGGTACATCTCCAACGATGTTGAATGCCCGATTCGACGACTACGGGCCGGTCCCTAAAGCATTGATGGGTCGAGACCTTAACGGCGATGGGCAATAGGCAGTGTGCACACCAGTTCCGAGTGCTAGCAACATCTATGCCATGTGTGTACAAGAGGTGTCTGCAGAGCGAGTGGCGGAGTTGGGTCCAGCGTTTCGAATGGAATGTCCTATGGCAGTCCCTTTCGGTGCAGTGGAGTGTGTCTTGCATCGGGAAGAGTAGATGGACAATAGAGTCACGTCGGCAGGATGTCTCTGGGCAGGACTCATGATTCTCCACATGAGTGGGCATAGGCAAAGGCTCCCTCACTGACAGGTTCTGCAATGGCCTGCTAGGACGTGGGCCAGGTGCAATTTGCTCAGTAGAAGTCGTAGCAGCATGTGAGCGTATTACATTGCTGTCTGGTGCGGGCAATTCAGTAGAGAGCAGATCAGTCCTTTCTGAGGGAGTGAGGCATAGGATGAGGACGTCCGCATCAGTCGTGTCTCCAGCGCTGGAGGTAGTATCCAAGCGTGTCTGGCAGGGTACTTGAGGTGCGACATCGGATTCACCAGGTAGGTCTTTACTAGGCGAAGTGGTCACCGGGACAGTGGCAGTTAAAGCAGGTTGAGGAGCAGCGTCTGTTGAGCCAGAGGCAGTGCAGTCCGTGTGGACAGGGCCTGGTGCAGGAGCAGCGGGCGGTGAAGAAGCGGCGTCAGTCAGTGTCTCAGGAGTTGAGGAGGTAAAGTCATCGTCTCCAGAAGAGGTGGGAAGCGGAGCCTGTCTGTGACGGAGGTGACGATGGGACCGCAGCTGTTTCTTACTCAGGCAGGAGCGACCACAATCCTGGCAGATGACGGCAGACGCCAGTTGAGGTGTGGAAGCATTAGTCTTTGGTCCAGGTATGACGGTGGGAGTAGAATTCCTGGCCGGGAGGGTGGAGTATGGTGTCGACGGGATTGACGTCTCCGAAGGTGGCAGGAAGTTCCTTGTGTTCTCCGCAGGAAACACCTTGGATTTAGCAGGTACGTTGGACGTCAGAGACTCCGCGGTGGAGGTGATCACTGCGCAGAGAGGACCGGTTGAAGAAGGATGAGCAGAACTCACTCTCATGGATGGCGAAGAGCTTCAGCGTAAGTGCGTGGGGGTGAGATCGTGAGTGTGTTCGATGAGGAGGCATGACCAGCCGCCGTCCGAGCCCGTGTATGATGACATACGGGCGAGATCAATTACCCAGGAATGCTCGCAGCTACCCTTCTGTCAGGAGGTGGGTGGAGCTGACTGACTCTCTCCTGCACGTGCGTCCTTGTATGCCTTCTGAGGCCCCTTCTGCTCGTACACTCCAATCCGCAGACGTAGCATGCGAATGTAGACTGGGGTGTGGTGGGCGTGTCCTTGGCAGAGGAGGACGTGTGAGCAGACTCGGCGAGTAATGAACCCTCTGGTGTCCTTCGTTCACTAGGTTGACAAGTGACCACAGGTAGGAGCCGTGTGCAGCCAGAAGTCTTGGCTTGAATTCTATCCAACAGTTGGCGTAAGTGTCCACCTTTGGAAAGGGGCGGTCCAGAGGGTGTAACGAAAGCTGGCACGTGTCTGGGTAAGGAGGACGACCCGGTGGGCGTGGCTTCACTAGTGGCGATACTCCCGTAGTAGTAGGTGGGCACACTCCTGGCAGACGAGCCGGCTCCGGGCAGGCAAGGCGTGGCACTAGGGACCACAGCGGCGACTCCAGGATGAGCAGCGGCACTAGAAGATGCAGGAGCAGCTCTGGAACCTCCAGTGGCAATTTCGGGAGAGGCACTCTCTCCAAGGGCAGGAATAGCTCCGGCAGATCCAGCGACGGCACAAGAGTTTCCATCGGAGGATCCATGGTCTGCAGCGGCGACTTGGGAAGTAGCCGGAACGCATTGGATCAATCCAGCGACAGATGCCACCGGGAAGGCTCCGGCCGTCACAGGGATGTCTTCAGAAGCTCCAGGGTAGGCAGGAATGGCCTCAGACAATCCGGGGGCCTCAGCTTCTGCATCAGGCGCACCAGGAGAGGCTCCAATAGATCCAGGGATGGCTTGGGAAGCATCAGCGGCTGATCCCGGAGCAAGAGGGACGACTCCATTGGATCCAGGGATAGCTCCAGCGGGAACGGCGGGCACTCCATGGTCAACAGCTGCTCCAGGGACTCCATGAACACCACGGGAACAGGTTCCAATGGATCCAGCAACAGGACCTCCAGCGGGAACGGCAGGCACTCCACGGTCAACAGCTACAACAGGAACGTCTCCAGGGACTCCATGCACCGTATGGGAACCTGCTCCGGCATCCAGGACTCCAAAACTGGCTTCAGGAGGCGGTGAGCGTCTTCCAGGGCTCCGAACTCCAGGCGTTGGGCGGGGCCTCGACGGTGGGCGAGGCCTAGAAACAGGAAACATCTTTAGCCACCAGTCTACCTGTAAAAACAGTAAGAAGTGACCAAAAAAGATGAAAAAGTATCGGCAACTCGACCGATTTACTACACTTTGATCTTAGCCAAAAGGCCGAGAAGCGATGCAGAATTCTGTGGCGTGATGAATTCACTTTCAATTTTTCATATTTCAAAAGTCCTGAGCATTCGTGCAGGGGAGAAGGGGGTGCAGAAGACTCAGGTTAGCGAGTGCTGCTTGGGGGCTTTTTATGATATGTCGTTATTTCATCCTCCTCCTGTGTTACAAAAAAAGAGGTGTACAAGGATGACCAATTTCTGTCTAGTCAAGTGGATCATTTTGCGGTCCTTTCTAATGTTCCCATTCTGGAGGCGTCAGTCCCCTCCTCCTTGGGCGGGCCTAGTTTTAAAAAGCCAAGGACGTCAAAAGTTCATTTCATTCAAGATTCAATTGCAAATTTTATTCTTACTACAGCAAATGAACCACAATGCTGAAATATCCTCACAGATATTTCTACAATATCGCAATAACTTACAGTAGTTATATTGGACGTTTTACGGAAACGTTGGCCGGAACAAAATTCAAAGTAGAAAAAGTTAATCCGATCACAACGCGAAATCGCTACAGTCAATAACAGCAGTAAGTAAACAACCGAATTCCGGTGTTTTCCTCCAGCTTTTATAAGCTTATGCACCATGCAACATAATATTCTCGTATTTTCTCAATTTTTTTTCAGATGGGAAAAGAGGACAATGAAATATTCATGAAAGTGTTCATTTCTCTGGAGTAGCTTCCTCCTCCGAAAAATCTCATTCTTCACTGCAGGTGAATATAAAACAAATGTAATTACAAAGGCAATAAAAATAGCAAAACCAAAAATAAATAAATAAATATTCCTGGAGTTATCGAATGCCCATGCTTGGGAAGAAATTATTTTTTGTGATTAAACAAATATTGAGACAGTAAAATTTATCAGCCAAAACTGCATTACATAATGCCAGAGTTTGATTGACACAAACTCGACATGCACAGTCCAGCACATGGTTTCCAACTCAGAGATACTCTCTCTCTCTCTCTTCAGTTCAAACGTTGCACTTGAAAACACAGAGTGAAATATTAGGAACTTAAAACAATTAAACAAACAGAAAAATTACAAAAAACACTTTACAAATTAATTTGTAATATGTACAATAAAACAGTACTTTTTAATTTACAATTAATGATTACTTTGTATTCTACACTTCCACACTAGCGGCGGGCAAGCCATCTCAAAACTCAGAATAAACTGCTTCCTGCATAGTGCAGCTATCTATTGGCATTTTCCCGTTTGTTACTATTAATGTGCCAACAAAATAAATGAATGAATGAATAAAAACATAAATACGACAATCCTTAACAATAATTGTAGACCATTACAATTAGCTGGCGTTTAGAAATCATACAGAGAATCAAAACAAAACATTAGGAAACAGACAGAAAAATCTTTGTTGCTGCAGTGTGCCTACAAACATTTTACACCCTTTTGAGAGTTATTTACAATAAAAAGGCTCGTGTGTTGAAAGAAGGAATGTGTATACGCGCGCTGTAGTGGGAAAGATCTGGCAAATGTGAATAGGAATTCTCTCAAACTTACATGAAATGAGACAAAAATGTTACTGCAAATGAAATTTGAGTGATATTTCGAGGCCGATCTTCCTTCAATCAGTCAGACAGAATGAGTAAGTTGTTAACAGTACGGGAAAAAAATGTGGATTTTATGGAATTTCTGTAAATACGAATAAAACTTCGTATTTACAGAAACCAGAACTTGACACTGAAAAGAACGAGGGTTAAACCCGAGGCTCCAGAATGTTCCCATTCCGAGGAAAAGAACGAGGGGCCCGAGCAATAGCAAGTTAAAAAAAGGCAGGTCGCCGCACACTCGTACAAAGGTATGATGTTGTCAGACCTTCGGTTTTCTGAAATTTGAAGGGGCCATTTTAAAAGGACGTTTTCCTGAGGATGCAGTGGGTGAGTGAAGTTTCTGCTTTTTGGATATATTGTGGGCCGTATCCTGCAAGTAGTGTCATAGCAGGCCAACCCGTGGCGAGGGCGGAATAAATTCCTAACCACAAGCCTATCTGCAAAAATTAGTTTAATATCTTGACGTCATGTCGACGTCGTATCAGATATTAAGCTGATAAGAACAGAGTAAAAACTATTTATTGAACATATTTGGTGCCAATTTACATGATATTGGTAGGACCTTGGCGAGAGCTACCAATAACGCACGCAGTGCGGTTTTCGAGGATATCATATATGTACATGTGCGAAGCCAATTTAAATACAAAAGGTATGCTGTGCAACTGAATCATATTTACAGGAGCTATATACAGGACACGAAGTTGAGAGAGATCATTGAGAAGTGAATAATAGAAGTTCGAGTAGGCACTATGGAGCAGCTGGAAAATGGGCAGGTGGGATGGAGCACAACAGATGAAATCAGAAGATTCAGGAGATAGGCATCCGGGCATTAGTTTTCGGCTGCGCGTTCAGTCCAAGGAATTTGACGTTGTCCCGTCAGGTGCTCAATATAGATGTCACGCGAGATACGAATTGTGTCGCTCACTATGAGGCTGCGCATGACGGTGGCGTACTTGTTTGAACAGAGGCGATGGACGATTCTGTCATTCTTCGGGTCCCATGACCGTAAGGCACCAACGACGATGGCCTCAACTTTGACGTCCGCAAAGGTCTCACGAAGGATGTTGGCGACTTCCTCATACTTGGTCTCTTTTTCGCGGCGGGCACGGTCAAAGGACTCAAGTCGGTTGTCAAAAGGGACCGTGATATCGAGAATTAAGGCAGAGTTCCCTTTGGTAAGGACCAGGTCGGGGCGGACAGGTAGAGAATTAATACGTTGGTTTTCACTGTACACATCCCAACGTCCCATGGCCGCCTTCTTAATCCGCTCCACAATGTTGTTGTGGCGGAGTTGGTACAGCCTGCTGTATCTCATACAGTGCTCGATGACGTGAGGGAGCGTCTCATTGGGATGAGCACATCTGCGGCAGCCTTTCGAACCAGGGTTGGAGCGTTTGTTGCCGTTGAGGGGCACCAAGTTCAGACGGGCTCGATGGATGAACCTCCAATCCGCGAACCTGGTGTAGGTCCCCTCACGGAAGAAGTGGTTGCTGGATTTTGAGGCGGCAGCACATTCAATTGCCTTACCCTGGCTCGGGTAAGACTTGAGCTTGTCGGCACGTTCAGATCTTTTGGCACTGCAGAGGCAGCGGAAGATAAAGTGGCGCTTGGAGGCTCCCAGGATGTTACCATCGTAGTGGAGGAAGACAGAGCGGTTATCACCAGAGGACCAGGTGACGCCAAGACGACGGGAGGCAGCACGGGCAGCGGACCAGGTGGAGGAAGATGAGTTGCTTGAGCGGTGGAACTGGCCGTCATCGGAGGCGGACAGGAAGGCAGTCAGGTCGTCGTCGGTAGGAGGTTGGCGGATGCGAGTGCCGACGAACTGAGAGAGGTCTTCCCGGGCAAGAGAGCGCACACAGGGATCCCGGGAGGTGAGGAGCTTGAACGCTCCGTCAATGCGAGCTATGTCAGAGTCTTCACTCTTCAGCGGGATGCCAAGACAGACAGCTGCAGAGTCACCATACAGGTACTCGTTGGCCGCTTCGGGTGGGATGTTGAGAGTCGACTTCAGAAGAGGGCGCACAAACTCATCAATCCGTCTCCAATCACCTTTCTTATGGCGACGCATCCGCATGTCGAAGACCATGGCAGGGATGATGAACGACTTCATGGCGTCTATCCTCTGCCAGGGAGCAAGCTTGGACGAAAGGATGGTGTTGCAGGCCTGAAGGTAACCGTGGACAAAGTGGAGGTCAGCCGGGAGCTGGAAGCCGATTGGTTTCCCAAGGAAAGATCCTGCAGTCTCATTCTCTAGGTGAGGAAGTGGCACTTCATTGAGAGAGAACCTGGAGGGGCGGGTACCAATGGGCTGACGGCCGGAGATGTGAATGGTCAAACACTTCGCCGGGTTGAAGTGAAGCAATAACCTGGAGGCCATGGTGTGGACGACGTCGATGTGGTCTTGGAGTTCGGCTGGTGAGTTGGCGAGCAGCAGTAGGTCGTCAGCATAGGCGAGAACAGAGTGAAGAGGAGAGGAGGAGTCGACCGCACGGATGAGAGGGTCGATGGCCAAGTTAAAAAGAAGACCACTAAGTGGGCAGCCTTGGCGGACACCACAGACAGAGGGCACGGGATCAGAAACACCATCAGAGCAGAGGTACTGTGTTGAGGCGTCATGGTAAAGATCGCGTACAATATCGGCGAAAGTGGGTCCAGCACCTGAGGCTCTGAGGGCAGAGAGGATGGCCTCGTGTGGGACAGAGCCAAAAGCGTTGGTGAGGTCCAGTGAGGCGAGGCAGATGTCCTTCTTCGAGCGTTGGGCAATGCGGATGCGCTGTTCGACGACAAAGTTGTGTTCGAAAACACCATCGAAAGGGAGGAATCCTTTTTGCGACGAAGAAAGCACATCGTGTTCAAGGATCCAGGACGTCATGCGACGGGCGAGGCAACCGGTGAAGAGCTTGGCCACGGTGGTGCTGAGGGCTATGGGCCGCCAGTTGTGGACATCAGAAGTGTCTCCATGCTTGTGGATGAGGACGGTGAGTGAGGATTTCCAAGAGTCGGGGATCCTGCGGGCCTTGAGGCAGATGTTGAAGGCGAGCGCGAGGATCTTGCCATCTGGATCCAGAGTCCTCCAGTGATGGTAGGAGAGCCGGTCAGGACCGGGGGCGGAGTTCTCTGCGGCACGAAGACGTGAAGCAACCTCTTCCGGAAGGAACAGGGAGCAGTCAACCTCATGTGGAGCTGGAGGGCGGCAAGCGAAAAGAGAGGAATCAACGGAGCTTTCGCAGGAAGGTGTGAAGTGGGCCGTCACAGAGGCGCAGTCAAGAGGACATCGGGGAGAGTCTCCTTCGAGCAGAAGTCGGACAGCGCGTCGTCGGTTCCTGTAGATGCGTTGGAGAGCTCTTGGGTCCGTGGCACAAGGAGGGCGTGAAGTGGGAGCAGGAGCACGTGAGGTTGCGGCGGGGATCTTCAAGGCGTCCCGGGCAGTGGCAACTAACTCGTCCAAGCACTCCTCTGCAAGCCTCCAGTTACGAGAGGGATCACCACTGAGCAGGGAGACCAATCTGGGGCGTAGAGCAAGGAGTGGCGAGTCGCTGTCGGAAGGCTCCTCATGCAGCGGGGAGTCGACGTCATCAGGGGAAGTACCAGGGGATGAGGCATCAGGATGTAGGCCACTCGGTGGATCGCAATCACGGTGAGCGGAAGCCGGTGGTGGTGGCGGGCTGGAGTTGGAGGTCGACGACCGGGCAGCAGAGCACGGATGAGGCAGCACACTGGCCAAAGGTGGAGAGCTGTCAGGAGTTGGAGGGCGAGGACCTGGGACAGAAACAGGAGCAGGCTAAGCGTCAGGGCGTTGATGAGGGCGGCGGCGTCGGCGCGGACCACTGGTGAGAGGTGGAGCAGGTGCAGAATCACGCTGGCGTTCTCTTCGGTGACGGGCCTGGTGGTTGAGGATACCTCCACGTGTCTGACAGGAAAAGTCACAAGAGCTGCACTTCCATCTGTGAGAGATCCCGGAAGGACGTATGACAGGGCGGTCCTTGAAACAGGAGTGGGTGGAGACCCTAGAAGAGATAAGAGAGTGGCAGTGGGAACACCAGTTCTTGGTAGAGGCGACATCGATCCCATGTGCGTAGTGAAGGTGGCGGCACAACGAGTCACGGAGCTGGGACCACTGCCTTGCGTGGAAGGTACGAGTGCAGCTTGACTCGGTACAGGCTAAGGTATCGGTCACGGGGAAGACGAGATGGACGGTCCTGTCGACGCGGCATGTGGACTCGGGAGCAGGAACAGCAGAGGAGGCACCAGCGGGCGTCATGTCCATTGGAGCAGAAGCGGAGACTGGAGGAGGCAGCGAACTTGGTAGCACGTCATTAGGCATGAGGGAAGGGTCGCCAGGAGGTGATGAGCTGGGTGCAACTGGGGACGGGGAGGCAGCAGGAAAGGATGAATCATCCGTCACGGACTCCTGGAGAGGCAATGGAGCGGTAGAGTCAGAGGAAGAGACTGGGGTCGGCGAAGGCCTAGGAGCAAGCGTGGCATGGCAGGAAGAAGACGAGTCCACGGGAATAAAGCTGAGGTGTACAGTCGGAGGAGATAAGGCAGGTGATGAAGTAGAAGCTTCTGCAAGGGGCATGTCAGGCAGGCATGGCTGGGAGGAACAAGCGTGGCCAGCAGCTGTCTTTGCTCTGGTGTGGTGGCACACAGGCGATTCGTGGTTAGGAGCAGGAGTCTGTACTGGTGCGGCAGGTAACGGAGATGGATGGCTCTGTACGCAGTCAGGACCATGTCGGTCGACGTGTCTCTGGAGCGTTTTCCTTCTGCTGAAGATCCTTCCACAGACATAACACGGGAAGGAGGAGAAGCGTCCGGATCTAGCAGAAGGGTCCCTGTCGTCACGCAGGTAGGCGCGAGAACAGCCAGCAATGGAAGTACCCTCGGAAGGAGCAGGAGACGAGGATGGAGACTGCAGAGGTGGGCAGGCCATGGAAGGAGGCATCTTTTCTGGGCTATGTGATGAAGGCAGCGTGGAGGTGGCACCAGAGTGGGAGGTGGAAGGTGGCCTAGCAGTGATCCTTGCCAGTAGTTGCTTCAGGTGGCCACTTCTGAGAAGTGGTGGTCCTAATGGAGTGACAGAGGCAGCGATGTGTCGAGAAGGAGTCTTACTCGACGGGCTGTGCAGGACTTCAGGGCGGCGACTATCACAAGGAGGTGGAGACACAATCGGGCACAGCAGAACAGGCGATGTGGGCATCGGAGGCAGGCCAGGAGTGGTCGGCGAAGGGATCCGAGGTGGACGTACCAGCACAAGAAGGCAGGGCGTCGATGGATCAGCAGTGTCAGGAGACCCAGACATTCTGTAATCAGAGGAAGGCAGGCACAGCAGCAGCAAGAAAATAAAAGGGCCTTTTGGTTAGATCAGCGAGAAGACAGGAGGTCAGAGCTTTCGTCCGAGCCAAAGGTAAACCTGGTAGAGAGAGAGAAAAAAAAGAAAAAAAGAAAAAAAAGGGGGGAGAAAGTTTAACGGATAGCAGAAGGAATGAGGGAAAGAGGTGAGAAGAGAAAGACCAAACCCACCAAAATAGGTGGGAAAGTGGAAACTGAAAAGAAATGAGGGCTCGACGTATGCAAGGATACACTACAAAAGTGCTCCGTGCTACGCAAAGCAAGAGAGTACAGAAAAGAAGCCTTCTCAACACTAAAGCGAGCTGTAACACAGTCGCTATTAGCAAAAGGAAGGCAGAGACAGAAGGGCCCCGCCCACCACTCAGACAAACCGATTGCGGTAAGTCCAGCAGTAACGGAAACAGCCAAAAAAAAACCCTGCACGCTCACAGGGGGGGATAGGAAAGGGTTCTGTTGAACGCAAGTAAAGAACGTATTCGAACCATCAAGCGTCAACAGGAAGAAGAGAAAAAGCAAAACTTACCCAAGGTTCACCCCGGCTCCGCCCTCAAAGCGAGGTTTCTACACCTTCAGCATATCCACCACTGTAAAAATAGAAAAAAATTACGTGGGCAAATTAAGCTGATAAGAACAGATACTACACTTTGATCTTAGCCAAAAGGCCGAGAAGCGATGCAGAATTCTGTGGCGTGATGAATTCACTTTCAATTTTTCATATTTCAAACGTCCTGAGCATTCGTGCAGGGGAGAAGGGGGTGCAGAAGACTCAGGTTAGCGAGTGCTGCTTGGGGGCTTTTTATGATATGTCGTTATTTCATCCTCCTCCTATGTTACAAAAAAAGAGGTGTACAAGGATGACCAATTTCTGTCTAGTCAAGTGCATCATTTTGCGGTTTTTTCTAATGTTCCCATTCTGGAGGCGTCAGTCCCCTCCTCCTTGGGCGGGGCTAGATTTAAAAAGCCAAGGACGTCAAAAGTTCATTTCATTCAAGATTCAATTGCAAATTTTATTCTTACTACAGCAAATGAACCACAATGCTGAAATATCCTCACAGATATTTCTACAATATCGCAATAACTTATAGTAGTTATATTGGACGTTTTACGGAAACGTTGGCCGGAACAAAATTCAAAGTAGAAAAAGTTAATCCGATCTCAACGCGAAATCGCTACAGTCAATAACAGCAGTAAGTAAACAACTGAATTCCGGTGTTTTCCTCCAGCTTTTATAAGCTTATGCACCATGCAACATAATATTCTCGTATTTTCTCAATTTTTTTTCAGATGGGAAAAGAGGACAATGAAATATTCATGAAAGTGTTCATTTCTCTGGAGTAGCTTCCTCCTCCAAAAAATCTCATTCTTCACTGCAGGTGAATATAAAACAAATGTAATTACAAAGGCAATAAAAATAGCAAAACCAAAAATAAAGAAATAAATATTCCTGGAGTTATCGAATGCCCATGCTTGGGAAGAAATTATTTTTTGTGATTAAACAAATATTGAGACAGTAAAATTTATCAGCCAAAACTGCATTACATAATGCCAGAGTTTGATTGACACAAACTCGACATGCACAGTCCAGCACATGGTTTCCAACTCAGAGATACTCTCTCTCTCTCTCATTAGTTCAAACGTTGCACTTGAAAACACAGAGTGAAATATTAGGAACTTAAAACAATTAAACAAACAGAAAAATTACAAAAAACACTTTACAAATTAATTTGTAATATGTACAATAAAACAGTACTTTTTAATTTACAATTAATGATTACTTTGTATTCTACACTTCCACACTAGCGGCGGGCAAGCCATCTCAAAACTCAGAATAAACTGCTTCCTGCATAGTGCAGCTATCTATTGGCATTTTCCCGTTTGTTAATATTAATGTGCCAACAAAATAAATGAATGAATGAATAAAAACATAAATACAACAATCCTTAACAATAATTGTAGACCATTACAATTAGCTGGCGTTTAGAAATCATACAGAGAATCAAAACAAAACATTAGGAAACAGACAGAAAAATCTTTGTTGCTGCAGCGTGCCTACAAACATTTTACACCCTTTTGAGAGTTATTTACAATAAAAAGGCTCGTGTGTTGAAAGAAGCAATGTGTATACGCGCGCTGTAGTGGGAAAGATCTGGCAAATGTGAATAGGAATTCTCTCAAACTTACATGAAATGAGACAAAAATGTTACTGCAAATGAAATTTGAGTGATATTTCGAGGCCGATCTTCCTTCAATCAGTCAGACAGAATGAGTAAGTTGTTAACAGTACGGGAAAAAAAATGTGGATTTTATGGAATTTCTGTAAATACGAATAAAACTTCGTATTTACAGAAACCAGAACTTGACACTGAAAAGAACGAGGGTTAAACCCGAGGCTCCAGAATGTTCCCATTCCGAGGAAAAGAACGAGGGGCCCGAGCAATAGCAAGTTAAAAAAAGGCAGGTCGCCGCACACTCGTACAAAGGTATGATGTTGTCAGACCTTCGGTTTTCTGAAATTTGAAGGGGCCATTTTAAAAGGACGTTTTCCTGAGGATGCAGTGGGTGAGTGAAGTTTCTGCTTTTTGGATATATTGTGGGCCGTATCCTGCAAGTAGTGCCATAGCAGGCCAACCCGTGGCGAGGGCGGAATAAATTCCTAACCACAAGCCTATCTGCAAAAATTAGTTTAATATCTTGACGTCATGTCGACGTCGTATCAGATATTAAGCTGATAAGAACAGAGTAAAAACTATTTATTGAACATATTTGGTGCCAATTTACATGATATTGGTAGGACCTTGGCGAGAGCTACCAATAACGCACGCAGTGCGGTTTTCGAGGATATCATATATGTACATGTGCGAAGCCAATTTAAATACAAAAGGTATGCTGTGCAACTGAATCATATTTACAGGAGCTATATACAGGACACGAAGTTGAGAGAGATCATTGAGAAGTGAATAATAGAAGTTCGACTAGGCACTATGGAGCAGCTGGAAAATGGGCAGGTGGGATGGAGCACAACAGATGAAATCAGAAGATTCAGGAGATAGGCATCCGGGCATTAGTTTTCGGCTGCGCGTTCAGTCCAAGGAATTTGACGTTGTCCCGTCAGGTGCTCAATATAGATGTCACGCGAGATACGAATTGTGTCGCTCACTATGAGCCTGCGCATGACGGTGGCGTACTTGTTTGAACAGAGGCGATGGACGATTCTGTCATTCTTCGGGTCCCATGACCGTAAGGCACCAACGACGATGGCCTCAACTTTGACGTCCGCAAAGGTCTCACGAAGGATGTTGGCGACTTCCTCATACTTGGTCTCTTTTTCGCGGCGGGCACGGTCAAAGGACTCAAGTCGGTTGTCAAAAGGGACCGTGATATCGAGAATTAAGACAGAGTTCCCTTTGGTAAGGACCAGGTCGGGGCGGACAGGTAGAGAATTAATACGTTGGTTTTCACTGTACACATCCCAACGTCCCATGGCCGCCTTCTTAATCCGCTCCACAATGTTGTTGTGGCGGAGTTGGTACAGCCTGCTGTATCTCATACAGTGCTCGATGACGTGAGGGAGCGTCTCATTGGGATGAGCACATCTGCGGCAGCCTTTCGAACCAGGGTTGGAGCGTTTGTTGCCGTTGAGGGGCACCAAGTTCAGACGGGCTCGATGGATGAACCTCCAATCCGCGAACCTGGTGTAGGTCCCCTCACGGAAGAAGTGGTTGCTGGATTTTGAGGCGGCAGCACATTCAATTGCCTTACCCTGGCTCGGGTAAGACTTGAGCTTGTCGGCACGTTCAGATCTTTTGGCACTGCAGAGGCAGCGGAAGATAAAGTGGCGCTTGGAGGCTCCCAGGATGTTACCATCGTAGTGGAGGAAGACAGAGCGGTTATCACCAGAGGACCAGGTGACGCCAAGACGACGGGAGGCAGCACGGGCAGCGGACCAGGTGGAGGAAGATGAGTTGCTTGAGCGGTGGAACTGGCCGTCATCGGAGGCGGACAGGAAGGCAGTCAGGTCGTCGTCGGTAGGAGGTTGGCGGATGCGAGTGCCGACGAACTGAGAGAGGTCTTCCCGGGCAAGAGAGCGCACACAGGGATCCCGGGAGGTGAGGAGCTTGAACGCTCCGTCAATGCGAGCTATGTCAGAGTCTTCACTCGTCAGCGGGATGCCAAGACAGACAGCTGCAGAGTCACCATACAGGTACTCGTTGGCCGCTTCGGGTGGGATGTTGAGAGTCGACTTCAGAAGAGGGCGCACAAACTCATCAATCCGTCTCCAATCACCTTTCTTATGGCGACGCATCCGCATGTCGAAGACCATGGCAGGGATGATGAACGACTTCATGGCGTCTATCCTCTGCCAGGGAGCAAGCTTGGACGAAAGGATGGTGTTGCAGGCCTGAAGGTAACCGTGGACAAAGTGGAGGTCAGCCGGGAGCTGGAAGCCGATTGGTTTCCCAAGGAAAGATCCTGCAGTCTCATTCTCTAGGTGAGGAAGTGGCACTTCATTGAGAGAGAACCTGGAGGGGCGGGTACCAATGGGCTGACGGCCGGAGATGTGAATGGTCAAACACTTCGCCGGGTTGAAGTGAAGCAATAACCTGGAGGCCATGGTGTGGACGACGTCGATGTGGTCTTGGAGTTCGGCTGGTGAGTTGGCGAGCAGCAGTAGGTCGTCAGCATAGGCGAGAACAGAGTGAAGAGGAGAGGAGGAGTCGACCGCACGGATGAGAGGGTCGATGGCCAAGTTAAAAAGAAGACCACTAAGTGGGCAGCCTTGGCGGACACCACAGACAGAGGGCACGGGATCAGAAACACCATCAGAGCAGAGGTACTGTGTTGAGGCGTCATGGTAAAGATCGCGTACAATATCGGCGAAAGTGGGTCCAGCACCTGAGGCTCTGAGGGCAGAGAGGATGGCCTCGTGTGGGACAGAGCCAAAAGCGTTGGTGAGGTCCAGTGAGGCGACGCAGATGTCCTTCTTCGAGCGTTGGGCAATGCGGATGCGCTGTTCGACGACAAAGTTGTGTTCGAAAACACCATCGAAAGGGAGGAATCCTTTTTGCGACGAAGAAAGCACATCGTGTTCAAGGATCCAGGACGTCATGCGACGGGCGAGGCAACCGGTGAAGAGCTTGGCCACGGTGGTGCTGAGGGCTATGGGCCGCCAGTTGTGGACATCAGAGGTGTCTCCATGCTTGTGGATGAGGACGGTGAGTGAGGATTTCCAAGAGTCGGGGATCCTGCGGGCCTTGAGGCAGATGTTGAAGGCGAGCGCGAGGATCTTGCCATCTGGATCCAGACTCCTCCAGTGATGGTAGGAGAGTCGGTCAGGACCGGGGGCGGAGTTCTCTGCGGCACGGAGACGTGAAGCAACCTCTTCCGGAAGGAACAGGGAGCAGTCAACCTCATGTGGAGCTGGAGGGCGGCAAGCGAAAAGAGAGGAATCAACGGAGCTTTCGCAGGAAGGTGTGAAGTGGGCCGTCACAGAGGCGCAGTCAAGAGGACATCGGGGAGAGTCTCCTTCGAGCAGAAGTCGGACAGCGCGTCGTCGGTTCCTGTAGATGCGTTGGAGAGCTCTTGGGTCCGTGGCACAAGGAGGGCGTGAAGTGGGAGCAGGAGCACGTGAGGTTGCGGCGGGGATCTTCAAGGCGTCCCGGGCAGTGGCAACTAACTCGTCCAAGCACTCCTCTGCAAGCCTCCAGTTACGAGAGGGATCACCACTGAGCAGGGAGACCAATCTGGGGCGTAGAGCAAGGAGTGGCGAGTCGCTGTCGGAAGGCTCCTCATGCAGCGGGGAGTCGACGTCATCAGGGGAAGTACCAGGGGATGAGGCATCAGGATGTAGGCCACTCGGTGGATCGCAATCACGGTGAGCGGAAGCCGGTGGTGGTGGCGGGCTGGAGTTGGAGGTCGACGACCGGGCAGCAGAGCACGGATGAGGCAGCACACTGGCCAAAGGTGGAGAGCTGTCAGGAGTTGGAGGGCGAGGACCTGGGACAGAAACAGGAGCAGGCTAAGCGTCAGGGCGTTGATGAGGGCGGCGGCGTCGGCGCGGACCACTGGTGAGAGGTGGAGCAGGTGCAGAATCACGCTGGCGTTCTCTTCGGTGACGGGCCTGGTGGTTGAGGATACCTCCACGTGTCTGACAGGAAAAGTCACAAGAGCTGCACTTCCATCTGTGAGAGATCCCGGAAGGACGTATGACAGGGCGGTCCTTGAAACAGGAGTGGGTGGAGACCCTAGAAGAGATAAGAGAGTGGCAGTGGGAACACCAGTTCTTGGTAGAGGCGACATCGATCCCATGTGCGTAGTGAAGGTGGCGGCACAACGAGTCACGGAGCTGGGACCACTGCCTTGCGTGGAAGGTACGAGTGCAGCTTGACTCGGTACAGGCTAAGGTATCGGTCACGGGGAAGACGAGATGGACGGTCCTGTCGACGCGGCATGTGGACTCGGGAGCAGGAACAGCAGAGGAGGCACCAGCGGGCGTCATGTCCATTGGAGCAGAAGCGGAGACTGGAGGAGGCAGCGAACTTGGTAGCACGTCATTAGGCATGAGGGAAGGGTCGCCAGGAGGTGATGAGCTGGGTGCAACTGGGGACGGGGAGGCAGCAGGAAAGGATGAATCATCCGTCACGGACTCCTGGAGAGGCAATGGAGCGGTAGAGTCAGAGGAAGAGACTGGGGTCGGCGAAGGCCTAGGAGCAAGCGTGGCATGGCAGGAAGAAGACGAGTCCACGGGAATAAAGCTGAGGTGTACAGTCGGAGGAGATAAGGCAGGTGATGAAGTAGAAGCTTCTGCAAGGGGCATGTCAGGCAGGCATGGCTGGGAGGAACAAGCGTGGCCAGCAGCTGTCTTTGCTCTGGTGTGGTGGCACACAGGCGATTCGTGGTTAGGAGCAGGAGTCTGTACTGGTGCGGCAGGTAACGGAGATGGATGGCTCTGTACGCAGTCAGGACCATGTCGGTCGACGTGTCTCTGGAGCGTTTTCCTTCTGCTGAAGATCCTTCCACAGACATAACACGGGAAGGAGGAGAAGCGTCCGGATCTAGCAGAAGGGTCCCTGTCGTCACGCAGGTAGGCGCGAGAACAGCCAGCAATGGAAGTAGCCTCGGAAGGAGCAGGAGACGAGGATGGAGACTGCAGAGGTGGGCAGGCCATGGAAGGAGGCATCTTTTCTGGGCTATGTGATGAAGGCAGCGTGGAGGTGGCACCAGAGTGGGAGGTGGAAGGTGGCCTAGCAGTGATCCTTGCCAGTAGTTGCTTCAGGTGGCCACTTCTGAGAAGTGGTGGTCCTAATGGAGTGACAGAGGCAGCGATGTGTCGAGAAGGAGTCTTACTCGACGGGCTGTGCAGGACTTCAGGGCGGCGACTATCACAAGGAGGTGGAGACACAATCGGGCACAGCAGAACAGGCGATGTGGGCATCGGAGGCAGGCCAGGAGTGGTCGGCGAAGGGATCCGAGGTGGACGTACCAGCACAGGAAGGCAGGGCGTCGATGGATCAGCAGTGTCAGGAGACCCAGACATTCTGTAATCAGAGGAAGGCAGGCACAGCAGCAGCAAGAAAATAAAAGGGCCTTTTGGTTAGATCAGCGAGAAGACAGGAGGTCAGAGATTTCGTCCGAGCCAAAGGTAAACCTGGTAGAGAGAGAGAAAAAAAAGAAAAAAAGAAAAAAAGGGGGGAGAAAGTTTAACGGATAGCAGAAGGAATGAGGGAAAGAGGTGAGAAGAGAAAGACCAAACCCACCAAAATAGGTGGGAAAGTGGAAACTGAAAAGAAATGAGGGCTCGACGTATGCAAGGATACACTACAAAAGTGCTCCGTGCTACGCAAAGCAAGAGAGTACAGAAAAGAAGCCTTCTCAACACTAAAGCGAGCTGTAACACAGTCGCTATTAGCAAAAGGAAGGCAGAGACAGAAGGGCCCCGCCCACCACTCAGACAAACCGATTGCGGTAAGTCCAGCAGTAACGGAAACAGCCAAAAAAAACCCTGCACGCTCACAGGGGGGGATAGGAAAGGGTTCTGTTGAACGCAAGTAAAGAACGTATTCGAACCATCAAGCGTCAACAGGAAGAAGAGAAAAAGCAAAACTTACCCAAGGTTCACCCCGGCTCCGCCCTCCAAGCGAGGTTTCTACACCTTCAGCATATCCACCACTGTAAAAATAGAAAAAAATTACGTGGGCAAATTAAGCTGATAAGAACAGATACTACACTTTGATCTTAGCCAAAAGGCCGAGAAGCGATGCAGAATTCTGTGGCGTGATGAATTCACTTTCAATTTTTCATATTTCAAAAGTCCTGAGCATTCGTGCAGGGGAGAAGGGGGTGCAGAAGACTCAGGTTAGCGAGTGCTGCTTGGGGGCTTTTTATGATATGTCGTTATTTCATCCTCCTCCTATGTTACAAAAAAAGAGGTGTACAAGGATGACCAATTTCTGTCTAGTCAAGTGCATCATTTTGCGGTTTTTTCTAATGTTCCCATTCTGGAGGCGTCAGTCCCCTCCTCCTTGGGCGGGGCTAGTTTTAAAAAGCCAAGGACGTCAAAAGTTCATTTCATTCAAGATTCAATTGCAAATTTTATTCTTACTACAGCAAATGAACCACAATGCTGAAATATCCTCACAGATATTTCTACAATATCGCAATAACTTATAGTAGTTATATTGGACGTTTTACGGAAACGTTGGCCGGAACAAAATTCAAAGTAGAAAAAGTTAATCCGATCTCAACGCGAAATCGCTACAGTCAATAACAGCAGTAAGTAAACAACTGAATTCCGGTGTTTTCCTCCAGCTTTTATAAGCTTATGCACCATGCAACATAATATTCTCGTATTTTCTCAATTTTTTTTCAGATGGGAAAAGAGGACAATGAAATATTCATGAAAGTGTTCATTTCTCTGGAGTAGCTTCCTCCTCCAAAAAATCTCATTCTTCACTGCAGGTGAATATAAAACAAATGTAATTACAAAGGCAATAAAAATAGCAAAACCAAAAATAAAGAAATAAATATTCCTGGAGTTATCGAATGCCCATGCTTGGGAAGAAATTATTTTTTGTGATTAAACAAATATTGAGACAGTAAAATTTATCAGCCAAAACTGCATTACATAATGCCAGAGTTTGATTGACACAAACTCGACATGCACAGTCCAGCACATGGTTTCCAACTCAGAGATACTCTCTCTCTCTCTCTTTAGTTCAAACGTTGCACTTGAAAACACAGAGTGAAATATTAGGAACTTAAAACAATTAAACAAACAGAAAAATTACAAAAAACACTTTACAAATTAATTTGTAATATGTACAATAAAACAGTACTTTTTAATTTACAATTAATGATTACTTTGTATTCTACACTTCCACACTAGCGGCGGGCAAGCCATCTCAAAACTCAGAATAAACTGCTTCCTGCATAGTGCAGCTATCTATTGGCATTTTCCCGTTTGTTAATATTAATGTGCCAACAAAATAAATGAATGAATGAATAAAAACATAAATACAACAATCCTTAACAATAATTGTAGACCATTACAATTAGCTGGCGTTTAGAAATCATACAGAGAATCAAAACAAAACATTGGGAAACAGACAGAAAAATCTTTGTTGCTGCAGTGTGCCTACAAACATTTTACACCCTTTTGAGAGTTATTTACAATAAAAAGGCTCGTGTGTTGAAAGAAGCAATGTGTATACGCGCGCTGTAGTGGGAAAGATCTGGCAAATGTGAATAGGAATTCTCTCAAACTTACATGAAATGAGACAAAAATGTTACTGCAAATGAAATTTGAGTGATATTTCGAGGCCGATCTTCCTTCAATCAGTCAGACAGAATGAGTAAGTTGTTAACAGTACGGGAAAAAAAATGTGGATTTTATGGAATTTCTGTAAATACGAATAAAACTTCGTATTTACAGAAACCAGAACTTGACACTGAAAAGAACGAGGGTTAAACCCGAGGCTCCAGAATGTTCCCATTCCGAGGAAAAGAACGAGGGGCCCGAGCAATAGCAAGTTAAAAAAAGGCAGGTCGCCGCACACTCGTACAAAGGTATGATGTTGTCAGACCTTCGGTTTTCTGAAATTTGAAGGGGCCATTTTAAAAGGACGTTTTCCTGAGGATGCAGTGGGTGAGTGAAGTTTCTGCTTTTTGGATATATTGTGGGCCGTATCCTGCAAGTAGTGCCATAGCAGGCCAACCCGTGGCGAGGGCGGAATAAATTCCTAACCACAAGCCTATCTGCAAAAATTAGTTTAATATCTTGACGTCATGTCGACGTCGTATCAGATATTAAGCTGATAAGAACAGAGTAAAAACTATTTATTGAACATATTTGGTGCCAATTTACATGATATTGGTAGGACCTTGGCGAGAGCTACCAATAACGCACGCAGTGCGGTTTTCGAGGATATCATATATGTACATGTGCGAAGCCAATTTAAATACAAAAGGTATGCTGTGCAACTGAATCATATTTACAGGAGCTATATACAGGACACGAAGTTGAGAGAGATCATTGAGAAGTGAATAATAGAAGTTCGACTAGGCACTATGGAGCAGCTGGAAAATGGGCAGGTGGGATGGAGCACAACAGATGAAATCAGAAGATTCAGGAGATAGGCATCCGGGCATTAGTTTTCGGCTGCGCGTTCAGTCCAAGGAATTTGACGTTGTCCCGTCAGGTGCTCAATATAGATGTCACGCGAGATACGAATTGTGTCGCTCACTATGAGCCTGCGCATGACGGTGGCGTACTTGTTTGAACAGAGGCGATGGACGATTCTGTCATTCTTCGGGTCCCATGACCGTAAGGCACCAACGACGATGGCCTCAACTTTGACGTCCGCAAAGGTCTCACGAAGGATGTTGGCGACTTCCTCATACTTGGTCTCTTTTTCGCGGCGGGCACGGTCAAAGGACTCAAGTCGGTTGTCAAAAGGGACCGTGATATCGAGAATTAAGGCAGAGTTCCCTTTGGTAAGGACCAGGTCGGGGCGGACAGGTAGAGAATTAATACGTTGGTTTTCACTGTACACATCCCAACGTCCCATGGCCGCCTTCTTAATCCGCTTCACAATGTTGTTGTGGCGGAGTTGGTACAGCCTGCTGTATCTCATACAGTGCTCGATGACGTGAGGGAGCGTCTCATTGGGATGAGCACATCTGCGGCAGCCTTTCGAACCAGGGTTGGAGCGTTTGTTGCCGTTGAGGGGCACCAAGTTCAGACGGGCTCGATGGATGAACCTCCAATCCGCGAACCTGGTGTAGGTCCCCTCACGGAAGAAGTGGTTGCTGGATTTTGAGGCGGCAGCACATTCAATTGCCTTACCCTGGCTCGGGTAAGACTTGAGCTTGTCGGCACGTTCAGATCTTTTGGCACTGCAGAGGCAGCGGAAGATAAAGTGGCGCTTGGAGGCTCCCAGGATGTTACCATCGTAGTGGAGGAAGACAGAGCGGTTATCACCAGAGGACCAGGTGACGCCAAGACGACGGGAGGCAGCACGGGCAGCGGACCAGGTGGAGGAAGATGAGTTGCTTGAGCGGTGGAACTGGCCGTCATCGGAGGCGGACAGGAAGGCAGTCAGGTCGTCGTCGGTAGGAGGTTGGCGGATGCGAGTGCCGACGAACTGAGAGAGGTCTTCCCGGGCAAGAGAGCGCACACAGGGATCCCGGGAGGTGAGGAGCTTGAACGCTCCGTCAATGCGAGCTATGTCAGAGTCTTCACTCGTCAGCGGGATGCCAAGACAGACAGCTGCAGAGTCACCATACAGGTACTCGTTGGCCGCTTCGGGTGGGATGTTGAGAGTCGACTTCAGAAGAGGGCGCACAAACTCATCAATCCGTCTCCAATCACCTTTCTTATGGCGACGCATCCGCATGTCGAAGACCATGGCAGGGATGATGAACGACTTCATGGCGTCTATCCTCTGCCAGGGAGCAAGCTTGGACGAAAGGATGGTGTTGCAGGCCTGAAGGTAACCGTGGACAAAGTGGAGGTCAGCCGGGAGCTGGAAGCCGATTGGTTTCCCAAGGAAAGATCCTGCAGTCTCATTCTCTAGGTGAGGAAGTGGCACTTCATTGAGAGAGAACCTGGAGGGGCGGGTACCAATGGGCTGACGGCCGGAGATGTGAATGGTCAAACACTTCGCCGGGTTGAAGTGAAGCAATAACCTGGAGGCCATGGTGTGGACGACGTCGATGTGGTCTTGGAGTTCGGCTGGTGAGTTGGCGAGCAGCAGTAGGTCGTCAGCATAGGCGAGAACAGAGTGAAGAGGAGAGGAGGAGTCGACCGCACGGATGAGAGGGTCGATGGCCAAGTTAAAAAGAAGACCACTAAGTGGGCAGCCTTGGCGGACACCACAGACAGAGGGCACGGGATCAGAAACACCATCAGAGCAGAGGTACTGTGTTGAGGCGTCATGGTAAAGATCGCGTACAATATCGGCGAAAGTGGGTCCAGCACCTGAGGCTCTGAGGGCAGAGAGGATGGCCTCGTGTGGGACAGAGCCAAAAGCGTTGGTGAGGTCCAGTGAGGCGAGGCAGATGTCCTTCTTCGAGCGTTGGGCAATGCGGATGCGCTGTTCGACGACAAAGTTGTGTTCGAAAACACCATCGAAAGGGAGGAATCCTTTTTGCGACGAAGAAAGCACATCGTGTTCAAGGATCCAGGACGTCATGCGACGGGCGAGGCAACCGGTGAAGAGCTTGGCCACGGTGGTGCTGAGGGCTATGGGCCGCCAGTTGTGGACATCAGAGGTGTCTCCATGCTTGTGGATGAGGACGGTGAGTGAGGATTTCCAAGAGTCGGGGATCCTGCGGGCCTTGAGGCAGATGTTGAAGGCGAGCGCGAGGATCTTGCCATCTGGATCCAGAGTCCTCCAGTGATGGTAGGAGAGCCGGTCAGGACCGGGGGCGGAGTTCTCTGCGGCACGGAGACGTGAAGCAACCTCTTCCGGAAGGAACAGGGAGCAGTCAACCTCATGTGGAGCTGGAGGGCGGCAAGCGAAAAGAGAGGAATCAACGGAGCTTTCGCAGGAAGGTGTGAAGTGGGCCGTCACAGAGGCGCAGTCAAGAGGACATCGGGGAGAGTCTCCTTCGAGCAGAAGACGGACAGCGCGTCGTCGGTTCCTGTAGATGCGTTGGAGAGCTCTTGGGTCCGTGGCACAAGGAGGGCGTGAAGTGGGAGCAGGAGCACGTGAGGTTGCGGCGGGGATCTTCAAGGCGTCCCGGGCAGTGGCAACTAACTCGTCCAAGCACTCCTCTGCAAGCCTCCAGTTACGAGAGGGATCACCACTGAGCAGGGAGACCAATCTGGGGCGTAGAGCAAGGAGTGGCGAGTCGCTGTCGGAAGGCTCCTCATGCAGCGGGGAGTCGACGTCATCAGGGGAAGTACCAGGGGATGAGGCATCAGGATGTAGGCCACTCGGTGGATCGCAATCACGGTGAGCGGAAGCCGGTGGTGGTGGCGGGCTGGAGTTGGAGGTCGACGACCGGGCAGCAGAGCACGGATGAGGCAGCACACTGGCCAAAGGTGGAGAGCTGTCAGGAGTTGGAGGGCGAGGACCTGGGACAGAAACAGGAGCAGGCTAAGCGTCAGGGCGTTGATGAGGGCGGCGGCGTCGGCGCGGACCACTGGTGAGAGGTGGAGCAGGTGCAGAATCACGCTGGCGTTCTCTTCGGTGACGGGCCTGGTGGTTGAGGATACCTCCACGTGTCTGACAGGAAAAGTCACAAGAGCTGCACTTCCATCTGTGAGAGATCCCGGAAGGACGTATGACAGGGCGGTCCTTGAAACAGGAGTGGGTGGAGACCCTAGAAGAGATAAGAGAGTGGCAGTGGGAACACCAGTTCTTGGTAGAGGCGACATCGATTCCATGTGCGTAGTGAAGGTGGCGGCACAACGAGTCACGGAGCTGGGACCACTGCCTTGCGTGGAAGGTACGAGTGCAGCTTGACTCGGTACAGGCTAAGGTATCGGTCACGGGGAAGACGAGATGGACGGTCCTGTCGACGCGGCATGTGGACTCGGGAGCAGGAACAGCAGAGGAGGCACCAGCGGGCGTCATGTCCATTGGAGCAGAAGCGGAGACTGGAGGAGGCAGCGAACTTGGTAGCACGTCATTAGGCATGAGGGAAGGGTCGCCAGGAGGTGATGAGCTGGGTGCAACTGGGGACGGGGAGGCAGCAGGAAAGGATGAATCATCCGTCACGGACTCCTGGAGAGGCAATGGAGCGGTAGAGTCAGAGGAAGAGACTGGGGTCGGCGAAGGCCTAGGAGCAAGCGTGGCATGGCAGGAAGAAGACGAGTCCACGGGAATAAAGCTGAGGTGTACAGTCGGAGGAGATAAGGCAGGTGATGAAGTAGAAGCTTCTGCAAGGGGCATGTCAGGCAGGCATGGCTGGGAGGAACAAGCGTGGCCAGCAGCTGTCTTTGCTCTGGTGTGGTGGCACACAGGCGATTCGTGGTTAGGAGCAGGAGTCTGTACTGGTGCGGCATGTAACGGAGATGGATGGCTCTGTACGCAGTCAGGACCATGTCGGTCGACGTGTCTCTGGAGCGTTTTCCTTCTGCTGAAGATCCTTCCACAGACATAACACGGGAAGGAGGAGAAGCGTCCGGATCTAGCAGAAGGGTCCCTGTCGTCACGCAGGTAGGCGCGAGAACAGCCAGCAATGGAAGTAGCCTCGGAAGGAGCAGGAGACGAGGATGGAGACTGCAGAGGTGGGCAGGCCATGGAAGGAGGCATCTTTTCTGGGCTATGTGATGAAGGCAGCGTGGAGGTGGCACCAGAGTGGGAGGTGGAAGGTGGCCTAGCAGTGATCCTTGCCAGTAGTTGCTTCAGGTGGCCACTTCTGAGAAGTGGTGGTCCTAATGGAGTGACAGAGGCAGCGATGTGTCGAGAAGGAGTCTTACTCGACGGGCTGTGCAGGACTTCAGGGCGGCGACTATCACAAGGAGGTGGAGACACAATCGGGCACAGCAGAACAGGCGATGTGGGCATCGGAGGCAGGCCAGGAGTGGTCGGCGAAGGGATCCGAGGTGGACGTACCAGCACAGGAAGGCAGGGCGTCGATGGATCAGCAGTGTCAGGAGACCCAGACATTCTGTAATCAGAGGAAGGCAGGCACAGCAGCAGCAAGAAAATAAAAGGGCCTTTTGGTTAGATCAGCGAGAAGACAGGAGGTCAGAGCTTTCGTCCGAGCCAAAGGTAAACCTGGTAGAGAGAGAGAAAAAAAGAAAAAAAGAAAAAAAAGGGGGGAGAAAGTTTAACGGATAGCAGAAGGAATGAGGGAAAGAGGTGAGAAGAGAAAGACCAAACCCACCAAAATAGGTGGGAAAGTGGAAACTGAAAAGAAATGAGGGCTCGACGTATGCAAGGATACACTACAAAAGTGCTCCGTGCTACGCAAAGCAAGAGAGTACAGAAAAGAAGCCTTCTCAACACTAAAGCGAGCTGTAACACAGTCGCTATTAGCAAAAGGAAGGCAGAGACAGAAGGGCCCCGCCCACCACTCAGACAAACCGATTGCGGTAAGTCCAGCAGTAACGGAAACAGCCAAAAAAAAACCCTGCACGCTCACAGGGGGGATAGGAAAGGGTTCTGTTGAACGCAAGTAAAGAACGTATTCGAACCATCAAGCGTCAACAGGAAGAAGAGAAAAAGCAAAACTTACCCAAGGTTCACCCCGGCTCCGCCCTCCAAGTGAGGTTTCTACTCCTTCAGCATATCCACCACTGTAAAAATAGAAAAAAATTACGTGGGCAAATTAAGCTGATAAGAACAGATACTACACTTTGATCTTAGCCAAAAGGCCGAGAAGCGATGCAGAATTCTGTGGCGTGATGAATTCACTTTCAATTTTTCATATTTCAAAAGTCCTGAGCATTCGTGCAGGGGAGAAGGGGGTGCAGAAGACTCAGGTTAGCGAGTGCTGCTTGGGGGCTTTTTATGATATGTCGTTATTTCATCCTCCTCCTATGTTACAAAAAAAGAGGTGTACAAGGATGACCAATTTCTGTCTAGTCAAGTGCATCATTTTGCGGTTTTTTCTAATGTTCCCATTCTGGAGGCGTCAGTCCCCTCCTCCTTGGGCGGGGCTAGTTTTAAAAAGCCAAGGACGTCAAAAGTTCATTTCATTCAAGATTCAATTGCAAATTTTATTCTTACTACAGCAAATGAACCACAATGCTGAAATATCCTCACAGATATTTCTACAATATCGCAATAACTTATAGTAGTTATATTGGACGTTTTACGGAAACGTTGGCCGGAACAAAATTCAAAGTAGAAAAAGTTAATCCGATCTCAACGCGAAATCGCTACAGTCAATAACAGCAGTAAGTAAACAACTGAATTCCGGTGTTTTCCTCCAGCTTTTATAAGCTTATGCACCATGCAACATAATATTCTCGTATTTTCTCAATTTTTTTTCAGATGGGAAAAGAGGACAATGAAATATTCATGAAAGTGTTCATTTCTCTGGAGTAGCTTCCTCCTCCAAAAAATCTCATTCTTCACTGCAGGTGAATATAAAACAAATGTAATTACAAAGGCAATAAAAATAGCAAAACCAAAAATAAATAAATAAATATTCCTGGAGTTATCGAATGCCCATGCTTGGGAAGAAATTATTTTTTGTGATTAAACAAATATTGAGACAGTAAAATTTATCAGCCAAAACTGCATTACATAATGCCAGAGTTTGATTGACACAAACTCGACATGCACAGTCCAGCACATGGTTTCCAACTCAGAGATACTCTCTCTCTCTCTCTTCAGTTCAAACGTTGCACTTGAAAACACAGAGTGAAATATTAGGAACTTAAAACAATTAAACAAACAGAAAAATTACAAAAAACACTTTACAAATTAATTTGTAATATGTACAATAAAACAGTACTTTTTAATTTACAATTAATGATTACTTTGTATTCTACACTTCCACACTAGCGGCGGGCAAGCCATCTCAAAACTCAGAATAAACTGCTTCCTGCATAGTGCAGCTATCTATTGGCATTTTCCCGTTTGTTAATATTAATGTGCCAACAAAATAAATGAATGAATGAATAAAAACATAAATACAACAATCCTTAACAATAATTGTAGACCATTACAATTAGCTGGCGTTTAGAAATCATACAGAGACAAACAAAACAAACAAAACATTAGGAAACAGACAGAAAAATCTTTGTTGCTGCAGTGTGCCTACAAACATTTTACACCCTTTTGAGAGTTATTTACAATAAAAAGGCTCGTGTGTTGAAAGAAGCAATGTGTATACGCGCGCTGTAGTGGGAAAGATCTGGCAAATGTGAATAGGAATTCTCTCAAACTTACATGAAATGAGACAAAAATGTTACTGCAAATGAAATTTGAGTGATATTTCGAGGCCGATCTTCGTTCAATCAGTCAGACAGAATGAGTAAGTTGTTAACAGTACGGGAAAAAAAATGTGGATTTATGGAATTTCTGTAAATACGAATAAAACTTCGTATTTACAGAAACCAGAACTTGACACTGAAAAGAACGAGGGTTAAACCCGAGGCTCCAGAATGTTCCCATTCCGAGGAAAAGAACGAGGGGCCCGAGCAATAGCAAGTTAAAAAAAGGCAGGTCGCCGCACACTCGTACAAAGGTATGATGTTGTCAGACCTTCGGTTTTCTGAAATTTGAAGGGGCCATTTTAAAAGGACGTTTTCCTGAGGATGCAGTGGGTGAGTGAAGTTTCTGCTTTTTGGATATATTGTGGGCCGTATCCTGCAAGTAGTGCCATAGCAGGCCAACCCGTGGCGAGGGCGGAATAAATTCCTAACCACAAGCCTATCTGCAAAAATTAGTTTAATATCTTGACGTCATGTCGACGTCGTATCAGATATTAAGCTGATAAGAACAGAGTAAAAACTATTTATTGAACATATTTGGTGCCAATTTACATGATATTGGTAGGACCTTGGCGAGAGCTACCAATAACGCACGCAGTGCGGTTTTCGAGGATATCATATATGTACATGTGCGAAGCCAATTTAAATACAAAAGGTATGCTTTGCAACTGAATCATATTTACAGGAGCTATATACAGGACACGAAGTTGAGAGAGATCATTGAGAAGTGAATAATAGAAGTTCGAGTAGGCACTATGGAGCAGCTGGAAAATGGGCAGGTGGGATGGAGCACAACAGATGAAATCAGAAGATTCAGGAGATAGGCATCCGGGCATTAGTTTTCGGCTGCGCGTTCAGTCCAAGGAATTTGACGTTGTCCCGTCAGGTGCTCAATATAGATGTCACGCGAGATACGAATTGTGTCGCTCACTATGAGCCTGCGCATGACGGTGGCGTACTTGTTTGAACAGAGGCGATGGACGATTCTGTCATTCTTCGGGTCCCATGACCCTAAGGCACCAACGACGATGGCCTCAACTTTGACGTCCGCAAAGGTCTCACGAAGGATGTTGGCGACTTCCTCATACTTGGTCTCTTTTTCGCGGCGGGCACGGTCAAAGGACTCAAGTCGGTTGTCAAAAGGGACCGTGATATCGAGAATTAAGGCAGAGTTCCCTTTGGTAAGGACCAGGTCGGGGCGGACAGGTAGAGAATTAATACGTTGGTTTTCACTGTACACATCCCAACGTCCCATGGCCGCCTTCTTAATCCGCTCCACAATGTTGTTGTGGCGGAGTTGGTACAGCCTGCTGTATCTCATACAGTGCTCGATGACGTGAGGGAGCGTCTCATTGGGATGAGCACATCTGCGGCAGCCTTTCGAACCAAGGTTGGAGCGTTTGTTGCCGTTGAGGGGCACCAAGTTCAGACGGGCTCGATGGATGAACCTCCAATCCGCGAACCTCGTGTAGGTCCCCTCACGGAAGAAGTGGTTGCTGGATTTTGAGGCGGCAGCACATTCAATTGCCTTACCCTGGCTCGGGTAAGACTTGAGCTTGTCGGCACGTTGAGATCTTTTGGCACTGCAGAGGCAGCGGAAGATAAAGTGGCGCTTGGAGGCTCCCAGGATGTTACCATCGTAGTGGAGGAAGACAGAGCGGTTATCACCAGAGGACCAGGTGACGCCAAGACGACGGGAGGCAGCACGGGCAGCGGACCAGGTGGAGGAAGATGAGTTGCTTGAGCGGTGGAACTGGCCGTCATCGGAGGCGGACAGGAAGGCAGTCAGGTCGTCGTCGGTAGGAGGTTGGCGGATGCGAGTGCCGACGAACTGAGAGAGGTCTTCCCAGGCAAGAGAGCGCACACAGGGGTCCCGGGAGGTGAGGAGCTTGAACGCTCCGTCAATGCGAGCTATGTCAGAGTCTTCACTCGTCAGCGGGATGCCAAGACAGACAGCTGCAGAGTCACCATACAGGTACTCGTTGGCCGCTTCGGGTGGGATGTTGAGAGTCGACTTCAGAAGAGGGCGCACAAACTCATCAATCCGTCTCCAATCACCTTTCTTATGGCGACGCATCCGCATGTCGAAGACCATGGCAGGGATGATGAACGACTTCATGGCGTCTATCCTCTGCCAGGGAGCAAGCTTGGACGAAAGGATGGTGTTGCAGGCCTGAAGGTAACCGTGGACAAAGTGGAGGTCAGCCGGGAGCTGGAAGCCGATTGGTTTCCCAAGGAAAGATCCTGCAGTCTCATTCTCTAGGTGAGGAAGTGGCACTTCATTGAGAGAGAACCTGGAGGGGCGGGTACCAATGGGCTGACGGCCGGAGATGTGAATGGTCAAACACTTCGCCGGGTTGAAGTGAAGCAATAACCTGGAGGCCATGGTGTGGACGACGTCGATGTGGTCTTGGAGTTCGGCTGGTGAGTTGGCGAGCAGCAGTAGGTCGTCAGCATAGGCGAGAACAGAGTGAAGAGGAGAGGAGGAGTCGACCGCACGGATGAGAGGGTCGATGGCCAAGTTAAAAAGAAGACCACTAAGTGGGCAGCCTTGGCGGACACCACAGACAGAGGGCACGGGATCAGAAACACCATCAGAGCAGAGGTACTGTGTTGAGGCGTCATGGTAAAGATCGCGTACAATATCGGCGAAAGTGGGTCCAGCACCTGAGGCTCTGAGGGCAGAGAGGATGGCCTCGTGTGGGACAGAGCCAAAAGCGTTGGTGAGGTCCAGTGAGGCGAGGCAGATGTCCTTCTTCGAGCGTTGGGCAGTGCGGATGCGCTGTTCGACGACAAAGTTGTGTTCGAAAACACCATCGAAAGGGAGGAATCCTTTTTGCGACGAAGAAAGCACATCGTGTTCAAGGATCCAGGACGTCATGCGACGGGCGAGGCAACCGGTGAAGAGCTTGGCCACGGTGGTGCTGAGGGCTATGGGCCGCCAGTTGTGGACATCAGAGGTGTCTCCATGCTTGTGGATGAGGACGGTGAGTGAGGATTTCCAAGAGTCGGGGATCCTGCGGGCCTTGAGGCAGATGTTGAAGGCGAGCGCGAGGATCTTGCCATCTGGATCCAGAGTCCTCCAGTGATGGTAGGAGAGCCGGTCAGGACCGGGGGCGGAGTTCTCTGCGGCACGGAGACGTGAAGCAACCTCTTCCGGAAGGAACAGGGAGCAGTCAACCTCATGTGGAGCTGGAGGGCGGCAAGCGAAAAGAGAGGAATCAACGGAGCTTTCGCAGGAAGGTGTGAAGTGGGCCGTCACAGAGGCGCAGTCAAGAGGACATCGGGGAGAGTCTCCTTCGAGCAGAAGTCGGACAGCGCGTCGTCGGTTCCTGTAGATGCGTTGGAGAGCTCTTGGGTCCGTGGCACAAGGAGGGCGTGAAGTGGGAGCAGGAGCACGTGAGGTTGCGGCGGGGATCTTCAAGGCGTCCCGGGCAGTGGCAACTAACTCGTCCAAGCACTCCTCTGCAAGCCTCCAGTTACGAGAGGGATCACCACTGAGCAGGGAGACCAATCTGGGGCGTAGAGCAAGGAGTGGCGAGTCGCTGTCGGAAGGCTCCTCATGCAGCGGGGAGTCGACGTCATCAGGGGAAGTACCAGGGGATGAGGCATCAGGATGTAGGCCACTCGGTGGATCGCAATCACGGTGAGCGGAAGCCGGTGGTGGTGGCGGGCTGGAGTTGGAGGTCGACGACCGGGCAGCAGAGCACGGATGAGGCAGCACACTGGCCAAAGGTGGAGAGCTGTCAGGAGTTGGAGGGCGAGGACCTGGGACAGAAACAGGAGCAGGCTAAGCGTCAGGGCGTTGATGAGGGCGGCGGCGTCGGCGCGGACCACTGGTGAGAGGTGGAGCAGGTGCAGAATCACGCTGGCGTTCTCTTCGGTGACGGGCCTGGTGGTTGAGGATACCTCCACGTGTCTGACAGGAAAAGTCACAAGAGCTGCACTTCCATCTGTGAGAGATCCCGGAAGGACGTATGACAGGGCGGTCCTTGAAACAGGAGTGGGTGGAGACCCTAGAAGAGATAAGAGAGTGGCAGTGGGAACACCAGTTCTTGGTAGAGGCGACATCGATCCCATGTGCGTAGTGAAGGTGGCGGCACAACGAGTCACGGAGCTGGGACCACTGCCTTGCGTGGAAGGTACGAGTGCAGCTTGACTCGGTACAGGCTAAGGTATCGGTCACGGGGAAGACGAGATGGACGGTCCTGTCGACGCGGCATGTGGACTCGGGAGCAGGAACAGCAGAGGAGGCACCAGCGGGCGTCATGTCCATTGGAGCAGAAGCGGAGACTGGAGGAGGCAGCGAACTTGGTAGCACGTCATTAGGCATGAGGGAAGGGTCGCCAGGAGGTGATGAGCTGGGTGCAACTGGGGACGGGGAGGCAGCAGGAAAGGATGAATCATCCGTCACGGACTCCTGGAGAGGCAATGGAGCGGTAGAGTCAGAGGAAGAGACTGGGGTCGGCGAAGGCCTAGGAGCAAGCGTGGCATGGCAGGAAGAAGACGAGTCCACGGGAATAAAGCTGAGGTGTACAGTCGGAGGAGATAAGGCAGGTGATGAAGTAGAAGCTTCTGCAAGGGGCATGTCAGGCAGGCATGGCTGGGAGGAACAAGCGTGGCCAGCAGCTGTCTTTGCTCTGGTGTGGTGGCACACAGGCGATTCGTGGTTAGGAGCAGGAGTCTGTACTGGTGCGGCAGGTAACGGAGATGGATGGCTCTGTACGCAGTCAGGACCATGTCGGTCGACGTGTCTCTGGAGCGTTTTCCTTCTGCTGAAGATCCTTCCACAGACATAACACGGGAAGGAGGAGAAGCGTCCGGATCTAGCAGAAGGGTCCCTGTCGTCACGCAGGTAGGCGCGAGAACAGCCAGCAATGGAAGTAGCCTCGGAAGGAGCAGGAGACGAGGATGGAGACTGCAGAGGTGGGCAGGCCATGGAAGGAGGCATCTTTTCTGGGCTATGTGATGAAGGCAGCGTGGAGGTGGCACCAGAGTGGGAGGTGGAAGGTGGCCTAGCAGTGATCCTTGCCAGTAGTTGCTTCAGGTGGCCACTTCTGAGAAGTGGTGGTCCTAATGGAGTGACAGAGGCAGCGATGTGTCGAGAAGGAGTCTTACTCGACGGGCTGTGCAGGACTTCAGGGCGGCGACTATCACAAGGAGGTGGAGACACAATCGGGCACAGCAGAACAGGCGATGTGGGCATCGGAGGCAGGCCAGGAGTGGTCGGCGAAGGGATCCGAGGTGGACGTACCAGCACAGGAAGGCAGGGCGTCGATGGATCAGCAGTGTCAGGAGACCCAGACATTCTGTAATCAGAGGAAGGCAGGCACAGCAGCAGCAAGAAAATAAAAGGGCCTTTTGGTTAGATCAGCGAGAAGACAGGAGGTCAGAGCTTTCGTCCGAGCCAAAGGTAAACCTGGTAGAGAGAGAGAAAAAAAAGAAAAAAAGAAAAAAAAAGGGGGGAGAAAGTTTAACGGATAGCAGAAGGAATGAGGGAAAGAGGTGAGAAGAGAAAGACCAAACCCACCAAAATAGGTGGGAAAGTGGAAACTGAAAAGAAATGAGGGCTCGACGTATGCAAGGATACACTACAAAAGTGCTCCGTGCTACGCAAAGCAAGAGAGTACAGAAAAGAAGCCTTCTCAACACTAAAGCGAGCTGTAACACAGTCGCTATTAGCAAAAGGAAGGCAGAGACAGAAGGGCCCCGCCCACCACTCAGACAAACCGATTGCGGTAAGTCCAGCAGTAACGGAAACAGCCAAAAAAAAACCCTGCACGCTCACAGAGGGGATAGGAAAGGGTTCTGTTGAACGCAAGTAAAGAACGTATTCGAACCATCAAGCGTCAACAGGAAGAAGAGAAAAAGCAAAACTTACCCAAGGTTCACCCCGGCTCCGCCCTCAAAGCGAGGTTTCTACACCTTCAGCATATCCACCACTGTAAAAATAGAAAAAAATTACGTGGGCAAATTAAGCTGATAAGAACAGATACTACACTTTGATCTTAGCCAAAAGGCCGAGAAGCGATGCAGAATTCTGTGGCGTGATGAATTCACTTTCAATTTTTCATATTTCAAAAGTCCTGAGCATTCGTGCAGGGGAGAAGGGGGTGCAGAAGACTCAGGTTAGCGAGTGCTGCTTGGGGGCTTTTTATGATATGTCGTTATTTCATCCTCCTCCTATGTTACAAAAAAAGAGGTGTACAAGGATGACCAATTTCTGTCTAGTCAAGTGCATCATTTTGCGGTTTTTTCTAATGTTCCCATTCTGGAGGCGTCAGTCCCCTCCTCCTTGGGCGGGGCTAGATTTAAAAAGCCAAGGACGTCAAAAGTTCATTTCATTCAAGATTCAATTGCAAATTTTATTCTTACTACAGCAAATGAACCACAATGCTGAAATATCCTCACAGATATTTCTACAATATCGCAATAACTTATAGTAGTTATATTGGACGTTTTACGGAAACGTTGGCCGGAACAAAATTCAAAGTAGAAAAAGTTAATCCGATCTCAACGCGAAATCGCTACAGTCAATAACAGCAGTAAGTAAACAACTGAATTCCGGTGTTTTCCTCCAGCTTTTATAAGCTTATGCACCATGCAACATAATATTCTCGTATTTTCTCAATTTTTTTTCAGATGGGAAAAGAGGACAATGAAATATTCATGAAAGTGTTCATTTCTCTGGAGTAGCTTCCTCCTCCAAAAAATCTCATTCTTCACTGCAGGTGAATATAAAACAAATGTAATTACAAAGGCAATAAAAATAGCAAAACCAAAAATAAATAAATAAATATTCCTGGAGTTATCGAATGCCCATGCTTGGGAAGAAATTATTTTTTGTGATTAAACAAATATTGAGACAGTAAAATTTATCAGCCAAAACTGCATTACATAATGCCAGAGTTTGATTGACACAAACTCGACATGCACAGTCCAGCACATGGTTTCCAACTCAGAGATACTCTCTCTCTCTCTCTTCAGTTCAAACGTTGCACTTGAAAACACAGAGTGAAATATTAGGAACTTAAAACAATTAAACAAACAGAAAAATTACAAAAAACACTTTACAAATTAATTTGTAATATGTACAATAAAACAGTACTTTTTAATTTACAATTAATGATTACTTTGTATTCTACACTTCCACACTAGCGGCGGGCAAGCCATCTCAAAACTCAGAATAAACTGCTTCCTGCATAGTGCAGCTATCTATTGGCATTTTCCCGTTTGTTAATATTAATGTGCCAACAAAATAAATGAATGAATGAATAAAAACATAAATACAACAATCCTTAACAATAATTGTAGACCATTACAATTAGCTGGCGTTTAGAAATCATACAGAGAATCAAAACAAAACATTAGGATACAGACAGAAAAATCTTTGTTGCTGCAGTGTGCCTACAAACATTTTACACCCTTTTGAGAGTTATTTACAATAAAAAGGCTCGTGTGTTGAAAGAAGCAATGTGTATACGCGCGCTGTAGTGGGAAAGATCTGGCAAATGTGAATAGGAATTCTCTCAAACTTACATGAAATGAGACAAAAATGTTACTGCAAATGAAATTTGAGTGATATTTCGAGGCCGATCTTCGTTCAATCAGTCAGACAGAATGAGTAAGTTGTTAACAGTACGGGAAAAAAAATGTGGATTTTATGGAATTTCTGTAAATACGAATAAAACTTCGTATTTACAGAAACCAGAACTTGACACTGAAAAGAACGAGGGTTAAACCCGAGGCTCCAGAATGTTCCCATTCCGAGGAAAAGAACGAGGGGCCCGAGCAATAGCAAGTTAAAAAAAGGCAGGTCGCCGCACACTCGTACAAAGGTATGATGTTGTCAGACCTTCGGTTTTCTGAAATTTGAAGGGGCCATTTTAAAAGGACGTTTTCCTGAGGATGCAGTGGGTGAGTGAAGTTTCTGCTTTTTGGATATATTGTGGGCCGTATCCTGCAAGTAGTGCCATAGCAGGCCAACCCGTGGCGAGGGCGGAATAAATTCCTAACCACAAGCCTATCTGCAAAAATTAGTTTAACATCTTGACGTCATGTCGACGTCGTATCAGATATTAAGCTGATAAGAACAGAGTAAAAACTATTTATTGAACATATTTGGTGCCAATTTACATGATATTGGTAGGACCTTGGCGAGAGCTACCAATAACGCACGCAGTGCGGTTTTCGAGGATATCATATATGTACATGTGCGAAGCCAATTTAAATACAAAAGGTATGCTGTGCAACTGAATCATATTTACAGGAGCTATATACAGGACACGAAGTTGAGAGAGATCATTGAGAAGTGAATAATAGAAGTTCGAGTAGGCACTATGGAGCAGCTGGAAAATGGGCAGGTGGGATGGAGCACAACAGATGAAATCAGAAGATTCAGGAGATAGGCATCCGGGCATTAGTTTTCGGCTGCGCGTTCAGTCCAAGGAATTTGACGTTGTCCCGTCAGGTGCTCAATATAGATGTCACGCGAGATACGAATTGTGTCGCTCACTATGAGCCTGCGCATGACGGTGGCGTACTTGTTTGAACAGAGGCGATGGACGATTCTGTCATTCTTCGGGTCCCATGACCCTAAGGCACCAACGACGATGGCCTCAACTTTGACGTCCGCAAAGGTCTCACGAAGGATGTTGGCGACTTCCTCATACTTGGTCTCTTTTTCGCGGCGGGCACGGTCAAAGGACTCAAGTCGGTTGTCAAAAGGGACCGTGATATCGAGAATTAAGGCAGAGTTCCCTTTGGTAAGGACCACGTCGAGGCGGACAGGTAGAGAATTAATACGTTGGTTTTCACTGTACACATCCCAACGTCCCATGGCCGCCTTCTTAATCCGCTCCACAATGTTGTTGTGGCGGAGTTGGTACAGCCTGCTGTATCTCATACAGTGCTCGATGACGTGAGGGAGCGTCTCATTGGGATGAGCACATCTGCGGCAGCCTTTCGAACCAAGGTTGGAGCGTTTGTTGCCGTTGAGGGGCACCAAGTTCAGACGGGCTCGATGGATGAACCTCCAATCCGCGAACCTGGTGTAGGTCCCCTCACGGAAGAAGTGGTTGCTGGATTTTGAGGCGGCAGCACATTCAATTGCCTTACCCTGGCTCGGGTAAGACTTGAGCTTGTCGGCACGTTGAGATCTTTTGGCACTGCAGAGGCAGCGGAAGATAAAGTGGCGCTTGGAGGCTCCCAGGATGTTACCATCGTAGTGGAGGAAGACAGAGCGGTTATCACCAGAGGACCAGGTGACGCCAAGACGACGGGAGGCAGCACGGGCAGCGGACCAGGTGGAGGAAGATGAGTTGCTTGAGCGGTGGAACTGGCCGTCATCGGAGGCGGACAGGAAGGCAGTCAGGTCGTCGTCGGTAGGAGGTTGGCGGATGCGAGTGCCGACGAACTGAGAGAGGTCTTCCCAGGCAAGAGAGCGCACACAGGGGTCCCGGGAGGTGAGGAGCTTGAACGCTCCGTCAATGCGAGCTATGTCAGAGTCTTCACTCGTCAGCGGGATGCCAAGACAGACAGCTGCAGAGTCACCATACAGGTACTCGTTGGCCGCTTCGGGTGGGATGTTGAGAGTCGACTTCAGAAGAGGGCGCACAAACTCATCAATCCGTCTCCAATCACCTTTCTTATGGCGACGCATCCGCATGTCGAAGACCATGGCAGGGATGATGAACGACTTCATGGCGTCTATCCTCTGCCAGGGAGCAAGCTTGGACGAAAGGATGGTGTTGCAGGCCTGAAGGTAACCGTGGACAAAGTGGAGGTCAGCCGGGAGCTGGAAGCCGATTGGTTTCCCAAGGAAAGATCCTGCAGTCTCATTCTCTAGGTGAGGAAGTGGCACTTCATTGAGAGAGAACCTGGAGGGGCGGGTACCAATGGGCTGACGGCCGGAGATGTGAATGGTCAAACACTTCGACGGGTTGAAGTGAAGCAATAACTTGGAGGCCATGGTGTGGACGACGTCGATGTGGTCTTGGAGTTCGGCTGGTGAGTTGGCGAGCAGCAGTAGGTCGTCAGCATAGGCGAGAACAGAGTGAAGAGGAGAGGAGGAGTCGACCGCACGGATGAGAGGGTCGATGGCCAAGTTAAAAAGAAGACCACTAAGTGGGCAGCCTTGGCGGACACCACAGACAGAGGGCACGGGATCAGAAACACCATCAGAGCAGAGGTACTGTGTTGAGGCGTCATGGTAAAGATCGCGTACAATATCGGCGAAAGTGGGTCCAGCACCTGAGGCTCTGAGGGCAGAGAGGATGGCCTCGTGTGGGACAGAGCCAAAAGCGTTGGTGAGGTCCAGTGAGGCGAGGCAGATGTCCTTCTTCGAGCGTTGGGCAATGCGGATGCGCTGTTCGACGACAAAGTTGTGTTCGAAAACACCATCGAAAGGGAGGAATCCTTTTTGCGACGAAGAAAGCACATCGTGTTCAAGGATCCAGGACGTCATGCGACGGGCGAGGCAACCGGTGAAGAGCTTGGCCACGGTGGTGCTGAGGGCTATGGGCCGCCAGTTGTGGACATCAGAGGTGTCTCCATGCTTGTGGATGAGGACGGTGAGTGAGGATTTCCAAGAGTCGGGGATCCTGCGGGCCTTGAGGCAGATGTTGAAGGCGAGCGCGAGGATCTTGCCATCTGGATCCAGAGTCCTCCAGTGATGGTAGGAGAGCCGGTCAGGACCGGGGGCGGAGTTCTCTGCGGCACGGAGACGTGAAGCAACCTCTTCCGGAAGGAACAGGGAGCAGTCAACCTCATGTGGAGCTGGAGGGCGGCAAGCGAAAAGAGAGGAATCAACGGAGCTTTCGCAGGAAGGTGTGAAGTGGGCCGTCACAGAGGCGCAGTCAAGAGGACATCGGGGAGAGTCTCCTTCGAGCAGAAGTCGGACAGCGCGTCGTCGGTTCCTGTAGATGCGTTGGAGAGCTCTTGGGTCCGTGGCACAAGGAGGGCGTGAAGTGGGAGCAGGAGCACGTGAGGTTGCGGCGGGGATCTTCAAGGCGTCCCGGGCAGTGGCAACTAACTCGTCCAAGCACTCCTCTGCAAGCCTCCAGTTACGAGAGGGATCACCACTGAGCAGGGAGACCAATCTGGGGCGTAGAGCAAGGAGTGGCGAGTCGCTGTCGGAAGGCTCCTCATGCAGCGGGGAGTCGACGTCATCAGGGGAAGTACCAGGGGATGAGGCATCAGGATGTAGGCCACTCGGTGGATCGCAATCACGGTGAGCGGAAGCCGGTGGTGGTGGCGGGCTGGAGTTGGAGGTCGACGACCGGGCAGCAGAGCACGGATGAGGCAGCACACTGGCCAAAGGTGGAGAGCTGTCAGGAGTTGGAGGGCGAGGACCTGGGACAGAAACAGGAGCAGGCTAAGCGTCAGGGCGTTGATGAGGGCGGCGGCGTCGGCGCGGACCACTGGTGAGAGGTGGAGCAGGTGCAGAATCACGCTGGCGTTCTCTTCGGTGACGGGCCTGGTGGTTGAGGATACCTCCACGTGTCTGACAGGAAAAGTCACAAGAGCTGCACTTCCATCTGTGAGAGATCCCGGAAGGACGTATGACAGGGCGGTCCTTGAAACAGGAGTGGGTGGAGACCCTAGAAGAGATAAGAGAGTGGCAGTGGGAACACCAGTTCTTGGTAGAGGCGACATCGATCCCATGTGCGTAGTGAAGGTGGCGGCACAACGAGTCACGGAGCTGGGACCACTGCCTTGCGTGGAAGGTACGAGTGCAGCTTGACTCGGTACAGGCTAAGGTATCGGTCACGGGGAAGACGAGATGGACGGTCCTGTCGACGCGGCATGTGGACTCGGGAGCAGGAACAGCAGAGGAGGCACCAGCGGGCGTCATGTCCATTGGAGCAGAAGCGGAGACTGGAGGAGGCAGGGAACTTGGTAGCACGTCATTAGGCATGAGGGAAGGGTCGCCAGGAGGTGATGAGCTGGGTGCAACTGGGGACGGGGAGGCAGCAGGAAAGGATGAATCATCCGTCACGGACTCCTGGAGAGGCAATGGAGCGGTAGAGTCAGAGGAAGAGACTGGGGTCGGCGAAGGCCTAGGAGCAAGCGTGGCATGGCAGGAAGAAGACGAGTCCACGGGAATAAAGCTGAGGTGTACAGTCGGAGGAGATAAGGCAGGTGATGAAGTAGAAGCTTCTGCAAGGGGCATGTCAGGCAGGCATGGCTGGGAGGAACAAGCGTGGCCAGCAGCTGTCTTTGCTCTGGTTTGGTGGCACACAGGCGATTCGTGGTTAGGAGCAGGAGTCTGTACTGGTGCGGCAGGTAACGGAGATGGATGGCTCTGTACGCAGTCAGGACCATGTCGGTCGACGTGTCTCTGGAGCGTTTTCCTTCTGCTGAAGATCCTTCCACAGACATAACACGGGAAGGAGGAGAAGCGTCCGGATCTAGCAGAAGGGTCCCTGTCGTCACGCAGGTAGGCGCGAGAACAGCCAGCAATGGAAGTAGCCTCGGAAGGAGCAGGAGACGAGGATGGAGACTGCAGAGGTGGGCAGGCCATGGAAGGAGGCATCTTTTCTGGGCTATGTGATGAAGGCAGCGTGGAGGTGGCACCAGAGTGGGAGGTGGAAGGTGGCCTAGCAGTGATCCTTGCCAGTAGTTGCTTCAGGTGGCCACTTCTGAGATGTGGTGGTCCTAATGGAGTGACAGAGGCAGCGATGTGTCGAGAAGGAGTCTTACTCGACGGGCTGTGCAGGACTTCAGGGCGGCGACTATCACAAGGAGGTGGAGACACAATCGGGCACAGCAGAACAGGCGATGTGGGCATCGGAGGCAGGCCAGGAGTGGTCGGCGAAGGGATCCGAGGTGGACGTACCAGCACAGGAAGGCAGGGCGTCGATGGATCAGCAGTGTCAGGAGACCCAGACATTCTGTAATCAGAGGAAGGCAGGCACAGCAGCAGCAAGAAAATAAAAGGGCCTTTTGGTTAGATCAGCGAGAAGACAGGAGGTCAGAGCTTTCGTCCGAGCCAAAGGTAAACCTGGTAGAGAGAGAGAAAAAAAAGAAAAAAGGGGGGGGAGAAAGTTTAACGGATAGCAGAAGGAATGAGGGAAAGAGGTGAGAAGAGAAAGACCAAACCCACCAAAATAGGTGGGAAAGTGGAAACTGAAAAGAAATGAGGGCTCGACGTATGCAAGGATACACTACAAAAGTGCTCCGTGCTACGCAAAGCAAGAGAGTACAGAAAAGAAGCCTTCTCAACACTAAAGCGAGCTGTAACACAGTCGCTATTAGCAAAAGGAAGGCAGAGACAGAAGGGCCCCGCCCACCACTCAGACAAACCGATTGCGGTAAGTCCAGCAGTAACGGAAACAGCCAAAAAAAAACCCTGCACGCTCACAGGGGGGGATAGGAAAGGGTTCTGTTGAACGCAAGTAAAGAACGTATTCGAACCATCAAGCGTCAACAGGAAGAAGAGAAAAAGCAAAACTTACCCAAGGTTCACCCCGTCTCCGCCCTCCAAGCGAGGTTTCTACACCTTCAGCATATCCACCACTGTAAAAATAGAAAAAAATTACGTGGGCAAATTAAGCTGATAAGAACAGATACTACACTTTGATCTTAGCCAAAAGGCCGAGAAGCGATGCAGAATTCTGTGGCGTGATGAATTCACTTTCAATTTTTCATATTTCAAAAGTCCTGAGCATTCGTGCAGGGGAGAAGGGGGTGCAGAAGACTCAGGTTAGCGAGTGCTGCTTGGGGGCTTTTTATGATATGTCGTTATTTCATCCTCCTCCTATGTTACAAAAAAGAGGTGTACAAGGATGACCAATTTCTGTCTAGTCAAGTGCATCATTTTGCGGTTTTTTCTAATGTTCCCATTCTGGAGGCGTCAGTCCCCTCCTCCTTGGGCGGGGCTAGTTTTAAAAAGCCAAGGACGTCAAAAGTTCATTTCATTCAAGATTCAATTGCAAATTTTATTCTTACTACAGCAAATGAACCACAATGCTGAAATATCCTCACAGATATTTCTACAATATCGCAATAACTTACAGTAGTTATATTGGACGTTTTACGGAAACGTTGGCCGGAACAAAATTCAAAGTAGAAAAAGTTAATCCGATCTCAACGCGAAATCGCTACAGTCAATAACAGCAGTAAGTAAACAACTGAATTCCGGTGTTTTCCTCCAGCTTTTATAAGCTTATGCACCATGCAACATAATATTCTCGTATTTTCTCAATTTTTTTTCAGATGGGAAAAGAGGACAATGAAATATTCATGAAAGTGTTCATTTCTCTGGAGTAGCTTCCTCCTCCAAAAAATCTCATTCTTCACTGCAGGTGAATATAAAACAAATGTAATTAAAAAGGCAATAAAAATAGCAAAACCAAAAATAAATAAATAAATATTCCTGGAGTTATCGAATGCCCATGCTTGGGAAGAAATTATTTTTTGTGATTAAACAAATATTGAGACAGTAAAATTTATCAGCTAAAACTGCATTACATAATGCCCGAGTTTGATTGACACAAACTCGACATGCACAGTCCAGCACATGGTTTCCAACTCAGAGATACTCTCTCTCTTCAGTTCAAACGTTGCACTTGAAAACACAGAGTGAAATATTAGGAACTTAAAACAATTAAACAAACAGAAAAATTACAAAAAACACTTTACAAATTAATTTGTAATATGTACAATAAAACAGTACTTTTTAATTTACAATTAATGATTACTTTGTATTCTACACTTCCACACTAGCGGCGGGCAAGCCATCTCAAAACTCAGAATAAACTGCTTCCTGCATAGTGCAGCTATCTATTGGCATTTTCCCGTTTGTTAATATTAATGTGCCAACAAAATAAATGAATGAATGAATAAAAACATAAATACAACAATCCTTAACAATAATTGTAGACCATTACAATTAGCTGGCGTTTAGAAATCATACAGAGAATCAAAACAAAACATTAGGAAACAGACAGAAAAATCTTTGTTGCTGCAGTGTGCCTACAAACATTTTACACCCTTTTGAGAGTTATTTACAATAAAAAGGCTCGTGTGTTGAAAGAAGCAATGTGTATACGCGCGCTGTAGTGGGAAAGATCTGGCAAATGTGAATAGGAATTCTCTCAAACTTACATGAAATGAGACAAAAATGTTACTGCAAATGAAATTTGAGTGATATTTCGAGGCCGATCTTCGTTCAATCAGTCAGACAGAATGAGTAAGTTGTTAACAGTACGGGAAAAAAAATGTGGATTTTATGGAATTTCTGTAAATACGAATAAAACTTCGTATTTACAGAAACCAGAACTTGACACTGAAAAGAACGAGGGTTAAACCCGAGGCTCCAGAATGTTCCCATTCCGAGGAAAAGAACGAGGGGCCCGAGCAATAGCAAGTTAAAAAAAGGCAGGTCGCCGCACACTCGTACAAATGTATGATGTTGTCAGACCTTCGGTTTTCTGAAATTTGAAGGGGCCATTTTAAAAGGACGTTTTCCTGAGGATGCAGTGGGTGAGTGAAGTTTCTGCTTTTTGGATATATTGTGGGCCGTATCCTGCAAGTAGTGCCATAGCAGGCCAACCCGTGGCGAGGGCGGAATAAATTCCTAACCACAAGCCTATCTGCAAAAATTAGTTTAATATCTTGACGTCATGTCGACGTCGTATCAGATATTAAGCTGATAAGAACAGAGTAAAAACTATTTATTGAACATATTTGGTGCCAATTTACATGATATTGGTAGGACCTTGGCGAGAGCTACCAATAACGCACGCAGTGCGGTTTTCGAGGATATCATATATGTACATGTGCGAAGCCAATTTAAATACAAAAGGTATGCTGTGCAACTGAATCATATTTACAGGAGCTATATACAGGACACGAAGTTGAGAGAGATCATTGAGAAGTGAATAATAGAAGTTCGACTAGGCACTTTGGAGCAGCTGGAAAATGGGCAGGTGGGATGGAGCACAACAGATGAAATCAGAAGATTCAGGAGATAGGCATCCGGGCATTAGTTTTCGGCTGCGCGTTCAGTCCAAGGAATTTGACGTTGTCCCGTCAGGTGCTCAATATAGATGTCACGCGAGATACGAATTGTGTCGCTCACTATGAGCCTGCGCATGACGGTGGCGTACTTGTTTGAACAGAGGCGATGGACGATTCTGTCATTCTTTGGGTCCCATGACCCTAAGGCACCAACGACGATAGCCTCAACTTTGACGTCCGTAAAGGTCTCACGAAGGATGTTGGCGACTTCCTCATACTTGGTCTCTTTTTCGCGGCGGGCACGGTCAAAGGACTCAAGTCGGTTGTCAAAAGGGACCGTGATATCGAGAATTAAGGCAGAGTTCCCTTTGGTAAGGACCAGGTCGGGGCGGACAGGTAGAGAATTAATACGTTGGTTTTCACTGTACACATCCCAACGTCCCATGGCCGCCTTCTTAATCCGCTCCACAATGTTGTTGTGGCGGAGTTGGTACAGCCTGCTGTATCTCATACAGTGCTCGATGACGTGAGGGAGCGTCTCATTGGGATGAGCACATCTGCGGCAGCCTTTCGAACCAGGGTTGGAGCGTTTGTTGCCGTTGAGGGGCACCAAGTTCAGACGGGCTCGATGGATGAACCTCCAATCCGCGAACCTGGTGTAGGTCCCCTCACGGAAGAAGTGGTTGCTGGATTTTGAGGCGGCAGCACATTCAATTGCCTTACCCTGGCTCGGGTAAGACTTGAGCTTGTCGGCACGTTGAGATCTTTTGGCACTGCAGAGGCAGCGGAAGATAAAGTGGCGCTTGGAGGCTCCCAGGATGTTACCATCGTAGTGGAGGAAGACAGAGCGGTTATCACCAGAGGACCAGGTGACGCCAAGACGACGGGAGGCAGCACGGGCAGCGGACCAGGTGGAGGAAGATGAGTTGCTTGAGCGGTGGAACTGGCCGTCATCGGAGGCGGACAGGAAGGCAGTCAGGTCGTCGTCGGTAGGAGGTTGGCGGATGCGAGTGCCGACGAACTGAGAGAGGTCTTCCCAGGCAAGAGAGCGCACACAGGGGTCCCGGGAGGTGAGGAGCTTGAACGCTCCGTCAATGCGAGCTATGTCAGAGTCTTCACTCGTCAGCGGGATGCCAAGACAGACAGCTGCAGAGTCACCATACAGGTACTCGTTGGCCGCTTCGGGTGGGATGTTGAGAGTCGACTTCAGAAGAGGGCGCACAAACTCATCAATCCGTCTCCAATCACCTTTCTTATGGCGACGCATCCGCATGTCGAAGACCATGGCAGGGATGATGAACGACTTCATGGCGTCTATCCTCTGCCAGGGAGCAAGCTTGGACGAAAGGATGGTGTTGCAGGCCTGAAGGTAACCGTGGACAAAGTGGAGGTCAGCCGGGAGCTGGAAGCCGATTGGTTTCCCAAGGAAAGATCCTGCAGTCTCATTCTCTAGGTGAGGAAGTGGCACTTCATTGAGAGAGAACCTGGAGGGGCGGGTACCAATGGGCTGACGGCCGGAGATGTGAATGGTCAAACACTTCGCCGGGTTGAAGTGAAGCAATAACTTGGAGGCCATGGTGTGGACGACGTCGATGTGGTCTTGGAGTTCGGCTGGTGAGTTGGCGAGCAGCAGTAGGTCGTCAGCATAGGCGAGAACAGAGTGAAGAGGAGAGGAGGAGTCGACCGCACGGATAAGAGGGTCGATGGCCAAGTTAAAAAGAAGACCACTAAGTGGGCAGCCTTGGCGGACACCACAGACAGAGGGCACGGGATCAGAAACACCATCAGAGCAGAGGTACTGTGTTGAGGCGTCATGGTAAAGATCGCGTACAATATCGGCGAAAGTGGGTCCAGCACCTGAGGCTCTGAGGGCAGAGAGGATGGCCTCGTGTGGGACAGAGCCAAAAGCGTTGGTGAGGTCCAGTGAGGCGAGGCAGATGTCCTTCTTCGAGCGTTGGGCAATGCGGATGCGCTGTTCGACGACAAAGTTGTGTTCGAAAACACCATCGAAAGGGAGGAATCCTTTTTGCGACGAAGAAAGCACATCGTGTTCAAGGATCCAGGACGTCATGCGACGGGCGAGGCAACCGGTGAAGAGCTTGGCCACGGTGGTGCTGATGGCTATGGACCGCCAGTTGTGGACATCAGAGGTGTCTCCATGCTTGTGGATGAGGACGGTGAGTGAGGATTTCCAAGAGTCGGGGATCCTGCGGGCCTTGAGGCAGATGTTGAAGGCGAGCGCGAGGATCTTGCCATCTGGATCCAGAGTCCTCCAGTGATGGTAGGAGAGCCGGTCAGGACCGGGGGCGGAGTTCTCTGCGGCACGGAGACGTGAAGCAACCTCTTCCGGAAGGAACAGGGAGCAGTCAACCTCATGTGGAGCTGGAGGGCGGCAAGCGAAAAGAGAGGAATCAACGGAGCTTTCGCAGGAAGGTGTGAAGTGGGCCGTCACAGAGGCGCAGTCAAGAGGACATCGGGGAGAGTCTACTTCGAGCAGAAGTCGGACAGCGCGTCGTCGGTTCCTGTAGATGCGTTGGAGAGCTCTTGGGTCCGTGGCACAAGGAGGGCGTGAAGTGGGAGCAGGAGCACGTGAGGTTGCGGCGGGGATCTTCAAGGCGTCCCGGGCAGTGGCAACTAACTCGTCCAAGCACTCCTCTGCAAGCCTCCAGTTACGAGAGGGATCACCACTGAGCAGGGAGACCAATCTGGGGCGTAGAGCAAGGAGTGGCGAGTCGCTGTCGGAAGGCTCCTCATGCAGCGGGGAGTCGACGTCATCAGGGGAAGTACCAGGGGATGAGGCATCAGGATGTAGGCCACTCGGTGGATCGCAATCACGGTGAGCGGAAGCCGGTGGTGGTGGCGGGCTGGAGTTGGAGGTCGACGACCGGGCAGCAGAGCACGGATGAGGCAGCACACTGGCCAAAGGTGGAGAGCTGTCAGGAGTTGGAGGGCGAGGACCTGGGACAGAAACAGGAGCAGGCTAAGCGTCAGGGCGTTGATGAGGGCGGCGGCGTCGGCGCGGACCACTGGTGAGAGGTGGAGCAGGTGCAGAATCACGCTGGCGTTCTCTTCGGTCACGGGCCTGGTGGTTGAGGATACCTCCACGTGTCTGACTGGAAAAGTCACAAGAGCTGCACTTCCATCTGTGAGAGATCCCGGAAGGACGTATGACAGGGCGGTCCTTGAAACAGGAGTGGGTGGAGACCCTAGAAGAGATAAGAGAGTGGCAGTGGGAACACCAGTTCTTGGTAGAGGCGACATCGATCCCATGTGCGGAGTGAAGGTGGCGGCACAACGAGTCACGGAGCTGGGACCACTGCCTTGCGTGGAAGGTACGAGTGCAGCTTGACTCGGTACAGGCTAAGGTATCGGTCACGGGCAAGACGAGATGGACGGTCCTGTCGACGCGGCATGTGGACTCGGGAGCAGGAACAGCAGAGGAGGCACCAGCGGGCGTCATGTCCATTGGAGCAGAAGTGGAGACTGGAGGAGGCAGCGAACTTGGTAGCACGTCATTAGGCATGAGGGAAGGGTCGCCAGGAGGTGATGAGCTGGGTGCAACTGGGGACGGGGAGGCAGCAGGAAAGGATGAATCATCCGTCACGGACTCCTGGAGAGGCAATGGAGCGGTAGAGTCAGAGGAAGAGACTGGGGTCGGCGAAGGCCTAGGAGCAAGCGTGGCATGGCAGGAAGAAGACGAGTCCACGGGAATAAAGCTGAGGTGTACAGTCGGAGGAGATAAGGCAGGTGATGAAGTAGAAGCTTCTGCAAGGGGCATGTCAGGCAGGCATGGCTGGGAGGAACAAGCGTGGCCAGCAGCTGTCTTTGCTCTGGTGTGGTGGCACACAGGCGATTCGTGGTTAGGAGCAGGAGTCTGTACTGGTGCGGCAGGTAACGGAGATGGATGGCTCTGTACGCAGTCAGGACCATGTCGGTCGACGTGTCTCTGGAGCGTTTTCCTTCTGCTGAAGATCCTTCCACAGACATAACACGGGAAGGAGGAGAAGCGTCCGGATCTAGCAGAAGGGTCCCTGTCGTCACGCAGGTAGGCGCGAGAACAGCCAGCAATGGAAGTAGCCTCGGAAGGAGCAGGAGACGAGGATGGAGACTGCAGAGGTGGGCAGGCCATGGAAGGAGGCATCTTTTCTGGGCTATGTGATGAAGGCAGCGTGGAGGTGGCACCAGAGTGGGAGGTGGAAGGTGGCCTAGCAGTGATCCTTGCCAGTAGTTGCTTCAGGTGGCCACTTCTGAGAAGTGGTGGTCCTAATGGAGTGACAGAGGCAGCGATGTGTCGAGAAGGAGTCTTACTCGACGGGCTGTGCAGGACTTCAGGGCGGCGACTATCACAAGGAGGTGGAGACACAATCGGGCACAGCAGAACAGGCGATGTGGGCATCGGAGGCAGGCCAGGAGTGGTCGGCGAAGGGATCCGAGGTGGACGTACCAGCACAGGAAGGCAGGGCGTCGATGGATCAGCAGTGTCAGGAGACCCAGACATTCTGTAATCAGAGGAAGGCAGGCACAGCAGCAGCAAGAAAATAAAAGGGCCTTTTGGTTAGATCAGCGAGAAGACAGGAGGTCAGAGCTTTCGTCCGAGCCAAAGGTAAACCTGGTAGAGAGAGAGAAAAAAAAGAAAAAAAGGGGGGGAGAAAGTTTAACGGATAGCAGAAGGAATGAGGGAAAGAGGTGAGAAGAGAAAGACCAAACCCACCAAAATAGGTGGGAAAGTGGAAACTGAAAAGAAATGAGGGCTCGACGTATGCAAGGATACACTACAAAAGTGCTCCGTGCTACGCAAAGCAAGAGAGTACAGAAAAGAAGCCTTCTCAACACTAAAGCGAGCTGTAACACAGTCGCTATTAGCAAAAGGAAGGCAGAGACAGAAGGGCCCCGCCCACCACTCAGACAAACCGATTGCGGTAAGTCCAGCAGTAACGGAAACAGCCAAAAAAAAAACCCTGCACGCTCACAGGGGGGGATAGGAAAGGGTTCTGTTGAACGCAAGTAAAGAACGTATTCGAACCATCAAGCGTCAACAGGAAGAAGAGAAAAAGCAAAACTTACCCAAGGTTCCCCCCGGCTCCGCCCTCCAAGCGAGGTTTCTACACCTTCAGCATATCCACCACTGTAAAAATAGAAAAAAATTACGTGGGCAAATTAAGCTGATAAGAACAGATTCTTTATTTAAAATATTCCATGCCATTTTACACAGCATTGATCTGATCATGGCGTGTCAGACAATGACGCACGCAGTGCGATTTTCGTTATTAATAAATAATATAAAGAATTTCGACAAAAAGATAAAACAATGAAGACGTAACAATATAATTTCTTTAACGTTATTTACAATAAAATATTTAGCATTATGTACATCACTGGTTGTTTTGATTGTTTTGGCGTGTGCCTGTTAAATGTTCGATATAAATGTCTCTCGATGCCCGGATGGTTTCGCTAACAATAAGTTTGCGCATTAAGTTTGCATACTTATTTGTGCAGAGACGTCTCACAACTCTGTCATTTGCCGGATCCCATGATCCTAGAGCACCAACAACAATGGCCTCGGTACGAACATTTCTAAACTTTCTTCTTAGAAGGTCGGCAACAGGACGATATTTGGTCTCCTTCTCAGTTCTTGCATGTTGAAAAGAGGCGAGTCGATTCTCAAAGGCGACGGTCACATCAATAATGAGGCAAGAGTCGTCTTTGGAAAGGACAAGATCGGGTCTCAGGGAAGATCCTTCAATAGCCAGATTCTCAGAAAGGACGTTCCAGCGACCAGAAGCAGCATCCTTTAACCTCTTGACGATGGAATTGTGCCTGTTCTGGTAGAGCCGCGAATACTTCATGCAATGACAGATTACATGAGGCAGAGTCTCCTCTGGAAAGGGGCAGCGACGACATGCACGGCGAGTGCGATCCCATGGTTTGGAGGCGTTCAGTGGCACGAGGTTGAGGCGGGCGCGGTGGATAAAGCGCCAGTCGGCAAAGCGAATGAACGATCCCTCATGGAAGAAGTGTGAGCTTGCACGTGCAGCCGAAACGCATTCCATGGATTTTCCTTGACTTGGGAGATTCACCAAATCTTGGAGCCTGCAAGATCTTCTAAGGTGACGAAAGGATTTGAAAATAGAGTTCCTGTTGCTAGGAAAGATGGTAGAATTCCCACAGGAGATGGAAGGGCAGCCGTCGTTGTCAAAGCTCCAGGAGATGTTAAGGCGGCGAGAGGCAGCGCGGGCAGCAGACCATAGTGAAGAGGTGGGGTTGCTGGTGGCGGCGAATGGTCCCTCATCCGATGCAGAAAGGAACTGGCTGACGATAGAAGGAGATGGAGACAGCTGGATCCGAGCGCGAATGTATCCACAAAGATCATCCCAAGCAAGCTTGCGAACGAGTGGGTCCCTAGATGTTAGGAGCTTAAACGCACCGTCCACAGCAGCAATGTCGGAGTCTTCGGCGGCAAGAGGGACACCGAAGGAACCTTTCCCGGAGAGGCCGTAGAGATAGTTATTGGAGGCTTCTGGGGGGAGGTTCAGGGTCCTTTTAATGGCAGGCTTGAGGAGATCGTCGATCTTTTTCCAGTCAGTTTTGGAGAACTGAGACGTCCTCATGTGAAACAGGAGCGACGGGAAGAAGAAGGTCTTAAGAGCATCAATCCGTTGCCAGGGTGCCAGCTTAGATTCAGAAATACACTTGGCCAGTGACAAGAAGTCGCGGAGTTGGGCACGTGCAGGCGGGAGGTTGAAGCCAATGGGCTTACCAAGAAACTTGAAGAATTCACCCTCTTTAAGTGCAGGAATTGGAACTTCAGAGATGTAGAAGGCAGTCGGAAGAACACGGGAGGAGCGAACAGCAGAGAAATGGAAGGAGCGGCACTTCTTGGGGTTCAGCAAGAGATTGAGCCTGGAACATGCATCTTGGACCCGGAGGAGGTCATGCTGGAGTGCTTCAGGAGAAGGCGCCAACAGGAGGAGGTCATCAGCATAGGCCAGAATCTTTGGAACCGGAGACATCGATTCAACACAGCGAAGGACGGGGTCGATGACAAGGTTGAATAGGAGTCCGCTAAGTGGGCAGCCTTGGCGAACCCCAGCGTGGATGTCGACAGGACAGGACGTGCCATCACTTGACAAGAAGGAGGTGGTAGAGCCACTGTAGAAGGACCTGATGAGGGAAGAGAAGTCGTCACCAACACCGGAGTCAGAGAGAGCAGCATAGATGGCTGAGTGTGGCACGGATCCAAAGGCATTAGAAATGTCTAAGGATGCTAAGCACAATTCAGACCTGGATCGACGAGCTAATTGGAGTTGACTGTGGAGGATGAAATTGTGTTCAAAGACACCATCATGAGCAAGGAAACCTTTCTGGCAGGGGCTGAGAACGTCGTGTGTAGAAAGCCAGCTGGAGAAACGACGTGCCATGCAACCAGCAAAGAGCCTTGAGATGCACGAGCTAAGGGCGATGGGTCGCCAGTTGTCAATAACGGAGGGGTCCCCATCCTTGAAGATAAGAAACGTGCGAGAGGACTTCCAAGAGGCCGGAATGCGTCGCAGCTTCAAGCAGATGTTAAAAATAGCACAAAGTGCCTTGCATTCGGGGTCGACATCTCTCCAGTGTCTGTAAGAAAGCCGATCAGGGCCAGGCGCGGAATTTTCACAAGCCATCAGCTTGGAACGCACTTCAGAAGGGGAGAACGGCGACATGTCAACAGGAGGACGATCAGAAGCATGCTGGCAGAAGATGGAAGTGTCTGCATCCCGTGGAGAGTACTTTTCAGAGAAGTGGGCAGCAAGATCTTCCGCAGGAATCGCACAGAAAGAGGAGTCACGTTGGGTGATGAGTCGGAGGGCTCTCCGACGATTCATCCGGTAGATCCTCTGTATGACACGGGGATTGGAGGCGTCCGGTGTGCGGCGAAACCCAGACTCTTCAGGAGGCACAGGTGGAGGGAGCTTGACAGTATCAGAGGCAGAGGAGATGATGGCATCAAGGCAGGTCTCGAATTCGGACCAGGTGTTATTGTCATCTGGAGCAGAGGAGAGGCGCTGGAGGGTCTCGCTGAACTGCAGCAGTGGGGAATCATCCGGAAGCAGGGTGTCAATGGAGGGAACAGTCGCGGAGTCACGAAGGCTACCGGAAGGAACGGAGAATCCATCATCAAGGAAGCTTGAATTGAGAAAGTCGTCCGCTGGAGCAGAGAGCGAGAGAGCCGGCGAGGAAAGTGCAGGAGAGACTGGAGAAGCAGAAGGAGATGATCTTCTGGCAGGAGAAGCAGGAGTACCAGGTGAAGAAGTAGGAGATGAGTGAGGACGCTCTGGAGAGACTGCAGCAGAAGGAACAGGAGGCGAGGGTGCGGCAGTCGAGGCAAGAGCATCATTCATAGGAACGGCGGGTACAGCAGGCGGAGGAGCAGGCACCGTGGAAGCAGCAGCAGGAGAAACCTGGGTAGGTTGTTGGCGTGGTCTTCTCGGTCTTTGAGGGACAGGAAGAGGGAGAGCAATATTATCAGAGGTAGCATTACGTTCAGCTCGCTGATGGAAGGCAGAGTGGTTGAAGAGACCTTTTCTGGAAGGACAGGAGAAGGGACACACTGAACATTTCCACCGGAACGAAGCACCAGACGAGAGGACAGTAGGAGAAGAACGGAAGCAGGAATGGGAAGACACCTTGTTCACCAAGAGCATGCAACAGTGACTGCACCATTTCATGCAGGAAGAGATGGGAAGCTGATGCTCCTGGAGAAGGTGGCGTGTGAGAGACTTCTTCATCCTTGACCAGGAGTTGGACCTAAATAGAAGGCTGCAGTTTACTTCCGTGCAGGAGAAGACGTCGTTGACAGGAAAGACGAGATGCAGCGTAGAGTCGACCCGACAAGTGGAATCAGGACCCTGAGGGCCGATGTAGGTGGTGTCAAGGCCAGGAGAACTGGGAGGAGGCGAAGTTCTGGGGGCGGCAGTCGGAGAATCAGAAGCAGGAAGCCGGAAATCACGAGGAGAGTCAGAGCTGGGAGAGGATCTGTGACGTCGGTACCAGTGGAAGCGCAGCTGTTTCTTGTTGATACAGGACATTCCACAGTCACCACAGATGATCAAGGCAGGCGGAGGAGGAGAAGGGGAAACGGAGGTGCTGGCATCCGGCAGACAGGAGGACACGGCAGTCGGATCACTGGCGCAAGATGAGGAACCTGGGGCAGACGTCACAGGGCAGACAGGAGGCAAGATGTCGCCGCTAGGTGCAGGGACAACTGTGCAATCAGGAGACATCGTGGAAGGAGATCCAGGAGGAGGCGGTCCAGAGCAGGTATGTTTGACAGCAGCACGCGAACGAGTGTGGTGGCACACTGGCGAGTCAGAGGAAACATCAAAGAGAGAAGAGGCAGGCGAGTCAGACGAAGATCCAGTGGGATGAAGATCCAAGGTGGGAGACTGTGAAGAGCGGGGTCCAGGAGGTGAGCCACAAGAGCGACGGTAAACTGAGTCAGGCGACCTTTCGTAGATCTTTGCTAGGAGTTGCCTGAGATTACCACCTCGTAGCAGTGGAGGACCGGAAGGCGTGGCAGCCGCAGCAACATGTCGGACAGGAGGTCTTGAGCTGGAACGCATAGCAGAAGCATGGTTTTCAACAGGCAGACAGGTGACAGAGCAGGGCTGAGGTGACGACACAGCAAGAGAGGAGCGCATATCCACAGCAGGTATCGTAGAAGCCGTAGGCAACATCCGAGGTAGGCCGGGAGTTGTTGGCGACGGGATTCTGGGCGGACGAACCGGAACTGGAATGTAGTCACTCGAGGAGCCGGCATCATTCGGTGGTCCAGGCATAGCTGAAAAAAAATGGAGAGAAACACAGCAGCACAAAAAGCAAGAACAAAGCACTTTTGGCAAGATCAAACATAAAACAGTCAGAGGGCAAGAGAAACTGTCGAAGCTTTGGGTGGATCTGGTAGGGAAAAAAAAAAAAAAAACATAACCAGGGTAGGCGGGGAAACTAGCGCGTGCAACTAGCCGATTTGGATGGAAATTGGTGTCGAGCTAAGGATTCACTCAGCCGAGTGGCCTGTCTGCTAAGACACCAATGGAGGTAAGTCCCTGGACCCACGACGAACTGGGGGTCGAGGCACCTATCGAGACTAAATACTCGAAAGGAAAAACCATTGACAGGAGAGCAAAGACGATGACCAGGACTTGGAAGATTACGCCCCACTAAAGGCCGTACCCAGCCGGGTGTCCTTTTCACATGGATGGGTAATCGGAAGCTTACTCGATCCCTGACCTGTGGCAGAACACAGGCTAAGGGCTCACGGCTACTCCGGGACACTAATCCGAGTAAGCATAAAAACCAACCAGTTAGATCGAAACTAACCTGGACATGGGAAAAATAAATAAAACGAAACAAACGATAGCGGAAGGAGCAAAGAGATAGGGATGAAATAAAGGAAAGACCACGCCCACCATAATAGTGAGTTTGTGCAAAGGAAAAAATAAGGGCTCAACGAAAGCATTTTAACACTAAATAGCGAAAAAATACTAAAGAAGAGCAAGAATAGACAGGAAAGAGGTAGAAAAAGTTAGACCCCACCCATCACATGGATTAACCGAAAACGGCTAGTTCGGTGATAGCGGGAAAAGACACCTGCACGCTCACAGGGAAAGGAAAGGTTCCTACTGACGCAAGTAAAGGTCACCAACCCATCAAGCATCAGTAGGAGAAAAAGAGACAAAATAAAGCAAAACTTACCAAAGATCCACCTTGGCTCCGCCCTCCGGACGAGGCAACTACTCTATCAGCATATCCACCGGTGAACCTATAAAAATAAATCAAACCGGCAAATTAAGCTGATAAGAACAGATGTTTTTTATTGAACAATATTTTTGGCCACTTTACAGAAGAATGATATTTGCGTGGCAGAAATATCATTTTACAATTCTATTATACATTAATTTTCTATTTACAATTATTTACAGAGCGAAGCAGATATGTACAACAACTATTTTCAGAACCAAGCACTTATGTACAACATACTAGGTTTTTCTTTCTACTTACATATTTCGGGGGTTTGTACTTTGTGAACACTTAATCGGATAGTTCAGTGAGTCCATGTTAAATTTACCAGTTCTCCTGTCTGACGTCCGTGAGATGCTCCACATAGATATCCCTTGATTTACTTATTGTTTCACTTACGATGAGCTTTCGCATAAGTGATGCGTACTTCCTGCTGCAGATCCTGCTGAGAACTTTATCGTTGTTTGGATCCCAAGATCCTAGTGCTCCGATTACAATTGCTTCTACGCGCACATCGTTGTATGTAGATTTCAGTGCTTCGATTAGCGGACGGTACTTGTTCATCTTCTCTCGGCGAGCAGCATCAAATGAAGACCGACGGTTGTCAAAAGCAACTGTTATGTCTAGGATGAGGCATGCGTTGTCTCTTGTTAGGATGATGTCCGGGCGTAGCGGGAGTCCTCTGACTGGCCGGTTCTCGGAGAGGAGCTGCCACCTTCCACTGGCTGCCTTTTTAATCCTCTCTACCACTGCACTGTGCCTCGCTTGGTAGAGACGGCTGTATCTCATGCAGTGGCAGAGGACATGCGGGAGGGTCTCGAGCTCAAAGTTGCATCTTCTGCAGCCACGGGAGCCATTCACATTGCGACGAACACCGTTCAGGGGGACGAGGTTTAGCCTTGCACGATGTATAAATCGCCAGTCGGCGAATCGTGTAAATGCCCCGTTCCGGAAAAAGTGAGAGCTTGCTTTGGCAGCCGCTGCGCATTCCATCGCCTTGCCCTGGTTGGGATAAGTGATGAGTTTCTCTGCGCGGGATTTCTTGATGGCATTCCGCAGGGTGCGGAATACAAGGCGTCGCTTGCCGGCTGTTATGGTGGTACCGTCATGAGAGATCTCCACAGTGTGGTCGTCAGAAATTGTCCACGTGACTTTTAGGCGACGGGCTGCGCTTCTGGCCGCGGACCAAACTGATGAAATTGGGTTGGAGGTGCTCCTGGGAAAGTCTTCGTCACATCCCGAAAGGAAAGCTGCAATCTCAGAGAAGGAAGGAACCCTTTTCAGTCGTCCACTTACAAGTCGCGTAAGGTCCTCCCAAGCGAGCTGTTGTATCCCAGGGTCCAATGAAGTGAGCAACTTGAAAGCGCTGTCAATCCTTGCTATATCTGAGCTTTCGGCAGCCAGCGGGATACCAAAGCATGCAGATTCCTTCGCGCCGTAAAGATATTCATTTGCCGCCTCGGGAGGTAGGTTGAGAGTCCTCTTTAGTAGCGGGCGCACATGTGAGTCAATCTTTGCCCAGTCGGTTTTCTTCAACCGGGCCGTCCTCATATCAAAATCCATTGATGGAAACACAAAGGATTTGAGCGCGTCAATGCGCTGCCAGGGAGCAAGTGGCGAATTCAGGATCATCTCGCATTTCTGTAGGTAAGTATTGAGTGCCTCGATGTCCGGTGGTTGGTTGAATCCAATTGGTTTCCCCAAAAATTCCTCACCTTCACCCTCACGAAGACACCTGATGGCAGTGCCGTCGATCGAGAACTGAGAGTGGCGGACACCCGTTGGGCGAGCTCCGGAGATATGTAGGGAGAAGCATTTTCTGGGGTTGATGTAGAGGCCAAGCTTTCCAACCAGGTTGTGCGTCAGATTGAGTTGAGTTTGCAGCTCCGCAGGGGAGGGCGCGAGTAGCAGTAGGTCGTCGGCATACGCCAGTATGCGGTGTAGAGGACTTTGCCCTTGGACTGCGACAAGTATCGGGTTGATGGTCAAGTTGAACAACAGCCCACTTAGGGGGCAACCCTGACGTACTCCGATGTCAATTGGAATTGGATCCGTGGGGCCTTCCTCTGTGAAGACGCGTGTGGACGCATCCGTGTACAGCTCCTGTATCAGCTCGGTGAAATGATTCCCAACTCCAGAGGCTCGAAGCGCAGCAAAAATTGCATCGTGGGGCACGGATCCGAAGGCATTGGATAGGTCCAATGACGCCAGGCAGGTGTCAGATTGGCTGGTCCGTGCTAGCTGGATTCTCTGCTGAACAACGAAGTTATTTTCAAACACCCCGTCGAAGGGTAGAAATCCCTTCTGTGACGGGGAGAGGATGCAGTTGTCGATGAGCCAAGAAGTGAACCGTCGTGCCAGGCAACCACAGAACAGCTTGGCAATCGTAACACTCAGCGAGATAGGACGCCAGTTTTTGATGTTATGCGGGTCACCCCCTTTGGGTAACAAGGTAGTACGAGAGTCTTTCCAAGCTGCAGGGACTTTCCTAGCTTTCAAGCAGATGTTGAAGATGGCTGCGAGTACTGTACAGTCCGGATCAACGGCCTTCCAATGGTTGTATGAGAGTCGATCGTGTCCGGGTGCCGAGTTTTCAGCTGAATAGAGTTTCCTTGCGATCTCTGCAGGAGAAAATGGAGAGAGGTCAAGTTCTCTGGGGAGAGGGGATGGTGAGGTGTACACTGAGGTGTCAACTCGGTTGTTGCATAGGGCAGCAGCAAAGTGATCTTGTATATCCTGTCTTCCAATTGGGCATCTCTGTGAATCATCCCCGCAAATCAGTCGGACCGCTCTGCGTCGGTTACGACGGTAGAGTTTCTGGAGCAACTTTGGGTCATCACGTATCTTGGCGGAATTGTTGTTGTTTCCAGTTACATCCTCGCTAGCGGGAGGAAGACGAACTGCACTCGCGGCGGCCATCAAGATCTCGTCAAGTAACGTGGAAAAGGCATCCCACTCCTCAGTGGTCATCGGGTCGGAAAACTCTTCCAGTCGTTCTACGAAGTGTTCAAGGGGGGACGTGACTTGTATTTCTACACCACCCAGTGGAGATCTCTCGGCACCATCCGATACGGCTTCTGGAACCGGTGAGTCGGGTGTAACTGTAGGACCGGTAGGTGAAGGCGAATCCGGGAAGGACGGCTCCGGGGAGTGTTCTTCAAAGGAAGGGTTGGTTCCCAGATTGTCAGTCAAAGGCGCATCAACCTGTGGGGTAGTCCTCATGTCTGTTCCTGGAGGTGCGGCATCCTCTTGATAGGGCAAGGTATTAGGGTCTGTTGCACTTGTCGATTGGTAGGCAGTGGAAGGTCCATCAGTTCTAGCATCATCTTGGCGAGATGTACGGAATCGTGCAGTCCGTGCCTGTCGTCTTGCCGAGGTGGAGGGAAGGAGAGGCGTCACTAGAGGTGGCTGGAGTAAGCGCTGCCGTTCACGTCGGTGGCGTGCTTGGTGGTTAAGGAATCCACCCCGTGTTTGGCATGAGAAGTCGCACTGGGTACATCTCCAACGATGTTGAATGCCCGATTCGACGACTACGGGCCGGTCTCTAAAGCATTGATGGGTCGAGACCTTAACGGCGATGGGCAATAGGCAGTGTGCACACCAGTTCCGAGTGCTAGCAACATCTATGCCATGTGTGTACAAGAGGTGTCTGCAGAGCGAGTGGCGGAGTTGGGTCCAGCGTTTCGAATGGAATGTCCTATGGCAGTCCCTTTCGGTGCAGTGGAGTGTGTCTTGCATCGGGAAGAGTAGATGGACAATAGAGTCACGTCGGCAGGATGTCTCTGGGCAGGACTCATGATTCTCCACATGAGTGGGCATAGGCAAAGGCTCCCTCACTGACAGGTTCTGCAATGGCCTGCTAGGACGTGGGCCAGGTGCAATTTGCTCAGTAGAAGTCGTAGCAGCATGTGAGCGTATTACATTGCTGTCTGGTGCGGGCAATTCAGTAGAGAGCAGATCAGTCCTTTCTGAGGGAGTGAGGCATAGGATGAGGACGTCCGCATCAGTCGTGTCTCCAGCGCTGGAGGTAGTATCCAAGCGTGTCTGGCAGGGTACTTGAGGTGCGACATCGGATTCACCAGGTAGGTCTTTACTAGGCGAAGTGGTCACCGGGACAGTGGCAGTTAAAGCAGGTTGAGGAGCAGCGTCTGTTGAGCCAGAGGCAGTGCAGTCCGTGTGGACGGGGCCTGGTGCAGGAGCAGCGGGCGGTGAAGAAGCGGTGTCAGTCAGTGTCTCAGGAGTTGAGGAGGTAAAGTCATCGTCTCCAGGAGAGGTGGGAGGCGGAGCCTGTCTGTGACGGAGGTGACGATGGGACCGCAGCTGTTTCTTATTCAGGCAGGAGCGACCACAATCCGGGCAGGTGACGGCAGACGCCAGTTGAGGTGTGGAAGCATTAGTCTTTGGTCCAGGTATGACGGTGGGAGTAGAATTCCTGGCCGGGAGGGTGAAGTATGGTGTCGACGGGATTGACGTCTCCGAAGGTGGCAGCAAGTTCCTTGTGTTCTCCGCAGGAAACACCTTGGATTTAGCAGGTACGTTGGACGTCAGAGACTCCGTCCCCGCGGTGGAGGTGATCACTGCGCAGAGAGGACCGGTTGAAGCAGGATGAGCAGAACTCTCTCTCATGGATGGCGAAGAAAGAGCTTCAGCGTAAGTGCGTGGGGGTGAGATCGTGAGTGTGTTCGATGAGCAGGCATGACCAGCCGCCGTCCGAGCCCGTGTATGATGACATACGGGCGAGATCAATGACCCAGGAATGCTCGCAGTACTACACTTTGATCTTAGCCAAAAGGCCGAGAAGCGATGCAGAATTCTCTGGCGTGATGAATTCACTTTCAATTTTTCATATTTCAAAAGTCCTGAGCATTCGTGCAGGGGGAGAAGGGGGTGCAGAAGACTCAGGTTAGCGAGTGCTGCTTGGGGTTTTTTTATGATATGTCGTTATTTCATCCTCCTCCTGTGTTACAAAAAAAGAGGTGTACAAGGATGACCAATTTCTGTCTAGTCAAGTGGATCATTTTGCGGTCCTTTCTAATGTTCCCATTCTGGAGGCGTCAGTCCCCTCCTCCTTGGGCGGGGCTAGTTTTAAAAAGCCAAGGACGTCAAAAGTTCATTTCATTCAAGATTCAATTGCAAATTTTATTCTTACTACAGCAAATGAACCACAATGCTGAAATATCCTCACAGATATTTCTACAATATCGCAATAACTTACAGTAGTTATATTGGACGTTTTACGGAAACGTTGGCCGGAACAAAATTCAAAGTAGAAAAAGTTAATCCGATCTCAACGCGAAATCGCTACAGTCAATAACAGCAGTAAGTAAACAACTGAATTCCGGTGTTTTCCTCCAGGTTTTATAAGCTTATGCACCATGCAACATAATATTCTCGTATTTTCTCAATTTTTTTTCAGATGGGAAAAGAGGACAATGAAATATTCATGAAAGTGTTCATTTCTCTGGAGTAGCTTCCTCCTCCGAAAAATCTCATTCTTCACTGCAGGTGAATATAAAACAAATGTAATTACAAAGGCAATAAAAATAGCAAAACCAAAAATAAATAAATAAATATTCCTGGAGTTATCGAATGCCCATGCTTGGGCAGAAATTATTTTTTGTGATTAAACAAATATTGAGACAGTAAAATTTATCAGCCAAAACTGCATTACATAATGCCAGAGTTTGATTGACACAAACTCGACATGCACAGTCCAGCACATGGTTTCCAACTCAGAGATACTCTCTCTCTCTCTTCAGTTCAAACGTTGCACTTGAAAACACAGAGTGAAATATTAGGAACTTAAAACAATTAAACAAACAGAAAAATTACAAAAAACACTTTACAAATTCATTTGTAATATGTACAATAAAACAGTACTTTTTAATTTACAATTAATGATTACTTTGTATTCTACACTTCCACACTAGCGGCGGGCAAGCCATCTCAAAACTCAGAATAAACTGCTTCCTGCATAGTGCAGCTATCTATTGGCATTTTCCCGTTTGTTAATATTAATGTGCCAACAAAATAAATGAATGAATGAATAAAAACATAAATACAACAATCCTTAACAATAATTGTAGACCATTACAATTAGCTGGCGTTTAGATATCATACAGAGAATCAAAACAAAACATTAGGAAACAGACAGAAAAATCTTTGTTGCTGCAGTGTGCCTACAAACATTTTACACCCTTTTGAGAGTTATTTACAATAAAAAGGCTCGTGTGTTGAAAGAAGCAATGTGTATACGCGCGCTGTAGTGGGAAAGATCTGGCAAATGTGAATAGGAATTCTCTCAAACTTACATGAAATGAGACAAAAATGTTACTGCAAATGAAATTTGAGTGATATTTCGAGGCCGATCTTCCTTCAATCAGTCAGACAGAATGAGTAAGTTGTTAACAGTACGGGAAAAAAAATGTGGATTTTATGGAATTTCTGTAAATACGAATAAAACTTCGTATTTACAGAAACCAGAACTTGACACTGAAAAGAACGAGGGTTAAACCCGAGGCTCCAGAATGTTCCCATTCCGAGGAAAAGAACGAGGGGCCCGAGCAATAGCAAGTTAAAAAAAGGCAGGTCGCCGCACACTCGTACAAAGGTATGATGTTGTCAGACCTTCGGTTTTCTGAAATTTGAAGGGGCCATTTTAAAAGGACGTTTTCCTGAGGATGCAGTGGGTGAGTGAAGTTTCTGCTTTTTGGATATATTGTGGGCCGTATCCTGCAAGTAGTGCCATAGCAGGCCAACCCGTGGCGAGGGCGGAATAAATTCCTAACCACAAGCCTATCTGCAAAAATTAGTTTAATATCTTGACGTCATGTCGACGTCGTATCAGATATTAAGCTGATAAGAACAGAGTAAAAACTATTTATTGAACATATTTGGTGCCAATTTACATGATATTGGTAGGACCTTGGCGAGAGCTACCAATAACGCACGCAGTGCGGTTTTCGAGGATATCATATATGTACATGTGCGAAGCCAATTTAAATACAAAAGGTATGCTGTGCAACTGAATCATATTTACAGGAGCTATATACAGGACACGAAGTTGAGAGAGATCATTGAGAAGTGAATAATAGAAATTCGAGTAGGCACTATGGAGCAGCTGGAAAATGGGCAGGTGGGATGGAGCACAACAGATGAAATCAGAAGATTCAGGAGATAGGCATCCGGGCATTAGTTTTCGGCTGCGCGTTCAGTCCAAGGAATTTGACGTTGTCCCGTCAGGTGCTCAATATAGATGTCACGCGAGATACGAATTGTGTCGCTCACTATGAGCCTGCGCATGACGGTGGCGTACTTGTTTGAACAGAGGCGATGGACGATTCTGTCATTCTTCGGGTCCCATGACCCTAAGGCACCAACGACGATGGCCTCAACTTTGACGTCCGCAAAGGTCTCACGAAGGATGTTGGCGACTTCCTCATACTTGGTCTCTTTTTCGCGGCGGGCACGGTCAAAGGACTCAAGTCGGTTGTCAAAAGGGACCGTGATATCGAGAATTAAGGCAGAGTTCCCTTTGGTAAGGACCAGGTCGGGGCGGACAGGTAGAGAATTAATACGTTGGTTTTCACTGTACACATCCCAACGTCCCATGGCCGCCTTCTTAATCCGCTCCACAATGTTGTTGTGGCGGAGTTGGTACAGCCTGCTGTATCTCATACAGTGCTCGATGACGTGAGGGAGCGTCTCATTGGGATGAGCACATCTGCGGCAGCCTTTCGAACCAGGGTTGGAGCGTTTGTTGCCGTTGAGGGGCACCAAGTTCAGACGGGCTCGATGGATGAACCTCCAATCCGCGAACCTGGTGTAGGTCCCCTCACGGAAGAAGTGGTTGCTGGATTTTGAGGCGGCAGCACATTCAATTGCCTTACCCTGGCTCGGGTAAGACTTGAGCTTGTCGGCACGTTGAGATCTTTTGGCACTGCAGAGGCAGCGGAAGATAAAGTGGCGCTTGGAGGCTCCCAGGATGTTACCATCGTAGTGGAGGAAGACAGAGCGGTTATCACCAGAGGACCAGGTGACGCCAAGACGACGGGAGGCAGCACGGGCAGCGGACCAGGTGGAGGAAGATGAGTTGCTTGAGCGGTGGAACTGGCCGTCATCGGAGGCGGACAGGAAGGCAGTCAGGTCGTCGTCGGTAGGAGGTTGGCGGATGCGAGTGCCGACGAACTGAGAGAGGTCTTCCCAGGCAAGAGAGCGCACACAGGGGTCCCGGGAGGTGAGGAGCTTGAACGCTCCGTCAATGCGAGCTATGTCAGAGTCTTCACTCGTCAGCGGGATGCCAAGACAGACAGCTGCAGAGTCACCATACAGGTACTCGTTGGCCGCTTCGGGTGGGATGTTGAGAGTCGACTTCAGAAGAGGGCGCACAAACTCATCAATCCGTCTCCAATCACCTTTCTTATGGCGACGCATCCGCATGTCGAAGACCATGGCAGGGATGATGAACGACTTCATGGCGTCTATCCTCTGCCAGGGAGCAAGCTTGGACGAAAGGATGGTGTTGCAGGCCTGAAGGTAACCGTGGACAAAGTGGAGGTCAGCCGGGAGCTGGAAGCCGATTGGTTTCCCAAGGAAAGATCCTGCAGTCTCATTCTCTAGGTGAGGAAGTGGCACTTCATTGAGAGAGAACCTGGAGGGGCGGGTACCAATGGGCTGACGGCCGGAGATGTGAATGGTCAAACACTTCGCCGGGTTGAAGTGAAGCAATAACTTGGAGGCCATGGTGTGGACGACGTCGATGTGGTCTTGGAGTTCGGCTGGTGAGTTGGCGAGCAGCAGTAGGTCGTCAGCATAGGCGAGAACAGAGTGAAGAGGAGAGGAGGAGTCGACCGCACGGATAAGAGGGTCGATGGCCAAGTTAAAAAGAAGACCACTAAGTGGGCAGCCTTGGCGGACACCACAGACAGAGGGCACGGGATCAGAAACACCATCAGAGCAGAGGTACTGTGTTGAGGCGTCATGGTAAAGATCGCGTACAATATCGGCGAAAGTGGGTCCAGCACCTGAGGCTCTGAGGGCAGAGAGGATGGCCTCGTGTGGGACAGAGCCAAAAGCGTTGGTGAGGTCCAGTGAGGCGAGGCAGATGTCCTTCTTCGAGCGTTGGGCAATGCGGATGCGCTGTTCGACGACAAAGTTGTGTTCGAAAACACCATCGAAAGGGAGGAATCCTTTTTGCGACGAAGAAAGCACATCGTGTTCAAGGATCCAGGACGTCATGCGACGGGCGAGGCAACCGGTGAAGAGCTTGGCCACGGTGGTGCTGATGGCTATGGACCGCCAGTTGTGGACATCAGAGGTGTCTCCATGCTTGTGGATGAGGACGGTGAGTGAGGATTTCCAAGAGTCGGGGATCCTGCGGGCCTTGAGGCAGATGTTGAAGGCGAGCGCGAAGATCTTGCCATCTGGATCCAGAGTCCTCCAGTGATGGTAGGAGAGCCGGTCAGGACCGGGGGCGGAGTTCTCTGCGGCACGGAGACGTGAAGCAACCTCTTCCGGAAGGAACAGGGAGCAGTCAACCTCATGTGGAGCTGGAGGGCGGCAAGCGAAAAGGGAGGAATCAACGGAGCTTTCGCAGGAAGGTGTGAAGTGGGCCGTCACAGAGGCGCAGTCAAGAGGACATCGGGGAGAGTCTCCTTCGAGCAGAAGTCGGACAGCGCGTCGTCGGTTCCTGTAGATGCGTTGGAGAGCTCTTGGGTCAGTGGCACAAGGAGGGCGTGAAGTGGGAGCAGGAGCACGTGAGGTTGCGGCGGGGATCTTCAAGGCGTCCCGGGCAGTGGCAACTAACTCGTCCAAGCACTCCTCTGCAAGCCTCCAGTTACGAGAGGGATCACCACTGAGCAGGGAGACCAATCTGGGGCGTAGAGCAAGGAGTGGCGAGTCGCTGTCGGAAGGCTCCTCATGCAGCGGGGAGTCGACGTCGTCAGGGGAAGTACCAGGGGATGAGGCATCAGGATGTAGGCCACTCGGTGGATCGCAATCACGGTGAGCGGAAGCCGGTGGTGGTGGCGGGCTGGAGTTGGAGGTCGACGACCGGGTAGCAGAGCACGGATGAGGCAGCACACTGGCCAAAGGTGGAGAGCTGTCAGGAGTTGGAGGGCGAGGACCTGGGACAGAAACAGGAGCAGGCTAAGCGTCAGGGCGTTGATGAGGGCGGCGGCGTCGGCGCGGACCACTGGTGAGAGGTGGAGCAGGTGCAGAATCACGCTGGCGTTCTCTTCGGTGACGGGCCTGGTGGTTGAGGATACCTCCACGTGTCTGACAGGAAAAGTCACAAGAGCTGCACTTCCATCTGTGAGAGATCCCGGAAGGACGTATGACAGGGCGGTCCTTGAAACAGGAGTGGGTGGAGACCCTAGAAGAGATAAGAGAGTGGCAGTGGGAACACCAGTTCTTGGTAGAGGCGACATCGATCCCATGTGCGTAGTGAAGGTGGCGGCACAACGAGTCACGGAGCTGGGACCACTGCCTTGCGTGGAAGGTACGAGTGCAGCTTGACTCGGTACAGGCTAAGGTGTCGGTCACGGGGAAGACGAGATGGACGGTCCTGTCGACGCGGCATGTGGACTCGGGAGCAGGAACAGCAGAGGAGGCACCAGCGGGCGTCATGTCCATTGGAGCAGAAGCGGAGACTGGAGGAGGCAGCGAACTTGGTAGCACGTCATTAGGCATGAGGGAAGGGTCGCCAGGAGGTGATGAGCTGGGTGCAACTGGGGACGGGGAGGCAGCAGGAAAAGATGAATCATCCGTCACGGACTCCTGGAGAGGCAATGGAGCGGTAGAGTCAGAGGAAGAGACTGGGGTCGGCGAAGGCCTAGGAGCAAGCGTGGCATGGCAGGAAGAAGACGAGTCCACGGGAATAAAGCTGAGGTGTACAGTCGGAGGAGATAAGGCAGGTGATGAAGTAGAAGCTTCTGCAAGGGGCATGTCAGGCAGGCATGGCTGGGAGGAACAAGCGTGGCCAGCAGCTGTCTTTGCTCTGGTGTGGTGGCACACAGGCGATTCGTGGTTAGGAGCAGGAGTCTGTACTGGTGCGGCAGGTAACGAAGATGGATGGCTCTGTACGCAGTCAGGACCATGTCGGTCGACGTGTCTCTGGAGCGTTTTCCTTCTGCTGAAGATCCTTCCACAGACATAACACGGGAAGGAGGAGAAGCGTCCGGATCTAGCAGAAGGGTCCCTGTCGTCACGCAGGTAGGCGCGAGAACAGCCAGCAATGGAAGTAGCCTCGGAAGGAGCAGGAGACGAGGATGGAGACTGCAGAGGTGGGCAGGCCATGGAAGGAGGCATCTTTTCTGGGCTATGTGATGAAGGCAGCGTGGAGGTGGCACCAGAGTGGGAGCTGGAAGGTAGCCTAGCAGTGATCCTTGCCAGTATTTGCTTCAGGTGGCCACTTCTGAGAAGTGGTGGTCCTAATGGAGTGACAGAGGCAGCGATGTGTCGAGAAGGAGTCTTACTCGACGGGCTGTGCAGGACTTCAGGGCGGCGACTATCACAAGGAGGTGGAGACACAATCGGGCACAGCAGAACAGGCGATGTGGGCATCGGAGGCAGGCCAGGAGTGGTCGGCGAAGGGATCCGAGGTGGACGTACCAGCACAGGAAGGCAGGGCGTCGATGGATCAGCAGTGTCAGGAGACCCAGACATTCTGTAATCAGAGGAAGGCAGGCACAGCAGCAGCAAGAAAATAAAAGGGCCTTTTGGTTAGATCAGCGAGAAGACAGGAGGTCAGAGCTTTCGTCCGAGCCAAAGGTAAACCTGGTAGAGAGAGAGAAAAAAAAGAAAAAAAGGGGGGGAGAAAGTTTAACGGATAGCAGAAGGAATGAGGGAAAGAGGTGAGAAGAGAAAGACCAAACCCACCAAAATAGGTGGGAAAGTGGAAACTGAAAAGAAATGAGGGCTCGACGTATGCAAGGATACACTACAAAAGTGCTCCGTGCTACGCAAAGCAAGAGAGTACAGAAAAGAAGCCTTCTCAACACTAAAGCGAGCTGTAACACAGTCGCTATTAGCAAAAGGAAGGCAGAGACAGAAGGGCCCCGCCCACCACTCAGACAAACCGATTGCGGTAAGTCCAGCAGTAACAAAAACAGCCAAAAAAAAAAACCCTGCACGCTCACAGGGGGGGATAGGAAAGGGTTCTGTTGAACGCAAGAACGTATTCGAACCATCAAGCGTCAACAGGAAGAAGAGAAAAAGCAAAACTTACCCAAGGTTCACCCCGGCTCCGCCCTCCAAGCGAGGTTTCTACACTTTCATCATATCCACCACTGTAAAAATAGAAAAAAATTACGTGGGCAAATTAAGCTGATAAGAACAGATGTTTTTTATTGAACAATATTTTTGGCCACTTTACAGAAGAATGATATTTGCGTGGCAGAAATATCATTTTACAATTCTATTATACATTAATTTTCTATTTACAATTATTTACAGAGCGAAGCAGATATGTACAACAACTATTTTCAGAACCAAGCACTTATGTACAACATACTAGGTTTTTCTTTCTACTTACATATTTCGGGGGTTTGTACTTTGTGAACACTTAATCGGATAGTTCAGTGAGTCCATGTTAAATTTACCAGTTCTCCTGTCTGACGTCCGTGAGATGCTCCACATAGATATCCCTTGATTTACTTATTGTTTCACTTACGATGAGCTTTCGCATAAGTGATGCGTACTTCCTGCTGCAGATCCTGCTGAGAACTTTATCGTTGTTTGGATCCCATGATCCTAGTGCTCCGATTACAATTGCTTCTACGCGCACATCGTTGTATGTAGATTTCAGTGCTTCGATTAGCGGACGGTACTTGTTCATCTTCTCTCGGCGAGCAGCATCAAATGAAGACCGACGGTTGTCAAAAGCAACTGTTATGTCTAGGATGAGGCATGCGTTGTCTCTTGTTAGGATGATGTCCGGGCGTAGCGGGAGTCCTCTGACTGGCCGGTTCTCGGAGAGGAGCTGCCACCTTCCACTGGCTGCCTTTTTAATCCTCTCTACCACTGCATTGTGCCTCGCTTGGTAGAGACGGCTGTATCTCATGCAGTGGCAGAGGACATGCGGGAGGGTCTCGAGCTCAAAGTTGCATCTTCTGCAGCCACGGGAGCCATTCACATTGCGACGAACACCGTTCAGGGGGACGAGGTTTAGCCTTGCACGATGTATAAATCGCCAGTCGGCGAATCGTGTAAATGCCCCGTTCCGGAAAAAGTGAGAGCTTGCTTTGGCAGCCGCTGCGCATTCCATCGCCTTGCCCTGGTTGGGATAAGTGATGAGTTTCTCTGCGCGGGATTTCTTGATGGCATTCCGCAGGGTGCGGAATACAAGGCGTCGCTTGCCGGCTGTTATGGTGGTACCGTCATGAGAGATCTCCACAGTGTGGTCGTCAGAAATTGTCCACGTGACTTTTAGGCGACGGGCTGCGCTTCTGGCCGCGGACCAAACTGATGAAATTGGGTTGGAGGTGCTCCTGGGAAAGTCTTCGTCACATCCCGAAAGGAAGGCTGCAATCTCAGAGAAGGAAGGAACCCTTTTCAGTCGTCCACTTACAAGTCGCGTAAGGTCCTCCCAAGCGAGCTGTTGTATCCCAGGGTCCAATGAAGTGAGCAACTTGAAAGCGCTGTCAATCCTTGCTATATCTGAGCTTTCGGCAGCCAGCGGGATACCAAAGCATGCAGATTCCTTCGCGCCGTAAAGATATTCATTTGCCGCCTCGGGAGGTAGGTTGAGAGTCCTCTTTAGTAGCGGGCGCACATGTGAGTCAATCTTTGCCCAGTCGGTTTTCTTCAACCGGGCCGTCCTCATATCAAAATCCATTGATGGAAACACAAAGGATTTGAGCGCGTCAATGCGCTGCCAGGGAGCAAGTGAGGAATTCAGGATCATCTCGCATTTCTGTAGGTAAGTATTGAGTGCCTCGATGTCCGGTGGTTGGTTGAATCCAATTGGTTTCCCCAAAAATTCCTCACCTTCACCCTCACGAAGACACCTGATGGCAGTGCCGTCGATCGAGAACTGAGAGTGGCGGACACCCGTTGGGCGAGCTCCGGAGATATGTAGGGAGAAGCATTTTCTGGGGTTGATGTAGAGGCCAAGCTTTCCAACCAGGTTGTGCGTCAGATTGAGTTGAGTTTGCAGCTCCGCAGGGGAGGGCGCGAGTAGCAGTAGGTCGTCGGCATACGCCAGTATGCGGTGTAGAGGACTTTGCCCTTGGACTGCGACAAGTATCGGGTTGATGGTCAAGTTGAACAACAGCCCACTTAGGGGGCAACCCTGACGTACTCCGATGTCAATTGGAATTGGATCCGTGGGGCCTTCCTCTGTGAAGACGCGTGTGGACGCATCCGTGTACAGCTCCTGTATCAGCTCGGTGAAATGATTCCCAACTCCAGAGGCTCGAAGCGCAGCAAAAATTGCATCGTGGGGCACGGATCCGAAGGCATTGGATAGGTCCAATGACGCCAGGCAGGTGTCAGATTGGCTGGTCCGTGCTAGCTGGATTCTCTGCTGAACAACGAAGTTATTTTCAAACACCCCGTCGAAGGGTAGAAATCCCTTCTGTGACGGGGAGAGGATGCAGTTGTCGATGAGCCAAGAAGTGAACCGTCGTGCCAGGCAACCACAGAACAGCTTGGCAATCGTAACACTCAGCGAGATAGGACGCCAGTTTTTGATGTTATACGGGTCACCCCCTTTGGGTAACAGGATAGTACGAGAGTCTTTCCAAGCTGCAGGGACTTTCCTAGCTTTCAAGCAGATGTTGAAGATGGCTGCGAGTACTGTACAGTCCGGATCAACGGCCTTCCAATGGTTGTATGAGAGTCGATCGTGTCCGGGTGCCGAGTTTTCAGCTGAATAGAGTTTCCTTGCGATCTCTGCAGGAGAAAATGGAGAGAGGTCAAGTTCTCTGGGGAGAGGGGATGGTGAGGTGTACACTGAGGTGTCAACTCGGTTGTTGCATAGGGCAGCAGCAAAGTGATCTTGTATATCCTGTCTTCCAATTGGGCATCTCTGTGAATCATCCCCGCAAATCAGTCGGACCGCTCTGCGTCGGTTACGACGGTAGAGTTTCTGGAGCAACTTTGGGTCATCACGTATCTTGGCGGAATTGTTGTTGTTTCCAGTTACATCCTCGCTAGCGGGAGGAAGACGAACTGCACTCGCGGCGGCCATCAAGATCTCGTCAAGTAACGTGGAAAAGGCATCCCACTGCTCAGTGGTCATCGGGTCGGAAAACTCTTCCAGTCGTTCTACGAAGTGTTCAAGGGGGGACGTGACTTGTATTTCTACACCACCCAGTGGAGATCTCTCGGCATCATCCGATACGGCTTCTGGAACCGGTGAGTCGGGTGTAACTGTAGGACCGGTAGGTGAAGGCGAATCCGGGAAGGACGGCTCCGGGGAGTGTTCTTCAAAGGAAGGGTTGGTTCCCAGATTGTCAGTCAAAGGCGCATCAACCTGTGGGGTAGTCCTCATGTCTGTTCCTGGAGGTGCGGCATCCTCTTGATAGGGCAAGGTATTAGGGTCTGTTGCACTTGTCGATTGGTAGGCAGTGGAAGGTCCATCAGTTCTAGCATCATCTTGGCGAGATGTACGGAATCGTGCAGTCCGTGCCTGTCGTCTTGCCGAGGTGGAGGGAAGGAGAGGCGTCACTAGAGGTGGCTGGAGTAAGCGCTGCCGTTCACGTCGGTGGCGTGCTTGGTGGTTAAGGAATCCACCCCGTGTTTGGCATGAGAAGTCGCACTGGGTACATCTCCAACGATGTTGAATGCCCGATTCGACGACTACGGGCCGGTCTCTAAAGCATTGATGGGTCGAGACCTTAACGGCGATGGGCAATAGGCAGTGTGCACACCAGTTCCGAGTGCTAGCAACATCTATGCCATGTGTGTACAAGAGGTGTCTGCAGAGCGAGTGGGGGAGTTGGGTCCAGCGTTTCGAATGGAATGTCCTATGGCAGTCCCTTTCGGTGCAGTGGAGTGTGTCTTGCATCGGGAAGAGTAGATGGACAATAGAGTCACGTCGGCAGGATGTCTCTGGGCAGGACTCATGATTCTCCACATGAGTGGGCATAGGCAAAGGCTCCCTCACTGACAGGTTCTGCAATGGCCTGCTAGGACGTGGGCCAGGTGCAATTTGCTCAGTAGAAGTCGTAGCAGCATGTGAGCGTATTACATTGCTGTCTGGTGCGGGCAATTCAGTAGAGAGCAGATCAGTCCTTTCTGAGGGAGTGAGGCATAGGATGAGGACGTCCGCATCAGTCGTGTCTCCAGCGCTGGAGGTAGTATCCAAGCGTGTCTGGCAGGGTACTTGAGGTGCGACATCGGATTCACCAGGTAGGTCTTTACTAGGCGAAGTGGTCACCGGGACAGTGGCAGTTAAAGCAGGTTGAGGAGCAGCGTTTGTTGAGCCAGAGGCAGTGCAGTCCGTGTGGACGGGGCCTGGTGCAGGAGCAGCGGGCGGTGAACAAGCGGCGTCAGTCAGTGTCTCAGGAGTTGAGGAGGTAAAGTCATCGTCTCCAGGAGAGGTGGGAGGCGGAGCCTGTCTGTGACGGAGGTGACGATGGGACCGCAGCTGTTTCTTATTCAGGCAGGAGCGACCACAATCCGGGCAGGTGACGGCAGACGCCAGTTGAGGTGTGGAAGCATTAGTCTTTGGTCCAGGTATGACGGTGGGAGTAGAATTCCTGGCCGGGAGGGTGAAGTATGGTGTCGACGGGATTGACGTCTCCGAAGGTGGCAGCAAGTTCCTTGTGTTCTCCGCAGGAAACACCTTGGATTTAGCAGGTACGTTGGACGTCAGAGACTCCGTCCCCGCGGTGGAGGTGATCACTGCGCAGAGAGGACCGGTTGAAGCAGGATGAGCAGAACTCTCTCTCATGGATGGCGAAGAAAGAGCTTCAGCGTAAGTGCGTGGGGGTGAGATCGTGAGTGTGTTCGATGAGCAGGCATGACCAGCCGCCGTCCGAGCCCGTGTATGATGACATACGGGCGAGATCAATGACCCAGGAATGCTCGCAGCTACCCTTCTGTCAGGAGGTGGGTGGAGCTGACTGTCTTTCTCCTGCACGTGCGTCCTTGTATGCCTTACTACACTTTGATCTTAGCCAAAAGGCCGAGAAGCGATGCAGAGTTGTGTGGCGTGATGAATTCACATTCAATTTTTCATATTTCAAAAGTCCTGAGCATTCGTGCAGGGGAGAAGGGGGTGCAGAAAACTCAGGTTAGCGAGTGCTGCTTGGGGGCTTTTTATGATATGTCGTTATTTCATCCTCCTCCTATGTTACAAAAAAAGAGGTGTACAACGATGACCAATTTCTGTCTAGCCAAGTGCATCATTTTGCGGTTTTTTCTAATGTTCCCATTCTGGAGGCGTCAGTCCCCTCCTCCTTGGGCGGGGCTAGTTTTAAAAAGCCAAGGACGTCAAAAGTTCATTTCATTCAAGATTCAATTGCAAATTTTATTCTTACTACAGCAAATGAACCACAATGCTGAAATATCCTCACAGATATTTCTACAATATCGCAATAACTTACAGTAGTTATATTGGACGTTTTACGGAAACGTTGGCTGGAACAAAATTCAAAGTAGAAAAAGTTAATCCGATCTCAACGCGAAATCGCTACAGTCAATAACAGCAGTAAGTAAACAACTGAATTCCGGTGTTTTCCTCCAGCTTTTATAAGCTTATGCACCATGCAACATAATATTCTCGTATTTTCTCAATTTTTTTTCAGATGGGAAAAGAGGACAATGAAATATTCATGAAAGTGTTCATTTCTCTGGAGTAGCTTCCTCCTCCGAAAAATCTCATTCTTCACTGCCGGTGAATATAAAACAAATGTAATTACAAAGGCAATAAAAATAGCAAAACCAAAAATAAAGAAATAAATATTCCTGGAGTTATCGAATGCCCATGCTTGGGAAGAAATTATTTTTTGTGATTAAACAAATATTGAGACAGTAAAATTTATCAGCCAAAACTGCATTACATAATGCCAGAGTTTGATTGACACAAACTCGACATGCACAGTCCAGCACATGGTTTCCAACTCAGAGATACTCTCTCTCTCTCTTCAGTTCAAACGTTGCACTTGAAAACACAGAGTGAAATATTAGGAACTTAAAACAATTAAACAAACAGAAAAATTACAAAAAACACTTTACAAATTAATTTGTAATATGTACAATAAAACAGTACTTTTTAATTTACAATTAATGATTACTTTGTATTCTACACTTCCACACTAGTGGCGGGTAAGCCATCTCAAAACTCAGAATAAACTGCTTCCTGGATAGTGCAGCCATCTACTGGCATTTTCCCGTTTGTTAATATTAATGTGCCAACAAAATAAATGAATGAATGAATAAAAACGTAAATACAACAATCCTTAACAATAATTGTAGACCATTACAATTAGCTGGCGTTTAGAAATCATACAGAGACAAACAAAACAAACAAAACATTAGGAAACAGACAGAAAAATCTTTGTTGCTGCAGTGTGCCTACAAACATTTTACACCCTTTTGAGAGTTATTTACAATAAAATGGCTCGTGTGTTGAAAGAAGCAATGTGTATACGCGCGCTGTAGTGGGAAAGATCTGGCAAATGTGAATAGGAATTCTCTCAAACTTACATGAAATGAGACAAAAATGTTACTGCAAATGAAATTTGAGTGATATTTCGAGGCCGATCTTCCTTCAATCAGTCAGACAGAATGAGTAAGTTGTTAACAGTACGGGAAAAAAAATGTGGATTTTATGGGATTTCTGTGAATACGAATAAAACTTCGTATTTACAGAAACCAGAACTTGACACTGAAAAGAACGAGGGTTAAACCCGAGGCTCCAGAATGTTCCCATTCCGAGGAAAAGAACGAGGGGCCCGAGCAATAGCAAGTTAAAAAAAAGGCAGGTCGCCGCACACTCGTACAAAGGTATGATGTTGTCAGACCTTCGGTTTTCTGAAATTTGAAGGGGCCATTTTAAAGGACGTTTTCCTGAGGATGCAGTGGGTGAGTGAAGTTTCTGCTTTTTGGATATATTGTGGGCCGTATCCTGCAAGTAGTGCCATAGCAGGCCAACCCGTGGCGAGGGCGGAATAAATTCCTAACCACAAGCCTATCTGCAAAAATTAGTTTAATATCTTGACGTCATGTCGACGTCGTATCAGATATTAAGCAGATAAGAACAGAAAAAATTTTTATTTAAAGCATGTTCAATGCCACTTACATACATACTGACATATCCGTGGCGAATGTATCAGTTGCGCACGCAGTGCGACTTTTGCACACCTTACGTGGGAGAATCTTTCTGGAAAATTATTTACAAGTTTTATTACAAAAAGTATTTACAAGAATTATTTACAATTATTTTACAGTAGTTTTGTACAGTTCATGTCATTAGGTGCCTTTGCGTTGTTACTCGTGCGAGTCCATACTGGTTTTTGGTTTATTGTCTTTCACCGGTAATGTGTTCTACGTAGATGTCGCGAGAAGTCCTTATCGTATCACTGACTATCAGCTTCTTCATTAACTTTGCGTATTTTTTCGAGCATAGTCTTCTTATAATTCTGTCGTTTTTTGGGTCCCAGGCGCCCAGTGCGCCGACCACAATCGCCTCTACACGAACGTCCGCGAAGTTGGCGCGTAAGGTGTTGGCAGCCGCGGCGTACTTCTCTTCTTTTTCACGACGAGCAGTTTCGAAAGCTTGTAGACGGTTGTCAAAGGGAATGGTGACGTCTAAGATAACGGCAGCGTTATCTTTTGTAAGGACGAGGTCAGGTCTAACCTCAAGGCCGGGAATTAGTTGGTTCTCACGTTCAATGCTCCACCGGCCTTGTGCAGCCTTCTTGATGCGCTCGACCGCTGCGTTGTGCCTCTGCTGGTAAAGTCGGCTGTAGCGCATGCAGTGATCGAGGACGTGTGGTAGTGTCTCGAGGGCGTATGGGCATCGTCTGCATACTCTGGATCTCGGCGATGAGCGCTTGTTGGCATTCAGAGGGACAAGGTTCAGCCTGGCCTTGTGTATAAACCGCCAGTCGGCGAACCGCGTAAAGTCTCCGTTGTGGAAGAAGTGTGAGCTGGCGCAGTCGGCTGCGGCACATTCCACTGCCTTTCCTTGGCTTGGGTAGCTGATGAGTTTTTCAGCACGAAGTGTGCGCATGTGCTTGCGGCATGTGCGGAATAGCAGGTGCCGTTTCCTGGAGCTGATGGAGGAGTCACCAATGTCAATCGATATTCTTCTTTTGCCTTCAATAGTCCACTTAACACCAAGTCGGCGAGAGGCGGCGCGGGCACATGACCAGATCGAAGACATGTTGTTACTGGATCCACTAAAAGGTCCATCGTCGGAAGCAGAAAGGAACTTGACGATGAGATCTGTGGTAGGTGGTATGCGCGTTCTCCTGAAGATGAAGTCCTCAAGGTCCGTCCAGGCAAGTTCCTTTACACAGTCATCCCGGGATGTCAGCAGCTTGAAGGCGCCATCGATCCGGGCAATGTCTGCATCTTCAGCGGCGATCGGGATCCCGAGGCATGCTGCATCAACCGCACCATAGAGGTATTCATTGGCGGCTTCCGGTGGTAGGTTGAGTGTTCTTTTCAGAAGAGGCTTGGCGAAGTCATCTAGCTTGGCCCATTCACCTTTCTTGTGGCGTAGCATACGCATGTCAAAAGACAGGGACGGGTAGAAAAAGGCCTTCAATGCGTCGATGCGGTGCCATGGTGCCAGGTTGGACTGCATGATCTTGTTGCACATTTCAACATAACCGGCTATCGAGGCGTTGTCTGGTGGAGGTTGGAAGCCCACTGGTCGTCCAAGGAACCGTCCGGTGTCTTCGTCTGCCAGGTGCCTGATAGGGGTGCCATCGACATAGAAGATGGTCGGTCGTGCACCAATCGGTTGAGCTCCTGAGAGGTGGAGGGTGTAGCACTTTGCAGCGTTGAAAGAAAGGGATAGTTTTCTTGCCAGCGATGTCAGGCGGTCAATGTGCGACTGGAGCTCCAACGGTGTGGGTGCCAACAGGAGAATGTCGTCAGCGTACGCTAGAACCCGGTGTTCTGGGTGGGAAGATTGCACTTGCTGAATGACCGGGTCGATAGCCATGTTGAAGAGTATTCCGCTAAGTGGGCAGCCTTGTCGGACACCTCTTGTGATCGGAAAGGGATCAGTAATACCGTCAAGGCACAGGAACTGCGTGGTGGCATGGTTGTATAGAGAACGGATAACCCGGAGTATGGAGGTACCCGCGCCAAGGATCGAGAGGGCACGGAATATCGCATCGTGGGGTATGGATCCAAATGCATTGGAACAGTCCAAGGAGGCAATGCATAAGTCTTTTTTGTTCCTGCGTGCATGGCGTAGTCTCTGTTCCAGGAGGAAGTGGTGCTCAAACACCCCATCATACGGGAGGAATCCCTTCTGAGAGGGGCAGAGCACGTCGTTCTCTATCAACCAGCTAGTCAGGCGCTTTGCCACACATCCAGCAAAGAGTTTGGCGATTGTGGTGCCGAGGGAGATAGACCTCCAGTTGTTCAGGTCAGTAGGCTCGCCTTTCTTGTACAGCAGGGTAGACGTGGAGCGTGTCCATGAGTCTGGAACCCTCCCAGCTTTGAGGCAGGTGTTGAAGATAGGCGTGAGGATGCTGCATTCCGGGTCAAGTGATCTCCAGTGCTTGTACGTGAGACGGTCTGGCCCTGGTGCGGTGCTCTCACAGGCATGAAGACGCGCAGAGATCTCGGTGGAGGAGAAAGGTGCCATGTCGACTTCAGGGCGGTCGGTGTCCGGTGGTACGAAAAGGCCGGGGTCAACAGCCGGCGGGCAGTCAGGTGGTGCAAAGAAGTCTGCAACGGTTTGACTGTCAAGCGCACATCTGGGGGATTCACCATCTGTGATTAGACGCACTGCTCTGCGACGATTCCGGAGGTACAACCTTTGTAAACTTTTATGGTCGGTAGCGTTGGAATTCGCAGTGGTCCGGGTGGCGGTGCGTGGTGGCAGCTTGACGATGCGTTGCGCCTCTCCGATCATCTCTTCAACGGTGTCTTCAAATCGTCTCCAGTTCCTGATGGGGTCCCCGTTCACGAGTTCGATGAAGACAGGGCGAAAGACAGCAAGTGGAGCCTCAGCGTCCATGTTGCTTTCAGGTGAGACCTCGTCAGCGGGAGCATCATCATGAACAGGATTGGCCGTGAACTGGTGCTCAGAGGGGCCGGGATCGTGTGCGATGGCGGTGTGGTCCTCGCCCACGGTATGCACATGGTTGATCAGTGGCTCAGGTGCAGTGTCTGGAACATCCATGCTAGGTGACAGTTCCGAGATGGGTGGGACGACAGGAGCCGTAGGCCTGGGTCTCGTGGGTGGGGAAGGAGATGGCACTCGATGACGGCGGCGATGGCGTCGGTCGCGGGTCTCCGGCTCGGGAATGTTGGGTGCGGTCGCACGTTGTCGCTCTCGTCGGTGTCTGGCCTGGTGGTTCAGGAGTCCAACACTTGTCTGGCAGGAGAAGTCACACGTCTGACACTTCCATCGGTGGGAGAGGCCGGAGGGGAGCATGACAGGTTGCTCGCGAAAGCATGTGTGAAGGGCGACCCTGGAGGCGATCCTTTCCTGGCAGTGGCTGCACCAGTTCCGTGTGCCTTCAACGTTGATGTTGTGTGTGTACCTGAGGTGGCGACATAGTGAATGGCGTAGTTGAGTCCAGGCGCGCGAGTGAAAGGTACGGCAGCACTCGGCCTCGGTGCAACGGAGGGTGTCTGAGAGTGGGAACACCCAGCGATCATCACGGCAGATGAACCTAGCGATCATCACGGCAGGTCGAGGCAGGGTAGAGAGGTCGGTCATCAGCAGGTGTGTCCAGGCTCGCTGGTGTGGCGGGCGCCAGGTGTTGTGCGAAAGGAGTAGAATCATCACGGGCGGAGTTGTGAACTTCGCTGGAGGACGGAGCTGGAGGCATGGCGGTGATATCCATGGATATGTCTTCGGTCAAAGTCTCTGAGGGCGGTAGGTTCACAATAAGGATGTCATCGTCACTGAGGCTGGCAGTGGAAGGGGAGTCGGCAGTCACTGTCGGTGGTGTCGTCAGAGGAGTAGCGTTGTGTCTTGGGTCCGATGAGGCAATGCTGGTCCCCTCACAGGGTGGCTGGGCAGATCCTGGTCTGTTGTAGTCCGAACCGTCAGCAGGTGATGCCACTGTGGAAGGCAGTGTGGCGTCATCAGCGGGCACCGGAACGGGACCATCCTCAAGAGTGTGTCGAGTCTGGGTAGCCATAGGATCAGTGTAGGCGGGGCCAGCAGGATGATCACCCGGACAGTCCGCTGTCCTGGTCTGGGATGAGGAGACAGCATCTGCATACGTCCGGGCAGGCTGGGAGCTCAACGATGGACCGACGTGACTAGCAGCAACGCGGGAACGTGTGTGGTGGCAGACCGGAGAGACGGTACTAGTCGCAGGAGTGGCACGAGATGGGCGGGGCTCTGCAGACACGTGGGACCTGGCGTGCCTTTTCAGGCTTCTTCTGCTTGGGAATGCATGTCCGCATACGTAGCATGCGAAGGCATCAGGAGGTGAAACTGGAGAGGAGGAAGTAGTATGTGCAGGAGTCGACGGGACCTTTACCCTCGGCAACGTCGTCGGGCTAACTGCTCTAGGAGCAGGACTGGTGCCGCTTGAGGCGTTCGTCTGAATCCGATTGAGTAGAGTCCGCAGATTGCTACCCTGCGTCAGCGGTGGACCAGAGGGTGTCATGAAGACTGGCACATGTCGATGCTTGGGCAGGGATCCTGTGCGGGCGGCGCTGGAGACGACTGGAGTAGGCGGTGTCATCAGCCCATGGCCAGTAGCATGTGCCACGGCAGCGTCTAGACTGGGAGCAGTGGCGTGAGCATCCATAGAGACATCATTGGAGCTTCCGGCAGCCAGAGTGTCAACCAGGTTGACAGTAGATCCGGCGGCAATCTGGAGAAGCGCGTCATCCGGCCGAGAATTTTCCGATGGCAGAGGCAGGGATCCAGGGCTCCGGGCAGCAGGTGGGAGGGGCCATGTCAGAGTCTGGCATCGAGGAGGTCCATCCAGGGCAGCCGGTGGTGGAGATCGCGACCCAGGGCTCATCACTGCAGGCGGCGGGCGTGGCCTTGGTCGAGCTGCGAGGCGTGGCGGTGAGCTCATCCTTCACAGTGTCCGAAAAACTGAAAATAGAACAACAGGCAAGGCAGCAAAGATATGCGAAATAGCTCAGTGGCAAGATCAAAGTGAGGCAGTGGGAGGAGCTTCAATTGGAGGTTTTAGTGGACCCAAGAAAGGAAGTTAAGAACGAGGATAAGGAAAGGAGGGAAAGAGGAAAAGAAGAAGGAAATGAGGGAAAGAGCAAAAGAAAAAGAAAAGGAAGGAAACGTAGGGAGAGAACAAAGTAGAAGCCACGCCCACCCGGAAGAGTGAGGCAGCGGAAAGGAACTTTCAGGGCTTATCAAAACAGAAAAGACACCGTTAAACGGAGTATTTCTGAAATGATAAGCGAGAAGAGATAGAAAAGTAACCATTTCTCACTAGAAACGACCGTAAAACAGCCGAAGCAGTAAGAAAGGATAAGAGAAAGTTAGGCCCCGCCCAGCACCGAAATGTACTGCAAGCAGTACATTCAGTGTAGGTGGGAAAGAAACTGCTCGCTCACAGGCAACCTGCACGCTCACAGGTGAAAGGGCCCCATTGAACGCAAGTAAAGAACGTGTTCGAACCATCAAGCGTCAATGGGAGGGGAGAGAGAGAGAGAGAGAGAGAAAGAAAGCAAAACTTACGTAGGGTCCACCTCGGCTCCGCTTTCAGCTCCGTCCACCAGACGAGTAAACTACTCCATCAGCATGGTCTGCACATCTAAAAAATAAAAACAAAATAAAACGTCCGATTAGGCTGATAAGAACAGATACTACACTTTGATCTTAGCCAAAAGGCCGAGAAGCGATGCAGAATTCTGTGGCGTGATGAATTCACTTTCAATTTTTCATATTTCAAAAGTCCTGAGCATTCGTGCAGGGGGAGAAGGGGGTGCAGAAGACTCAGGTTAGCGAGTGCTGCTTGGGGACTTTTTATGATATGTCGTTATTTCATCCTCCTCCTGTGTTACAAAAAAAGAGGTGTACAAGGATGACCAATTTCTGTCTAGTCAAGTGGATCATTTTGCCGTCCTTTCTAATGTTCCATTCTGGAGGCGTCAGCCCCTCCTCCTTGGGCGGGGCTAGTTTTAAAAAGCCAAGGACGTCAAAAGTTCATTTCATTCAAGATTCAATTGCAAATTTTATTCTTACTACAGCAAATGAACCACAATGCTGAAATATCCTCACAGATATTTCTACAATATCGCAATAACTTACAGTAGTTATATTGGACGTTTTACGGAAACGTTGGCGGGAACAAAATTCAAAGTAGAAAAAGTTAATCCGATCACAACGCGAAATCGCTACAGTCAATAACAGCAGTAAGTAAACAACTTAATTCCGGTGTTTTCCTCCAGCTTTTATAAGCTTATGCACCATGCAACATAATATTCTCGTATTTTCTCAATTTTTTTTCAGATGGGAAAAGAGGACAATGAAATATTCATGAAAGTGTTCATTTCTCTGGAGTAGCTTCCTCCTCCGAAAAATCTCATTCTTCACTGCAGGTGAATATAAAACAAATGTAATTACAAAGGCAATAAAAATAGCAAAACCAAAAATAAATAAATAAATATTCCTGGAGTTATCGAATGCCCATGCTTGGGAAGAAATTATTTTTTGTGATTAAACAAATATTGAGACAGTAAAATTTATCAGCCAAAACTGCATTACATAATGCCAGAGTTTGATTGACACAAACTCGACATGCACAGTCCAGCACATGGTTTCCAACTCAGAGATACTCTCTCTCTCTCTTCAGTTCAAACGTTGCACTTGAAAACACAGAGTGAAATATTAGGAACTTAAAACAATTAAACAAACAGAAAAATTACAAAAAACACTTTACAAATTAATTTGTAATATGTACAATAAAACAGTACTTTTTAATTTACAATTAATGATTACTTTGTATTCTACACTTCCACACTAGCGGCGGGCAAGCCATCTCAAAACTCAGAATAAACTGCTTCCTGCATAGTGCAGCCATCTATTGGCAATTTCCCGTTGGTTATATTAATGTGCCAACAAAATAAATGAATGAATGAATAAAAACATAAATACAACAATCCTTAACAATAATTGTAGACCATTACAATTAGCTGGCGTTTAGAAATCATACAGAGAATCAAAACAAAACATTAGGAAACAGACAGAAAAATCTTTGTTGCTGCAGTGTGCCTACAAACATTTTACACCCTTTTGAGAGTTATCTACAGTAAAAAGGCTCGTGTGTTGAAAGAAGCAATGTGTATACGCGCGCTGTAGTGGGAAAGATCTGGCAAATGTGAATAGGAATTCTCTCAAACTTACATGAAATGAGACAAAAATGTTACTGCAAATGAAATTTGAGTGATATTTCGAGGCCGATCTTCCTTCAATCAGTCAGACAGAATGAGTAAGTTGTTAATAGTACGGGGGTGAGTGAGTGAGTGAGTGATTATGGCGCAAAAACCAGAGATGATTATGACGCGCCAAACAAAAGATGAGATGATTACAATTGATGACATTAAAATTCAATAAATAAAACAAGTAGATAAATGTACCAAATCCAGAGGATGAAGTCATATAAAAACAAGTTAAAAGCACATATTAACATTCAAGACACAGTCTTCAAAACAAATTACATTTGGTAATAAAAGCCAATCTCTTTTAAATAATAAAATAAATTAGAATTGACCTCTCTTCCGATTAAACGGTCGAGAGGTAAGTCACAGCTATTAAAATATTTCTGGCGAAGACTATTAAAACATTGACACTCAATTAAAATATGACGAACAGATAAACAAACATTACAATTAAAACAAACAGGCTCATTTTCAGCTTTAAGAAGATAGCTATGTGTGACTCTGGTATGACCAATTCTGAGTCGAGTCAAAAGAACGTCCTCTTTACGATTTCCAGCAAAGTCCCAATGCTCAATTCTAGGTTTGATGTTTCTCAACTTGTTGTGATGCTGAACATCCCAAATTTGCTGCCATTTTTTTCGTATCTTTCCCTTGATGACACAGCAGATGTCTCTAAAAGGGATAAGGCGACTGGACAGTTCGACAGCAGATTTTGCCGCGATGTCTGCAAGCTCGTTTCCCTTTATTCCCGTATGCCCGGGAACCCAGCAGTACAGGATTTCATATCCTCGTATCATTAAATTTCTATGAATTTTGAGAACATCCACTACCACAGGATTCTGAGCGTTGGGAAAAGCTTCCAAGGATTTAAGAGCACTATACGAGTCTGTATAAACTATGAACTTTCTATGGCAGAGCTTTGATATGTACCAAAGAGCATAATATATTGCAGTTAGTTCAGATGTTAGGACAGAGAAAGCTTGGTGCAGGCATCTGCCCTCTATGTAATTTTCAAATACAAAAGCCATCCCGACATGATCATTTGACTTTGATCCATCTGTGTATATCGGATAATAACTGCTATATTTGTGCCTGTGCTCAGCGAAAAGTTGTCTGTAAACGATCTCGTTAGTGCTCGCCTTTACGTGATGTTTAAAAACATCAAGAAGCTGGATCCGTGAATTTTCCCAAGGTGGAATTTCAAAATTCTGTACTGCTTGGGGGTGCATATCAGAGAGGGAGAGTTCCTCAATGACAGCGCGAACTCTTAAAGGGAAAGTAGGAACACAGGATGGACGTGTTTCAAATAATGTGTTACACTCATTATCAAGTAAGCACAGCTTATTGGGATGTTCAGGTTGAGATAGAGTATTAAAATATTGCAAAAGGGACAATTGCTCACGCCTCAGATGAAGTGATGGTTCGTTACAGTCAACATATAGGCTCTGCACAGGAGAAGTCCTGAAAGCTCCTGAACAAATCCGCAGACCTTGATGGTGAACAGGATCCAGTTTTAACAAAACAGATGAGCGAGCGGATCCATAAACAACTGAGCCATAGTCCAGTTTAGAGCGGATAAGCGCTCTGTAAATGCGAAGCATGGAGCAACGCTCTGCACCCCAGGAGGTGTTCGCCAACACTTTTAAAATATTTAGTGTTTTTAGACACTTCTTTCTCAGGTTTAAAAGACGAGAAAGGAAAGTCAATTTTCGGTCGAACGTCACTCCTAAAAATTTTACTTCAGGCGCAACTGGAATAATTGTACCATTCAAGTATAACTCAGGTTCAGGATGGAGACCTCGTTTCCTACAAAAGTGCACGCAGACAGTTTTCTGTTTCGAAAATGTAAATCCCTGTTTGTCTGACCATTCTTGGATCTTAATCAGAGCCATCTGCAGTTGCCTCTCTACATATCTCATGTCTGCTCCTCGACAGCTAATCTGATGATCATCAACATATAGAGATCCCAAGATGGTGGGAGGAAGTTCTTTTAGTACAGAATTTATTTTTAAACTAAACAGGGTTACACTGAGCACACAGCCTTGAGGCACACCCTCTTCCTGTTCAAAAACATCCGAAAAAACAGAGCCAATTCTTACTTGAAAAGTTCTAGTGTTCAAGAAATTTTGAATGAAAATTGGTAGGTTGCCGCGCAAGCCACTCTCGTGAAGATCCCGGAGTATACCGTATCTCCATGCCTTATCATAAGCTTTTTCAATGTCGAAGAATATCGAGACAAGGTGGCTTCTTCTTACAAATGCTTTTCGAATAGATGTCTCTAAGAGGAGCATGTTATCTACAGTTGTTCTTCCCTTTCGAAAACCACTCTGATAAGGCGATATAATATCATTCTTTTCCAAGAAGTAGACTAGGCGGCTGTTTACCATCTTTTCAAACAGTTTGCAAACACAGCTGGTAAGGGCAATTGGCCGATAGTTCGAGGGATTCCTCGGGTCTTTCCCTGGCTTCGCAATAGGAATGACAATAGCTCTCCTCCATGCACTGGGAAATATACGCTCCTTCCCCACTCTATTGTAAAGTGTGAGAAGGGCACTCAGTGACTTACAGGACAGATGCTTTAGCATTTCATAATACACGCCATCCAGACCCGGACAAGACCTATGTGTCTGCAACAAAGCTCTCTTTAGTTCAACCATAGTAAAGTCTCTATTGTACGGCTCAAAGTTGGAAGAGTTGAAAGCGATGGGATTTTTCTCAGAGCGTTGCTTGATAGAAAGAAATGCAGGTGAGTAATTTCGGCTGGAAGAAACGGCAGCAAATGTCTCACCAATTGTATTTGCAATTTCTTCTATGGAGCTAATCACTCGGCCATCTTTTTCCAGAAAGGAAAGTGAGTGGTCTTTGTACATTCCGCATGTATTTCGAACTCTTTCCCAAACCCGCTTACTAGGCGTAGAGGATGTTATTGAGGACACATATGAAATCCAGGAATCCCTCTGGCTCTGCCTTCTTACTTTCCGTGCATTTGCTTTGGCTCTTTTAAAAGCTATGAGGTTTCGCAGAGTAGGATATCTACGAAAAATACCCCATGCTTTTTTCTGTTTTTTCAGTGCTTTATGACAGTCGCGATTCCACCATGGTTTCGAATATTTTAGTGTTTTTCCTGATGTTCTAGGAATCGAAAGCATAGCTGCCTGAATAATAGTATTAGTAACAGCTTCAACAGCGTCATCGATATGCACACCTTCTACCATTTCCTCTGTCAGCTCTGCAACGGAAGAGAAGAGTTCCCAGTCTGCCCTGTCCAGGATAAAACGAGGGACTCTCGACACGGGGTTTGCTCCTCTTCGTGCAAGAGACACAAAAATAGGATAATGATCGCTGTTGTACAGGTCATTTCCGACACTAAAAGTGCAAAATGGCAACAGAGATGGTGAACAGATGGCAAGATCGAGAGCGTGGAATGTCCTTGAAGGCTCATGGAAGTACGTATCTTGCCCATTATTTAGGAGACAAAGGCTATGATCTTCGATCATCTGCTCTATTTGTCTTCCTCGGCAATTTGTATCTTTACTTCCCCAGAGTGGACTATGGCCGTTAAAATCTCCTATTATGATAAAAGGCTCAGGCAGCTGCTCTATTAGATTATTTAAATCTTGCTGATAAATGTGCTCATTTGGAGGCAAATACAAAGAAACAAATGAAACAATAATATCAAAATTTATTTGAGTAGCGACAACTTGGAGAGATGTCGTCAAAGGAAGTACATTTGAGGGATAATCCAGTGAGGAGAGCAGACCTACACCTCCACTGGCACGCTCACCTGCAATGTTATCCTTCCTGACGAAAGAAAACCTCCGAAGTTTTGCATGGTGTTCAGGTTTCAAATTTGTTTCCTGTATTGCTAAGCACACAGGATGATACACATTTATTATAGATTTGATGTCAAGGAAATTTCGGTGGAAACCGCGACAGTTCCATGACATAAGGGTGGCCATTATGAATGGTTTTTGTTTTTTCTGTGCTGTTCTTTTGTTTTTCGTGGAAGTAGATGCCTGGGAACTTCTAGACCCTCTTCTACTTCCATAAAGTCTGAATCCGCAGATTCAGAAATCATCTCATCAAAACAGCTATTGCTGTGACTTCTATTTTTATTGGATATTTTATGTGTAGAAGTTTTGGGCTTACTTTGAATAACTGTTTCTTTCTTTTGTACTATATGGGTTGCATTTTCTTTTTGCTTTCTTTTTGCTGTACGAGATGATTTTACAGCACTGGCGTATGATGTATTTGGTCGAAGCTGTGTGCTCTGGACTAATCTTCTGGCTTCGGCATATGAGATGTTCCTCGTAAACTTTGCAGTCTGCACTTCTTTTTCCAATTTCCATTTTGGGCAGAGGCGTGAAAATGCTGGGTGCTCACCCTTGCAATTTATACAAAGAGGCGCAGCCGTACAATTTTCAGAATCGTGGCCAATCTGTGAGCATCGGGCGCATGTAAGGCTGCCACGACAAGACGTCTTAGAATGGCCGAAACGCTGGCATTGGAAACATCGCATAGGGTTTGGAATATAAGGTCTTACAGGAATATTTAGATATCCGGCCTTAATATTCTTAGGCAGATCAGGCTGTTGAAGGTAAGGATCACGTGTTTCGTGTCTATCAACTTACCTTCTTTACGCATCTTGATCCGCCTTACACCGCAGACATTTTGTTCGGAGAGCTCAGAAGCGATCTCTTCTTCAGAAACATACAGAAGGTCGAATTCTGAGATTACACCCCGACAATAGTTGAGTGACTTATGTGGTGTTACAGTCACATTCGCTTGCCCAAGTTTAGTTATCTGAAGTAAAGAAGCAGACTGGGTGGCTGAGGTTGTATCAATAAGCAGGTCTCCGGAGCGGAGACGCTTTATATTTCTCGGCTCACCAATACAGGACTGGATGTATTTGTTTATTACGAAAGGAGACATCTTATGCATTTCGCCAGAAGGACTAGAGATGACTAGGAAACGGGGAATATTGTTATGATTTTTTTCATTTGTATCTGTACGTAATTTTTTTGCAGTAGACTTTTCAGAAGTAGGTTGAGTGAGTGGTTTAGCAGTAGACGTTTCAGAAATAGGTTGAATGACTGGTTTAACAGTAGATGTTTCAGAACTAGGTTGAGTGACTGGTTTAGGAGTAGAAGTTTCAGAACTAGGTTGAGTGACAGGAGTGATTTGAGTGACTTGAGTGACAGGATTGACTTGAGTGACTGGAGTTACCTCGAAATCTTTTATTAAGTAAATATGAGAAGCCATAGTGAAAGAATAAAGATTCGGGTCCGACGGCCCCGCCCACCACGGAGCCCAACAAGGGAACACAGATTCCTGTGTTAGGGCTAGCCGGACCTATACGCAAACTGAAGCCCCACAGTCGGCTTTCCCGAAAGCAGGTACTCCCGAGAGCTTGACCCCAAGCCACTGACACAAGGACTAGTGACCAGCCGATTGACACCCGTGAGGACGACTAAGGTGCCTCCCGTTTAGCTGAAGCAGAGGCCAAAGCAGTGTGTTGGGGACAGTACCTCGCCCCTCAACTACCAGGACCCTCCTTTCCAGCGACACGGGTCTCCACGCACGGCAAACACGTGGGCAGTTTTCTCCCCACTTGAAAACTAGAAACAAGGTCTGTTCCAGCCTCTCGTGACGAGCCCCAAACTCCGTAGAGAGAAACCACCAGGGAGAAGGGAAGGGAAAAAGATCCAGCCAAGAGGAGAGGAGACGGAAAAGAGGATAGATCACTGGGGCTCCAGGATCGTGACACCCGTCTCACCAAGAAGATGATCCCCTGAAGGGCTAGGGTACCTCGGGATTGCCACACCCGTACTCACAAAAGTGAGCCCCCTGAGGGAGTTAATAGTACGGGAAAAAAAATGTGGATTTTATGGGATTTCTGTAAATACGAATAAAACTTCGTATTTACAGAAACCAGAACTTGACACTGAAAAGAACGAGGGTTAAACCCGAGGCTCCAGAATGTTCCCATTCCGAGGAAAAGAACGAGGGGTCCGAGCAATACCAAGTTAAAAAAAGGCAGGTCGCCGCACACTCGTACAAAGGTATGATGTTGTCAGACCTTCGGTTTTCTGAAATTTGAAGGGGCCATTTTAAAAGGACGTTTTCCTGAGGATGCAGTGGGTGAGTGAAGTTTCTGCTTTTTGGATATATTGTGGGCCGTATCCTGCAAGTAGTGCCATAGCAGGCCAACCCGTGGCGAGGGCGGAATAAATTCCTAACCACAAGCCTATCTGCAAAAATTAGTTTAATATCTTGACGTCATGTCGACGTCGTATCAGATATTAAGCTGATAAGAACAGAGTAAAAACGTTTTATTCAGGAAATGATATGTGCTATTTACAGAGATATTGAAGTCACCAGCACAAGTAACCCAATAACGCACGCAGTGCGGTTTTTTCTTCTACATTTTATTTACAAATGAGTTTATGAAATTTTTGATGGACAAAGGAATATTTACAGGTATATACATAACGTGTGAAATAGTACATTGCCATACATCAGCTAGTCAAAGGTATATGTCGTCTCAGGCATAGAGAGTCACTGGATTATGTCGTTGATGGCATAGAGAGTCACTGGGATTAGACTAATCACGTGGGAGTACTGACTGTAGGGAAGTCACGGCTACATCTGGGAGTGATCAGAGCGGAGCTTCGGTTGTGTGCTGTCGCGGATTTTGCCGGTATTGCCATGGAACTTGTCGCTCACCAGTGAGGTGCTCCACGTAAATGTCGCGGGACGCGCGAATGGTGTCACTGACCACAAGTTTCCTTAACGTCTTGGTATATTTGTCCGAGCAGAGGCGGCGCATCACACGGTCATTTTTAGTGTCCCAGGCACCCAGGGCTCCGACCACGATTGCTTCAACTCTAACGTCGCTGTACCGCTGACGGAGAACCTCGGCAGTCGGTGTGTACTTCAATTCCTTTTCCCGTCGAGCACTGTCAAAGGCCTGGAGCCTATTGTCAAAGGCCACTGTCACATCGATGATAAGTGCAGAATCATCACGTGTAAGGACAAGGTCGGGACGGAGGGGAAGGTCAGCGAGGTTCTGGTTTTCACTGGCAATAGTCCAGCGTCCTCGTGCAGCTTTCTTGATCCTTTCCACAATGGCATTGTGCCTCTGCTGGAACAGACGACTGTACCGCATGCAGTGGCACACGACATGTGGAAGGGTCTCGGCACGATGGTCGCAGCGGCGGCATCCGCGTTGTCCTCGGAATCTTCGTCTAGCGGCATTGAGCGGGAAAAGGTTGAGTCTGGCCCGGTGGATAAACCTCCAGTCCGCAAACCTTGTGAAAGTCCCCTCACGGAAGAAGTGACAGCTGGCCTTCGACGCCGCAGCACACTCAATAGCCTTCCCTTGATTGGGATAGGCACTGAGCTTGGATGCACGATCAGCTCTGAGAGCATTTCTCAGTGTGTGGAAAACCAGGTGCCTTTTAGATGGGCCAAGAACACAATCATTGAGGTAGAGGGAGATGGAGTGGTCACTGTCAATGGTCCAGCGAACACCAAGGCGGCGTGAGGCTGCACGGGCGGCAGACCAGGCAGAAGACGAGGTGTTGCAGGTGCCATGAAACGGGCCTGAGTCCGAGGCAGACAGGAAGGCAGCCATCTCTTCAGTAGAGGGCACGTGGCGAATCCTAGCAGCGAGGAACCGGCTGAAGTCATCCCATGTGAGGGATTTGACACCCTGGTCACGTGAGGATAGAAGCTTGAACACGCCGTCCACGCGGGCGATGTCGGAGTCTTCCTTGGCCAGCGGGATCCCAAGACATGCAGCAGATGAGGCCCCGTACAGGTACTCATTTGCAGCTTCAGGAGGGATGTTAAGGGTCTCCTTCAGTAGGGTGCGTGCAAAGTCGTCAATACGAGCCCAGTCACCTTTACGAAGTCGGCGGGTCCTCATGTCAAACATGAGTGCTGGGAAGAAGAAGGACTTGAGTGCATCAATCCGCTGCCAAGGAGCTAACTTTGAAGTCAGGATGGCGTTGCAAGTTCGCAAGTACCCATGGAGAGCATTGTTGTCCGGTGGAAGCTGGAATCCAATGGGTTTTCCGAGAAAAAGCCCATGGTCTCCGTCCAACAGGTGACGAAATGGCGTGTCTCAAATCTTGAAGGAGGAGGCGCGCGTGCCCACGGGCTGTCGTCCAGAGATGTGCAAGGAGAAGCACTTAAGTGGGTTGAAGGTCAGAGAGATCTTGCTCGCAAGGTCCACAACTTTGTCAATGTGCTCCTAAAGCAAGGCAGGGGAGTCGGCGAGGAGCAGCAGGTCATCCGCGTAGGCCAAGATGTTGTGAGAGACGGAAGATGACTGGATGGCACGTATAATTGGGTCCAAGGCAATGTTGAAAAGCAGTCCACTCAGCAGACACCCTTGCCTGACACCACTTGTGATGGCAACAGGGGCAGAGGGGCCATCTGGGCAGAGGAACTCATTGACGGAGTCGGAGTAAAAGGAGCGAACAATGTCAACCAGAGCTTGACCAGCACCACAAGCTGGGAGGGCGGCGAGGTTGGCGCAATGCGGGACCGAGCCAAAAGCATTGGACAGGTCCAGCGAGGCGATGCAGACATCCTCCTTCTTGCTCTTAGCAGATCTAATACGCTCTTCAAGAGCAAAGTTGTGCTCGAACACCCCGTCGTAGGGGAGGAAGCCTTTCTGTGAGGGAGATAGGATGTTAAACTCCAGGATCCACTCAGTGAGCCTGCGCGCAAGGCATCCAGAGAAGAGCTTGGCGATCGTCGAGCTGAGGGCAATGGGCCTCCAGTTGGTGATCTCTTGCTGGTCTCCCTTCTTATGAATGAAGATCGACGAGGTGTTCTTCCAGGCGTCCGGGACACGTGGGGCCTTTAAGCAGGTGTTGAAGATGACCGTCAGAACTTTACCTTCTGGATCAAGGGTCCGCCAGTGATGATAGGTCAGGCGGTCAGGGCCGGGTGCCGAGTTCTCAGCAGCACGCAGACGATTGCACACTTCCGCAGGGGAGAACTGTGAGCAGTCCACTTCGAACTCGGGGCGTACAGAGGCATCATAGATGGAGGTGTCAATGTTGGCGAGAGGAGGCGGAGCGGAGAAGAAGTTATACACAGACTCAGCATCAAAGGGAGAGGAAGGGGAGTCACCAGCAGTGATGACACGAAGAGCTTTTCTTCTGTTTCGGACTTTCTGCGACTTCGGATCTGATGGAGCAGGACGCGGAGGGCGGCGGGCAGACCCAGATGTACGAGGAGGGAGCTTGAGGAACTCATGCGCAAAGGAGGAGATTTCTTCAAGCAGCTCTTCAAATTCCCTCCAGTTAGGCGAAGGACCGTGATTGAGGATGGAGAGCAGACGAGGTCGGAAGGAGAGTAGAGGGAAGTTATCCTCAGCAGGAACGTCAGCAGTGGTGGGGTCCTCAGGCGGAAGCTCGTCGTCAGAGTCGGCAGCAATGTCAACTGCAGGGCTGATGTTGAGAGGCAGCGACACTGGAGGTGAAGATCCAGGCGGAGAGGAACTAGCAGCAGACGAAGGAACAGCGGCGATGTCATCCGGTGGGCGGCAAGAGGCAGCAGGGTTACCCGAGGCAGGAGAAGCACTGGGGACACGAGCGGCAACAGGTGGCGTAGCAGACGGATGAGGCAGAATCGGCAAAGCAGGTTCTGGAAGCACGCTGACAGAAGGCGACGTCTGTGGGCGACGGCGTCGACGTGAAGAGGTAGTACGCTCCGGAGGTTGGACCTGAGCAGGGGCCTGGCGCTGGCGCTCCCGACGGTGACGGGCCTGGTGTTCAGGAAGCCACCTCTGGTCTGGCAGGAGAAATCACAGGTAGTGCACCTCCAGCGGTGAGCGATGCCAGATGGGATGATGACAGGGTGGTCCCGAAAGCAGGAGTGTGCAGATACCTTCGTAGCGATGGACTGCCGACAGTGAGCGCACCAATTAGTAGTGCCAGAGACATCCACTCCATGAGAGTAGTGTAGGTGGCGGCAGAGTGAGTGGCGTAGTTGGGACCACTGCCGTGCATGGAACGTCCGGATGCAGCTGGTCTCAGTGCAATGCAGCGTGTCCGAGACAGGGAATACCAGGTGGACAGTCCGGTCCTTGCGGCACGTGGTCTCAGGGAAGACAGCAGAAGGAGGAACATCCGCAGGTCTCTCGGTGATCATCGGCACGTCAGGAAGGGAGGGCAGAACATCTGGCGGTCTAATGGCAGCAGGTACATCATCGGTGGAAACAGAGGAGTCCAGGGACGGTGCAGGAGCGGGATGCTGGCCAGAGAGAGACTGGGGCACATGACTAGGCTTAACAGAGTCGCTCCTCGGCGAACACATGGTGGTGGCAGGCAGCAGAGCAGGAGAGACATCCGATGGCAGAGGACTTACAGGTCTGGACTGGAGCGGAGACGGCACAGGCAAAGGATTCGACGAATCAGCAAGAATCTCGGCATACGTCCTTCCAGGTGTAGTCGGCGGAGCAGATATCGAAGCACAGGCATGGCCGGCAGCGATGCGAGCACGAGTATGGTGGCATACCGGAGATTCAGCAGGTGGGTCAGGTGGTAGGTCCTGTGTGTGATCAGCATTCACACGTCGAGGACTGTCAGACGAGGAGCCGTGTGTCAGCGCATGTTCCTTTTGGAAAAGATGTGCCCACAGACATAGCAAGGGAACGACGAGAAGCGTCGACGCTTGTCAGAGGGATCTCTGTCGTCCTTCAAGCAGGCGCGGGAAGAACTCTGGCCAGGAGACACATCGATGGTGGAGGCAGGAGGCGAACCAGAAGGCAGTCCATGAGGAGAGGAGCGAACGGGTGGAGGCGACTTGGCGGTAATCCGTGCCAGGAGTTGTCTCATGTGACCATTCCTTAGTAGCGGAGGACCAAGAGGTGTAACCACAGCAGCAACATGACGAGCAGGTAAAGGCCGGGCAGACGAACTAGCAGCAGGAGAGGTACCCGACGTAGACAGTGGTCCAAAAGGAGAAGGAGAGGCAGCCAGGAGAGAGGCCACGGGCCGTGGTGTAGAGTCCCGGAGAGGTGAGGCAGTTGGCGCTAGCTGAAAAGTGGATGGCATCTCAGGAAGTCCTGGAGTCGTAGGGAAGGGAATCCGTGGCCGTCTTTCAGGAAGTGGCAGGCACGGTGTAGACGAAGGTCCTGGCATCGCTGGATTTCAGAGCTAAAAGGCAAGCAAAGGCAAAGCAAACAAAAACAGAGGCAAATTTCAGCTGAAGAGACAAGATCAAAGTGAGGCAGTGGGAGGAGCTTCGATTGGAGCTTTGGTGGAAAAAAAAGAAAAGGAGGAGGAAGGGGAAAGGAAATTAACAACGAGAAATAGGAAAAAAAAGATGAGGAAAGAAAAAGAAAAGAAGGAAAAGAGCAAAAAGAAAAGGAGGGAAAGAGCAAAGAAGAAGCCACGCCCACCCAAAAGAGTGAGGTAGCGGAAAGGAAATTTGAGGGGTTATCAAAAAAGGAAACACACCGTAAACGGAGTATTTCTGAAATGAAAAGCGAGAAGACATAGAAAAGAAACCATTTCTCACTAGAAAGGACTGCAAAACAGCCGAAGCAGTAAGAAAGGTGAAGAGAAAGTTAGGCCCCGCCCAGCACCGAAATATACTGCAAGCAGTATATTCAGTGGTGGAGACGGGAAAGAACCTGCTCGCTCACAGGCAACCTGCACGCTCACAGGTGAAGGGGCCCCATTGAACGCAAGTAAAGAACGTGTTCGAACCATCAAGCGTCAATGGGAGGGGGGAGAGAGAGAGAGAAAGAAAGTAAAACTTACGAAGGGTCCACCTCGACTCCGCTTTCAGCTCCGTCCACCAGACGAGTAAAGTACTCCATCAGCATGGTCTGCACATCTAAAAAATAAAAACAAAATAAAACGTCAGATTAAGCTGATAAGAACAGATACTACACTTTGATCTTAGCCAAAAGGCCGAGAAGCGATGCAGAATTCTGTGGCGTGATGAATTCACTTTCCATTTTTGATATTTCAAAAGTCCTGAGCATTCGTGCAGGGGAGAAGGGGGTGCAGAAGACTCAGGTCAGCGAGTGCTGCTTGGGGGCTTTTTATGATATGTCGTTATTTCATCCTCCTCCTGTGTTACAAAAAAAGAGGTGTACAAGGATGACCAATTTCTGTCTAGTCAAGTGGATCATTTTGCGGTCCTTTCTAATGTTCCCATTCTGGAGGCGTCAGTCCCCTCCTCCTTGGGCGGGGCTAGTTTTAAAAAGCCAAGGACGTCAAAAGTTCATTTCATTCAAGATTCAATTGCAAATTTTATTCTTACTACAGCAAATGAACCACAATGCTGAAATATCCTCACAGATATTTCTACAATATCGCAATAACTTACAGTAGTTATATTGGACGTTTTACGGAAACGTTGGCCGGAACAAAATTCAAAGTAGAAAAAGTTAATCCGATCTCAACGCGAAATCGCTACAGTCAATAACAGCAGTAAGTAAACAACTGAATTCCGGTGTTTCCTCCAGTTTTTATAAGCTTATGCACCATGCAACATAATATTCTCGTATTTTCTCAATTTTTTTTCAGATGGGAAAAGAGGACAATGAAATATTCATGAAAGTGTTCATTTCTCTGGAGTAGCTTCCTCCTCCGAAAAATCTCATTCTTCACTGCCGGTGAATATAAAACAAATGTAATTACAAAGGCAATAAAAATAGCAAAACCAAAAATAAATAAATAAATATTCCTGGAGTTATCGAATGCCCATGCTTGGGAAGAAATTATTTTTTGTGATTAAACAAATATTGAGACAGTAAAATTTATCAGCCAAAACTGCATTACATAATGCCAGAGTTTGATTGACACAAACTCGACATGCACAGTCCAGCACATGGTTTCCAACTCAGAGATACTCTCTCTCTCTCTTCAGTTCAAACGTTGCACTTGAAAACACAGAGTGAAATATTAGGAACTTAAAACAATTAAACAAACAGAAAAATTACAAAAAACACTTTACAAATTAATTTGTAATATGTACAATAAAACAGTACTTTTTAATTTACAATTAATGATTACTTTGTATTCTACACTTCCACACTAGCGGCGGGCAAGCCATCTCAAAACTCAGAATAAACTGCTTCCTGCATAGTGCAGCCATCTATTGGCATTTTCCCGTTTGTTAATATTAATGTGCCAACAAAATAAATGAAGGAATGAATAAAAACATAAATACAACAATCCTTAACAATAATTGTAGACCATTACAATTAGCTGGCGTTTAGAAATCATACAGAGAATCAAAACAAAACATTAGGAAACAGACAAAAAAATCTTTGTTGCTGCAGTGTGCCTACAAACATTTTACACCCTTTTGAGAGTTATTTACAATAAAAAGGCTCGTGTGTTGAAAGAAGCAATGTGTATACGCGCGCGCTGTAGTGGGAAAGATCTGGCAAATGTGAATAGGAATTCTCTCAAATTTACATGAAATGAGACAAAAATGTTACTGCAAATGAAATTTGAGTGATATTTCGAGGCCGATCTTCCTTCAATCAGTCAGACAGAATGAGTAAGTTGTTAACAGTACGGGAAAAAAAATGTGGATTTTATGGGATTTCTGTAAATACGAATAAAACTTCGTATTTACAGAAACCAGAACTTGACACTGAAAAGAACGAGGGTTAAACCCGAGGCTCCAGAATGTTCCCATTCCGAGGAAAAGAACGAGGGGCCCGAGCAATAGCAAGTTAAAAAAAGGCAGGTCGCCGCACACTCGTACAAAGGTATGATGTGTCAGACCTTCGGTTTTCTGAAATTTGAAGGGGCCATTTTAAAAGGACGTTTTCCTGAGGATGCAGTGGGTGAGTGAAGTTTCTGCTTTTTGGATATATTGTGGGCCGTATCCTGCAAGTAGTGCCATAGCAGGCCAACCCGTGGCAAGGGCGGAATAAATTCCTAACCACAAGCCTATCTGCAAAATTAGTTTAATATCTTGACGTCATGTCGACGTCGTATCAGATATTAAGCTGATAAGAACAGAAAATTTTTATTAACAAATGTTTCTTGCCATTTTACATAGTGTTGGTAAGACCATGGCATGCTATACCAACAACGCACACAGTGCGATTTTAGGTTTCATATTTATTTGTTGTGAGAGATATGTACATATTTACAATATTTACAAAATTTGCATAACTGTGAAAGTCCTTTATACAAGAGTTGTCCCATGACCGCATCCTGACAAGCTGTCACTGAGTCCAACAGTGCCTAATTAGGACTGTTTTACCCCAGTGAGGTGCTCAACATACACGTCCCTAGAAAATTTAATAGTTTCGCTAACTGCGAGTTTCTTCAAAAGGTTTCCGTATTTGTTGCTGCACAGCCTGCGTGCACAGCCACTCTATCGTTCTTGTCGTCCCAAGAGCCGAGAGAACCAATTATGATGGGATGAATCTGAACATCGGTGTAGTCTTTCCTGAGCAGCTCAGCAACCGGACGGTACTTGGAAATCTTCTCCTCTCTGGCGGAAGAAAAAGCAGCAAGCCTATTCTCGAACGGGATGGTGACGTCGATTACCAGAGTGGAGGAGCCTTTGCGAAGAACCAGATCGGGGCGGACAGAAGTACCAGGGAAGACTTGGTTGCAGAAGAGCACATCCCAGCGCCCACTCGCGGCCTTCTTCAGCCGTTCAACCACAGCATTGTGACGCCGCTGGAAAATGGAAGAATAACGCATACAGTGGTTGAGGACATGTGGGAGCGTTTCTTCACTGAAATTGCAACGGCGACATCCACGGCGTGAACGGTCCCAGGGCTTGCAGGCATTGAGAGGTACCAGGTTCAGCCTGGCACGGTGAACAAATCTCCAGTCCGCGAAGCGCGTGAAGGACCCCTCTCTGAAGAAGTGCGAGCTCGAGCGCGAGACGGCAACCCATTCCATGGCCTTACCCTGGTTCGGGAGGAGGGACAGGTCACTAATACGGGTAGCCCGTCTTAGGGTCCGGAAAGCCCGGAAGATGGTGTGCTTCTGGCTCGGGAAGATGGTGTTAGGACCACAGGAAATGGAGGGAGACCCACAAGCATCGATAGTCCAAACAATCTTGAGGCGCCGAGATGCGGACCTTGCGGTAGACCACGTAGAGGAGATGGAATTGCAAGAGGCGGCAAAGGGAGCCTCGTCCGAAGCAGACAGGAACTGTGCCACTAACTCAGGAGAAGGAGCGAATCCGATGCGTGCACGGACGAAGGAGGTCAGATCATCCCAGGCGGAAGCACGAACAAAGGGATCTCTAGCGCAGAGCAGCTTGAAGGCAGAGTCGACGGCAGCGATGTCTGAATCCTCCGCAGCGAGTGGAATGCCAAGGGCACCTTTGCCGGAAAGGCCATAAAGATAATTGTTAGATGCCTCGCGAGGAAGATTCAGGGTCTTCTTGAGGACAGGACGCAGAAAATCGTCAATCTTCTTCCAGTCTCCCTTAGCGTGCTGCGAAGTCCTCATGAAGAAGAGGAGAGAGGGAAAAAAGAAAGTCTTCATTGCATCCAGGCGTTGCCACGGAGCGAGCTTCGAGTCCATAATCTTCTTAGCCAGGATCAAGAAATCACGTAGCTGCGCACGGAGAGGTGGAAGGTGGAAGCCCACGGGTTTCCCGAGGAAACGGAAGTGATCACCATCACCAAGGGCGTGGATAGGGATGCCATCCAGGTAGAAGACGGTCGGACGCACTCTAGCAGGGCGAGAAGCATCAAGGTGAAGTGTGTGGCATTTACCGGGATTAAGCTGAAGACTAAGACGAGAGAAGACGTCAGAAATGCGATCCAGGTCATCCTGAAGAACGTAGGGAGAAGGAGCGAGCAGGAGGACGTCATCGGCGAAGGCGAGGACACGAGGCGAGGAAGGAGAAGAGCCAACAGAGCGGAGAACAGGATCAATGGCCAGGTTAAACAGGAGGCCGCTCAAGGGACACCCCTGACGAACACCGGCATTGATGTCAACAGGGCCAGAAACACCGTCGGAAGAGAGGAAGCAGGTAGAGGAATTCCTGTAGAGGTCTTGGATTAAGGAGACGAAGTCCTCCCCGACACCAGACGTGAGTAGTGCAGTGAAGATCGCAGAGTGCGGGACCGAGCCGAAGGCGTTGGCAATGTCGAGAGAGGCCAGACAGAGCTCAGACTTCGTCCTACGGGCAAGCTGGAACCGCTGCTGGACGATGAAGTTGTGCTCAAGAACCCCATCGTGCAGCATGAATCCTTTCTGTGAGGGGTGGAGAATCTCGTTGTCACATAACCAGTGCGTGAGACGTTTCGCTAGACATCCAGAGAAAAGGCGAGCAATTGAAGAACTGAGGGCAATTGGCCTCCAGTTGTCAATCACCGACGGGTCCCCTTTCTTGAAGATGAGGAACGAACGGGAAGATTTCCATGAGGACGGAACACGCCGGAAGCGAAGACAGATGTTGAATATCTCACTCAAGATCTTGCAGTCTGGATCAGCCTCACGCCAGTGGGCATACGAGAGGCGGTCAGGGCCGGGCGCAGAGTTCTCACAGGAGCGAAGCTTGGCAAGAACCTCGGCAGGAGAGAAAAAGACAAATCGAGAGGAGGACGTTCCGGGATACAGGTAGTGAAGATAGATAAGTCAGAGTCTCTGGCGGAGTACCTTGAGGAGAATTCGAGGGCGATCTCTTCTGCAGGAATGGAGCAAGGAGGAGAGCTGTCAGAGGAAAGGAGACGGATGGCTCTGCGACGATTTCTCCGGTATAAACGTTGAATGACCCGAGGATTAGAGGTGTTGACCGGGCGCGGAGAACCAGGCACAGGAGGAGAAGGAGGAGGGAGCTTGACAATTTCTGAGGCAGACTCCGTGACGTTCAGAAGGCAGGCCTCAAAGGAGTCCCAAGCATCATCGTCAGTAGTCCCAGAAGAAAAGCTATGCAGGGAATCCCAGAAGTTCAGGAGAGGAGGCTCAGTGACCGGAATTACGTCTGCAGGAGGAATACGAGCAGGGTCATCAGCGGCCACAACGGTCGACATCAGGAAACTCGGAAGTGGGGAAGACGGCAGAAGATTGTGTGTCATCAGCAGGTGACGAAGAGGAGGGAGGAGATGCAGAGACGAGGCAATCAGGGGGAACAACAGCACGGGAGGAGGAGGCAGCAGGTGAGGCAGAAGTCGACACAGGAGCAGGATGAGCGGCCGAAGAGGGATGAAGAAGCCCTGGACGAGGAGCATCAGGAGTAGCCCTGGAGACGTCGGGAGGAGAAGGTGGCAGGGAGTGAGAGGCCGATACAGCAGGAGACGAATCGGAAGAGCAAGGAGATGGGACTGGAGCAGGTGAAGAAGGAGCGTCCACAGAAGTCACAGGAGGAGCTGGAGCGGACGTAGCCGGAGATCTGGAGGACACGTCAGCGGGTGAAGAAGAGGCACCAGGTGGAGGGTGCGGCTGTCTACGGCGCTGTCGCTGAGGCACAGGAGCAGGAAGATGAATGTTGTGGTCAATAGAAGAGTTCCTCTCAGCGCGCCGGTGGAATTCGGAGTGGTTGAATAACCCTTTCCGGGAAGGACACGAGAACGGACAAACTGTAAACTTCCAGCGGAAAGACGCACCAGTGGAGATGACGGGAGGCGATGTGCGGAAACAGGCATGGACAGAAACCTTGTTGGCAAGCCGGGAGTTGCGAAGGCTGCACCATTTCACGCATGAAGAAATGGGGGTCAGATGTTCCTGGAGAAGGTGTCTGGTGAGGGATCTCTTCATGCAGGACCAGGAGTTGGAGCGGAACAGGAGGCTGCAATTGGGCTCTGTGCACGTGAAGACATCGCTTACAGGAAAGACGAGATGGAGCGTGGTACCCTCGCGGCACGTCGTAGAAGGAATAGGAGCGCCTGAAGATGGAGCATTGGAAGGAGGCGGTGAGGCTTGAAGAGAAGTAGACGGGAGCTGCGGATGGCCAGTGGAAGAGAAGTCAGCAGCACCAGGAGAGGCGGGAGGAGGAGCAAGGCGATGACGGCGGAAGCGGTGAAAGCGTAGCTGTCTCTTGTTGAGGAACGACTTACCACACGTTGGACAGTCAACCGGAGAAGAGCAAGTGGAGACACCAGGAGACGCGGGCACAGCAGCAGGAGGAGAAATACCAGAATCCGGGCGTGAAGGAGACCCCCGCCTAGAAGCAGATTCGTCGGAAAGCAGGAGAGACGCTCTGTCGCCAGAAGTTGCAGGAGCAGGAACAGGAGAGGAGGAAGCACTAGGAGTTTCATCAGCAGAGATCGCAGAGGACGGCGAACGAACTGTAGGACTACCCGAAGGAGAAGTAGATGTGGCAGATCGAGCAACCAGCGTGTCAGCAGCAACAGGAGACTTGGTCGGAGAAGTGTGCGAGCAGGAGTGTCCAGCAGCAGCACGTGATCTCGTGTGGTGACACACTGGGGAATCTGAAGAAGGGGCACTGGTAGCAGGGATGGAGCCAGGAGAAGGTAAGGATGGAGCCGAAGTAAGAGGCACGAGCGGTGCAGTGAGCGTTTCCGAAGGAGGCGAAGTCCGGGAGCGGGAAGCGAAGACATCATTGCAGATGCGAGAGGAGGCAGACGTCCTGGCAGAGATGATGGAGAGCATCTGGCACAGGGAACCACTTCTCAGCAGAGGAGGACCAGAGGGAACAGCAGCGGCAGAGATGTGGCGACGTGGAGCAGGAGCAGTCTGAAGACTACCAGACCGCGTTGTCATCACGGAGGAGTGACCAGAAGCGGGCAAATGGCTCAGAGGTCTGCGTGGCGTCGTGTCCAGCGATCCATCGGGGCATCCAGCACTCTGTGGCAGTCCACCAAGGACAGATGGCATCGGAGGGAGACCAGGAGTAGTCGGAGAAGGAAGGCGAGGCGGCCTCTCTGGCAAAATGATCTGATGCGCTGACGCAGGATCAGACATAGCTGAAAAAACTAAAGAAACAGTAACACAAATAACTAGCAAATTATCTAATTGGCAAGATCAAAGTGAGGCAGCGGGGGGAGCTTCAATTGGGGCTTTTGGTGGACCCAAGAAAGGAAGATAAGAACGAGGAAAAGAAAAGGAGGGAAGAGCCAAAGAAGAAGGAGGAAAACGAGGGAAAGAGCAAAAGAAGAAGGAAGGAAAAGTAGGGAGAGAGTAAAGTCGAAGCCACGCCCACCCGGACGAGTGAGGCAGCGGAAAGGAAGTTTCAGGGCTTATCAAAACAGAAAAGACACCGTAAACGGAGTATTTCTCAAATGAAAAGCGAGAAGACATAGAAAAGAAACCATTTCTCACTAGGGACGACTGAAAACAGCCGAAGCAGTAAGAAGGGAGAAGAAAAAGTTAGGCCCCGCCCAGCACCGAAATATACTGCAAGCAGTATAAACAGTGTAGACGGGAAAGAACCTGCTCGCCCACAGGCAACCTGCACGCTCACAGGTGAAAGGGCCCCATTGAACGCAAGTAAAGAACGTATTCGAACCATCAAGCGTCAATGGGAGGGGAGAGAGAGAGAGAAAGAAAGCAAAACTTACGTAGAATCCACCTCGACTCCGCTTTCAGCTCCGTCCACCAGACGAGTAAACTATTCCATCAGCATGGTGTCTGGAAATCTGAAAAAAGAAGAAAATAAGACGTCAGATTAAGCTGATAAGAACAGATACTACACTTTGATCTTAGCCAAAAGGCCGAGAAGCGATGCAGAATTCTGTGGCGTGATGAATTCACTTTCAATTTTTCATATTTCAAAAGTCCTGAGCATTCGTGCAGGGGGAGAAGGGGGTGCAGAAGACTCAGGTTATCGAGTGCTGCTTGGGGGGTTTTTATGATATGTCGTTATTTCATCCTCCTCCTGTGTTACAAAAAAAAGAGGTGTACAAGGATGACCAATTTCTGTCTAGTCAAGTGGATCATTTTGCGGTCCTTTCTAATGTTCCCATTCTGGAGGCGTCAGTCCCCTCCTCCTTGGGCGGGGCTAGTTTTAAAAAGGCAAGGACGTCAAAAGTTCATTTCATTCAAGATTCAATTGCAAATTTTATTCTTACTACAGCAAATGAACCACAATGCTGAAATATCCTCAGAGATATTTCTACAATATCGCAATAACTTACAGTAGTTATATTGGACGTTTTACGGAAACGTTGGCCGGAACAAAATTCAAAGTAGAAAAAGTTAATCCGATCTCAACGCGAAATCGCTACAGTCAATAACAGCAGTAAGTAAACAACTGAATTCCGGTGTTTTCCTCCAGCTTTTATAAGCTTATGCACCATGCAACATAATATTCTCGTATTTTCTCAATTTTTTTTCAGATGGGAAAAGAGGACAATAATGAAATATTCATGAAAGTGTTCATTTCTCTGGAGTAGCTTCCTCCTCCGAAAAATCTCATTCTTCACTGCAGGTGAATATAAAACAAATGTAATTACAAAGGCAATAAAAATAGCAAAACCAAAAATAAATAAATAAATATTCCTGGAGTTATCGAATGCCCATGCTTGGGAAGAAATTATTTTTTGTGATTAAACAAATATTGAGACAGTAAAATTTATCAGCCAAAACTGCATTACATAATGCCAGAGTTTGATTGACACAAACTCGACATGCACAGTCCAGCACATGGTTTCCAACTCAGAGATACTCTCTCTCTCTCTTCAGTTCAAACGTTGCACTTGAAAACACAGAGTGAAATATTAGGAACTTAAAACAATTAAACAAACAGAAAAATTACAAAAAACACTTTACAAATTAATTTGTAATATGTACAATAAAACAGTACTTTTTAATTTACAATTAATGATTACTTTGTATTCTACACTTCCACACTAGCGGCGGGCAAGCCATCTCAAAACTCAGAATAAACTGCTTCCTGCATAGTGCAGCCATCTATTGGCAATTTCCCGTTGGTTATATTAATGTGCCAACAAAATAAATGAATGAATGAATAAAAACATAAATACAACAATCCTTAACAATAATTGTAGACCATTACAATTAGCTGGCGTTTAGAAATCATACAGAGAATCAAAACAAAACATTAGGAAACAGACAGAAAAATCTTTGTTGCTGCAGTGTGCCTACAAACATTTTACACCCTTTTGAGAGTTATCTACAGTAAAAAGGCTCGTGTGTTGAAAGAAGCAATGTGTATACGCGCGCTGTAGTGGGAAAGATCTGGCAAATGTGAATAGGAATTCTCTCAAACTTACATGAAATGAGACAAAAATGTTACTGCAAATGAAATTTGAGTGATATTTCGAGGCCGATCTTCCTTCAATCAGTCAGACAGAATGAGTAAGTTGTTAACAGTACGAGAAAAAATGTGGATTTTATGGGATTTCTGTAAATACGAATAAAACTTCGTATTTACAGAAACCAGAACTTGACACTGAAAAGAACGAGGGTTAAACCCGAGGCTCCAGAATGTTCCCATTCCGAGGAAAAGAACGAGGGGCCCGAGCAATAGCAAGTTAAAAAAAAGGCAGGTCGCCGAACACTCGTACAAAGGTATGATGTTGTCAGACCTTCGGTTTTCTGAAATTTGAAGGGGCCATTTTAAAAGGACGTTTTCCTGAGGATGCAGTGGGTGAGTGAAGTTTCTGCTTTTTGGAAATATTGTGGGCCGTATCCTGCAAGTAGTGCCATAGCAGGCCAACCCGTGGCGAGGGCGGAATAAATTCCTAACCACAAGCCTATCTGCAAAAATTAGTTTAATATCTTGACGTCATGTCGACGTCGTATCAGATATTAAGCTGATAAGAACAGAGTAAAAACGTTTTATTCAGGAAATGATATGTGCTATTTACAGAGATATTGAAGTCACCAGCACAAGTAACCCAATAACGCACGCAGTGCGGTTTTTTCTTCTACATTTTATTTACAAATGAGTTTATGAAATTTTTGATGGACAAAGGAATATTTACAGGTATATACATAACGTGTGAAATAATACATTGCCATACATCAGCTAGTCAAAGGTATATGTCGTCTCAGGCATAGAGAGTCACTGGATTATGTCGTTGATGGCATAGAGAGTCACTGGGATTAGACTAATCACGTGGGAGGACTGACTGTAGGGAAGTCACGGCTACATCTGGGAGTGATCAGAGCGGAGCTTCGGTTGTGTGCTGTCGCGGATTTTGCCGGTATTGCCATGGAACTTGTCGCTCACCAGTGAGGTGCTCCACGTAAATGTCGCGGGACGCGCGAATGGTGTCACTGACCACAAGTTTCCTTAACGTCTTGGTATATTTGTCCGAGCAGAGGCGGCGCATCACACGGTCATTTTTAGTGTCCCAGGCACCCAGGGCTCCGACCACGATTGCTTCAACTCTAACGTCGCTGTACCGCTGACGGAGAACCTCGGCAGTCGGTGTGTACTTCAATTCCTTTTCCCGTCGAGCACTGTCAAAGGCCTGGAGCCTATTGTCAAAGGCCACTGTCACATCGATGATAAGTGCAGAATCATCACGTGTAAGGACAAGGTCGGGACGGAGGGGAAGGTCAGCGAGGTTCTGGTTTTCACTGGCAATAGTCCAGCGTCCTCGTGCAGCTTTCTTGATCCTTTCCACAATGGCATTGTGCCTCTGCTGGAACAGACGACTGTACCGCATGCAGTGGCACACGACATGTGGAAGGGTCTCGGCAGGATGGTTGCAGCGGCGGCATCCGCGTTGTCCTCGGAATCTTCGTCTAGCGGCATTGAGCGGGACAAGGATGAGTCTGGCCCGGTGGATAAACCTCCAGTCCGCAAACCTTGTGAAAGTCCCCTCACGGAAGAAGTGACAGCTGGCCTTCGACGCCGCAGCACACTCAATAGCCTTCCCTTGATTGGGATAGGCACTGAGCTTGGATGCAAGATCAGCTCTGAGAGCATTTCTCAGTGTGTGGAAAACCAGGTGCCTCTTAGATGGGCCAAGAACACAATCATTGAGGCAGAGGGAGATGGAGTGGTCACTGTCAATGGTCCAGCGAACACCAAGGCGGCGTGAGGCAGCACGGGCGGCAGACCAGGCAGAAGACGAGGTTTTGCAGGTGCCATGAAACGGGCCTGAGTCCGAGGCAGACAGGAAGGCAGCCATCTGTTCAGTAGAGGGCACGTGGCGAATCCTAGCAGCGAGGAACCGGCTGAAGTCATCCCATGTGAGGGATTTGACACCCTGGTCACGTGAGGATAGAAGCTTGAACACGCCGTCCACGCGGGCGATGTCGGAGTCTTCCTTGGCCAGCGGGATCCCAAGACATGCAGCAGATGAGGCCCCGTACAGGTACTCATATGCAGCTTCAGGAGGGATGTTAAGGGTCTCCTTCAGTAGGGGGCGTGCAAAGTCGTCAATACGAGCCCAGTCACCTTTACGAAGACGGCGGGTCCTCATGTCAAACATGAGTGCTGGGAAGAAGAAGGACTTGAGTGCATCAATCCGCTGCCAAGGAGCTAACTTTGAAGTCAGGATGGCGTTGCAAGTTCGCAAGTACCCATGGAGAGCATTGTTGTCCGGTGGAAGCTGGAATCCAATGGGTTTTCCGAGAAAAAGCCCATGGTCTCCGTCCAACAGGTGACGAAATGGCGTGTCTCCAATCTTGAAGGAGGAGACGCGCGTGCCCACGGGCTGTCGTCCAGAGATGTGCAAGGAGAAGCACTTAAGTGGGTTGAAGGTCAGAGAGATCTTGCTCGCAAGGTCCACAACTTTGTCAATGTGCTCCTGAAGCAAGGCAGGGGAGTCGGCGAGGAGCAGCAGGTCATTCGCGTAGGCCAAGATGTTGTGAGAGACGGAAGATGACTGGATGGCACGTATAATTGGGTCCAAGGCAATGTTGAAAAGCAGTCCACTCAGCGGACACCCTTGCCTGACACCACTTGTGATGGCAACAGGGGCAGAGGGGCCATCTGGGCAGAGGAACTCAGTGACGGAGTCGGAGTAAAAGGAGCGAACAATGTCAACCAGAGCTTGACCAGCACCACAAGCTCGGAGGGCGGCGAGGATGGCGCAATGCGGGACCGAGCCAAAAGCATTGGACAGGTCCAGCGAGGCGATGCAGACATCCGCCTTCTTGCTCTTAGCAGATCTAATACGCTCTTCAAGAGCAAAGTTGTGCTCGAACACCCCGTCGTAGGGGAGGAAGCCTTTCTGTGAGGGAGATAGGATGTTAAACTCCAGGATCCACTCAGTGAGCCTGCGCGCAAGGCATCCAGAGAAGAGCTTGGCGATCGTCGAGCTGAGGGCAATGGGCCTCTAGTTGGTGATCTCTTGCTGGTCTCCCTTCTTATGAATCAAAATCGACGAGGTGTTCTTCCAGGCGTCCGGGACACGTCGGGCCTTTAAGCAGGTGTTGAAGATGACCGTCAGAACTTTACCTTCTGGATCAAGGGTCCACCAGTGATGATAGGTCAGGCGGTCAGGGCCGGGTGCCGAGTTCTCAGCAGCACGCAGACGATTGCACACTTCCGCAGGGGAGAACTGTGAGCAGTCCACTTCGAACTCGGGGCGTACAGAGGCATCATAGATGGAGGTGTCAATGTTGGCGAGAGGAGGCGGAGCGGAGAAGAAGTTATACACAGACTCAGCATCAAAGGGAGAGAAAGGGGAGTCACCAGCAGTGATGACACGAAGAGCTTTTCTTCTGTTTCTGCGGTAGAGGCTTTGCAGCGACTTCGGATCTGATGGAGCAGGACGCGGAGGGCGGCGGGCAGACCCAGATGTACGAGGAGGGAGCTTGAGGAACTCATGCGCAAAAGAGGAGATTTCTTCAAGCAGCTCTTCAAATTCCCTCCAGTTAGGCGAAGGACCGTGATTGAGGATGGAGAGCAGACGAGGTCGGAAGGAGAGTAGAGGGAAGTTATCCTCAGCAGGAACGTCAGCAGTGGTGGGGTCCTCAGGCGGAAGCTCGTCGTCAGAGTCGGCAGCAATGTCAACTGCAGGGCTGATGTTGAGAGGCAGCGACACTGGAGGTGAAGATCCAGGCGGAGAGGAACTAGCAGCAGACGAAGGAACAGCGGCGATGTCATCCGGTGGGCGGCAAGAGGCAGCAGGGTTACCCGAGGCAGGAGAAGCACTGGGGACACGAGCGGCAACAGGTGGCGTAGCAGACGGATGAGGCAGAATCGGCAAAGCAGGTTCTGGAAGCACGCTGACAGCAGGCGACGTCTGTGGGCGACGGCGTCGACGTGAAGAGGTAGTACGCTCCGGAGGTTGGACCTGAGCAGGGGCCTGGCGCTGGCGCTCCCGACGGTGACGGGCCTGGTGTTCAGGAAGCCACCTCTGGTCTGGCAGGAGAAATCACAGGTAGTGCACCTCCAGCGGTGAGCGATGCAAGATGGGATGATGACAGGGTGGTCCCTAAAGCAGGAGTGTGCAGATACCTTCGTAGCGATGGACTGCCGACAGTGAGCGCACCAATTAGTAGTGCCAGAGACATCCACTCCATGAGAGTAGTGTAGGTGGCGGCAGAGTGAGTGGCGTAGTTGGGACCACTGCCGTGCATGGAACGTCCGGATGCAGCTGGTCTCAGTGCAATGCAGCGTGTCCGAGACAGGGAATACCAGGTGGACAGTCCGGTCCTTGCGGCACGTGGTCTCAGGGAAGACAGCAGAAGGAGGAACATCCGCAGGTCTCTCGGTGATCATCGGCACGTCAGGAAGGGAGGGCAGAACATCTGGCGGTCTAATGGCAGCAGGTATACCATCGGTGGAAACAGAGGAGTCCAGGGACGGTGCAGCAGCGGGATGCTGGCCAGAGAGAGACTTGGGCACATGACTAGGCTTAACAGAGTCGCTCCTCGGCGAACACATGGTGGTGGCAGGCAGCAGAGCAGGAGAGACATCCGATGGCAGAGGACTTACAGGTCTGGACTGGAGCGGAGACGGCACAGGCAAAGGATTCGACGAATCAGCAAGAATCTCGGCATACGTCCTTCCAGGTGTAGTCGGCGGAGCAGATATCGAAGCACAGGCATGGCCGGCAGCGATGCGAGCACGAGTATGGTGGCATACCGGAGATTCAGCAGGTGGGTCAGGTGGTAGGTCCTGTGTGTGATCAGCATTCACACGTCGAGGACTGTCAGACGAGGAGCCGTGTGTCAGCGCATGTTTCTGGAGGCGCTTCCTTTTGGAAAAGATGTGCCCACAGACATAGCAAGGGAACGACGAGAAGCGTCGACGCTTGTCAGAGGGATCTCTGTCGTCCTTCAAGCAGGCGCGGGAAGAACTCTGGCCAGGAGACACATCGATGGTGGAGGCAGGAGGCGAACCAGAAGGCAGTCCATGAGGAGAGGAGCGAACGGGTGGAGGCGACTTGGCGGTAATCCGTGCCAGAAGTTGTCTCATGTGACCATTCCTTAGTAGCGGAGGACCAAGAGGTGTAACCACAGCAGCAACATGACGAGCAGGTAAAGGCCGGGCAGACGAACTAGCAGCAGGAGAGGTACCCGACGTAGACAGTGGTCCAACAGGAGAAGCAGAGGCAGCCAGGAGAGAGGCCACGGGCCGTGGTGTAGAGTCCCGGAGAGGTGAGGCAGTTGGCGCTAGCTGAAAAGTGGATGGCATCTCAGGAAGTCCTGGAGTCGTAGGGGAGGGAATCCGTGGCGGTCTTTCAGGAAGTGGCAGGCACGGTGTAGACGAAGGTCCTGGCACCGCTGGATTTCAGAGCTAAAAGGCAAGCAAAGGCAAAGCAAACAAAAACAGAGGCAAATTTCAGCTGAAGAGGCAAGATCAAAGTGAGGCAGTGGGAGGAGCTTCGATTGGAGCTTTGGTGGAAAAAAAAGGAGGAGGAAGGGGAAAGGAAAATAACAACGAGAAATAGGAAAAAAAAGATGAGGAAAGAAAAAGAAAAGAAGGGAAAGAGCAAAAAGAAAAGGAGGGAAAGAGCAAAGAAGAAGCCACGCCCACCCAAAAGAGTGAGGTAGCGGAAAGGAAATTTGAGGGCTTATCAAAACAGGAAACACACCGTAAACGGAGTATTTCTGAAATGAAAAGGGAGAAGAGATAGAAAAGAAACCATTTCTCACTAGAAACGACTGCAAAACAGCCGAAGCAGTAAGAAAGGTGAAGAGAAAGTTAGGCCCCGCCCAGCACCGAAATATACTGCAAGCAGTATATTCAGTGTAGACGGGAAAGAACCTGCTCGCTCACAGGCAACCTGCACGCTCACAGGTGAAAGGGCCCCATTGAACGCAAGTAAAGAACGTGTTCGAACCATCAAGCGTCAATGGGAGGGGAGAGAGAGAGAGAAAGAAAGCAAAACTTACGTAGGGTCCAACTCGGCTCCGCTTTCAGCTCCGGCCACCAGACGTGTAAACTACTCCATCAGCATGGTCTGCACATCTAAAAAATAAAAACAAAATAAAACGTCAGATTAAGCTGATAAGAACAGATACTACACTTTGATCTTAGCCAAAAGGCCGAGAAGCGAAGCAGAATTCTGTGGCGTGATGAATTCACTTTCAATTTTTGATATTTCAAAAGTCCTGAGCATTCGTGCAGGGGGAGAAGGGGGTGCAGAAGACTCAGGTTAGCGAGTGCTGCTTGGGGGTTTTTTATGATATGTCGTTATTTCATCCTCCTCCTGTGTTACAAAAAAAGAGGTGTACAAGGATGACCAATTTCTGTCTAGTCAAGTGGATCATTTTGCGGTCCTTTCTAATGTTCCCATTCTGGAGGCGTCAGTCCCCTCCTCCTTGGGCGGGGCTAGTTTTAAAAAGCCAAGGACGTCAAAAGTTCATTTCATTCAAGATTCAATTGCAAATTTTATTCTTACTACAGCAAATGAACCACAATGCTGAAATATCCTCAGAGATATTTCTACAATATCGCAATAACTTACAGTAGTTATATTGGACGTTTTACGGAAACGTTGGCCGGAACAAAATTCAAAGTAGAAAAAGTTAATCCGATCTCAACGCGAAATCGCTACAGTCAATAACAGCAGTAAGTAAACAACTGAATTCCGGTGTTTTCCTCCAGCTTTTATAAGCTTATGCACCATGCAACATAATATTCTCGTATTTTCTCAATTTTTTTTCAGATGGGAAAAGAGGACAATGAAATATTCATGAAAGTGTTCATTTCTCTGGAGTAGCTTCCTCCTCCGAAAAATCTCATTCTTCACTGCAGGTGAATATAAAACATATGTAATTACAAAGGCAATAAAAATAGCAAAACCAAAAATAAATAAATAAATATTCCTGGAGTTATCGAATGCCCATGCTTGGGAAGAAATTATTTTTTGTGATTAAACAAATATTGAGACAGTAAAATTTATCAGCCAAAACTGCATTACATAATGCCAGAGTTTGATTGACACAAACTCGACATGCACAGTCCAGCACATGGTTTCCAACTCAGAGATACTCTCTCTCTCTCTTCAGTTCAAACGTTGCACTTGAAAACACAGAGTGAAATATTAGGAACTTAAAACAATTAAACAAACAGAAAAATTACAAAAAACACTTTACAAATTAATTTGTAATATGTACAATAAAACAGTACTTTTTAGTTTACAATTAATGATTACTTTGTATTCTACACTTCCACACTAGCGGCGGGCAAGCCATCTCAAAACTCAGAATAAACTGCTTCCTGCATAGTGCAGCCATCTATTGGCATTTTCCCGTTTGTTAATATTAATGTGCCAACAAAATAAATGAATGAATGAATAAAAACATAAATACAACAATCCTTAACAATAATTGTAGACCATTCCAATTAGCTGGCGTTTAGAAATCATACAGAGAATCAAAACAAAGCATTAGGAAACAGACAGAAAAATCTTTGTTGCTGCAGTGTGCCTACAAACATTTTACACCCTTTTGAGAGTTATTTAGAATAAAAAGGCTCGTGTGTTGAAGGAAGCAATGTGTATACGCGCGCTGTAGTGGGAAAGATCTGGCAAATGTGAATAGGAATTCTCTCAAACTTACATGAAATGAGACAAAAATGTTACTGGAAATGAAATTTGAGTGATATTTCGAGGCCGATCTTCCTTCAATCAGTCAGACAGAATGAGTAAGTTGTTAACAGTACGGGAAAAAAATGTGGATTTTACGGGATTTCTGTAAATACGAATAAAACTTCGTATTTACAGAAACCAGAACTTGACACTGAAAAGAACGAGGGTTAAACCCGAGGCTCCAGAATGTTCCCATTCCGAGGAAAAGAACGAGGGGCCCGAGCAATAGCAAGTTAAAAAAAGGCAGGTCGCCGCACACTCGTACAAAGGTATGATGTTGTCAGACCTTCGGTTTTCTGAAATTTGAAGGGGCCATTTTAAAAGGACGTTTTCCTGAGGATGCAGTGGGTGAGTGAAATTTCTGCTTCTTGGATATATTGTGGGCCGTATCCTGCAAGTAGTGCCATAGCAGGCCAACCCGTGGCGAGGGCGGAATAAATTCCTAACCACAAGCCTATCTGCAAAAATTAGTTTAATATCTTGACGTCATGTCGACGTCGTATCAGATATTAAGCTGATAAGAACAGAAAAACTTTTTATTGCTAATGCTTATTGCCATTTTACATTATATTGGTATAACCATGGCATGAGATACCAATAACGCACGCAGTGCGATTTAAGTTTCATTACTTGAGGGAAAATATTGGATGCAAAAAATATTTACAGAACTATATACATAAAACCGGGAATATTCATCTCAACATAGCAAGAGGTAGGGCAAGAGTCCAGCGGTAGGTGATAAGTCCTTTTAAAGTCAAGACCACAGAGGCGGGGATGGAATCTATTACATCTGGCGAATCCCAGTGAGATGTTCAACGTAGATATTTCTTGAGTAGCGGATAGTTTCGCTTACAACAAGTTTCCTCAGTAGGTTGGCATATTTATTGCTGCACAGTCTTCGGAGCAGTTTGTCGTTCTCTTTATCCCATGCGCCGAGAGAGCCAACAATGAACGCGTAGGAACGAACATCAGCGAAATCTCGCTTCAGCAGGTCGACTACGGGGCCGTACTTGTTGATCTTATCTTCTCGTGCCGAAGAAAAAGCAGACAGCCTGTTCTCGAAGGAGATGGTAACGTCAATTACAATCGCGGAGCGGTCTTTGCAGAGGACGAGATCCGGTCGAAGATTGGTGCCCGGGAAAACCTGATTGGCGGAGAGAAGGTTCCAGCGATTGCCAGCAGCTTTGTGCACACGGTCCACCACTGCATTATGTCGAGACTGATATGCAGCAGAATAACGCATGCAGTGATTCAGAACATGAGGAAGCGTTTCTTCCGTAGACGAGCAGCGGCGGCATCCTCGACGAGAGCGGTCCCAAGGCTTGGCGGCGTTGAGAGGAACCAAGTTGAGGCGAGCACGATGCACGAATCTCCACTCAGCGAACCTGGTAAACAACCCATTGCTCAGGAAGTGGAGCTCGCGCGAGAGGCGGCAACACGTTCCATCACCTTACCCTGGTTGGGGAGCAGAATAAGGTCATCAAGACGCTCACTCCTTTTCAGGGTGCGGAAGGAACGAAAAATGGTATGCCTCTTGCTGGGAAAGATGGCGAAGGAGCCACACGTAATGGAGGGTGAACCGTCCGCGTCGAAGGAGCAGGAGACCTTGAGACGTCAAGAAGCCGACCTTGCGGCCGACCACATCGAGGAGATGGGGTTCGTGGAGGAAGCAAAGGGAGCATCATCGGAGGCCGAGAGGAAGAGACCTACAAGAGAATGAGACGGCGTCTCTCCAATGCGAGCATGGACGTAGGTACAAAGTTCCTCCCAGCCAAGACCACGAACGTAGGAGTCCTTGGAACAAAGGAGCTTGAAGGCGCCATCCACTGCAGAGATGTCAGAATCTTCTGCGGAAAGAAGGATTCCGAGGGCACCCTTACCAGACAAGCCATAGATGTAATTATTGGACGCCTCGGGAGGAAGGTTGAGTGTCTTCTTGATGGCAGGCCGCAGGAAGTCATCGATCTTTTCTCGATCCAGTCTCCCTTGCTAAGCAGTCCAGTCCTCATATGGAAATGGAGAGAAGGAAAGAAGAAGCACTTGAGGGCGTCCAGACGCTGCCACGGAGCAAGCTTCGACTCCATGATCTTTTCAGCGAGCAGAAGGAAGTCACGCAACTGAGCCCGGCAGGGAGGAAGGTGAAACCCGATGGGCTTCCGAAGGAAGCGGAAAAATTCGCCATCGTCGAGAGCCTTGAGAGGGGAGCCTTTGATGCAAAACAGAGTGGAACGGGATCCAGAAGGACGAGCGGCGGAGAAGTGAAGCGAGTGACACTTGCTGGGATTCAAGTGCAGACCAAGACGAGAGGAGGAGTCAGAAATGGAGTCCAAGTCATGTTGGAGAATATCAGAAGAAGGAGCCAACAGCAGGACATCATCGGCAAAGGCGAGGATGCGTGGAGAAGCAGGAGGAGAAACGATGGACCGGAGCACGGGATCCATGGCAAGATTGAACAGCAGGCCGCTCAAAGGGCAACCTTGACGAACGCCAGCACAGATGTTTACGGGACCAGAGACACCGTCCGAGGAGAGAAAGCAGGTAGAAGACTCCCGGTAGAGATCTTGAACCAAGGAGAGAAAGTCCTCACCAACTCCGGACGTGCGAATAGCAGTGAAGAGGGCGACATGTGGAATGGAGCCAAACGCATTGGCGATATCCAGGGACGCGAGGCACAATGTAGACTTCCGGCGGCGAGCGAGCTGAAGTTGCTGCTGAACGATGAAGTGATGTTCGAGGATACCATCATGCGGCATGAACCCCTATTGGGAGGAACAGAGCACATCATTGTCGCAGAGCCATGCAGTCAGACGTTTGGCGAGGCAGCCAGAGAAGAGACGTGCTATGGAAGAACTGAGAGCGATCGGTCGCCAGTTGTGAAGGATGGAAGGATCACCTCGCTTGAAAATCAGGAAAGACCTCGAAGACTTCCACGACGAGGGAATCCGCTTGAAGCGCAGACAGATGTTAAAGATGTCACAAAGAATTCTGCACTCAGGATCGAGCTCCCGCCAGTGGGAGTAGGAGAGACGATCAGGACCCGGAGCAGAATTTTCGCATGACCTGAGTTTGGCCTGGATCTCAGCGGGAGAAAACTGTGACAGGTCAAGGGGAGGACGATCCGGGAGGCAGGAAGTGAAGATGGAGACGTCTGCATCTCTCGAGGCGAGCCTTTCAGAGAACTCCGCGGCGATGTCTTCGGCAGGAATGGGACACGAAGGAGAGCATTCAGAAGTGAGGAGACGCATGGCCCTTCGGCGGTTCCTTCGGTACAAACCTTGGATGACACGCGGATTTAGGATGTTAACAGGACGTGGAGGACCAGCAGGCGGAGGACCCGGAGGAGGGAGCTTGGCATACTCGGCGGCAGACTGGATGACCAGGTGAAGACAGGACTCAAAGGAGCACCAAGAAGAGTCGTCGGTGGGTCCGGAAGCAAAGCACTGAAGACAGTCCCTGTGCAGGAGAAGAGGAGGATCGGAGGAGACATCGTCAACAGAAGGAAGGCGGAACAACTCGTCAGAGGGCAGAGTGGAGGCATCAAGCGCAGAAGCATCATCAGGAAGGACCGGAGGATCGGTAACAGCACTGCTCGGAACGTCCAACGGCGACAGCGGAAGGAAGGGCTGAGAAGAGGAGGAAGAATCCAACGGAGAAGCAGTGGACCTTGAAGGGGAAGCAGGAACATCCGGAAGAGGTGAAGCAGTAGGCGTGGAGACCAGCGGAGACTCGGTAGGATTCACAGCGTGTGTCGGTGAAGGAGGCGAAGGAGCGACAGCAGGAGCAGGAACGTGGGAGCGAACTGTAGCAGCAGCAGTGGGCGAGGAGTCTGGCGGCGCAGGTCAACGTCGTCTTCGTCTCTGAGCAACAGGCAATGGAAGAGGAATGTTGTTGGCAGCAGCGTTCCGTGAAGCACGTTGGTGGAAAGCCGAGTGATTGAAAAGACCTTTCCTGGAAGGGCAGGAGAAAGGGCACACGGAGCATTTCCAACGGAAGGAGGCGCCGAAAGAGGAAACAGGAGGAGTGGTGCGAAAGCAGGAGTGGGAAAAACCCTGTTGGCGAGAACAGAGCTGCAGAGACCACACCACTTCATGCACGAGGAGATCTGTATGAGGTGTTCTTGCAGGATGTGCCTGGTAAGGGATTTCTTCATGCGAGACCAGGAGCCGGAACGGAAGAGGAGGCTGCAGTTGGCCTCGGTGCACATGAACACGTCACTTACAGGAAAAACCAAGTGAAGAGTGTTGTCAACCCGACAAGTCGAAGAGGGGCCCAGCGGGCCAGGAGGAGGGCCGGAAGGAGCACTGGGACTGTAAGGCGATGCAGGAAGAGTCGGAGAACCGGAAGGCGAAGGACCAGGAGTGACGAAAGCATCGGCACCGGGAGACGCAGAGAGAGATGAACGACGATGTCGGAGGTAACGATGGAAGCGAAGATGTCTTTTGCTGAGACACACCTTACCACATGAAGAGCATCGAGGGCCTCCAGGGGTGGGAGTCGTCGTCGCAGGGACAGGAGCGTGAAGAACAGCCGAAGAGGGAGCAGCAGCGAAGGAAGAGCCAGTAGTACTGGAGGTGACAAGAGGAGCTTCAGCAGGGCACGGCTGAGGAGAACCGGAAGGAGAGCAGGGCGCATCAGGAACAGCGGCTTCAGGAAAAGCAGCAAAGCCATCAGATGTAACAGCGGGCTCCCGAGCACCGGCGGCAGAAGGCGACACAGGAGAGGAAGCAGCCTGAGCAGGATGTACGGAAGAAGGCATCAGGGAAGGCGGAGGTAAGAATGAATGTCCAGCAGCAGCACGAGAACGAGTGTGGTGACACACTGGAGATTCAGAAGCAGAGACGGCAGTGACATCCGGAGGCGGCACTACAGGATCGGGAGCGGCAGTCACAGAAGACAGTCTGGCAGAAGGCGGAGAGGATCCAGGGCTGGAGCGGATGACATCACCGGAAATGCGAGAGGTAGAAGAGGTCCTTGCACCAAGAACTGTAAGCATCTGGCAGAGTGGAGCACCTCTGAGCAAGGGAGGGCCAGAGGGAACCGGAGAAGCGGCCACATGGAGCCGGCGAGCAGATGGCAGTGAAGACGCCGGGGTGGGCGTGGCGACTGAAGCGAGAAGACATGGAGGTGAAGGCAGGAACCCTTGACTCTCAACGAGCAGATCCAGAGGTTGACATTCGTCAGCATGGGGCCCAGAATGAGCCGGCGGCATCCGTGGAAGACCAGGCGTAGTCGGCGAGGGAATCCTAGGAGGGCGAGGCATCACTGGCAGGCGAGGCGTCGAGGACGCGTCAGCAGCAGGCTGGAGAGACATCTGTAAGAACAGCAAAGAAAACCAAAACGGAAGGCAGCAAGATGCACGAAAAAACTCGGTGGCAAGATCAAAGTGAGGCAGTGGGAGGAGCTTCAATTGGAGCTTTGGTGGACCTAAAAAAAAAAGAAAGAGGAAGATAAGAACGAGGAAAAGAAAAAAAAAGAAAGAAAGAAAGAAAGAAAGAGGAAGATAAGAACGAGGAAAAGAACAAGGAGAGAAAGAGCAAACAGAGAGGAAGGACAACAAGGGAAAGAGGAAAAGGAAAGGAAAGAAAATTAGAAAGAGAGAAAAGTAGAAGCCACGCCCACCCGGAAGAGTGAGGCAGCGGAAAGGAAACTTCAGAGCTTATCAAAACAGGAAAGACACCGTAAACGGAGTATTTCTGAAGTGAAAAGCGAGAAGAGATGAGATAGAAGAGAAACCATTTCTCACTAGAAACGACTGTAAAACAGCCGAAGCAGTAAGAAAGGAGAAGAGAAAGTTAGGCCCCGCCCAGCACCGAAATCTACCGCAAGCAGTATATTCAGTGGTGGAGACGGGAAAGAACCTGCTCGCTCACAGGCAACCTGCACGCTCACAGGTGAAGGGGCCCCATTGAACGCAAGTAAAGAACGTGTTCGAACCATCAAGCGTCAATGGGAGAGAGGAGAGATAGAAAGAAAGCAAAACTTACATAGGATCCACCTTGACTCCGCTTTCAGCTCCGTCCACCAGACGAGTAATCTATTCCATCAGCATTTTCTGGACATCTGAAAAATAAAAACAAACAAACAAAATAAATCGTCAGATTAAGCTGATAAGAACAGATACTACACTTTGATCTTAGCCAAAAGGCCGAGAAGCGATGCAGAATTCTGTGGCGTGATGAATTCACTTTCAATTTTTCATATTTTAAAAGTCCTGAGCATTCGTGCAGGGGAGAAGGGGGTGCAGAAGACTCAGGTTAGCGAGTGCTGCTTGGGGGCTTTTTATGATATGTCGTTATTTCATCCTCCTCCTGTGTTACAAAAAAAGAGGTGTACAAGGATGACCAATTTCTGTCTAGTCAAGTGGATCATTTTGCGGTCCTTTCTAATGTTCCCATTCTGGAGGCGTCAGTCCCCTCCTCCTTGGGCGGGGCTAGTTTTAAAAAGCCAAGGACGTCAAAAGTTCATTTCATTCAAGATTCAATTGCAAATTTTATTCTTACTACAGCAAATGAACCACAATGCTGAAATATCCTCAGAGATATTTCTACAATATCGCAATAACTTACAGTAGGTATATTGGACGTTTTACGGAAACGTTGGCCGGAACAAAATTCAAAGTAGAAAAAGTTAATCCGATCTCAACGCGAAATCGCTACAGTCAATAACAGCAGTAAGTAAACAACTGAATTCCGGTGTTTTCCTCCAGCTTTTATAAGCTTATGCACCATGCAACATAATATTCTCGTATTTTCTCAATTTTTTTTCAGATGGGAAAACAGGACAATGAAATATTCATGAAAGTGTTCATTTCTCTGGAGTAGGTTCCTCCTCCGAAAAATCTCATTCTTCACTGCAGGTGAATATAAAACATATGTAATTACAAAGGCAATAAAAATAGCAAAACCAAAAATAAATAAATAAATATTCCTGGAGTTATCGAATGCCCATGCTTGGGAAGAAATTATTTTTTGTGATTAAACAAATATTGAGACAGTAAAATTTATCAGCCAAAACTGCATTACATAATGCCAGAGTTTGATTGACACAAACTCGACATGCACAGTCCAGCACATGGTTTCCAACTCAGAGATACTCTCTCTCTCTCTCTCTTCAGTTCAAACGTTGCACTTGAAAACACAGAGTGAAATATTACGAACTTAAAACAATTAAACAAACAGAAAAATTACAAAAAACACTTTACAAATTCATTTGTAATATGTACAATAAAACAGTACTTTTTAATTTACAATTAATGATTACTTTGTATTCTACACTTCCACACTAGTGGCGGGCAAGCCATCTCAAAACTCAGAATAAACTGCTTCCTGCATAGTGCAGCCATCTATTGGCATTTTCCCGTTTGTTAATATTAATGTGCCAACAAAATAAATGAATGAATGAATAAAAGCATAAATACAACAATCCTTAAAAATAATTGTAGACCATTCCAATTAGCTGGCGTTTAGAAATCATACAGAGAATCAAAACAAAGCATTAGGAAACAGACAGAAAAATCTTTGTTGCTGCAGTGTGCCTACAAACATTTTACACCGTTTTGAGAGTTATTTACAATAAATAGGCTCGTGTGTTGAAGGAAGCAATGTGTATACGCGCGCTGTAGTGGGAAAGATCTGGCAAATGTGAATAGGAATTCTCTCAAACTTACATGAAATGAGACAAAAATGTTACTGCAAATGAAATTTGAGTGATATTTCGAGGCCGATCTTCCTTCAATCAGTCAGACAGAATGAGTAAGTTGTTAACAGTACGGGAAAAAAATGTGGATTTTACGGGATTTCTGTAAATGCGAATAAAACTTCGTATTTACAGAAACCAGAACTTGATACTGAAAAGAACGAGGGTTAAACCCGAGGCTCCAGAATGTTCCCATTCCGAGGAAAAGAACGAGGGGCCCGAGCAATAGCAAGTTAAAAAAAGGCAGGTCGCCGCACACTCGTACAAAGGTATGATGTTGTCAGACCTTCGGTTTTCTGAAATTTGAAGGGGCCATTTTAAAAGGACGTTTTCCTGAGGATGCAGTGGGTGAGTGAAGTTTCTGCTTTTTGGATATATTGAGGGCCGTATCCTGCAAGTAGTGCCATAGCAGGCCAACCCGTGGCGAGGGCGGAATAAATTCCTAACCACAAGCCTATCTGCAAAAATTAGTTTAATATCTTGACGTCATGTCGACGTCGTATCAGATATTAAGCTGATAAGAACAGAAGGTTTTTATTGCTAATGCTTATTGCCATTTTACATTATATTGGTATAACCATGGCATGAGATACCAATAACGCACGCAGTGCGATTTAAGTTTCATTACTTGAGGGAAAATATTGGATGCAAAAAATATTTACAGAACTATATACATAAAACCGGGAATATTCATCTCAACATAGCAAGAGGTAGGGCAAGAGTCCAGCGGTAGGTGATAAGTCCTTTTAAAGTCAAGACCACAGAGGCGGGGATGGAATCTATTACATCTGTCGAATCCCAGTGAGATGTTCAACGTAGATATTTCTTGAGTAGCGGATAGTTTCGCTTACAACAAGTTTCCTCAGTAGGTTGGCATATTTATTGCTGCACAGTCTTCGGAGCAGTTTGTCGTTCTCTTTATCCCATGCGCCGAGAGAGCCAACAATGAACGCGTAGGAACGAACATCAGCGAAATCTCGCTTCAGCAGGTCGACTACCGGGCGGTACTTCTTGATTTTATCTTCTCGTGCCGAAGAAAAAGCAGACAGCCTGTTCTCGAAGGAGATGGTAACGTCAATTACAATCGCGGAGCGGTCTTTGCAGAGGACGAGATCCGGTCGAAGATTGGTGCCCGGGAAAACCTCATTGGCGGAGAGAAGGTTCCAGCGATTGCCAGCAGCTTTGTGCACACGGTCCACCACTGCATTATGTCGAGACTGATATGCAGCAGAATAACGCATGCAGTGATTCAGCACATGAGGAAGCGTTTCTTCCGTAGACGAGCAGCGGCGGCATCCTCGACGAGAGCGGTCCCAAGGCTTGGCGGCGTTGAGAGGAACCAAGTTGAGGCGAGCACGATGCACGAATCTCCACTCAGCGAACCTGGTAAACAACCCATTGCTCAGGAAGTGGGAGCTCGCGCGAGAGGCGGCAACACATTCCATCACCTTACCCTGGTTGGGGAGGAGAATAAGGTCATCAAGACGCTCACTCCTTTTCAGGGTGCGGAAGGAACGAAAAATGGTATGCCTCTTGCTGGGAAAGATGGTGAAGGAGCCACACGTGATGGAGGGTGAACCGTCCGCGTCGAAGGACCAGGAGACCTTGAGACGTCTAGAAGCCGACCTTGCGGCCGACCACATCGAGGAGATGGGGTTCGTGGAGGAAGCAAAGGGAGCATCATCGGAGGCCGAGAGGAAGAGACCTACAAGAGAATGAGACGGCGTCTCGCCAATGCGAGCATGGACGTAGGTACAAAGGTCCTCCCAGCCAAGACCACGAACGTAGGAGTCCTTGGAACAAAGGAGCTTCAAGGCGCCATCCACTGCAGCGATGTCAGAATCTTCTGCGGAAAGAGGGATTCCGAGGGCACCCTTACCAGACAAGCCATAGATGTAATTATTGGACGCCTCGGGAGGAAGGTTGAGTGTCTTCTTGATGGCAGGCCGCAGGAAGTCATCGATCTTTTTCCAGTCTCCTTTGCTAAGCAGTCCAGTCCTCATATGGAAATGGAGAGAAGGAAAGAAGAAGCACTTGAGGGCGTCCAGACGCTGCCACGGAGCAAGCTTCGACTCCATGATTTTTTCAGCGAGGAGAAGGATGTCACGCAACTGAGCCCGGCAGGGAGGAAGGTGAAACCCGATGGGCTTCCGAAGGAAGCGGAAAGATTCGCCATCGTCGAGAGCCTTGAGAGGGGAGCCTTTGATGCAAAACAGAGTGGAACGGGATCCAGCAGGACGAGCGGCGGAGAAGTGAAGCGAGTGACACTTGCTGGGATTCAAGTGCAGACCAAGACGAGAGAAGGAGTCAGAAATGGAGTCCAAGTCATGTTGGAGAATATCAGGAGAAGGAGCCAACAGCAGGACATCATCGGCAAAGGCGAGGATGCGTGGAGAAGCAGGAGGAGAAACGATGGACCGGAGCACGGGATCGATGGCAAGATTGAACAGCAGGCCGCTCAAAGGGCAACCTTGACGAACGCCAGCACAGATGTTTACGGGACCAGAGACACCGTCCGAGGAGAGAAAGCAGATAGAAGACTCCCGGTAGAGATCTTGAACCAAGGAGAGAAAGTCCTCACCAACTCCGGACGTGCGAATAGCAGTGAAGAGGGCGACATGTGGAATGGAGCCAAACGCATTGGCGATATCCAGGGACGCGAGGCACAATGTAGACTTCCGGCGGCGAGCGAGCTGAAGTTGCTGCTGAACAATGAAGTGATGTTCGAGGATACCATCATGCGGCATGAACCCCTATTGGGAGGAACAGAGCACATCATTGTCGCAGAGCCATGCAGTCAGACGTTTGGCGAGGCAGCCAGAGAAGAGACGTGCTATGGAAGAACTGAGAGCGATCGGTCGCCAGTTGTGAAGGATGGAAGGATCACCTCGCTTGAAAATCAGGAAAGACCTCGAAGACTTCCACGACGAGGGAATCCGCTTGAAGCGCAGACAGATGTTAAAGATGTCACAAAGAATTCTGCACTCAGGATCGAGCTCCCGCCAGTGGGAGTAGGAGAGACGATCAGGACCCGGAGCAGAATTTTCGCATGACCTGAGTTTGGCCTGGATCTCAGCGGGAGAAAACTGTGACAGGTCAAGGGGAGGACGATCCGGGAGGCAGGAAGTGAAGATGGAGACGTCTGCATCTCTCGAGGCGAGCCTTTCAGAGAACTCCGCGGCGATGTCTTCGGCAGGAATGGGACACGAAGGAGAGCATTCAGAAGTGAGGAGACGCATGGCCCTTCGGCGGTTCCTTCGGTACAAACCTTGGATGACACGCGGATTTAGGATGTTAACAGGACGTGGAGGACCAGCAGGCGGAGGACCCGGAGGAGGGAGCTTGGCATACTCGGCGGCAGACTGGATGACCAGGTGAAGACAGGACTCAAAGGAGCACCAAGAAGAGTCGTCGGTGGGTCCGGAAGCAAAGCACTGAAGACAGTCCCTGTGCAGGAGAAGAGGAGGATCGGAGGAGACATCGTCAACAGAAGGAAGGCGGAACAACTCGTCAGAGGGCAGAGTGGAGGCATCAAGCGCAGAAGCATCATCAGGAAGGACCGGAGGATCGGTAACAGCACTGCTCGGAACGTCCAACGGCGACAGCGGAAGGAAGGGCTGAGAAGAGGAGGAAGAATCCAACGGAGAAGCAGTGGACCTTGAAGGGGAAGCAGGAACATCCGGAAGAGGTGAAGCAGTAGGCGTGGAGACCAGCGGAGACTCGGTAGGATTCACAGCGTGTGTCGGTGAAGGAGGCGAAGGAGCGACAGCAGGAGCAGGAACGTGGGAGCGAACTGTAGCAGCAGCAGTGGGCGAGGAGTCTGGCGGCGCAGGTCAACGTCGTCTTCGTCTCTGAGCAACAGGCAATGGAAGAGGAATGTTGTTGGCAGCAGCGTTCCGTGAAGCACGTTGGTGGAAAGCCGAGTGATTGAAAAGACCTTTCCTGGAAGGGCAGGAGAAAGGGCACACGGAGCATTTCCAACGGAAGGAGGCGCCGAAAGAGGAAACAGGAGGAGTGGTGCGAAAGCAGGAGTGGGAAAAACCCTGTTGGCGAGAACAGAGCTGCAGAGACCACACCACTTCATGCACGAGGAGATCTGTATGAGGTGTTCTTGCAGGATGTGCCTGGTAAGGGATTTCTTCATGCGAGACCAGGAGCCGGAACGGAAGAGGAGGCTGCAGTTGGCCTCGGTGCACATGAACACGTCACTTACAGGAAAAACCAAGTGAAGAGTGTTGTCAACCCGACAAGTCGAAGAGGGGCCCAGCGGGCCAGGAGGAGGGCTGGAAGGAGCACTGGGACTGTAAGGCGATGCAGGAAGAGTCGGAGAACCGGAAGGCGAAGGACCAGGAGTGACGAAAGCATCGGCACCGGGAGACGCAGAGAGAGATGAACGACGATGTCGGAGGTAACGATGGAAGCGAAGATGTCTTTTGCTGAGACACACCTTACCACATGAAGAGCATCGAGGGCCTCCAGGGGTGGGAGTCGTCGTCGCAGGGACAGGAGCGTGAAGAACAGCCGAAGAGGGAGCAGCAGCGAAGGAAGAGCCAGTAGTACTGGAGGTGACAAGAGGAGCTTCAGCAGGGCACGGCTGAGGAGAACCGGAAGGAGAGCAGGGCGCATCAGGAACAGCGGCTTCAGGAAAAGCAGCAAAGCCATCAGATGTAACAGCGGGCTCCCGAGCACCGGCGGCAGAAGGCGACACAGGAGAGGAAGCAGCCTGAGCAGGATGTACGGAAGAAGGCATCAGGGAAGGCGGAGGTAAGAATGAATGTCCAGCAGCAGCACGAGAACGAGTGTGGTGACACACTGGAGATTCAGAAGCAGAGACGGCAGTGACATCCGGAGGCGGCACTACAGGATCGGGAGCGGCAGTCACAGAAGACAGTCTGGCAGAAGGCGGAGAGGATCCAGGGCTGGAGCGGATGACATCACCGGAAATGCGAGAGGTAGAAGAGGTCCTTGCACCAAGAACTGTAAGCATCTGGCAGAGTGGAGCACCTCTGAGCAAGGGAGGGCCAGAGGGAACCGGAGAAGCGGCCACATGGAGCCGGCGAGCAGATGGCAGTGAAGACGCCGGGGTGGGCGTGGCGACTGAAGCGAGAAGACATGGAGGTGAAGGCAGGAACCCTTGACTCTCAACGAGCAGATCCAGAGGTTGACATTCGTCAGCATGGGGCCCAGAATGAGCCGGCGGCATCCGTGGAAGACCAGGCGTAGTCGGCGAGGGAATCCTAGGAGGGCGAGGCATCACTGGCAGGCGAGGCGTCGAGGACGCGTCAGCAGCAGGCTGGAGAGACATCTGTAAGAACAGCAAAGAAAACCAAAACGGAAGGCAGCAAGATGCACGAAAAAACTCGGTGGCAAGATCAAAGTGAGGCAGTGGGAGGAGCTTCAATTGGAGCTTTGGTGGACCTAAAAAAAAAAGAAAGAGGAAGATAAGAACGAGGAAAAGAAAAAAAAAGAAAGAAAGAAAGAAAGAAAGAGGAAGATAAGAACGAGGAAAAGAACAAGGAGAGAAAGAGCAAACAGAGAGGAAGGACAACAAGGGAAAGAGGAAAAGGAAAGGAAAGAAAATTAGAAAGAGAGAAAAGTAGAAGCCACGCCCACCCGGAAGAGTGAGGCAGCGGAAAGGAAACTTCAGAGCTTATCAAAACAGGAAAGACACCGTAAACGGAGTATTTCTGAAGTGAAAAGCGAGAAGAGATGAGATAGAAGAGAAACCATTTCTCACTAGAAACGACTGTAAAACAGCCGAAGCAGTAAGAAAGGAGAAGAGAAAGTTAGGCCCCGCCCAGCACCGAAATCTACCGCAAGCAGTATATTCAGTGGTGGAGACGGGAAAGAACCTGCTCGCTCACAGGCAACCTGCACGCTCACAGGTGAAGGGGCCCCATTGAACGCAAGTAAAGAACGTGTTCGAACCATCAAGCGTCAATGGGAGAGAGGAGAGATAGAAAGAAAGCAAAACTTACATAGGATCCACCTTGACTCCGCTTTCAGCTCCGTCCACCAGACGAGTAATCTATTCCATCAGCATTTTCTGGACATCTGAAAAATAAAAACAAACAAACAAAATAAATCGTCAGATTAAGCTGATAAGAACAGATACTACACTTTGATCTTAGCCAAAAGGCCGAGAAGCGATGCAGAATTCTGTGGCGTGATGAATTCACTTTCAATTTTTCATATTTTAAAAGTCCTGAGCATTCGTGCAGGGGAGAAGGGGGTGCAGAAGACTCAGGTTAGCGAGTGCTGCTTGGGGGCTTTTTATGATATGTCGTTATTTCATCCTCCTCCTGTGTTACAAAAAAAGAGGTGTACAAGGATGACCAATTTCTGTCTAGTCAAGTGGATCATTTTGCGGTCCTTTCTAATGTTCCCATTCTGGAGGCGTCAGTCCCCTCCTCCTTGGGCGGGGCTAGTTTTAAAAAGCCAAGGACGTCAAAAGTTCATTTCATTCAAGATTCAATTGCAAATTTTATTCTTACTACAGCAAATGAACCACAATGCTGAAATATCCTCAGAGATATTTCTACAATATCGCAATAACTTACAGTAGGTATATTGGACGTTTTACGGAAACGTTGGCCGGAACAAAATTCAAAGTAGAAAAAGTTAATCCGATCTCAACGCGAAATCGCTACAGTCAATAACAGCAGTAAGTAAACAACTGAATTCCGGTGTTTTCCTCCAGCTTTTATAAGCTTATGCACCATGCAACATAATATTCTCGTATTTTCTCAATTTTTTTTCAGATGGGAAAACAGGACAATGAAATATTCATGAAAGTGTTCATTTCTCTGGAGTAGGTTCCTCCTCCGAAAAATCTCATTCTTCACTGCAGGTGAATATAAAACATATGTAATTACAAAGGCAATAAAAATAGCAAAACCAAAAATAAATAAATAAATATTCCTGGAGTTATCGAATGCCCATGCTTGGGAAGAAATTATTTTTTGTGATTAAACAAATATTGAGACAGTAAAATTTATCAGCCAAAACTGCATTACATAATGCCAGAGTTTGATTGACACAAACTCGACATGCACAGTCCAGCACATGGTTTCCAACTCAGAGATACTCTCTCTCTCTCTTCAGTTCAAACGTTGCACTTGAAAACACAGAGTGAAATATTAGGAACTTAAATCAATGAAACAAACAGAAAAATTACAAAAAACACTTTACAAATTCATTTGTAATATGTACAATAAAACAGTACTTTTTAATTTACAATTAATGATTACTTTGTATTCTACACTTCCACACTAGTGGCGGGCAAGCCATCTCAAAACTCAGAATAAACTGCTTCCTGCATAGTGCAGCCATCTATTGGCATTTTCCCGTTTGTTAATATTAATGTGCCAACAAAATAAATGAATGAATGAATAAAAGCATAAATACAACAATCCTTAAAAATAATTGTAGACCATTCCAATTAGCTGGCGTTTAGAAATCATACAGAGAATCAAAACAAAGCATTAGGAAACAGACAGAAAAATCTTTGTTGCTGCAGTGTGCCTACAAACATTTTACACCGTTTTGAGAGTTATTTACAATAAATAGGCTCGTGTGTTGAAGGAAGCAATGTGTATACGCGCGCTGTAGTGGGAAAGATCTGGCAAATGTGAATAGGAATTCTCTCAAACTTACATGAAATGAGACAAAAATGTTACTGCAAATGAAATTTGAGTGATATTTCGAGGCCGATCTTCCTTCAATCAGTCAGACAGAATGAGTAAGTTGTTAACAGTACGGGAAAAAAATGTGGATTTTACGGGATTTCTGTAAATGCGAATAAAACTTCGTATTTACAGAAACCAGAACTTGATACTGAAAAGAACGAGGGTTAAACCCGAGGCTCCAGAATGTTCCCATTCCGAGGAAAAGAACGAGGGGCCCGAGCAATAGCAAGTTAAAAAAAGGCAGGTCGCCGCACACTCGTACAAAGGTATGATGTTGTCAGACCTTCGGTTTTCTGAAATTTGAAGGGGCCATTTTAAAAGGACGTTTTCCTGAGGATGCAGTGGGTGAGTGAAGTTTCTGCTTTTTGGATATATTGAGGGCCGTATCCTGCAAGTAGTGCCATAGCAGGCCAACCCGTGGCGAGGGCGGAATAAATTCCTAACCACAAGCCTATCTGCAAAAATTAGTTTAATATCTTGACGTCATGTCGACGTCGTATCAGATATTAAGCTGATAAGAACAGAAGGTTTTTATTGCTAATGCTTATTGCCATTTTACATTATATTGGTATAACCATGGCATGAGATACCAATAACGCACGCAGTGCGATTTAAGTTTCATTACTTGAGGGAAAATATTGGATGCAAAAAATATTTACAGAACTATATACATAAAACCGGGAATATTCATCTCAACATAGCAAGAGGTAGGGCAAGAGTCCAGCGGTAGGTGATAAGTCCTTTTAAAGTCAAGACCACAGAGGCGGGGATGGAATCTATTACATCTGGCGAATCCCAGTGAGATGTTCAACGTAGATATTTCTTGAGTAGCGGATAGTTTCGCTTACAACAAGTTTCCTCAGTAGGTTGGCATATTTATTGCTGCACAGTCTTCGGAGCAGTTTGTCGTTCTCTTTATCCCATGCGCCGAGAGAGCCAACAATGAACGCGTAGGAACGAACATCAGCGAAATCTCGCTTCAGCAGGTCGACTACCGGGCGGTACTTCTTGATTTTATCTTCTCGTGCCGAAGAAAAAGCAGACAGCCTGTTCTCGAAGGAGATGGTAACGTCAATTACAATCGCGGAGCGGTCTTTGCAGAGGACGAGATCCGGTCGAAGATTGGTGCCCGGGAAAACCTCATTGGCGGAGAGAAGGTTCCAGCGATTGCCAGCAGCTTTGTGCACACGGTCCACCACTGCATTATGTCGAGACTGATATGCAGCAGAATAACGCATGCAGTGATTCAGCACATGAGGAAGCGTTTCTTCCGTAGACGAGCAGCGGCGGCATCCTCGACGAGAGCGGTCCCAAGGCTTGGCGGCGTTGAGAGGAACCAAGTTGAGGCGAGCACGATGCACGAATCTCCACTCAGCGAACCTGGTAAACAACCCATTGCTCAGGAAGTGGGAGCTCGCGCGAGAGGCGGCAACACATTCCATCACCTTACCCTGGTTGGGGAGGAGAATAAGGTCATCAAGACGCTCACTCCTTTTCAGGGTGCGGAAGGAACGAAAAATGGTATGCCTCTTGCTGGGAAAGATGGTGAAGGAGCCACACGTGATGGAGGGTGAACCGTCCGCGTCGAAGGACCAGGAGACCTTGAGACGTCTAGAAGCCGACCTTGCGGCCGACCACATCGAGGAGATGGGGTTCGTGGAGGAAGCAAAGGGAGCATCATCGGAGGCCGAGAGGAAGAGACCTACAAGAGAATGAGACGGCGTCTCGCCAATGCGAGCATGGACGTAGGTACAAAGGTCCTCCCAGCCAAGACCACGAACGTAGGAGTCCTTGGAACAAAGGAGCTTCAAGGCGCCATCCACTGCAGCGATGTCAGAATCTTCTGCGGAAAGAGGGATTCCGAGGGCACCCTTACCAGACAAGCCATAGATGTAATTATTGGACGCCTCGGGAGGAAGGTTGAGTGTCTTCTTGATGGCAGGCCGCAGGAAGTCATCGATCTTTTTCCAGTCTCCTTTGCTAAGCAGTCCAGTCCTCATATGGAAATGGAGAGAAGGAAAGAAGAAGCACTTGAGGGCGTCCAGACGCTGCCACGGAGCAAGCTTCGACTCCATGATTTTTTCAGCGAGGAGAAGGATGTCACGCAACTGAGCCCGGCAGGGAGGAAGGTGAAACCCGATGGGCTTCCGAAGGAAGCGGAAAGATTCGCCATCGTCGAGAGCCTTGAGAGGGGAGCCTTTGATGCAAAACAGAGTGGAACGGGATCCAGCAGGACGAGCGGCGGAGAAGTGAAGCGAGTGACACTTGCTGGGATTCAAGTGCAGACCAAGACGAGAGAAGGAGTCAGAAATGGAGTCCAAGTCATGTTGGAGAATATCAGGAGAAGGAGCCAACAGCAGGACATCATCGGCAAAGGCGAGGATGCGTGGAGAAGCAGGAGGAGAAACGATGGACCGGAGCACGGGATCGATGGCAAGATTGAACAGCAGGCCGCTCAAAGGGCAACCTTGACGAACGCCAGCACAGATGTTTACGGGACCAGAGACACCGTCCGAGGAGAGAAAGCAGATAGAAGACTCCCGGTAGAGATCTTGAACCAAGGAGAGAAAGTCCTCACCAACTCCGGACGTGCGAATAGCAGTGAAGAGGGCGACATGTGGAATGGAGCCAAACGCATTGGCGATATCCAGGGACGCGAGGCACAATGTAGACTTCCGGCGGCGAGCGAGCTGAAGTTGCTGCTGAACGATGAAGTGATGTTCGAGGATACCATCATGCGGCATGAACCCCTATTGGGAGGAACAGAGCACATCATTGTCGCAGAGCCATGCAGTCAGACGTTTGGCGAGGCAGCCAGAGAAGAGACGTGCTATGGAAGAACTGAGAGCGATCGGTCGCCAGTTGTGAAGGATGGAAGGATCACCTCGCTTGAAAATCAGGAAAGACCTCGAAGACTTCCACGACGAGGGAATCCGCTTGAAGCGCAGACAGATGTTAAAGATGTCACAAAGAATTCTGCACTCAGGATCGAGCTCCCGCCAGTGGGAGTAGGAGAGACGATCAGGACCCGGAGCAGAATTTTCGCATGACCTGAGTTTGGCCTGGATCTCAGCGGGAGAAAACTGTGACAGGTCAAGGGGAGGACGATCCGGGAGGCAGGAAGTGAAGATGGAGACGTCTGCATCTCTCGAGGCGAGCCTTTCAGAGAACTCCGCGGCGATGTCTTCGGCAGGAATGGGACACGAAGGAGAGCATTCAGAAGTGAGGAGACGCATGGCCCTTCGGCGGTTCCTTCGGTACAAACCTTGGATGACACGCGGATTTAGGATGTTAACAGGACGTGGAGGACCAGCAGGCGGAGGACCCGGAGGAGGGAGCTTGGCATACTCGGCGGCAGACTGGATGACCAGGTGAAGACAGGACTCAAAGGAGCACCAAGAAGAGTCGTCGGTGGGTCCGGAAGCAAAGCACTGAAGACAGTCCCTGTGCAGGAGAAGAGGAGGATCGGAGGAGACATCGTCAACAGAAGGAAGGCGGAACAACTCGTCAGAGGGCAGAGTGGAGGCATCAAGCGCAGAAGCATCATCAGGAAGGACCGGAGGATCGGTAACAGCACTGCTCGGAACGTCCAACGGCGACAGCGGAAGGAAGGGCTGAGAAGAGGAGGAAGAATCCAACGGAGAAGCAGTGGACCTTGAAGGGGAAGCAGGAACATCCGGAAGAGGTGAAGCAGTAGGCGTGGAGACCAGCGGAGACTCGGTAGGATTCACAGCGTGTGTCGGTGAAGGAGGCGAAGGAGCGACAGCAGGAGCAGGAACGTGGGAGCGAACTGTAGCAGCAGCAGTGGGCGAGGAGTCTGGCGGCGCAGGTCAACGTCGTCTTCGTCTCTGAGCAACAGGCAATGGAAGAGGAATGTTGTTGGCAGCAGCGTTCCGTGAAGCACGTTGGTGGAAAGCCGAGTGATTGAAAAGACCTTTCCTGGAAGGGCAGGAGAAAGGGCACACGGAGCATTTCCAACGGAAGGAGGCGCCGAAAGAGGAAACAGGAGGAGTGGTGCGAAAGCAGGAGTGGGAAAAACCCTGTTGGCGAGAACAGAGCTGCAGAGACCACACCACTTCATGCACGAGGAGATCTGTATGAGGTGTTCTTGCAGGATGTGCCTGGTAAGGGATTTCTTCATGCGAGACCAGGAGCCGGAACGGAAGAGGAGGCTGCAGTTGGCCTCGGTGCACATGAACACGTCACTTACAGGAAAAACCAAGTGAAGAGTGTTGTCAACCCGACAAGTCGAAGAGGGGCCCAGCGGGCCAGGAGGAGGGCCGGAAGGAGCACTGGGACTGTAAGGCGATGCAGGAAGAGTCGGAGAACCGGAAGGCGAAGGACCAGGAGTGACGAAAGCATCGGCACCGGGAGACGCAGAGAGAGATGAACGACGATGTCGGAGGTAACGATGGAAGCGAAGATGTCTTTTGCTGAGACACACCTTACCACATGAAGAGCATCGAGGGCCTCCAGGGGTGGGAGTCGTCGTCGCAGGGACAGGAGCGTGAAGAACAGCCGAAGAGGGAGCAGCAGCGAAGGAAGAGCCAGTAGTACTGGAGGTGACAAGAGGAGCTTCAGCAGGGCACGGCTGAGGAGAACCGGAAGGAGAGCAGGGCGCATCAGGAACAGCGGCTTCAGGAAAAGCAGCAAAGCCATCAGATGTAACAGCGGGCTCCCGAGCACCGGCGGCAGAAGGCGACACAGGAGAGGAAGCAGCCTGAGCAGGATGTACGGAAGAAGGCATCAGGGAAGGCGGAGGTAAGAATGAATGTCCAGCAGCAGCACGAGAACGAGTGTGGTGACACACTGGAGATTCAGAAGCAGAGACGGCAGTGACATCCGGAGGCGGCACTACAGGATCGGGAGCGGCAGTCACAGAAGACAGTCTGGCAGAAGGCGGAGAGGATCCAGGGCTGGAGCGGATGACATCACCGGAAATGCGAGAGGTAGAAGAGGTCCTTGCACCAAGAACTGTAAGCATCTGGCAGAGTGGAGCACCTCTGAGCAAGGGAGGGCCAGAGGGAACCGGAGAAGCGGCCACATGGAGCCGGCGAGCAGATGGCAGTGAAGACGCCGGGGTGGGCGTGGCGACTGAAGCGAGAAGACATGGAGGTGAAGGCAGGAACCCTTGACTCTCAACGAGCAGATCCAGAGGTTGACATTCGTCAGCATGGGGCCCAGAATGAGCCGGCGGCATCCGTGGAAGACAAGGCGTAGTCGGCGAGGGAATCCTAGGAGGGCGAGGCATCACTGGCAGGCGAGGCGTCGAGGACGCGTCAGCAGCAGGCTGGAGAGACATCTGTAAGAACAGCAAAGAAAACCAAAACGGAAGGCAGCAAGATGCACGAAAAAACTCGGTGGCAAGATCAAAGTGAGGCAGTGGGAGGAGCTTCAATTGGAGCTTTGGTGGACCTAAAAAAAAAAAAGAAATAGGAAGATAAGAACGAGGAAAAGAAAAAAAAGAAAGAAAGAGGAAGATAAGAAAGAGGAAAAGAACAAGGAGAGAAAGAGCAAACAGAGAGGAAGGACAACAAGGGAAAGAGGAAAAGGAAAGGAAAGAAAACTAGAAAGAGAGAAAAGTAGAAGCCACGCCCACCCGGAAGAGTGAGGCAGCGGAAAGGAAACTTCAGAGCTTATCAAAACAGGAAAGACACCGTAAACGGAGTATTTCTGAAGTGAAAAATGAGAAGAGATGAGATAGAAGAGAAGTGAGTGAGTGAGTGAGTGATTATGGCGCAAAACCAGAGATGATTATGACGCGCCAAACAAAAGATAAGATGATTACAATTGATGACATTAAAATTCAATAAATAAAAACAAGTAGATAAATGTACCAAATCCAGAGGATGAAGTCATATAAACACAGGTTAAAAGCACATATTAAAATTCAAGAGACAGTCTTCAAAACAAATTACATTTGGTAATAAAAGCCAATATCTTTTAAATAATAAAATAAATTAGAATTGACCTCTCTTCCGATTAAACGGTCGAGAGGTAAGTCACAGCTATTAAAATATTTCTGGCGAAGACTATTAAAACATGGACACTCAATTAAAATATGACGAACAGATAAACAAACATTACAGTTAAAACAAACAGGCTCATTTTCAGCTTTTAAAAGGTAGTTATGTGTCACTCTAGTGTGACCAATTCTGAGGCGAGTCAAAAGAACTTCCTCCTTACGATTTTTGGTTAATTCCCAGTGCTCAATTCTAGGTTTTACATGTCTTAATTTATTTTGAAGCTGAACATCCCAAAGTTGTTGCCATTTTTTTCGGATCTTTTGTTTCACAACACAACAAATGTCTGCAAAAGGGATGAGACGACTGGACAGTTCAACAGCACATTTTGCTGTGATATCTGCCAGGTCATTCCCTTTTATTCCCACATGCCCGGGAACCCAGCAGTACAGGATATCATACCCACGATTCATTAAGTTTATATGTATTTTGAGAATATCCACTATTACTGGATTTTGAGTATTAGGAAAAGCTTCTATTGACTTAAGAGCACTATACGAATCTGTATAAATTATAAACTTTTTGTAGCAGAGCCTTGAGATGTATAAAAGACTATAATATATCGCAGTTAATTCGGATGTTAAGACAGAGAAAGCATTGTGCAAGCGTCTGCCCTCCATGTGGTCTTTAATTACATATGCCATCCCCACATGATCTTTTGACTTGGACCCATCTGTATAAACTGGAAGATAACTGCTATATTTGTTCCTGTGCTCAGCGAAGAGTTGTCTGTATATAATCTCGTTAGTGCTTGCCTTCACATGATACTTAAAAACATCAAGAAGATGAATCCGTGCATTTTCCCAAGGTGGGATTTCAAAATTCTGTACTGCTTGGGGGTGCATATCAGAGAGGGAAAGTTCCTCAATGACAGGGCGAACTCTTAAAAGAAATGTAGGAACACAAGATGGACGTGTTTCAAATAACGCGTTACTCACATCATCAAGTAAGCACAGCTTATTGGGATGTTCAGGTTGGGATAGTATATTAAAATATTGCAAAAGGGACAATTGTTCACGCCTCAGATAAAGTGATGGTTCATTACAGTCAACATACAGGCTCTGGACAGGAGAAGTCCTGAAGGCTCCTGAACATATCCTCAAACCTTGATGGTGAACAGGATCCAGTTTTAACAAAACAGATGACCGAGCGGATCCATAAACAACTGAGCCATAGTCCAGTCTAGAGCGGATAAGCGCTCTGTAAATGCGAAGCATGGAGCAACGCTCTGCACCCCAGGAGGTGTTCGCCAACACTTTTAACATATTTAGTGTTTTGAGACACTTCTTTCTCAGGTTTAAAACATGAGAAAGGAAAGTCAATTTCTGGTCGAACGTTACTCCTAAAAATTTTACTTCGGGCGCAACTGGAATAATTGTACCATTTAGATATAACTCAGGTTCAGGATGGAGACCTCGCTTCCTACAAAAGTGCACGCACACAGTTTTCTGTTTCGAAAAAGTAAATCCCTGTTTGTCTGACCATTCTTGGATCTTATTCAGAGCCATCTGCAATTGCCTCTCTATGTATCTCATGTCTGCTCCTCGACAGCTAATCTGTAAATCATCTACATATAGTGATCCTAAGATGGTGTGAGGAAGTTCTTTTAATACAGAATTTATTTTTAAACTGAACAGCGTTACACTAAGCACACAGCCTTGAGGCACACCCTCTTCCTGTTGAAAAACATCCGAAAAAACAGAGCCAATCCTTACTTGAAAAGTTCTAGCGTTCAAGAAATTCTGTATGAAAATTGGTAGGTTGCCGCGCAAGCCACTCTCGTGAAGATCCCGGAGTATACCGTATCTCCATGCCTTATCATAAGCTTTCTCAATGTCGAAGAATATTGAGACAAGGTGACTTCTTCTGACAAAGGCTTTCCGAATAGATGTCTCTAATAGAAGCATATTGTCTACGGTCGTTCCCCCTGTCGAAAACCGCTCTGATAAGGCGATATAATATTATTCTTTTCCAAGAAGTAGACTAGGCGGCTGTTTACCATCTTTTCAAACAGTTTGCAAACACAACTGGTAAGGGCAATTGGCCGATAGTTCGAGGGATTCCTCGGGTCTTTCCCTGGCTTCGCAATAGGAATGACAACAGCTCTCCTCCATGCACTGGGAAATGTACGCTCCTTCCACACTCTATTGTAAAGTGTGAGAAGAGCACTCAGTGACTTATAGGACAGATGCTTTAGCATTTCATAATACACGCCATCCAGACCCGGACAAGACCTATGTGTCTGCAACAAAGCTCTCTTTAATTCAACCATAGTAAAGTCTCTATTGTATGGCTCAAAGTTGGAAGAGTTGAAAGCGATGGGATTTTTCTCAGAGCGTTGCTTGATAGAAAGAAATGCAGGTGAGTAATTTCGGCTGGAAGAAACGGCAGCAAATGTCTCACCAATTGTATTTGCAATTTCTTCTATGGAGCTAATCACTCGGCCATCTTTTTCCAGAAAGGAAAGTGAGTGGTCTTTATACATTCCGCATGCTTTTCGAACTCTTTCCCAAACCCGCTTACTAGGCGTAGAGGATGTTATTGAGGACACATATGAAATCCAGGAATCCCTCTGGCTCTGCCTTCTTACTTTCCGTGCATTTGCTTTGGATCTTTTAAAAGCTATGAGGTTTCGCAGAGTAGGATATCTACGAAAAATACCCCATGCTTTTTTCTGTTTTTTCAGTGCTTCATGACAGTCGCGATTCCACCATGGTTTTGAATATTTTAGTAGTTTTCCTGATGTTCTAGGAATGGAGAGCATAGCTGCCTGAATAATAGTATTAGTAACAGCTTCAACAGCGTCATCGATATGCGCATCTTCTACCATTTCATCTGTGAGCTCTGCAATGGAAGAGAAGAGTTCCCAGTCTGCCCTGTCCAGTATGAATCGAGGGGATCTCGACATGGGGTTTGCTCCTCTTCGTGCAAGAGACACAAAAATAGGATAATGATCGCTGTTGTACAGGTCATTTCCGACACTAAAAGTGCAAAATGGCAACAGAGATGGTGAACAGATGGCAAGATCGAGAGCGTGGAATGTCCTTGAAGGCTCATGGAAGTATGTATCTTGCCCATTATTTAGGAGACAAAGGCTGTGATCTTCGATCATCTGCTCAATTTGTCTTCCTCGGCAATTTGTATCTTTGCTACCCCAGAGTGGACTATGGCCGTTAAAATCTCCTATTATAATATAATGCTCAGGCAGCTGCTCTATTAGATTATTTAAATCTTGCTGATAAATGTGCTCATTTGGAGGCAAATACAAAGAAACAAATGAAACAACAATATCAAAATTTATTTGAGTAGCGACAACTTGGAGGGATGTCGTCAAAGGAAGTACATTTGAGGGATAATCCAGTGAGGAGAGGAGACCTACTCCTCCACTGGCACGCTCACCTGCAAGGTTATCCTTCCTGACGAAAGAAAACCTCCGAAGTTTTGCATGGTGTTCTGGTTTCAGATTTGTTTCCTGTATTGCGAAGCACACAGGATGGTACACATTTATTATACATTTGATGTCAAGCAAATTTGGGTGGAAACCGCGACAGTTCCATGACACGAGGGTGGCCATTATGAATGGTTTTTGTTTTTCCTGTGCTGTTCTTTTGTTTTTCGTGGAAGTAGATGCCTGGGAAATTCCAGACCCTCTTCCACTTCCATAAAGTCTGAATCCGCAGATTCAGAAATCATGTCATCAAGAGAGCTATTGCTGCGACTTCTATTTTTATTTGATATTTTTTGTGTGGCAGTTTTCGGCTTACTTTGAATAATTGTTTCTTTCTTTTGTACTATATGAGTTGCATTTTCTTTTTTCTTGTTGGATGTAGACGGTTGGGTTTTATTTGGTAGGGTCTGTGTGCCTATTGATGTTTGGGTGGCGACTGTACGATATGATTTAACAGCACTGGCGTATGATGAATTTGGTCGAAGCTGTGTGCTCTGGACTAGTCTTCTGGCTTCGGCGTAAGAGATGTTCCTAGTAACTTTTGCAGTCTGGATTTCTTTTTCCGATTTCCATTTTGGGCACAAGCGAGAAAATGCTGGGTGGTCACCCTTGCAATTTATACATAAAGGCGCAGCGGTACAATTATCAGAATCGTGGCCAATCTGTGAGCATCGGGCGCATGTGAGGCTGCCACGACAAGACGTCTTAGAATGGCCGAAACGCTGGCATTGGAAACATCGCATAGGGTTTGGAATATAAGGTCTTACAGGAATATTTAGATATCCGGCCTTAATATTCTTAGGCAGATCAGGCGTGTTGAAGGTAAGGATCACGTGTTTCGTGTCTATCAACTTACCTTCTTTACGCATCTTGATCCGCCTTACACCGCAGACATTTTGTTCGGATAACTCAGAAGCGATCTCTTCTTCAGAAACATACAGAAGGTCGAATTCTGAGATTACACCACGACAATAGTTCAGTGACTTATGGGGTGTTACAGTGACATTCGCTTGCCCAAGTTGAGTAATCTGAAGTAAAGAAGCAGACTGGGTGGCTGAGTGTGTATCAATAAGCAAGTCTCCGGAGCGGAGACGCTTTATGTTTCTCGGCTCACCAATACAAGACTGGATGTATTTGTTTATTACGAAAGGAGACATCTTATGCATTTCGCCAGAAGGACTAGAGATTACTAGGAAACGGGGACTATTGTTATGATTTTTTTTATTTGCATCTGTCCGTAATTTTTTTGCAGAATTTTCAGAACTAGGTTGAGCGACAGGTTGAGTGACTGGTTTAGTAGGAGACGTTTCAGAACTAGGTTGAATGATTGGTTTATTAGTAGATGTTTCAGAACTAGGTTGAGTGACTGGTTTAGTAGGAGATGTTTCAGAACTAGGTTGAATGATTGGTTTAGTAGTAGATGTTTCAGAACTAGGTTGAGAGACTGGAGTGACTTCAAAGTTTTTTAATAAAAAAATATGTGTATTTGCCATATTGAAAATAGAAAAGATTCGGGTCCGACGGCCCCGCCCACCACGGAGCCCAACAAGGGAACACAGATTCCTGTGTTAGGGCTAGCCGGACCTATACGCAAACTGAAGCCCCACAGTCGGCTTTCCCGAAAGCAGGTACTCCCGAGAGCTTGACCCCAAGCCACTGACACAAGGACTAGTGACCAGCCGATTGACACCCGTGAGGACGACTAAGGTGCCTCCCGTTTAGCTGAAGCAGAGGCCAAAGCAGTGTGTTGGGGACAGTACCTCGCCCCTCAACTACCAGGACCCTCCTTTCCAGCGACACGGGTCTCCACGCACGGCAAACACGTGGGCAGTTTTCTCGCCACTTGAAAACTAGAAACAAGGTCTGTTCTAGCCTCTCGTGACGAGCCCCAAACTCTGTAGAGAGAAACCACAAGGGAGAAGGGAAGGGAAAAAGATCCAGCCAAGAGGAGAGGAGTCGGAAAAGAGGATAGATCACTGGGGCTCCAGGATCGTGACACCCGTCTCACCAAGAAGATGATCCCCTGAAGGGCTAGGGTACCTCGGGATTGCCACACCCGTACTCACAAAAGTGAGCCCCCTGAGGGAGATAGAAGAGAAACCATTCCTCACTAGAAACGACTGTAAAACAGCCGAAGCAGTAAGAAAGGAGAAGAGAAAGTTAGGCCCCGCCCAGCACCGAAATCTACCGCAAGCAGTATATTCAGTGGTGGAGACGGGAAAGAACCTGCTCGCTCACAGTCAACCTGCACGCTCACAGGTGAAGGGGCCCCATTGAACGCAAGTAAAGAACGTGTTCGAACCATCAAGCGTCAATGGGAGAGAGGAGAGATAGAAAGAAAGCAAAACTTACATAGGATCCACCTTGACTCCGCTTTCAGCTCCGTCCACCAGACGAGTAATCTATTCCATCAGCATTTTCTGGACATCTGAAAAATAAAAACAAACAAACAAAATAAATCGTCAGATTAAGCTGATAAGAACAGATACTACACTTTGATCTTAGCCAAAAGGCCAAGAAGCGATGCAGAATTCTCTGGCGTGATGAATTCACTTTCAATTTTTCATATTTCAAAAGTCCTGAGCATTCGTGCAGGGGAGAAGGGGGTGCAGAAGACTCAGGTTAGCGAGTGCTGCTTGGGGGCTTTTTATGATATGTCGTTATTTCATCCTCCTCCTGTGTTACAAAAAAAGAGGTGTACAAGGATGACCAATTTCTGTTTAGTCAAGTGGATCATTTTGCGGTCCTTTCTAATGTTCCCATTCTGGAGGCGTCAGTCCCCTCCTCCTTGGGCGGGGCTAGTTTTAAAAAGCCAAGGACGTCAAAAGTTCATTTCATTCAAGATTCAATTGCAAATTTTATTCTTACTACAGCAAATGAACCACAATGCTGAAATATCCTCAGAGATATTTCTACAATATCGCAATAACTTACAGTAGTTATATTGGACGTTTTACGGAAACGTTGGCCGGAACAAAATTCAAAGTAGAAAAAGTTAATCCGATCTCAACGCGAAATCGCTACAGTCAATAACAGCAGTAAGTAAACAACTGAATTCCGGTGTTTTCCTCCAGCTTTTATAAGCTTATGCACCATGCAACATAATATTCTCGTATTTTCTCAATTTTTTTTCAGATGGGAAAACAGGACAATGAAATATTCATGAAAGTGTTCATTTCTCTGGAGTAGGTTCCTCCTCCGAAAAATCTCATTCTTCACTTCAGGTGAATATAAAACATATGTAATTACAAAGGCAATAAAAATAGCAAAACCAAAAATAAATAAATAAATATTCCTGGAGTTATCGAATGCCCATGCTTGGGAAGAAATTATTTTTTGTGATTAAACAAATATTGAGACAGTAAAATTTATCAGCCAAAACTGCATTACATAATGCCAGAGTTTGATTGACACAAACTCGACATGCACAGTCCAGCACATGGTTTCCAACTCAGAGATACTCTCTCTCTCTCTTCAGTTCAAACGTTGCACTTGAAAACACAGAGTGAAATATTAGGAACTTAAAACAATTAAACAAACAGAAAAATTACAAAAAACACTTTACAAATTAATTTGTAATATGTACAATAAAACAGTACTTTTTAATTTACAATTAATGATTACTTTGTATTCTACACTTCCACACTAGTGGCGGGCAAGCCATCTCAAAACTCAGAATAAACTGCTTCCTGCATAGTGCAGCCATCTATTGGCATTTTCCCGTTTGTTAATATTAATGTGCCAACAAAATAAATGAATGAATGAATAAAAGCATAAATACAACAATCCTTAAAAATAATTGTAGACCATTCCAATTAGCTGGCGTTTAGAAATCATACAGAGAATCAAAACAAAGCATTAGGAAACAGACAGAAAAATCTTTGTTGCTGCAGTGTGCCTACAAACATTTTACACCGTTTTGAGAGTTATTTACAATAAATAGGCTCGTGTGTTGAAGGAAGCAATGTGTATACGCGCGCTGTAGTGGGAAAGATCTGGCAAATGTGAATAGGAATTCTCTCAAACTTACATGAAATGAGACAAAAATGTTACTGCAAATGAAATTTGAGTGATATTTCGAGGCCGATCTTCCTTCAATCAGTCAGACAGAATGAGTAAGTTGTTAACAGTACGGGAAAAAAATGTGGATTTTACGGGATTTCTGTAAATGCGAATAAAACTTCGTATTTACAGAAACCAGAACTTGACACTGAAAAGAACGAGGGTTAAACCCGAGGCTCCAGAATGTTCCCATTCCGAGGAAAAGAACGAGGGGCCCGAGCAATAGCAAGTTAAAAAAAGGCAGGTCGCCGCACACTCGTACAAAGGTATGATGTTGTCAGACCTTCGGTTTTCTGAAATTTGAAGGGGCCATTTTAAAAGGACGTTTTCCTGAGGATGCAGTGGGTGAGTGAAGTTTCTGCTTTTTGGATATATTGAGGGCCGTATCCTGCAAGTAGTGCCATAGCAGGCCAACCCGTGGCGAGGGCGGAATAAATTCCTAACCACAAGCCTATCTGCAAAAATTAGTTTAATATCTTGACGTCATGTCGACGTCGTATCAGATATTAAGCTGATAAGAACAGAAGGTTTTTATTGCTAATGCTTATTGCCATTTTACATTATATTGGTATAACCATGGCATGAGATACCAATAACGCACGCAGTGCGATTTAAGTTTCATTACTTGAGGGAAAATATTGGATGCAAAAAATATTTACAGAACTATATACATAAAACCGGGAATATTCATCTCAACATAGCAAGAGGTAGGGCAAGAGTCCAGCGGTAGGTGATAAGTCCTTTTAAAGTCAAGACCACAGAGGCGGGGATGGAATCTATTACATCTGGCGAATCCCAGTGAGATGTTCAACGTAGATATTTCTTGAGTAGCGGATAGTTTCGCTTACAACAAGTTTCCTCAGTAGGTTGGCATATTTATTGCTGCACAGTCTTCGGAGCAGTTTGTCGTTCTCTTTATCCCATGCGCCGAGAGAGCCAACAATGAACGCGTAGGAACGAACATCAGCGAAATCTCGCTTCAGCAGGTCGACTACCGGGCGGTACTTCTTGATTTTATCTTCTCGTGCCGAAGAAAAAGCAGACAGCCTGTTCTCGAAGGAGATGGTAACGTCAATTACAATCGCGGAGCGGTCTTTGCAGAGGACGAGATCCGGTCGAAGATTGGTGCCCGGGAAAACCTCATTGGCGGAGAGAAGGTTCCAGCGATTGCCAGCAGCTTTGTGCACACGGTCCACCACTGCATTATGTCGAGACTGATATGCAGCAGAATAACGCATGCAGTGATTCAGCACATGAGGAAGCGTTTCTTCCGTAGACGAGCAGCGGCGGCATCCTCGACGAGAGCGGTCCCAAGGCTTGGCGGCGTTGAGAGGAACCAAGTTGAGGCGAGCACGATGCACGAATCTCCACTCAGCGAACCTGGTAAACAACCCATTGCTCAGGAAGTGGGAGCTCGCGCGAGAGGCGGCAACACATTCCATCACCTTACCCTGGTTGGGGAGGAGAATAAGGTCATCAAGACGCTCACTCCTTTTCAGGGTGCGGAAGGAACGAAAAATGGTATGCCTCTTGCTGGGAAAGATGGTGAAGGAGCCACACGTGATGGAGGGTGAACCGTCCGCGTCGAAGGACCAGGAGACCTTGAGACGTCTAGAAGCCGACCTTGCGGCCGACCACATCGAGGAGATGGGGTTCGTGGAGGAAGCAAAGGGAGCATCATCGGAGGCCGAGAGGAAGAGACCTACAAGAGAATGAGACGGCGTCTCGCCAATGCGAGCATGGACGTAGGTACAAAGGTCCTCCCAGCCAAGACCACGAACGTAGGAGTCCTTGGAACAAAGGAGCTTGAAGGCGCCATCCACTGCAGCGATGTCAGAATCTTCTGCGGAAAGAGGGATTCCGAGGGCACCCTTACCAGACAAGCCATAGATGTAATTATTGGACGCCTCGGGAGGAAGGTTGAGTGTCTTCTTGATGGCAGGCCGCAGGAAGTCATCGATCTTTTTCCAGTCTCCTTTGCTAAGCAGTCCAGTCCTCATATGGAAATGGAGAGAAGGAAAGAAGAAGCACTTGAGGGCGTCCAGACGCTGCCACGGAGCAAGCTTCGACTCCATGATTTTTTCAGCGAGGAGAAGGATGTCACGCAACTGAGCCCGGCAGGGAGGAAGGTGAAACCCGATGGGCTTCCGAAGGAAGCGGAAAGATTCGCCATCGTCGAGAGCCTTGAGAGGGGAGCCTTTGATGCAAAACAGAGTGGAACGGGATCCAGCAGGACGAGCGGCGGAGAAGTGAAGCGAGTGACACTTGCTGGGATTCAAGTGCAGACCAAGACGAGAGAAGGAGTCAGAAATGGAGTCCAAGTCATGTTGGAGAATATCAGGAGAAGGAGCCAACAGCAGGACATCATCGGCAAAGGCGAGGATGCGTGGAGAAGCAGGAGGAGAAACGATGGACCGGAGCACGGGATCGATGGCAAGATTGAACAGCAGGCCGCTCAAAGGGCAACCTTGACGAACGCCAGCACAGATGTTTACGGGACCAGAGACACCGTCCGAGGAGAGAAAGCAGATAGAAGACTCCCGGTAGAGATCTTGAACCAAGGAGAGAAAGTCCTCACCAACTCCGGACGTGCGAATAGCAGTGAAGAGGGCGACATGTGGAATGGAGCCAAACGCATTGGCGATATCCAGGGACGCGAGGCACAATGTAGACTTCCGGCGGCGAGCGAGCTGAAGTTGCTGCTGAACGATGAAGTGATGTTCGAGGATACCATCATGCGGCATGAACCCCTATTGGGAGGAACAGAGCACATCATTGTCGCAGAGCCATGCAGTCAGACGTTTGGCGAGGCAGCCAGAGAAGAGACGTGCTATGGAAGAACTGAGAGCGATCGGTCGCCAGTTGTGAAGGATGGAAGGATCACCTCGCTTGAAAATCAGGAAAGACCTCGAAGACTTCCACGACGAGGGAATCCGCTTGAAGCGCAGACAGATGTTAAAGATGTCACAAAGAATTCTGCACTCAGGATCGAGCTCCCGCCAGTGGGAGTAGGAGAGACGATCAGGACCCGGAGCAGAATTTTCGCATGACCTGAGTTTGGCCTGGATCTCAGCGGGAGAAAACTGTGACAGGTCAAGGGGAGGACGATCCGGGAGGCAGGAAGTGAAGATGGAGACGTCTGCATCTCTCGAGGCGAGCCTTTCAGAGAACTCCGCGGCGATGTCTTCGGCAGGAATGGGACACGAAGGAGAGCATTCAGAAGTGAGGAGACGCATGGCCCTTCGGCGGTTCCTTCGGTACAAACCTTGGATGACACGCGGATTTAGGATGTTAACAGGACGTGGAGGACCAGCAGGCGGAGGACCCGGAGGAGGGAGCTTGGCATACTCGGCGGCAGACTGGATGACCAGGTGAAGACAGGACTCAAAGGAGCACCAAGAAGAGTCGTCGGTGGGTCCGGAAGCAAAGCACTGAAGACAGTCCCTGTGCAGGAGAAGAGGAGGATCGGAGGAGACATCGTCAACAGAAGGAAGGCGGAACAACTCGTCAGAGGGCAGAGTGGAGGCATCAAGCGCAGAAGCATCATCAGGAAGGACCGGAGGATCGGTAACAGCACTGCTCGGAACGTCCAACGGCGACAGCGGAAGGAAGGGCTGAGAAGAGGAGGAAGAATCCAACGGAGAAGCAGTGGACCTTGAAGGGGAAGCAGGAACATCCGGAAGAGGTGAAGCAGTAGGCGTGGAGACCAGCGGAGACTCGGTAGGATTCACAGCGTGTGTCGGTGAAGGAGGCGAAGGAGCGACAGCAGGAGCAGGAACGTGGGAGCGAACTGTAGCAGCAGCAGTGGGCGAGGAGTCTGGCGGCGCAGGTCAACGTCGTCTTCGTCTCTGAGCAACAGGCAATGGAAGAGGAATGTTGTTGGCAGCAGCGTTCCGTGAAGCACGTTGGTGGAAAGCCGAGTGATTGAAAAGACCTTTCCTGGAAGGGCAGGAGAAAGGGCACACGGAGCATTTCCAACGGAAGGAGGCGCCGAAAGAGGAAACAGGAGGAGTGGTGCGAAAGCAGGAGTGGGAAAAACCCTGTTGGCGAGAACAGAGCTGCAGAGACCACACCACTTCATGCACGAGGAGATCTGTATGAGGTGTTCTTGCAGGATGTGCCTGGTAAGGGATTTCTTCATGCGAGACCAGGAGCCGGAACGGAAGAGGAGGCTGCAGTTGGCCTCGGTGCACATGAACACGTCACTTACAGGAAAAACCAAGTGAAGAGTGTTGTCAACCCGACAAGTCGAAGAGGGGCCCAGCGGGCCAGGAGGAGGGCCGGAAGGAGCACTGGGACTGTAAGGCGATGCAGGAAGAGTCGGAGAACCGGAAGGCGAAGGACCAGGAGTGACGAAAGCATCGGCACCGGGAGACGCAGAGAGAGATGAACGACGATGTCGGAGGTAACGATGGAAGCGAAGATGTCTTTTGCTGAGACACACCTTACCACATGAAGAGCATCGAGGGCCTCCAGGGGTGGGAGTCGTCGTCGCAGGGACAGGAGCGTGAAGAACAGCCGAAGAGGGAGCAGCAGCGAAGGAAGAGCCAGTAGTACTGGAGGTGACAAGAGGAGCTTCAGCAGGGCACGGCTGAGGAGAACCGGAAGGAGAGCAGGGCGCATCAGGAACAGCGGCTTCAGGAAAAGCAGCAAAGCCATCAGATGTAACAGCGGGCTCCCGAGCACCGGCGGCAGAAGGCGACACAGGAGAGGAAGCAGCCTGAGCAGGATGTACGGAAGAAGGCATCAGGGAAGGCGGAGGTAAGAATGAATGTCCAGCAGCAGCACGAGAACGAGTGTGTTGACACACTGGAGATTCAGAAGCAGAGACGGCAGTGACATCCGGAGGCGGCACTACAGGATCGGGAGCGGCAGTCACAGAAGACAGTCTGGCAGAAGGCGGAGAGGATCCAGGGCTGGAGCGGATGACATCACCGGAAATGCGAGAGGTAGAAGAGGTCCTTGCACCAAGAACTGTAAGCATCTGGCAGAGTGGAGCACCTCTGAGCAAGGGAGGGCCAGAGGGAACCGGAGAAGCGGCCACATGGAGCCGGCGAGCAGATGGCAGTGAAGACGCCGGGGTGGGCGTGGCGACTGAAGCGAGAAGACATGGAGGTGAAGGCAGGAACCCTTGACTCTCAACGAGCAGATCCAGAGGTTGACATTCGTCAGCATGGGGCCCAGAATGAGCCGGCGGCATCCGTGGAAGACAAGGCGTAGTCGGCGAGGGAATCCTAGGAGGGCGAGGCATCACTGGCAGGCGAGGCGTCGAGGACGCGTCAGCAGCAGGCTGGAGAGACATCTGTAAGAACAGCAAAGAAAACCAAAACGGAAGGCAGCAAGATGCACGAAAAAACTCGGTGGCAAGATCAAAGTGAGGCAGTGGGAGGAGCTTCAATTGGAGCTTTGGTGGACCTAAAAAAAAAAAGAAATAGGAAGATAAGAACGAGGAAAAGAAAAAAAAGAAAGAAAGAGGAAGATAAGAAAGAGGAAAAGAACAAGGAGAGAAAGAGCAAACAGAGAGGAAGGACAACAAGGGAAAGAGGAAAAGGAAAGGAAAGAAAACTAGAAAGAGAGAAAAGTAGAAGCCACGCCCACCCGGAAGAGTGAGGCAGCGGAAAGGAAACTTCAGAGCTTATCAAAACAGGAAAGACACCGTAAACGGAGTATTTCTGAAGTGAAAAATGAGAAGAGATGAGATAGAAGAGAAGTGAGTGAGTGAGTGAGTGATTATGGCGCAAAACCAGAGATGATTATGACGCGCCAAACAAAAGATAAGATGATTACAATTGATGACATTAAAATTCAATAAATAAAAACAAGTAGATAAATGTACCAAATCCAGAGGATGAAGTCATATAAACACAGGTTAAAAGCACATATTAAAATTCAAGAGACAGTCTTCAAAACAAATTACATTTGGTAATAAAAGCCAATATCTTTTAAATAATAAAATAAATTAGAATTGACCTCTCTTCCGATTAAACGGTCGAGAGGTAAGTCACAGCTATTAAAATATTTCTGGCGAAGACTATTAAAACATGGACACTCAATTAAAATATGACGAACAGATAAACAAACATTACAGTTAAAACAAACAGGCTCATTTTCAGCTTTTAAAAGGTAGTTATGTGTCACTCTAGTGTGACCAATTCTGAGGCGAGTCAAAAGAACTTCCTCCTTACGATTTTTGGTTAATTCCCAGTGCTCAATTCTAGGTTTTACATGTCTTAATTTATTTTGAAGCTGAACATCCCAAAGTTGTTGCCATTTTTTTCGGATCTTTTGTTTCACAACACAACAAATGTCTGCAAAAGGGATGAGACGACTGGACAGTTCAACAGCACATTTTGCTGTGATATCTGCCAGGTCATTCCCTTTTATTCCCACATGCCCGGGAACCCAGCAGTACAGGATATCATACCCACGATTCATTAAGTTTATATGTATTTTGAGAATATCCACTATTACTGGATTTTGAGTATTAGGAAAAGCTTCTATTGATTTAAGAGCACTATACGAATCTGTATAAATTATAAACTTTTTGTAGCAGAGCCTTGAGATGTATAAAAGACTATAATATATCGCAGTTAATTCGGATGTTAAGACAGAGAAAGCATTGTGCAAGCGTCTGCCCTCCATGTGGTCTTTAATTACATATGCCATCCCCACATGATCTTTTGACTTGGACCCATCTGTATAAACTGGAAGATAACTGCTATATTTGTTCCTGTGCTCAGCGAAGAGTTGTCTGTATATAATCTCGTTAGTGCTTGCCTTCACATGATACTTAAAAACATCAAGAAGATGAATCCGTGCATTTTCCCAAGGTGGGATTTCAAAATTCTGTACTGCTTGGGGGTGCATATCAGAGAGGGAAAGTTCCTCAATGACAGGGCGAAGTCTTAAAAGAAATGTAGGAACACAAGATGGACGTGTTTCAAATAACGCGTTACTCACATCATCAAGTAAGCACAGCTTATTGGGATGTTCAGGTTGGGATAGTATATTAAAATATTGCAAAAGGGACAATTGTTCACGCCTCAGATAAAGTGATGGTTCATTACAGTCAACATACAGGCTCTGGACAGGAGAAGTCCTGAAGGCTCCTGAACATATCCTCAAACCTTGATGGTGAACAGGATCCAGTTTTAACAAAACAGATGACCGAGCGGATCCATAAACAACTGAGCCATAGTCCAGTCTAGAGCGGATAAGCGCTCTGTAAATGCGAAGCATGGAGCAACGCTCTGCACCCCAGGAGGTGTTCGCCAACACTTTTAACATATTTAGTGTTTTGAGACACTTCTTTCTCAGGTTTAAAACATGAGAAAGGAAAGTCAATTTCTGGTCGAACGTTACTCCTAAAAATTTTACTTCGGGCGCAACTGGAATAATTGTACCATTTAGATATAACTCAGGTTCAGGATGGAGACCTCGCTTCCTACAAAAGTGCACGCACACAGTTTTCTGTTTCGAAAAAGTAAATCCCTGTTTGTCTGACCATTCTTGGATCTTATTCAGAGCCATCTGCAATTGCCTCTCTATGTATCTCATGTCTGCTCCTCGACAGCTAATCTGTAAATCATCTACATATAGTGATCCTAAGATGGTGTGAGGAAGTTCTTTTAATACAGAATTTATTTTTAAACTGAACAGCGTTACACTAAGCACACAGCCTTGAGGCACACCCTCTTCCTGTTGAAAAACATCCGAAAAAACAGAGCCAATCCTTACTTGAAAAGTTCTAGCGTTCAAGAAATTCTGTATGAAAATTGGTAGGTTGCCGCGCAAGCCACTCTCGTGAAGATCCCGGAGTATACCGTATCTCCATTCCTTATCATAAGCTTTCTCAATGTCGAAGAATATTGAGACAAGGTGACTTCTTCTGACAAAGGCTTTCCGAATAGATGTCTCTAATAGAAGCATATTGTCTACGGTCGTTCCCCCTGTCGAAAACCGCTCTGATAAGGCGATATAATATTATTCTTTTCCAAGAAGTAGACTAGGCGGCTGTTTACCATCTTTTCAAACAGTTTGCAAACACAACTGGTAAGGGCAATTGGCCGATAGTTCGAGGGATTCCTCGGGTCTTTCCCTGGCTTCGCAATAGGAATGACAACAGCTCTCCTCCATGCACTGGGAAATGTACGCTCCTTCCACACTCTATTGTAAAGTGTGAGAAGAGCACTCAGTGACTTATAGGACAGATGCTTTAGCATTTCATAATACACGCCATCCAGACCCGGACAAGACCTATGTGTCTGCAACAAAGCTCTCTTTAATTCAACCATAGTAAAGTCTCTATTGTATGGCTCAAAGTTGGAAGAGTTGAAAGCGATGGGATTTTTCTCAGAGCGTTGCTTGATAGAAAGAAATGCAGGTGAGTAATTTCGGCTGGAAGAAACGGCAGCAAATGTCTCACCAATTGTATTTGCAATTTCTTCTATGGAGCTAATCACTCGGCCATCTTTTTCCAGAAAGGAAAGTGAGTGGTCTTTATACATTCCGCATGCTTTTCGAACTCTTTCCCAAACCCGCTTACTAGGCGTAGAGGATGTTATTGAGGACACATATGAAATCCAGGAATCCCTCTGGCTCTGCCTTCTTACTTTCCGTGCATTTGCTTTGGATCTTTTAAAAGCTATGAGGTTTCGCAGAGTAGGATATCTACGAAAAATACCCCATGCTTTTTTCTGTTTTTTCAGTGCTTCATGACAGTCGCGATTCCACCATGGTTTTGAATATTTTAGTAGTTTTCCTGATGTTCTAGGAATGGAGAGCATAGCTGCCTGAATAATAGTATTAGTAACAGCTTCAACAGCGTCATCGATATGCGCATCTTCTACCATTTCATCTGTGAGCTCTGCAATGGAAGAGAAGAGTTCCCAGTCTGCCCTGTCCAGTATGAATCGAGGGGATCTCGACATGGGGTTTGCTCCTCTTCGTGCAAGAGACACAAAAATAGGATAATGATCGCTGTTGTACAGGTCATTTCCGACACTAAAAGTGCAAAATGGCAACAGAGATGGTGAACAGATGGCAAGATCGAGAGCGTGGAATGTCCTTGAAGGCTCATGGAAGTATGTATCTTGCCCATTATTTAGGAGACAAAGGCTGTGATCTTCGATCATCTGCTCAATTTGTCTTCCTCGGCAATTTGTATCTTTGCTACCCCAGAGTGGACTATGGCCGTTAAAATCTCCTATTATAATATAATGCTCAGGCAGCTGCTCTATTAGATTATTTAAATCTTGCTGATAAATGTGCTCATTTGGAGGCAAATACAAAGAAACAAATGAAACAACAATATCAAAATTTATTTGAGTAGCGACAACTTGGAGGGATGTCGTCAAAGGAAGTACATTTGAGGGATAATCCAGTGAGGAGAGGAGACCTACTCCTCCACTGGCACGCTCACCTGCAAGGTTATCCTTCCTGACGAAAGAAAACCTCCGAAGTTTTGCATGGTGTTCTGGTTTCAGATTTGTTTCCTGTATTGCGAAGCACACAGGATGGTACACATTTATTATACATTTGATGTCAAGCAAATTTGGGTGGAAACCGCGACAGTTCCATGACACGAGGGTGGCCATTATGAATGGTTTTTGTTTTTCCTGTGCTGTTCTTTTGTTTTTCGTGGAAGTAGATGCCTGGGAAATTCCAGACCCTCTTCCACTTCCATAAAGTCTGAATCCGCAGATTCAGAAATCATGTCATCAAGAGAGCTATTGCTGCGACTTCTATTTTTATTTGATATTTTTTGTGTGGCAGTTTTCGGCTTACTTTGAATAATTGTTTCTTTCTTTTGTACTATATGAGTTGCATTTTCTTTTTTCTTGTTGGATGTAGACGGTTGGGTTTTATTTGGTAGGGTCTGTGTGCCTATTGGTGTTTGGGTGGCGACTGTACGATATGATTTAACAGCACTGGCGTATGATGAATTTGGTCGAAGCTGTGTGCTCTGGACTAGTCTTCTGGCTTCGGCGTAAGAGATGTTCCTAGTAACTTTTGCAGTCTGGATTTCTTTTTCCGATTTCCATTTTGGGCACAAGCGAGAAAATGCTGGGTGGTCACCCTTGCAATTTATACATAAAGGCGCAGCGGTACAATTATCAGAATCGTGGCCAATCTGTGAGCATCGGGCGCATGTGAGGCTGCCACGACAAGACGTCTTAGAATGGCCGAAACGCTGGCATTGGAAACATCGCATAGGGTTTGGAATATAAGGTCTTACAGGAATATTTAGATATCCGGCCTTAATATTCTTAGGCAGATCAGGCGTGTTGAAGGTAAGGATCACGTGTTTCGTGTCTATCAACTTACCTTCTTTACGCATCTTGATCCGCCTTACACCGCAGACATTTTGTTCGGATAACTCAGAAGCGATCTCTTCTTCAGAAACATACAGAAGGTCGAATTCTGAGATTACACCACGACAATAGTTCAGTGACTTATGGGGTGTTACAGTGACATTCGCTTGCCCAAGTTGAGTAATCTGAAGTAAAGAAGCAGACTGGGTGGCTGAGTGTGTATCAATAAGCAAGTCTCCGGAGCGGAGACGCTTTATGTTTCTCGGCTCACCAATACAAGACTGGATGTATTTGTTTATTACGAAAGGAGACATCTTATGCATTTCGCCAGAAGGACTAGAGATTACTAGGAAACGGGGACTATTGTTATGATTTTTTTTATTTGCATCTGTCCGTAATTTTTTTGCAGAATTTTCAGAACTAGGTTGAGCGACAGGTTGAGTGACTGGTTTAGTAGGAGACGTTTCAGAACTAGGTTGAATGATTGGTTTATTAGTAGATGTTTCAGAACTAGGTTGAGTGACTGGTTTAGTAGGAGATGTTTCAGAACTAGGTTGAATGATTGGTTTAGTAGTAGATGTTTCAGAACTAGGTTGAGAGACTGGAGTGACTTCAAAGTTTTTTAATAAAAAAATATGTGTATTTGCCATATTGAAAATAGAAAAGATTCGGGTCCGACGGCCCCGCCCACCACGGAGCCCAACAAGGGAACACAGATTCCTGTGTTAGGGCTAGCCGGACCTATACGCAAACTGAAGCCCCACAGTCGGCTTTCCCGAAAGCAGGTACTCCCGAGAGCTTGACCCCAAGCCACTGACACAAGGACTAGTGACCAGCCGATTGACACCCGTGAGGACGACTAAGGTGCCTCCCGTTTAGCTGAAGCAGAGGCCAAAGCAGTGTGTTGGGGACAGTACCTCGCCCCTCAACTACCAGGACCCTCCTTTCCAGCGACACGGGTCTCCACGCACGGCAAACACGTGGGCAGTTTTCTCGCCACTTGAAAACTAGAAACAAGGTCTGTTCTAGCCTCTCGTGACGAGCCCCAAACTCTGTAGAGAGAAACCACAAGGGAGAAGGGAAGGGAAAAAGATCCAACCAAGAGGAGAGGAGACGGAAAAGAGGATAGATCACTGGGGCTCCAGGATCGTGACACCCGTCTCACCAAGAAGATGATCCCCTGAAGGGCTAGGGTACCTCGGGATTGCCACACCCGTACTCACAAAAGTGAGCCCCCTGAGGGAGATAGAAGAGAAACCATTCCTCACTAGAAACGACTGTAAAACAGCCGAAGCAGTAAGAAAGGAGAAGAGAAAGTTAGGCCCCGCCCAGCACCGAAATCTACCGCAAGCAGTATATTCAGTGGTGGAGACGGGAAAGAACCTGCTCGCTCACAGTCAACCTGCACGCTCACAGGTGAAGGGGCCCCATTGAACGCAAGTAAAGAACGTGTTCGAACCATCAAGCGTCAATGGGAGAGAGGAGAGATAGAAAGAAAGCAAAACTTACATAGGATCCACCTTGACTCCGCTTTCAGCTCCGTCCACCAGACGAGTAATCTATTCCATCAGCATTTTCTGGACATCTGAAAAATAAAAACAAACAAACAAAATAAATCGTCAGATTAAGCTGATAAGAACAGATACTACACTTTGATCTTAGCCAAAAGGCCAAGAAGCGATGCAGAATTCTCTGGCGTGATGAATTCACTTTCAATTTTTCATATTTCAAAAGTCCTGAGCATTCGTGCAGGGGAGAAGGGGGTGCAGAAGACTAAGGTTAGCGAGTGCTGCTTGGGGGCTTTTTATGATATGTCGTTATTTCATCCTCCTCCTGTGTTACAAAAAAAGAGGTGTACAAGGATGACCAATTTCTGTCTAGTCAAGTGGATCATTTTGCGGTCCTTTCTAATGTTCCCATTCTGGAGGCGTCAGTCCCCTCCTCCTTGGGCGGGGCTAGTTTTAAAAAGCCAAGGACGTCAAAAGTTCATTTCATTCAAGATTCAATTGCAAATTTTATTCTTACTACAGCAAATGAACCACAATGCTGAAATATCCTCAGAGATATTTCTACAATATCGCAATAACTTACAGTAGTTATATTGGACGTTTTACGGAAACGTTGGCCGGAACAAAATTCAAAGTAGAAAAAGTTAATCCGATCTCAACGCGAAATCGCTACAGTCAATAACAGCAGTAAGTAAACAACTGAATTCCGGTGTTTTCCTCCAGCTTTTATAAGCTTATGCACCATGCAACATAATATTCTCGTATTTTCTCAATTTTTTTTCAGATGGGAAAACAGGACAATGAAATATTCATGAAAGTGTTCATTTCTCTGGAGTAGCTTCCTCCTCCGAAAAATCTCATTCTTCACTGCAGGTGAATATAAAACATATGTAATTACAAAGGCAATAAAAATAGCAAAACCAAAAATAAATAAATAAATATTCCTGGAGTTATCGAATGCCCATGCTTGGGAAGAAATTATTTTTTGTGATTAAACAAATATTGAGACAGTAAAATTTATCAGCCAAAACTGCATTACATAATGCCAGAGTTTGATTGACACAAACTCGACATGCACAGTCCAGCACATGGTTTCCAACTCAGAGATACTCTCTCTCTCTCTTCAGTTCAAACGTTGCACTTGAAAACACAGAGTGAAATATTAGGAACTTAAAACAATTAAACAAACAGAAAAATTACAAAAAACACTTTACAAATTCATTTGTAATATGTACAATAAAACAGTACTTTTTAATTTACAATTAATGATTACTTTGTATTCTACACTTCCACACTAGTGGCGGGCAAGCCATCTCAAAACTCAGAATAAACTGCTTCCTGCATAGTGCAGCCATCTATTGGCATTTTTCCGTTTGTTAATATTAATGTGCCAACAAAATAAATGAATGAATGAATGAATGAATGAAAGAATGAATAAAAACATAAATACAACAATCCGTAACAATAATTGTAGACCATTACAATTAGCTGGCGTTTTGAAATCGTACAGAGAATCAAAACAAAACATTAGGAAACAGAGAGAAAAATCTTTGTTGCTGCAGTGTGCCTACAAACATTTTACACCCTTTCGAGAGTTATTTACAATAAAAAGGCACGTGTGTTGAAAGAAGTAATGTGTATACGCGCGCTGTAGTGGGAAAGATGTGGCAAATGTGAATAGGAATTCTCTCAAACTTACATGAAATGAGACAAAAATGTTACTGCAAATGAAATTTGAGTGATATTTCGAGGCCGATCTTCCTTCAATCAAGTCAGACAGAATGAGTCAGTTTTCTGAGTACGGGATCAAAATGTGGATTTTATGGGATTTCTGTAAATACGAATAAAACTTCGTATTTACAGAAACCAGAACTTGACATTGAAAAGAACCAGGGTTAAACCCGAGGCTCCAGAATGTTCCCATTCCGAGGAAAAGAACGAGGGGCCCGGGCAATATTAAGTTTAAAAAAAAGGCAGGTCGCCGCACACTCGTACAAAGGTATGATGTTGCCAGACCTTCGGTTTTCTGAAATTTGAAGGGGCCATTTTAAAAGGACGTTTTCCTGAGGATGCAGTGGGGGAGTGAAGTTTCTGCTTTTTGGATATATTGTGGGCCGTATCCTGCAAGTAGTGCCATAGCAGGCCAACACGTGGCGAGGGCGGAATAAATTCCTAACCACAAGCCTATCTGCAAAAATTAGTTTAATATCTTGACGTCATGTCGACGTCGTACCAGATATTAATCTGATAAGAACAGAAAAATCTTTTATTGATCAATGCTATATGCCATTTACATTTGTATTGCAATTACCGGCACAAGTAATCCAATAACGCACACAGTGCGGTTTGTTAAGTACAAATGATTTAGAAAAAATAATAATAATAATAATAATTATATACAAAGTGGAGTAGATACATAAGATGAGGGTAATGACTAGATTTGGAATGTCCAAGCGGGAGTAGAGTCCAGGGAGAGGAAACTCCTGAAGGTCTCACAATGGTAGGCATCACATATCGTAAAGAGTCGCGCAAAGGTGGTTCACATACTATGCTGCTTGGTTCTGAATCCGTGGGTTTTGCCCAGTCAGATGTTCATAGTAGATATCACGCGATATTCTAATAGTGTCGCTCACCATAAGTTTCCGCATAAGAGCTGCATATTTGTTCTTCGAATTACTCTGTCATTTTTGGGATCCCACGATCCGAGGGCACCAACAATGACAGCCTCAACACGGACATCGTCGAAGGACTCTTTGAGGCGCTCAACCAGGGGAGCATATTTGGCTTCTTTGGCATGCCGGGCACCATCAAAGGAGACAAGCCTGTTGTCAAAGTGGACAGTGACATCTATTATCAGAGCAGACCTGTCCTTAGTGAGAAGAAGGTCGGGCCGCAAGTTGAGCTCGCATATGCAGCGGTTATCTGCTTCGATATTCCATCTTCCACTGGCTGCTTTCTTCAGGCGCTCGACGATGTTATTGTAGCTCTCCTGGAAGGAGCGACTGTAGCGCATACAGTGGCATAGGACATGAGGCAATGTCTCAGAGTTGTACGACCAGCGGCGACAGCCAGTTTGGCCCCGGAAGCGGCGGCGGACAGCATTAAGGGGCACCAGATTTAGGCGTGCCCGATGGATAAAACGCCAGTCGGAGAAGCGGGTATACTGGCCATCTTTGTGGAAGTGGCAACTAGCTTTGGCAGCGGCCGCACACTCGATAGCTTTTCCCTGGTTGGGGTAGGTGGCAAGTTTGGCAGCACGCTTGGAGCGGAAGTAACTTCGGAGGGACCGGAACACAAGGTGCCGTTGCTTACAGTCTGAGCACGAGTCGCCGAAGAGAAGCGAGAGGGTGCCATCACTATTGCACTCCCAGGTGATTCCAAGGCGGCGGGAGGCGGAGCGTGCAGCAGAATAGATGGAAGAACCTGAGCTCGAAGTACCATGGAAGGGGCCGTCATCAGAGGCAGAGAGGTACAGGGCAACTTCCGCAGGGGAGGGCAGGCGACCAAGACGAGAGAAGATGGTGAAGTGGATATCGTCTTTGGCGAGGGCTTGAACTGCTGGGTCACGGGAAGACAGTAGCTTGAGAGCAGTATCCACCAGCGCAATGTCGGAGTCCTCAGCTGCTAGAGAAATCCCATGGCAGGCGGCCTTGGCATCGCCGTAGAGAAACTCATTAGCAGCTTCAGATGGCAAGTAGAGTGTAGACTTGAACAAAGGCCGAAGGAAGTCGTCAAGTCGTGACCAGGTCCTTTTTTTATGTTTCCACACTCGCATGTCGAAGGAGAGCGAGGGGAAGAACAAAGATTTCATGGCATCAATCCTCTGCCATGGAGCGAGCATGGAGTCCATCAGAGACTTGCCAAATCGTCTGAAGGGGGCGGCGGCATCATCGTCGGCAGGCAGCTGGTATCCAATAGGTATACCGAGAAACACTCCTGCGTCTCCGTCGTTCAGATGGGGGAAACTGGTACCAGCTATGCTAAAAGAGGTAGGGCGGGTACCAACAGGAGGAAGGCCCGATAAGTGCAGTGAGAAGCACTTGGTGACGTTAAAATTGAGATGTAACTGGGAGGCGACAGAATGCACGGTGTCAAGGTGTTCTTGCAGCGTAGCAGGCGAGGAGGCAAGGAGAAGGAAGTCATCAGCGTACGCAAGTATGCTGTGCTCAGTGGTGGAGCTGGAGATGGAGCGCAGCACTGGATCAATGGCCAGGTTGAAGAGCCGACCGCTGAGTGGGCATCCCTGGCGTACACCTCTGGAGATCGGGATGGCATCGGTGAGGCCGTCGTGACACAGGAACTTCGTGGAAGAATCTGTGTAGAAGGACTTCACTAAGGAGAGAAGGGAGGGGCCAGCACCACTAGAGGCAAGAGCTTCGAAAAGAGCATTATGAGGTAGAGAGCCAAAAGCATTGCTTAAGTCGAGGGACGCGATGCATAGGTCAGTCTTCCTCTTCTTGGCCAGACGGATCCGTTGCTCGACGATGTAGTTGTTCTCGATTACCCCGTCATAAGGGAGAAAACCCTTTTGAGCAGGGGAGAGAACATCGTGCTCGATGAGCCAGGCAGAGAATCTTCTAGCAAGGCAGCCCGTGAATAGCTTGGCGATTGTTGAGCTCAAAGCAATAGGGCGCCAGTTGCGGAGGTCCTTTCTGTCCCCTTTCTTGAATATCAGTACAGAGGTCGTGTCCTTCCACATCTCAGGAACCTTTCCAGCCTTGAGGCAGATGTTGAATATAAGGGAGAGAATATGGCCTTCAGGGTCAAGGGACTTCCAGTGTTGATAGGAAAGCCTATCTGGCCCAGGGGCGGAATTCTCACAGGCTCTCAGGCGAGTGGAAACTTCAGCAGGGCTGAAGGGAGAGAGGTCAACTTCTGGTCGAGTAGCAGCAGGCGAGTTGAAGATGGAGGCATTGGCGACAGGAAGAGACGCAGGTGGGGAGAAGAAACTGACAATGTCCTCTCTGTCGATGGCGCAGAGTGGCGAGTCACCCTCGGTAATGAGTCGGACAGCTCTTCTCCGGTTCCTTCTGTAGAGGCGTTGAATCTCCTTTGCATTGTTGATAGATGGAGATTTCCGGGGTCGATAGGGAGAGGCAGGCGGAAGTTTTACTATGTCCGAGGCAGCAGAGATGAGATCGTCTAGGCATTCTTCGAACATTCTCCAATTACGGGAGGGGTCAGAGGAGAAGATGTCGGAAAGCCGTGGACGGAAAGAGAGAAGTGGTGAGTCCAGTGAAGGAGGCTCGGAAGTAAGGTTGTCCACACCGGGCTCGACAGCAGACCCAGGCGGCGAGGAGGAGGTGGAGGCAGCCATGGATCCATCAGGTGGGGACTGGTGCTGGAAGACGGATGGCGCAGGAGGGCTAGAGTGAGACGAGCCAGGCGATGAAGATGAAGGCAGCTCAGGGCCAGGTAACCCAACAGGCGTGGCGTCATGTGCAGGTCAACGGCGACGGCGAGCAGGAGCAACAGTCGTCCACCCATCAGAGCCGTGAGGATTACGAGGAGGAGAAACCAAGGAAGCAGGAGCAGGAACATCAGGAGGTGCAGGAGGAAGAGGAGTTGTACGTGGCATACTGGTAGCATCTGGTGTGGAGCGAGGTGTAGCATCACAGGCGAGTAACGTCTGCGGAGATTCCACACTGCGAGGAGGAAATGAAGAAGGCGTGTGTGGCCGGGGCTGGCGGGCTGCAGGTTCCCGAGAGGCATTAGGAGGCGGAGGCTGAGAAACAGGTCGAAGGCGTTCCCTTCTGTGCCGGGCCTGATGATTGAGAAAGCCTCCTCTCGTCTGGCAGGAGAAGTAATAGGGCGCCAGCTGCGGAGGTCCAGATGCGGCATTTCCATCTATGGGAAATACCAGACGGAAGGAGGGGAGGGCGGGTCTTGAAACATGGGTGGCACGAAACTTTCATGGCGATGGGTGAACTGCAGTGAGAACACCAGTTCTTAGTCCTGGAGACGTCGATCCCATGGGCATAATGAAGGTGCCGACATAGAGAGTGTCTCAACTGGGTCCATTGCCGGGAGTGGAAAGTCCTGAAGCAGTGTGGCTCGGTTCAGGGAAGAGTGTCCAGAACCGGAAATACAAGATGAACAATTGAGCCGCGACGACAAGAGGAAGGAGGGATGTCACTGGCGGAGTCATCAGCCACAGAAGGAGGGCGGTCTGGGTGGACATCCTCAGGAGAATCAACGTGGGGAGGCGATGACAGGGTAGTAGTCGGCGCCGGCACGTCAGGCGTAGCAGGCTCAGAAGACAGAGGGGATGTGTCGATGCAGAGCACAGGCGAGGAGGAAGCAGAGGACATCGACGAGACTTCAGCGGAACACGTGCGAGGCAGGGCAGGCTGAGGCGATGAAGGCAGAGGATTCCCAGGATGGACGTTGACCGATGTGTCTAGGGATCGGGTCTGCACAGCCGTGGTAGAAGGTAGGATCTCGCCGGGAGGAGGGAAAGTGATATCCGTGGCACAGGAATGGCCGGTGGCAAGACCAGCACGTGTGTGGTGTCCAACTGGTGAATCTGTCGTCGAAGCATCAGGGGCAATCTGAGAAGCCAATGAAGTAGATTCCTGAAGAGGAGGATGGAGTGGTGGCCGAATGTTATGAGTCCTGCGGTGTTTCTTGAGGCGACGACACTGAGAGAATTTTCTGTTACAGATGTCGCAGGGAAACGAGGAGGCACCACTGGTGACGATGGCAGGATCCGTATCCGGTGAAGAGGAAGCAGAGGTAGAGGAGGTCTTGGACAGTACCACAGAAGAAGGTAAGGATGGAGCCGAAATAAGAGGCACGAGCGGTGCAGTGAGCGTTTCCGAAGGAGGCGAAGTCCGGGAGCAGGAAGCGAAGACATCATTCCAGATGCGAGAGGAGGCAGACGTTCTGGCAGAGATGATGGAGAGCATCTGGCACAGGGAAGCACTTCTCAGCAGAGGAGGACCAGAGGGAACAGCAGAGGCAGAGATGTGGCGACGTGGAGCAGGAGCAGGGTGAAGACTACCAGACCGCGTTGTCATCACGGAGGAGTGACCAGAAGCGGGCAAATGGCTCAGAGGTCAGCGTGGCGTCGTGTCCAGCGATCCATCGGGGCATCCAACATTCTGTGGCAATCCACCAAGGACAGTTGGCATCGGAGGGAGACCAGGAGTAGTCGGAGAAGGAAGGCGAGGCGGCCTCTCTGGCAAAATGATCTGGTGTGCTGACGCAGGATCAGACATAGCTGAAAAAACTAAAGGAACAGTAACACAAATAACTAGCAAATTATCCAATTGGCAAGATCAAAGTGAGGCAGTGGGGGGAGCTTCAATTGGAGCTTTTGGTGGACCCAAGAAAGGAAGATAAGAACGAGGAAAGGAAAAGGAGGGAAGAGCAAAAGAAGAAGGAAAACGAGGGAAAGAGCAAAAGAAGAAGGAAGGAAAAGTAGGGAGAGAGTAAAGTCGAAGCCACGCCGACCCGGACGAGTGAGGCAGCGGAAAGGAAGTTTCAGGGCTTATCAAACCAGAAAAGACACCGTAAACGGAGTATTTCTGAGATGAAAAGCGAGAAGACATAGAAAAGAAACCATTTCTCACTAGAGACGACTGAAAAACAGCCGAAGCAGTAAGAAAGGAGAAGAAAAAGTTAGGCCCCGCTCAGCACCGAAATATACTGCAAGCAGTATATTCAGTGTAGACGGGAAAGAACCTGCTCGCTCACAGGCAACCTGCACGCTCACAGGTGAAAGGGCCCCATTGAACGCAAGTAAAGAACGTATTCGAACCATCAAGCGTCAATGGGAGGGGAGAGAGAGAGAGAGAGAGAGAGAAAGAAAGCAATACTTACGTAGGATCCACCTCGACTCCGCTCCGTCCACCAGACGAGTAAATTATTCCATCAGCATGGTGTCTGGAAATCTGAAAAAAGAACAAAATAAGACGTCAGATTAAGCTGATAAGAACAGATATTTATTGAAAAATGTTAACTGCCACTTTACATCATATTGGTGTAGGCGTGGCGGTCTCACCAATAACGCACGCAGTGCGATTTATTTTGATTCATAGTTTGATTCGTCCAATTCACTATTCAGTAGAGGAAATTTACAATTGACAATTAATAGAATCTGTAGACAATTAACCTGTGCAGTCTGTAATAAAAGCACAAGTAATGTGTGTCGTGCCACAAATAAAACAAAATTAAACAGTGCAGTCCGACGTATGAATTCTTGCCAATTTACAAGTCGTTCCTGCTTTCTCCTCCTGTGTTGCTTCTTGCGGTGTTATGTCGTGTGCCGGCGACGGTGTTCTGTCGTGAGCCGGTGACGGTGTTCTGTCGGGTGCCAGTGACGTGTTCGACATATATATCTCGGGAGGACCTGATGGTGTCACTCACGGCCAGCTTACGCATGAGGGCGGCGTATTTCCTTGAGCAGAGCCTTCTGACCACGCGGTCGTTCTTGGGGTCCCAGGAACCGAGTGCCCCAACCACTATTGCCTCAACTCGGACATCGCTGAAACGGTTCTTGAGGGCGTCTACAAGTGGGCGGTATTTCTCCTCCTTCTCCCTTCTTGCCCATTCAGAGGCGTCGCGGCGGTTATCAAATGGGATAGTCACGTCGATAATGATGCAGGCGTCGCCGTTTGTAAGAACCAGGTCCGGTCGTAGGGGCTGACCATCAATCATACGGTATTCCGACATTATTTGCCATCTTCCAGCCGCGGCTTTCTTAATGCGCTCTACCACTGCATTGTGTCTGTCCCGGTACAGGCGACTATACCGCATGCAGTGGCAGAGGACATGCGGAAGAGTCTCCAAGTCATGGTTGCAGCGGCGGCATCCTTTGTTACTGTTAAATCTCCGGTCTGCTCCATTTAATGGCACAAGGTTGAGTCGTGCTCTGTGTATGAACCGCCAATCCGCAAATCTAGTGAACGCACCCTCGCGAATGAAGTGTGAACTTGCTTTAGCGGCGGCGGCACACTCGATTGCCTTTCCTTGGTTGGGGTATGCGATAAGTTTAGCGGTCCTTGACTCTCTGATATTGCGGCGGAGGGTCTTAAAGATTAGATGTCTTTTCCCTTGGTATATCGTGATTCCATTATGCGTAATGGAGACATGATGGTCATCGCTGAAGTTCCATATCACATGAAGGCGTCTGGAAGCACTCCTTGCAGCGGACCATACCGAGGATATAGGATTGGAAGTTGACCTCGGGATTTCATCGTCAGATCCGGATAGGAAGGAGGCAAGAATGGCAGATGAGGCAGTGCGCCTGGTCCTTGCTTCGACGAGGCGTTTCAGATCATTCCATGCAAGCTCCTGTACGATGTGGTCCCTAGAGGTTAGAAGCTTGAATGCGCCGTCGATACGAGCAATGTCGGAACTCTCTGCAGCTAGTGGAAAACCAATGCAGGCGGACTTGGAGTCTCCGTATAGGTACTCGTTTGCTGCGTTTGTTGGTAGGTAGAGAGTCTTTTTTAATCGAGGGCGTACGAAGTCGTCAACTTTCTTCCAAGCAGACTTTTGCAGTCGCGCTGTCCTCATGTCAAAGTCCATGGCGGGGTAGATGAAGGATTTGAGAGCATCAATCCTCTGCCATGGCACTAGGTTGGATTCCAGGATGGCGCTGCATGTCTTGATGTAATCCTGTAGAGCCGAGGTGTCGGGCGGGAGTTGGAATCCAATTGGCTTCCCAAGGAAGTCCTCAGCTTCCCCGTTGTCAAGTTTCTTTAAGCTATGCCCAGCGATGTTAAAATTAGTGGGGCGAGTGCCTATTGGGGTGATGCCAGATATGTGGATGGTGTAGCATTTTCTGGGGTTGAACCTGAGCCCAATTCTAGAGCAGAGTGAGCACGCGACATCCAGTTGCACCTGTAGTTCTTCTGGCGATGGAGCGAGCAAGAGCAGGTCATCTGCGTATGCCAGTACGCGGTGCTCAGTAGCATGTCCTTGTAATGCCCGTACAATGGGGTCAATAGCTAAGTTGAATAAGAGCCCACTTAGTGGGCAGCCTTGGCGCACTCCTTTGACGATTGGGATGATGTCGGTGGTTCCCTCAGCAGTGATGTAGGCCGTAGCAGCTTGGTCGTATAGGGCTTTGATGATGTCTATGAAGCCAGTCCCAATGCCTGCTTTTGCCAGAGAGGTGAACATTGCCTCGTGGGGCACTGATCCAAACGCGTCGGTGAGGTCTAAGGAAGCCAGGCATAGTTCGGTCTTTGTTGAGCGGGCGCACTGGAGTCTCTGCTGCACGACATAGTTATTCTCAAACACCCCATCGTGCGGCAGGAAGCCCTTCTGGGACGTGGAAGGTCCGTCATTTTGAAGAATCCATGCTGTCAGTCTTTTGGCCAAACATCCACAAAACAACTTTGCGAGGGTGCGGCCTAGAGCAATCGGCCTCCAGTTCTGGATAATGGCGGGGTCGCCTTTTTTGTAAAGGAGAATTGTCCTTGAGTTTTTCCATGCATCAGGGACCCGTTTCGCCATCAGGCATATATTGAAAATGGCGGCGAGCGTGCGGCACTCGGGGTCAACCGACTTCCAGTGGTTGTAAGTAAGTCGGTCATCTCCCGGGGCGGTGTTTTCACAGGCGTTTAGCTTGGCCGCAACTTCGGCTGGAGAAAAAGCGGTGAGGTCCAGCTCAGGCGGAGGCGGTGCCTTGGCCGGATACAGTGTCTGGTCGATCCTCTGCGTCGACTGAGAGGAGAGAAAATAGTCCTGTATGTCGTCCCTGCTGATGGTGCAGCGTCGGGATTCGCCTTCTATGATCATTCGGACAGCCCTTCTGCGGTTACGCCTGTAAAGCTTTTGAAGCGCCCTCGGATCGTGCAGAATGGGCGGAGGGGGTCGTGTAGGTGCAGATTCGGCAGGAGGGGTAGGCGAACCACTTCTGAAGCTACTCTTGTGATGTCCTCGAGGAGGTGGCAAAAGCTGTCCCATTCACTGTTGATGTTACCAGCCGAAAACTCAGCGAGCTGATTTCTAAAGATATCTAGTGGGGATGAGGCTTGTATCTCTTCGTCAGCGTTATCAGTGGGTCCGAAGGGATCTTCAGGATGTTCAGGGCCATCCGATGGGAACACGGGTGATGCAGAATGCGATCTTGTAGGTGATTCCACGGAAGGACCGCGTCGTGGAGTAGGGTCTACATGAGATATCGCTGGCGCTGACTCCACAGCCGAGTTGCTCTGTGTCGCAAGGTGTTCACTCATCGGATTTGGGCTAGTGAGGCGAGGCTGGAACTCGGAAGCGGGGAAGACGGCAGAAGACTGTGTGTCATCAGCAGGTGAAGAAGAGGAGGAAGGAGATGCAGAGAGGAGGCAATCAGGAGGAACAACAGCACGGGAGGAGGAGGCAGCAGGTGAGGCAGAAGTCGACACAGGAGCAGGATGAGCGGCCGAAGAGGGATGAAGAAGCCCTGGACGAGGAGCATCAGGAGTAGCCCTGGAGACGTCGGGAGGAGAAGGTGGCAGGGAGTGGGAGGCCGATACAGCAGGAGACGAATCGGAAGAGCAAGGAGATGGGACTGGAGCAGGTGAAGAAGGAGCGTCTACAGAAGGCACAGGAGCAGCTGGAGCGGACGTAGCCGGAGATCTGGAGGACACGTCAGCGGGTGAAGAAGAGGCACAAGGTGGAGGTGCGGCTGTCTACGGCGCTGTCGCTGAGGCACAGGAGCAGGAAAATGAATGTTGTGGTCAATAGAAGAGTTCCTCTCAGCACGCCGGTGGAATTCGGAGTGGTTGAATAACCCTTTCCGGGAAGGACATGAGAACGGACAAACTGTACACTTCCAGCGGAAAGAGGCACCAGTGGCGATGACGGGAGGCGAGGTGCGGAAACAGGCATGGACAGAAACCTTGTTGGCAAGCCGGGAGTTGCAAAGGCTGCACCATTTCATGCATGAAGAAATGGGGGTCAGATGTTCCTGGAGAAGGTGTCTGGTGAGGGATCTCTTCATGCAGGACCAGGAGTTGGAGCGGAACAGGAGGCAGCAATTGGGCTCTGTGCACGTGAAAACATCGCTTACAGGAAAGACGAGATGGAGCGTGGTACCCTCGCGGCACGTAGCAGAAGGAATAGGAGCGCCTGAAGATGGAGCATTGGAAGGAGGCAGTGAGGCTTGAAGAGAAGTAGACGGGAGCTGCGGATGGCCAGTGGAAGAGAAGTCAGCAGCACCAGGAGAGGAGGGAGGAGGAGCAAGGCGATGACGGCGGAAGCGGTGAAAGAGTAGCTGTCTCTTGTTGAGGAACGACTTACCACACGTCGGACAGTCAACCGGAGAAGTGCAAGTGGAGACACCAGGAGACGCGGGCACAGCAGCAGGAGGAGAAATACCAGAATCCGGGCGTGAAGGAGACCCCCGCCTAGAAGCAGCAGCGTCGGAAAACAGGAGAGACGCTTTGTCGCCAGAAGTTGCAGGAGCAGGAACAGGAAAGGAGGAAGCACTAGGAGTTTCATCAGCAGAGATCGCAGAGGACGGCAAACGAACTGTTGGACTACCCGAAGGAGAAGTAGAAGTGGCAGATCGAGCAACCAGCGTGTCAGCAGCAACAGGAGACTTGGTCGGAGAAGTGTGCGAGCAGGAGTGTACAGCAGCAGCACGTGATCTTGTGTGGTGACACACAGAGGTCTGCGTGGCGTCGTGTCCAGCGATCCATCGGGGCATCCAGCACTCTGTGGCAGTCCACCAAGGACAGATGGCATCGGAGGGAGACCAGGAGTAGTCGGAGAAGGAAGGCGAGGCGGCCTCTCTGGCAAAATGATCTAGTGCGCTGACGCAGGATCAGACATAGCTGAAAAAACTAAAGAAACAGTAACACAAATAACTAGGAAATTATCCAATTGGCAAGATCAAAGTGAGGCAGCGGGGGGAGCTTCAATTGGAGCTTTTGGTGGACCCAAGAAAGGAAGATAAGAACGAGGAAAAGAAAAGGAGGGAAGAGCAAAAGAAGAAGGAAAACGAGGGAAAGAGCAAAAGAAGAAGGAAGGAAAAGTAGGGAGAGAGTAAAGTCGAAGCCACGCCCACCCGGACGAGTGAGGCAGCGGAAAGGAAGTTTCAGGGCTTATCAAAACAGAAAAGACACCGTAAACGGAGTATTTCTGAAATGAAAAGCGAGAAGACATAGAAAAGAAACCATTTCTCACTAGGGACGCCTGAAAAACAGCCGAAGCAGTAAGAAAGGAGAAGAAAGAGTTACGCCCCGCCCAGCACCGAAATATACTGCAAGCAGTATATTCAGTGTAGACGGGAAAGAACCTGCTCGCTCACAGGCAACCTGCACGCTCACAGGTGAAAGGGCCCCATTGAACGCAAGTAAAGAACGTATTCGAACCATCAAGCGTCAATGGGAGGGGAGAGAGAGAGAAAGAAAGCAAAACTTACGTAGGATCCACCTCGACTCCGCTTTCAGCTCCGTCCACCAGACGAGTAAACTATTCCATCAGCATGGTGTCTGAAAATCTGAAAAAAGAACAAAATAAGACGTCAGATTAAGCTGATAAGAACAGATTACTACACTTGATCTACTATACTTTGATCTTAGCCAAAAGGTCGAGAAGCGATGCCGAATTCTGTGTCGTGATGAATTCACTTTCAATTTTTCATATTTCAAAAGTCCTGAGCATTCGTGCACGGGAGAAGGGGGTGCAGAAGACTCAGGTTAGCGAGTGCTGCTTGGGGGCTTTTTATAATATGTCGTTATGTCATCCTCCTCCTGTGTTACAAAAAAAGAGGTGTACAAGGATGAACAATTTCTGTCTAGTCAAGTGGATCATTTTGCGGTCCTTTCTAATGTTCCCGTTCTGGAGGCGTCAGTCCCCTCCTCCTTGGGCGGGGCTACTTTTTAAAAGCAAAGGACGTCAAAAGTTCATTTCATTTAAGATTCAATTGCAAATTTTATTCTTACTTACTACAGCAAATGAACCACAATGCTGAAATATCCTCACAGATATTTCTACAATATCTCATTAACTTACAGTAGTTATATTGGACGTTTTACGGAAACGTTGGCCGGAACAAAATTCAAAGTGGAGAAAGTTAATCCGATCTCAACGCGAAATCGCTACAGTCAATAACAGCAGTAAGTAAACAACTGAATTCCGGTGTTTTCCTCCAGCTTTTATAAGCTTATGCATCATGCAACATAATATTCTCGTATTTTCTCAATTTTTTTTCAGATGGGAAAAGAGGACATTGAAATATTTATGAAAGTGTTCATATCTCTGGAGTAGCTTGCTCCTCCGAAAAATCTCATTCTTCACTGCACGTGAATATAAAACACATGTAATTTGAAAGGCAATAAAAATAGCAAAACCAAAAATAAATAAATAAATATTCCTGGAGGTATCGAATGCCCATGCTGGGGAAGAAATTATTTTTTGTGATTAAACAAATATTGATACAGTAAAATTAATCAGCCAAAACTGCATTACATACTTCCTGCATAGTGCAGGCATCTATTGGCATTTTCCCGTTTGTTAATATTAATGTGCCAACAAAATAAATGAATGAATGAATGAATGAATAAAAACATAAATACAACAAACCGTAACAATAATTGTAGACCATTACAATTAGCTGGCGTTTAGAAATCATACAGAGAATCAAAACAAAACATTAGGAAACAGACAGAAAAATCTTTGTTGCTGCAGTGTGCCTACAAACATTTTACACGCTTTCGAGAGTTATTTACAATAAAAAGGCTCGTGTGTTGAAAGAAGCAATGTGTATACGCGTGCTGTAATGGGAAAGATCTCGCAAATGTAAATAGGAATTCTCTCAAACTTACATGAAATGAGACAAAAATGTTACTGCAAATGAAATTTGAGTGATATTTCGAGGCCGATCTTCCTTCAATCAGTCAGACAGAATGAGTCAGTTTTCTGAGTACGGGATCAAAATGTGGATTTTATGGGATTTCTGTAAATACGAATAAAACTTCGTATTTACAGAAACCAGAACTTGACATTGAAAAGAACGAGGGTTAAACCCGAGGCTCCAGAATGTTCCCATTCCGAGGAAAAGAACGAGGGGCCCGGGCAATATTAAGTTAAAAAAAAAGGCAGGTCGCCGCACAATCGTACAAAGGTATGATGTTGCCAGACCTTCGGTTTTCTGAAATTTGAAGGGGCCATTTTAAAAGGACGTTTTCCTGAGGATGCAGTGGGGGAGTGAAGTTTCTGCTTTTTGGATATATTGTGGGCCGTATCCTGCAAGTAGTGCCATAGCAGGCCAACCCGTGGCGAGGGCGGAATAAATTCCTAACCACAAGCCTATCTGCAAAAATTAGTTTAATATCTTGACGTCATGTCGACGTCGTATCAGATATTAAGCTGATAAGAACAGAAAAATTTTTATTTACAAATGTTTCTTGCGATTTTACATAGTGTTGGTAAGACCATGGCATGCTATACCAACAACGCACACAGTGCGATTTTAGGTTTCATATGTATTTGTTGTGAGAGATATGTACATATTTACAATATTTACAAAATTTGCATAACTGTGAAAGTCCTTTATACAAGTGTTGTCCCATGATCGCATCTTGACAAGCTGTCACTGAGTCCAACAGTGTCTAATTAGGACTGTTTTACCCCAGTGAGGTGCTCAACATACATGTCCCTAGAAAATTTAATAGTTTCGCTAACTGCGAGTTTCTTCAAAAGGTTTCCGTATTTCTTGCTGCACAGCCTGCGTAGCACTCTATCGTTCTTGTCGTCCCAAGAGCCGAGAGAACCAATGATGATGGGATGGATCTGAACATCCGTGTAGTCTTTCCTGAGCAGCTCAGCAACCGGACGGTACTTGGAAATAATTTCCTCTCTGGCGGAAGAAAAAGCAGCAAGCCTATTCTCGAACGGGATGGTAACGTCGATTACCAGAGCGGAGGAGCCTTTGCGAAGAACCAGTTCGGGGCGGAGAGAAGTACCAGGGAAGACTTGGTTGCAGAAGAGCACATCCCAGCGCCCACTCGCGGCCTTCTTCAGCCGTCCAACCACAGCATTGTGACGTCGTTGGAAGCTGGAAGAATAACGCATACAGTGGTTGAGGACGTGTGGGAGCGTTTCTTCACTGAAATTGCAACGGCGACATCCACGGCGCGAACGGTCCCAGGGCTTGCAGGCATTGAGAGGTACCAGGTTCAGCCTGGCACGGTGAACAAATCTCCAGTCCGCGAAGCGCGTGAAGGACCCATCTCTGAAGAAGTGCGAGCTCGAGCGCGAGACGGCAACACATTCCATGGCCTTACCCTGGTTCGGGAGGAGGGACAGGTCACTAATACGGGTAGCCCTTCTTAGGGTCCGGAAAGCCCGGAAGATGGTGTGCTTCTGGCTCGGGAAGATGGTGTTAGGACCACAGGAAATAGAGGGAGACCCACCAGCATCGATAGTCCAAACAATCTTGAGGCGCCGAGATGCGGACCTTGCGGCAGACCACGTAGAGGAGATGGAATTGCAAGAGGCGGCAAAGGGAGCCTCGTCGGATGCAGACAGGAACTGTGCCACTAACTCAGGAGAAGGAGCGAATCCGATGCGTGCACGGACGAAGGAGGTCAGATCGTCCCAGGCTGAAGCACGAACTAGCGCAGAGCAGCTTGAAGGCAGAGTCGACGCCAGCGATGTTTGAATCCTCCGCAGCGAGTGGAATGCCAAGGACACCTTTGCCGGAAAGGCCATAAAGATAATTGTTAGATGCCTCGGGAGGAAGATTCAGGGTCTTCTTGAGGGCAGGACGCAGAAAATCGTCAATCTTCTTCCAGTCTCCCTTAGCGTGCTGCGAAGTCCTCATGAAGAAGAGGAGAGAGGGAAAAAAGAAAGTCTTCAGTGCATCCAGGCGTTGCCACGGAGCGAGCTTCGAGTCCATAATCTTCTTAGCCAGGATCAGGAAATAGCTGCGCACGGAGAGGTGGAAGGTGGAAGCCCACGGGTTTCCCGAGGAAACGGAAGTGATCACCATCACCCAGGGCTTGGATAGGGATGCCATCCAGGTAGAAGACGGTCGGACGCACTCTAGCAGGGCGAGAAGCATCAAGGTGAAATGTGTGGCATTTACCGGGATTAAGCTGAAGACCAAGACGAGAGAAGACGTCAGAAATGCGATCCAGGTCATCCTGAAGAACGTTGGGAGAAGGAGCGAGCAGGAGGACGTCATCGGGAAGGCGAGGAAGGAGAAGAGCCAACAGAGCGGAGAACAGGATCAATGGCCAGGTTAAACAGGAGGCCGCTCAAGGGACACCCCTGACGAACACCGGCATTGATGTCAACAGGGCCAGAAACACCGTCGGAAGAGAGGAAGCAGGTAGAGGAATTCCTGTAGAGGTCTTGGATTAAGGAGACGAAGTCCTCCCCGACACCAGACGTGAGTAGTGCAGTGAAGATCGCAGAGTGCGGGATCGAGCCGAAGGCGTTGGCAATGTCGAGAGAGGCCAGACAGAGCTCTGACTTCGTCCTACGGGCAAGCTGGAACTGCTGCTGGACGATGAAGTTGTGCTCAAGAACCCCATCGTGCGGCATGAATCCTTTCTGTGAGGGGTGGAGAATTTCGTTGTCACATTGTAAGGATCTTAAGTTTTACTAACGTTTATTTTATTTTAAATCTTTACTATCACTTCTTATTTTCTACTTCCGGCCAGAATTATAAGCGTGAAGGAGTTTATGCAAAGTTGTCTGGCGAACGCCAAGTATTTAAGTGTGGCCTTTTTGCCAAGCAGAAGAGAGGAAGCCGTGAGTTCGAAGCAGGCCGCTTACCTTAGAAGTTACGCAGTTGCTACTTTGCCTTCCAGGCCAGAGGTTTTAATCCTCTTGATAAATTAAACGTATTGTAGTGTTCACAGTCTCTGTGCTACATACGCTTTCTGTTATTATAAGGCCAATCTTATTCTAAAGTTAAATTAGAGTTTAGTTTTATTTTGATATCTTTTAAGTTAGACCCCGAGTGGAGGGTCATTGTATTCCGAAGTACGGAAGTCATTGTATATAAAGAAAAAATAAAGGGTTTTGTATACCCTTCGTCTGTATCCTGTCTACTTACTACAATTAGTGAACATAGCTTTAGTAAGCTCTCTGTTCTAGTCAGGTCATTGTATGTTTCCGAAGAAGGTTAGAAGAAACATGAACCTGATAGTGGCGCCCGACGAAGAATAACCATGGCCGAGTTTCAAGAAGAACCTGTGCTGCCTGCAGAAACAGCTCAGAATCCAGAAATGCCAGCTGCCGCCCTGGAAGGATTTGGGTATATTGTCCAGACCATGCGCGCTTCGATGAAACCAGAAGCAACGTTTAATGGAAACTCACAGGTAACCAGTTTTTTGGAAAAATTGGATGACCACTTCAGGCTCTACCCCGTGCACGAGTTTCAAAAAGTTACCTTAGCTACCAGCGCTTTGAGGGGCCAAGCGCTTAACTGGTTCAAATGTATCGGCAGAAGTCTCTTGGGTCAAGCAGGAAGTCCCACCTATACCTACGAAAATTTCAAGACTGCCCTACTAAAAGCCTTCCCTGTTGTAAGGGATCGTGCGAAATTAGAAACAGAACTTTTCAGTATATATCAACAAAGAATGGAAAACATCTCGAGCTTTATTTTAAGAAAAATTCACGTTTTCAAGCTCTTGTATGGAAACCGTCCGGATCCTGAAATAATTCAAGTGATTTTGCCGAGGTTACTACCCCAAGTGCAAGACTTTATTGAATTGAGAAATCCGACTACACTGGAAAAATTATTTGAGCTAGCAATCCAGTTTGAAAGTAGAAGAACGGCGGACGTCGAAAGAAGACGCCAATATCAACAGCGAAACCAATTTGGTACGCCAAGACTACAGCAAACTCAAGCACATGGCTACGGAGAAAAAGCGAATCAGTGGGCAAGGAAACCCGAGCATTCAAAAACAGCCGGCGAACGTCGACAGTTCAATAGCAACCCAGGAAAAAAGTCTCAAGGCCAGTGGAGAAAGAAGGAAAGCACCGAAAGGAAAAATAATTTAAACTAAAACGGATTTCTGCTGACGAGAGGGTGCGGAAATCCGAAGGCCACGAAAACCCCTCTTCCTACAAGTTAAATACAGTAATGGTGAAAAATTTAACTCTTCCGAAGATTGAAGTCTTGGTAAATAATATCCCGGCCACCGCACTCCTGGATACCGGCGCGCAGTGTTCCTGTGTGGCAGAAGTCTTTTTTAGAAAGTATTTTCGCAAATACCGCATATATAATGCGGATAATACAACAGTATTAGCGGCGCAAGGAGAACAATGTAAGTGCGTAGGTAAAGTACCTTTGTACATCCGTATCAAGGACGAACAAGTAAAGGTGATGTTTTTTATAGTAAAGAATTTGCAAGCACACTTAATACTAGGAATAGACTTTCTTTCAGACGCACAAGCTACACTGGATTTTAATGAAGCGTCTCTTAAGCTGACGATGAAACCAGTGCGTGTAGAAAAGGTTGAACCGCCGAGGTTAAATCTTGACCACCTGCCTAATGACGAGCAAGATAGAATCCGACAAGTGGTAAGTGAATTTGCTTCCTTATTTAGTGATATTCCAGGATTTACCCAGGTTACTAACCATAGTATTGACACCGGAGATGCATTGCCGGTTCGTCAAAAACCATACCGGTATGATAAGAATAAGGAAAAAATTATAGAATGGCATATTACCGATATGCTACGTAAAAAGATCGTAACGCCTATCTCAAGTAGTTATGCTAGTCCGGTGGTTTTATGTAAGAAAAATAATGATTATCCTTTGGAGCATCCAAAAAGGTGGAGATTCGCTATTGATTACCGTAAATTAAATTCCATAACGAAATATCCGGTATATCCGTTACCGATTATAGAACAAATTTTAAGGAACATAAAATCAACCAAATTTATGACGACTTTAGACTTAACGACTGGTTATTTTCAAATAGGGATCAGGCCTGAGGACGTGCCTAAGACTGCTTTTATAACCAAGTCTGGCACTTATGCATTTTTGCGAATGCCGTTTGGCCTTTCAGGCGCCCCAGCAACATTTCAGCGATGCATGGACATTGTGTTAAGACCTGTTCTCGGAAAGTCCACATTTATCTATTAAGACGATATCATTATTACTAGTGATAATCTAGACCAACATGTACAGGATTTAAGACAGGTGTTTTCTTTATTAAATGAGGCCGGTCTAAAAGTTAATGTCGAAAAATGCAAATTTGCAGCCCCTGAATTAAAATATTTAGGTTACAAAATATCGCAAAAAGGGATCGAGACAGATGAATCAAAAATAATCGCTGTACAAAAGTATCCGACTCCAAACACGGCAAAGAAGCTCTCTTCTTTTCTAGGACTTTGTTCATATTATAGGTCCTTTATAAAAGATTTTGCGGCTATCGCTGAGCCATTGTTAAAATTAAAAAGGAAAAAGGCAAGATTCTCGTGGACGGCCGAAGCCAATAGTGCTTTCGAAAAATTAAAACAAGCATTAACGCAAGCCCCTGTGTTGAAATTTCCTGAAAAGGATGAAAATTTAGAAATTTCAGCGGATGCTTCGGATTATGCGGTAGGAGCGGTACTTTCGCAAAATCAGCAGCGAGTAGCATTTTTTAGCCGAACTTTAAATCAAACACAAAGAAACTATTCCGCGACCGAGAGAGAGGCACTTGCAGTTCTGTTAGCAGTGCAAAAGTTCCGAGTCTATTTTGGAAAGGCGCCGATAACAGTATATTCTGATCATGCGGCGGTAACTAGATTGTACTCTGGAAAAAATTTATCCCCAAGGTTAATAAGATGGGCACTCAAGCTGCAAGAATATAATCTGGTAATCAAGCATACCCCCGGAAAGGAAAATATCGTAGCAGATGCCCTGTCACGAATTAAATTAGACGAACAGGGTAATACCGTAAAAGTTGCAATGCTGACAGCGTGTACAATAAATTCCCGAGAAACTGTAATAACCGAACTGGGTAAGGATCCTGAGTTTGGAAGTATTTATGAGTATTTGAAGGATCCTGAAAATTTTAGCCACCAAGATATTGTGGCGATAAGAAATAGGGCGGCCCATTACGAACTAATAGATGGTCTATTATTTTATACAAAAACTACGAATTCCAACAACGAATTTCGACCTGTTATCCCAGCTAGTGTTAGATTAAATATCCTGCAAGAGCTCCATGACAGCCCTTTAGCTTCTCATGCTGGTATTCGAAAAACTACTCAACGCGTACGCGAGGCAGTCTACTTTCCTGACCTGCAAAAGTTAACAAGGGCGTATGTCCAGTCCTGCCCAACATGTCAAGCCGTTAATTATATTAATTTCCGCCCGGCCGGGTTTCTAAATAGTATTAAATCCGAATTTCCAAATGAAATAATCGGCATCGATTTATTGGGCCCTTTCCCAAAAAGTCAGTTAAACAAAAGTCGCTATCTCCTTGTTATAGTTGATCATTTTAGTAAATGGACCGAAATTGTTCCCTTAAAACGAGCCTCCGCGAAATTAGTTACCGATTCTATTTTAAATAAATATATTTTAAAATACGGGGCGCCCCTAAAAGTTATATCGGATAATGGTCCTCAATTTGTAAGTAATATATTTGAAGACATGTGCCAAAAACTGGGCATACGTCATTTAAAAATGGTCCCGTATCGGCCGCAATCAAATATAGCGGAACGGGTCAACAGAAATATAGTCAAAATTATCCGTAGTTATGTTAAAAATTTTCATAAAAGCTGGGATAACTATGTCAATGAATTTGCTTTCGCCCTTAGGACCGCAAAACATGATACAACGGGCAAAACTCCTGCTGAGTTATTTCTAGGCAGAAAGGATATAACACCGTTAGATAAACTATTTTATGTGCAACAAAGAGCCCCAGAATTTAAAATGGGTGATATAGAAAAACTAATAAAAGAAGCAAAAAAGAATACGGAAGTAGCACAAAGAAAACAAAAATTGTATTATGACTTGAAACGACGGGGAGTAACTTATAAAGTAGGGGATGAAGTACTAAAAATTAAGCATTCACTTTCTTCAGCACCAGAAGATAAAACTGCCAAATTTTTTGCACGCTTTGAAGGACCATATATTATAGAAAAAATAACTCACGCTGTTGTAGTGTTAAAGGCAAGAAATGGTGAAACCTGTTCCGCAAACATTGACCAGATAAAACCATTCTATGACCGTAATAAAATGCAAATCTTTTCAGATCTTTTGCAGGATCCGGTACGGCAGACACCGCAGGTACAAGTTCCAGAGGTGGGAAAACGACAAGTACAAGGGCAAGCCAATGAGAGACAGAAGCAAGTGAAAAGAAAATTGCCCCGCGGAAAAATTGAAGGTACAAAGAAAAAGAAGCCGTTCCACCGTCCAAAAAACAGAGTTCACGAACACCCCCAGAATGAAGAAGGGAGAAGGACGACGTATGTGGAAAAGACCGGGAGAAAGGACGGCAACTATAACCCGGCTGTGAAACGGAAGATTGACTCATCCGACAGAACTCTCCGCAGCAAAAGTCGCCGAACTGCGGAAGGGCCATCAGCGGCGGAGGAAAAAGTACAAGAAAAATTTGAACGGCCAACAACGAGGTCCAAGCAGGATCACGACAGAAGTTTCCCGGTTCCACCAAGACCAGCTGCCTTCAAACGGCCAAGACCACAAGCAGAGGACAGAAGGAAGATGTTCAAGGGTGGCCGTAGTGGTGAAAAACGGAAGCTTCCAGAGGAAAGCACTGAAGGGCGAGCCCGTACAAGAAGGAGGATCAACCAAGCTACGGTCTGCAGCACCTTTAAAGAGTGGGCCCAGAAAAGGATGTCTGAATATTACAAAGATAAGTAAAATTTTATTTTACTTTACAAACTTAAGTTAATCTTTCATTCTTACTGCAAGTGGCAGATTTCAAGAAGTTTTACCTCATGCGAGGTCTACCTTTATCGCCAAAAGGGCGAGAAATGAGTTGTGACCGATTTTCTTATTATGTTTTTCAATTACTCGCGCGTAAAACTAAAGTTGATGTATAATAGCGTTGTGTAAAGACTTAAATATTGTAAAAAGTTATTGTATAAATTTTATTTAAAACATTCTAGCAAGAAAGAAGTTTTAGTCTGAAAGACTTTTTGAAATGTAGTATTATTTCAATGTAGAAAGAATTGGCACTTGCTTTGAAAAGAATAGAAGTTAACAATGTACTACTAATGTATGTTTTCAAATGTGTAAAATTAACGGCATCTTGATATGTTCTTGTATACATGTGAACTGTTATTTTGAATGTTTAGAAATAACGTGATATGGTAAAAGTGAAAGTAATGTTAAAAAATTTGTTATTCGTGTGACTGTAAAGATTAAATCATGGTGAATATGTGTTAAAGGTTGAATGATGTAGTTAGGCTCTCTGACGCTACACTTTAGAGTTAGCCACTTTCAGAATAGTACCTCAGGGTCTAGAGTTGAAATTAGGGTGTGTTAAGAGGTCTCGCATGTTGAATTTTAACACGTTAGTGTTTTGATTGTAGGAGGAAGTGTTGAACACATAGACAGAAACACATTCGTGTTTGGTGTTTTTACAACACATGTCAGAGAGCACGGGGAGAGATAATTAAAATAGTCATGAATGACATAAGAATGTTAAGAAAAGTATATTCTATATGTTATTTGCAATGTCATTCTGTAACAGTTCATTAAACTAGTTTTCCTTCCAGATCTCTGGAAGGAACCAGAATTGAATAAAGCTCCTGTTTAGATGCAGTACAGATGAAAAAGAAAAAAGATTGTTGTATATTCCGGGAGCTGCTATTGTAACAAATTTCTTTCTTTTAAAATTTTCTAGTTTCTAGCTAAGTTATGACTGTAAAAGGTTGGCCTCGCGTTAGTTTCTAGAGCTAAAAGTTTTCAACAAGGTCGTTTTAGACCTCAGTTTCAAACTAATTAACTCTGGCGGGAAGTATGTAAGGATCTTAAGTTTTACTAACGTTTATTTTATTTTAAATCTTTACTATCACTTCTTATTTTCTACTTCCGGCCAGAATTATAAGCGTGAAGGAGTTTATGCAAAGTTGTCTGGCGAACGCCAAGTATTTAAGTGTGGCCTTTTTGCCAAGCAGAAGAGAGGAAGCCGTGAGTTCGAAGCAGGCCGCTTACCTTAGAAGTTACGCAGTTGCTACTTTGCCTTCCGGGCCAGAGGTTTTAATCCTCTTGATAAATTAAACGTATTGTAGTGTTCACAGTCTCTGTGCTATTTACGCTTTCTGTTATTATAAGGCCAATCTTATTCTAAAGTTAAATTAGAGTTTAGTTTTATTTTGATATCTTTTAAGTTAGACCCCGAGTGGAGGGTCATTGTATTCCGAAGTACGGAAGTCATTGTATATAAAGAAAAAATAAAGGGTTTTGTATACCCTTCGTCTGTATCCTGTCTACTTACTACAATTAGTGAACATAGCTTTAGTAAGCTCTCTGTTCTAGTCAGGTCATTGTATGTTTCCGAAGAAGGTTAGAAGAAACATTGAACCTGATAACATAACCAGTGCGTGAGCCGTTTCGCTAGACATCCAGAGAAAAGGCGAGCAATTGAAGAACTGAGGGCAATTGGCCTCCAGTTGTCAATCACCGACGGGTCCCCTTTCTTGAAGATGAGGAACGAACGGGAAGATTTCCATGAGGACGGAACACGCCGGAAGCGAAGACAGATGTTGAATATCTCACTCAAGATCTTGCAGTCTGGATCAGCCTCTCGCCAGTGGGCATACGAGAGGCGGTCACGGCCGGGCGCGGAGTTCTCACAGGAGCGAAGCTTGGCAAGAACCTCGGCAGGAGAGAAAGGAGACAAATCGAGAGGAGGACGTTCCGGGATACAGGTAGTGAAGATAGATGAGTCAGATTCTCTGGCGGAGTACCTTGAGGAGAATTCGAGGGCGATCTCTTCTGCAGGAATGGAGCAAGGAGGAGTGCTGTCAGAGGAAAGGAGACGGATGGCTCTGCGACGATTTCTCCGGTATAAACGTTGAATGACCCGAGGATTAGAGGTGTTGACCGGGCGCGGAGAACCAGGCGCAGGAGGAGAAGGTGGAGGGAGCTTGACAATTTCTGAGGCAGACTCCGTGACGTTCAGAAGGCAGGCCTCAAAGGAGTCCCAAGCGTCATCGTCAGTAGTCCCAGAAGAAAAGCTATGCAGGGAATCCCAGAAGTTCAGGAGAGGAGGCTCTGTGACAGGAATTTCATCTGCAGGAGGAATACGAGCAGGGTCATCAGCGGCCACAACGGGGACAACCTCATGAAGGTCGACATCAGGAATCTCGGAAGCGGGGAAGACGGCAGAAGACTGTGTGTCATCAGCAGGTGACGAAGAGGAGGAAGGAGATGCAGAGACGAGGCAATCTGGAGGAACAACAGCAAGGGAGGAGGAGGCAGCAGGTGAGGCAGAAGTCGACACAGGAGCAGGATGAGCGGCCGAAGAGGGATGAAGAAGCCCTGGACGAGGAGCATCAGGAGTAGCCCTGGAGACGTCGGGAGGAGAAGGTGGCAGGGAGTGAGAGGCCGATACAGCAGGAGACGAATCGGAAGAGCAAGGAGATGGGACTGGAGCAGGTGAAGAAGGAGAGTCCACAGAAGTCACAGGAGGAGCTGGAGCGGACGTAGCCGGAGATCTGGAGGACACGTCAGCGGGTGAAGAAGAGGCACCAGGTGGAGGGTGCGGCTGTCTACGGCGCTGTCGCTGAGGCACAGAAGCAGGAAGGTGAATGTTGTGGTCAATAGAGGAGTTCCTCTCAGCACGCCGGTGGAATTCGGAGTGGTTGAATAACCCTTTCCGGGAAGGACATGAGAACGGACAAACTGTACACTTCCAGCGGAAAGAGGCACCAGTGGAGATGACGGGAGGAGAGGTGCGGAAACAGGCATGGACAGAAACCTTGTTGGCAAGCCGGGAGTTGCAAAGGCTGCACCATTTCATGCATGAAGAAATGGGGGTCAGATGTTCCTGGAGAAGGTGTCTGGTGAGGGATCTCTTCATGCAGGACCAGGAGTTGGAGCGGAACAGGAGGCTGCAATTGGGCTCTGTGCACGTGAAGACATCGCTTACAGGAAAGACGAGATGGAGCGTGGTACCCTCGCAGCACGTAGTAGAAAGAATAGAAGCGCCTGAAGATGGAGCACTGGAAGGAGGCGGTGAGGCATGAAGAGAAGTAGACGGGAGCTGCGGATGGCCAGTGGAAGAGAAGTCAGCAGCACCAGGAGAGGAGGGAGGAGTAGCAAGGCGATGACGGCGGAAGCGGTGAAAGCGTAGCTGTCTCTTGTTGAGGAATGACTTACCACACGTCGAACAGTCAACCGGAGAAGAGCAAGTGGAGACACCATGAGATGCGGGCACAGCAGCAGGAGGAGAAATACCAGAATCCGGGCGTGAAGGTGACCCCGCCTAGAAGCAGATTCGTCGGAAAACAGGAGAGACGCTCTGTCGCCAGAAGTTGCAGGAGCAGGAACAGGAGAGGAGGAAGCACTAGGAGTTTCATCAGCACAGATCGCACAAGGACGGCGAACGAACTGTTGGACTACCCGAAGGAGAAGTAGAAGTGGCAGATCGAGCAACCAGCGTGTCAGCAGCAACAGGAGACTTGGTCGGAGAAGTGTGCGAGCAGGAGTGTACAGCAGCAGCACGTGATCTTGTGTGGTGACACACTGGGGAATCTGAAGAAGGGGCACTGGTAGCAGGGATGGAGCCAGGAGAAGGTAAGGATGGAGCCGAAGTAAGAGGCACGAGCGGTGCAGTGATCGTTTCCGAAGGAGGCGAAGTCCGGGAGCGGGAAGCGAAGACATCGTTGCAGATGCGAGAGGAGGCAGACGTCCTGGCAGAGATGATGGAGAGCATCTGGCACAGGGAACCACTTCTCAGCAGAGGAGGACCAGAGGGAACAGCAGCGGAAGAGATGTGGCGACGTGGAGCAGGAGCAGGGTGAAGACTACCAGACCGCGTTGTCATCACGGAGGAATGACCAGAAGCGGGCAAATGGCTCAGAGGTCTGCGTGGCGTCGTGTCCAGCGATCCATCGGGGCATCCAGCACTCTGTGGCAGTCCACCAAGGACAGATGTCATCGGAGGGAGACCAGGAGTAGTCGGAGAAGGAAGGCGAGGCGGCCTCTCTGGCAAAATGATCTGGTGCGCTGACGCAGGATCAGACATAGCTGAAAAAACTAAAGAAACAGTAACACAAATAACCAGCAAATTATCCAATGGGCAAGATCAAAGTGAGGCAGCGGGGGGAGCTTCAATTGGAGCTTTTGGTGGACCCAAGAAAGGAAGATAAGAACGAGGAAAAGAAAAGGAGGGAAGAGCAAAAGAAGAAGGAAAACGAGGGAAAGAGCAAAAGAAGAAGAGAGTAAAGTCGAAGCCACGCCCACCCGGACGAGTGAGGGAGCGGAAAGGAAATTTCAGGGCATATCAAAACAGAAAAGACACCGTAAACGGAGTATTTCTGAAATGAAAAGCGAGAAGACATAGAAAAGAAACCATTTCTCACTAGAGACGACTGAAAAACAGCCGAAGCAGTAAGAAAGGAGAAGAAAAAGTTAGGCCCCGCTCAGCACCGAAATATACTGCAAGCAGTATATTCAGTGTAGACGGGAAAGAACCTGCTCGCTTACAGGCAACCTGCACGCTCACAGGTGAAAGGGCCCCATTGAACGCAAGTAAAGAACGTATTCGAACCATCAAGCGTCAATGGGAGGGGAGAGAGAGAGAGAGAGAGAGAGAGAGAAAGAAAGCAATACTTACGTAGGATCCACCTCGACTCCGCTTTCAGCTCCGTCCACCAGACGAGTAAATTATTCCATCAGCATGGTGTCTGGAAATCTGAAAAAAGAACAAAATAAGACGTCAGATTAAGCTGATAAGAACAGATACTACACTTTGATCTTAGCCAAAAGGCCGAGAAGCGATGCCGAATTCTGTGTCGTGATGAATTCACTTTCAATTTTTCATATTTCAAAAGTCCTGAGCATTCGTGCAGGGGAGAAGGGGGTGCAGAAGACTCAGGTTAGCGAGTGCTGCTTGGGGGCTTTTTATGATATGTCGTTATTTCATCCTCCTCCTGTGTTACAAAAAAAGAGGTGTACAAGGATGAACAATTTCTGTCTAGTCAAGTGGATCATTTTGCGGTCCTTTCTAATGTTCCCATTCTGGAGGCGTCAGTCCCCTCCTCCTTGGGCGGGGCTAGTTTTAAAAAGCCAAGGACGTCAAAAGTTCATTTCATTCAAGATTCAATTGCATATTTTAATCTTACTACAGCAAATGAACCACAATGCTGAACTATCCTCACAGATATTTCTACAATATCGAAATAACTTACAGTAGTTATATTGGACGTTTTACGGAAACGTTGGGCGGAACAAAATTCAAAGTAGAGAAAGTTAATCCGATCTCAACGTGAAATCGCTACAGTCAATAACAGCAGTTAGTAAACAACTGAATTCCGGTGTTTTCCTCCAGCTTTTATAAGCTTATGCACCATGCAACATAATATTCTCGTATTTTCTCAATTTTTCATTTTCAGATGGGAAAAGAGGACAATGAAATATTTATGAAAGTGTTCATTTCTCTGGAGTAGCTTCCTCCTCCGAAAAATCTCATTCTTCACTGCACGTGAATATTAAACAAAAGTAATTACAAAGCCAATAAAAATAGCAAAACCAAAAATAAATAAATAAATATTCCTGGAGTTATCGAATGCCCATGCTTGGGAAGAAAGTATTTTTTGTGATTAAACAAATATTGATACAGTAAAATTAATCAGCCAAAACTGCATTATATAATACCAGAGTTTGATTGACACAAACTCGACATGCACAGTCCAGCACATGGTTTCCAAATCAGATACTCTCTCTCTCTCTTCAGTTCAAACGTTGCAGTTGAAAACACAGAGTGAAATATTAGGAACTTAAAACAATTAAACAAACAGGAAAATTACAAAAAACACTTTACAAATTAATTTGTAATATGTACAATAAAACAGTACTTTTTACTTTACAATTAATGATTACTTTGTATTCTACACTTCCACACTAGCGGCGGGCAAGCCATCTCAAAACTCAGAATAAACTGCTTCCTGCATAGTGCAGCCATCTATTGGCATTTTCCCGTTTGTTAATATTAATGTGCCAACAAAATAAATGAATGAATAAAAACATAAATACAACAATCCTTAACAATAATTGTAGACCATTACAATTAGCTGGCGTTTAGAAATCATACAGAGAATCAAAACAAAACATTAGGAAACAGACAGAAAAATCTTTGTTGCTGCAGTGTGCCTACAAACATTTTACACGCTTTCGAGAGTTATTTACAATAAAAAGGCTCGTGTGTTGAAAGAAGCAATGTGTATACGCGCGCTGTAGTGGGAAAGATCTGGCAAATGTGAATAGGAATTCTCTAAAACTTACATGAAATGAGACAAAAATGTTACTGCAAATGAAATTTGAGTGATATTTCGAGGCCGATCTTCCTTCAATCAGTCAGACAGAATGAGTAAGTTTTCTGAGTACGGGATCAAAATGTGGATTTTATGGGATTTCTGTAAATACGAATAAAACTTCGTATTTACAGAAACCAGAACTTGACACTGAAAAGAACGAGGGTTAAACCCGAGGCTCTAGAATGTTCCCATTCCGAGGAAAAGAACGAGGTGCCCGAGCAATACCAAGTTAAAAAAAAGGCAGGTCCCCGCACACTCGTACAAAGGTATGATGTTGTCAGACCTTCGGTTTTCTGAAATTTGAAGGGGCCATTTTAAAAGGACGTTTTCCTGAGGATGCAGTGGGGGAGTGAAGTTTCTGCTTTTTGGATATATTGTGGGCCGTATCCTGCAAGTAGTGCCATAGCAGGCCAACCCGTGGCGAGGGCGGAATAAATTCCTAACCACAAGCCTATCTGCAAAAATTAGTTTAATATCTTGACGTCATGTCGACGTCGTATCAGATATTAAGCTGATAAGAACAGAAAAATTTTTATTTACAGCATGTTCAATGCCACTTACATAAATACTGACATATCCGTGGCGAATGTATCAGTAGCGCACGCAGTGCGACTTTTCCACACCTTACGTGGGAGACTCTTTCTGGAAAATTATTTACAAGTTATATTACAAAAAGTATTTACAAGAATTATTTACAATTATTTTACAGTAGTTTTGCACAGTTCGTGTCATAAGGTGGCTTTGCGTTGCTACTCGTCCGAGTCCATACTGGTTTTTGGTTTATTGTCTTTCACCGGTAATGTGTTCTACGTAGATGTCGCGAGAAGTCCTTACCGTATCACTGACTGTCAGCTTCTTCATTAACTTTGCGTATTTTTTCGAGCATAGTCTTCTTATAATTCTGTCGTTTTTTGGGTCCCAGGCGCCCAGTGCGCCGACCACGATCGCCTCTACACGAACGTCCGCGAAGTTGGCGCGTAAGGTGTTGGCAGCCGCGGCGTACTTCTCTTCTTTTTCACGACGAGCAGCTTCGAAAGCTTGTAGACGGTTGTCAAAGGGAATGGTGACGTCTAAGATAACGGCAGCGTTATCTTTTGTAAGGACGAGGTCAGGTCTAACCTCAAGGCCGGGAATTAGTTGGTTCTCACGTTCAATGCTCCACCGGCCTTGTGCAGCCTTCTTGATGCGCTCGACCACTGCGTTGTGCCTCTGCTGGTAAAGTCGGCTGTAGCGCATGCAGTGGTCGAGGACGTGTGGTAGTGTCTCGAGGGCGTATGGGCATCGTCTGCATCCTCTGGATCTCGGCGACGAGCGCTTGTTGGCATTCAGAGGGACAAGGTTCAGCCTGGCCTTGTGTATAAACCGCCAGTCGGCGAACCGCGTAAAGTCTCCGTTGTGGAAGAAGTGTGAGCTGGCGCGGTCGGCTGCGGACATTCCACTGCCTTTCCTTGGCTTGGGTAGCTGATGAGTTTTTCAGCTCGAAGTTTGCGCATGTGCGGAATAGCAGGTGCCGTTTTCTGGAGCTGATGGAGGAGTCACCAATGTCAATCGATATTCTTCTTTCGCCTTCAATAGTCCACTTAACACCAAGTCGGCGAGAGGCGGAGCGGGCACATGACCAGATCGAAGACATGTTGTTACTTGATCCACTAAAAGGTCCATCGTCGGAAGCAGAAAGGAACTTGACTATGAGATCTGTGGTAGGTGGTATGCGCGTTCTCCTGAAGACGAAGTCCTCAAGGTCCGTCCAGGCAAGTTCCTTTACACAGTCATCCCGGGATGCCAGCAGCTTGAAGGCGCCATCGATCCGGGCAATGTCTGCATCTTCAGCTGCGATCGGGATCCCGTGGCATGCTGCATCAACCGCACCATAGAGGTATTCATTGGCGGCTTCCGGTGGTAGGTTGAGTGTTCTTTTCAGAAGAGGCTTGGCGAAGTCATCTAGTTTGGCCCATTCACCTTTCTTGTGGCGTAGCATACGCATGTCAAAAGACAGGGACGGGTAGAAGAAGGCCTTCAATGCGTCGATGCGCTGCCATGGTGCCAGGTTGGACTGCATGATCTTGTTGCACATTTCAATATAACCGGCTATCGAGGCGTTGTCTGGTGGAGGTTGAAAGCCCACTGGTCGTCCAAGGAACCGTCCGGTGTCTTCATCTGCCAGGTGCCTGATAGGAGTGCCATCGACATAGAAGATGGTCGGTCTTGCACCAATCGGTTGAGCTCCTGAGAGGTGGAGGGTGTAGCACTTTGCAGCGTTGAAAGAAAGGGATAGTTTTCTTGCCAGCGATGTCAGGTGGTCATTGTGCGACTGGAGCTCCAACGGTGTGGGTGCCAACAGGAGAATATCGTCAGCGTACGCTAGAACCCGGTGTTCTGGGTGGGATGATTGTACTTGCCGAATGACCGGGTCGATAGCAATGTTGAAGAGTATTCCGCTAAGTGGGCAGCCTTGTCGGACACCTCTTGTGATCGGAATAGGATCAGTAGTACCGTCAAGGCACAGGAACTGCGTGGTGGCATCATTGTATAGAGAACGGATAACCCGGAGGATGGAGGTACCCGCGCCAAGGATCGAGAGGGCACGGAATATCGCATCGTGTGGTATTGATCCAAATGCATTGGAACATTCCAAAAAGGCAATGCACAAGTCTTTTCTGTTCCTGCGTGCATGGCGTAGTCTCTGTTCCAGGAGGAAGTTGTGCTCAAACACCCCATCATACGGGAGGAATCCCTTCTGAGAGGGGCAGAGCACGTCGTTCTCTATCAACCAGCTAGTCAGGCGCTTTGCCACACATCCAGCAAAGAGTTTGGCGATTGTGGTGCCGAGGGAGATAGGCCTCCAGTTGTTCAGGTCAGTAGGCTCGCCTTTCTTGTAAAGCAGGATAGACGTCGAGCGTATCCATGAGTCGGGAACCCTCCCAGCTTTGAGGCACGTGTTGAAGATAGGCGTGAGGATGCTGCATTCCGGGTCAAGTGATCTCCAGTGCTTGTACGTGAGACGGTCTGGCCCTGGTGCGGTGCTCTCACAGGCATGAAGACGCGCAGAGATCTCGGTGGAGGAGAAAGGTGCCATGTCGACTTCAGGGCGGTCGGTGTCCGGTGGTACGAAAAGGCCGGGGTCAACAGTCGGCGGGCAGTCAGGTGGTGCAAAGAAGTCTGCGACGGTTTGACTGTCAAGCGCACATCTGGGGGATTCACCATCTGTGATGAGACGCACTGCTCTGCGACGATTCCGGCGGTACAACCTTTGTAAACTTTTATGGTCGGTAGCATTGGAATTCGCAGTGGTCCGGGTGGCAGTGCGTGGTGGCAGCTTGACGATGCGTTGCGCCTCTCCGATCATCTCTTCAACGGTGTCTTCAAATCGTCTCCAGTTCCTGATGGGGTCCCCGTTCACGAGTTCGATGAAGACAGGGCGAAAGACAGCAAGTGGAGCCTCAGCGTCAATGTTGCTTTCAGGTGAGACCTCGTCAGCGGGAGCATCATCATGAACAGGATTGGCTGTGAACTGGTGCTCAGAGGGGCCGGGACCGTGTGCGATGGCGGTGTGGTCCTCGCCCACGGTATGCACATGGTTGATCAGTGACTCAGGTGCAGTGTCTGGAACATCCATGCTAGGTGACAGTTCCGAGATGGGTGGGATGACAGGAGCCGTAGGCCTGGATCTCGTGGGTGGAGAAGGAGATGGCTCTCGATGACGGCGGCGACGGCGTCGGTGGCGGGTCTCCGGCTCGGGAATGCTGGGTGCGGTCGCACGTTGTCGCTCTCGTCGGTGTCTGGCCTGGTGGTTCAGGAGTCCACCCCTTGTCTGGCAGGAGAAGTCACACGTCTGACACTTCCATCGGTGGGAGAGGCCGGAGGGGAGCATGACAGGTTGCTCGCGGAAGCATGTGTGAAGGGCGACCCTGGAGTGGCACCTTTCCTGGCAGTGGCTGCACCAGTTCCGTGTGCCTTCAACGTTGATGTTGTGTGCGTACCTGAGGTGGCGACATAGTGAATGACGTAGTTGAGTCCAGGCGCGCGAGTGAAAGGTACGGCTGCACTCGGCCTCGGTGCGACGGAGGGTGTCTGAGAGTGGGAACACAAGATGAACCCAGAGATCATCACGGCAGGTCGAGGCAGGGTAGAGAGGTCTGTCATCAGCAGGTGTGTCCAGGCTCGCTGGTGTGGCGGGTGCCAGGTGTTGTGCAACAGGAGTAGAATCGTCACGGGCGGAGTTGTGAACTTCGCTGGAGGACGGAGCTGGAGGCATGGCGGTGATGTCCATGGATATGTCTTCGGTCAAAGTCTCTGAGGGCGGTATGTTCACAATAAGGATGTCATCGTCACTGAGACTGGCAGTGGAAGGGGACTCGGCAGTCACTGTCGGTGGTGTCGTCAGAGGAGTAGCGTTGTGTCTTGGGTCCGATGAGGCAATGCTGGTCCCCTCACAGGGTGGCTGGGCAGATCCTGGTCTGTTGTAGTCCGAACCGTCAGCAGGTGATGCCACTTTGGAAGGCAGTGTGGCGTCATCAGCGGGCACCGGAACGGGACCATCCTCAAGAGTGTGTCGAGTCTGGGTAGCCATAGGATCAGTGTAGGCGGGGCCAGCAGGATGATCACCCTGACAGTCCGATGTCCTGGTCTGGGATGAGGAGACAGCATCTGCATACGTACGGGCAGGCTGGGAGCTCAACGATGGACAGACGTGACTAGCAGCAACGCGGGAACGTGTGTGGTGGCAGACCGGAGAGAGGGTACTCGTCGCAGGAGTGGCACGAGATGGGCGGGGCTCTGCAGACACGTGGGACCTGGCGTGCCTTTTCAGGCTTCTTCTGCTTGGAAATGCATGTCCGCATACGTAGCATGCGAAGGCATCAGGAGGTGGAACTGGAGAGGAGGCAGTAGTATGTGCAGGAGTCGACGAAACCTTTACCCTCGGCAACGTCGTCGGGCTAACTGCTGTAGGCGCAGGACTGGTGCCGCTTGAGGCGTTCGTCTGAATCCGATTGAGTAGAGTCCGCAGATTGCTACCCTGCGTCAGAGGTGGACCAGAGGGTGTCATGAAGACTGGCACATGCCGATGCTTGGGCAGAGATCCTGTGCGGGCGGAGGTGGAGACGACTAGAAAAGGCGGTGTCATCAGCCCTTGGTTGGTAGCATGTGCCACGGCAGCGTCTAGACTGGGAACAGTGGCGTGAGCATCCATAGAAACGTCATTGGAGCTTCCGGCAGCCAGAGTGTCAACCAGGTTGACAGTAGATCCGGCGGCTATCTGGAGAAGCGCGTCATACGGCCGAGGATTTACAGAGGGCAGAGGCAGGGATCCAGGGCTCCGGGCAGCAGGTGGGAGGGGCCATGTCAGAGTCTGGTATCGAGGAGGTCCATCCAGGAAAGCCGGTGGTCGAGATCGCGACCCAGGGCTCATCACTGCAGGCGGCGGGCGTGGCCTTGGTCGAGCTGCGAGGCCTGGCGGTGAGCTCATCCTTCACAGTGTCCGAAAAACTGAAAATAGAACAACAGGCAAGGCAGCAAAGATATGCGAAATAGCTCAGTGGCAAGATCAAAGTGAGGCAGTGGGAGGAGCTTCAATTGGAGGTTTAGTGTAACCAAGAAAGGAAGTTAAGATCGAGAAAAAGGAACGGAGGGAAAGACCAAAAGAAGAAGGAAACGAGGGAAAGAGCAAAAGAAAAGGAAGGAAACGTAGGGCGCGAACAAAGTAGACGCCACGCCCACCCGGAAGAGTGAGGCAGCGGAAAGGAAATTTCAGGGCTTTTCAAAACAGAAAAGACACCGTAAAACGGAGTATTTCTGAAATGAGAAGCGAGAAGAGATAGAAAAGAAACCATTTCTCACTAGAAACGACCGTAAAACAGCCGAAGCAGTAAGAAAGGATAAGAGAAAGTTAGGCCCCGCCCAGCACCGAAATGTACTGCAAGCAGTACATTCAGTGTAGACGGGAAAGAACCTGCTCGCTCACAGGCAACCTGCACGCTCACAGGTGAAAGGGCCCCATTGAACGCAAGTAAAGAACGTGTTCGAACCATCAAGCGTCAATGGGAGGGGAGAGAGAGAGAGAGAGAGAAAGAAAGCAAACCTTACGTAGGGTCCACCTCGGCTCCGCTTTCAGCTCCGTCCACCAGACGAGTAAACTACTCCATCAGCATGGTCTGCACATCTAAAAAATAAAAACAAAATAAAACGTCGGATTAAACTGATAAGAACAGATACTACACTTTGATCTTAGCCAAAAGGCCGAGAAGCGATGCAGAATTCTGTGGCGTGATGAATTCACTTTCAATTTTTCATATTTCAAAAGTCCTGAGCATTCGTGCAGGGGAGAAGGGGGTGCAGAAGACTCAGGTTAGCGAGTGCTGCTTGGGGGCTTTTTATGATATGTCGTTATTTCATCCTCCTCCTGTGTTACAAAAAAAGAGGTGTACAAGGATGAACAATTTCTGTCTAGTCAAGTGGATCATTTTGCGGTCCTTTCTAATGTTCCCATTCTGGAGGCGTCAGTCCCCTCCTCCTTGGGCGGGGCTAGTTTTAAAAAGCCAAGGACGTCAAAAGTTCATTTCATTCAAGATTCAATTGCATATTTTATTCTTACTACAGCAAATGAACCACAATGCTGAACTATCCTCACAGATATTTCTACAATATCGAAATAACTTACAGTAGTTATATTGGACGTTTTACGGAAACGTTGGGCGGAACAAAATTCAAAGTAGAGAAAGTTAATCCGATCTCAACGTGAAATGGCTACAGTCAATAACAGCAGTTAGTAAACAACTGAATTCCGGTGTTTTCCTCCAGCTTTTATAAGCTTATGCACCATGCAACATAATATTCTCGTATTTTCTCAATTTTTCATTTTCAGATGGGAAAAGAGGACAATGAAATATTTATGAAAGTGTTCATTTCTCTGGAGTAGCTTCCTCCTCCGAAAAATCTCATTCTTCACTGCACGTGAATATTAAACAAAAGTAATTACAAAGCCAATAAAAATAGCAAAACCAAAAATAAATAAATAAATATTCCTGGAGTTATCGAATGCCCATGCTTGGGAAGAAAGTATTTTTTGTGATTAAACAAATATTGATACAGTAAAATTTATCAGCCAAAACTGCACTACATAATGCCAGAGTTTGATTGACACAAACTCGACATGCACAGTCCAGCACATGGTTTCCAAATCAGAGATACTCTCTCTCTCTCTTCAGTTCAAACGTTGCAGTTGAAAACACAGAGTGAAATATTAGGAACTTAAAACAATTAAACAAACAGGAAAATTACAAAAAACACTTTACAAATTAATTTGTAATATGTACAATAAAACAGTACTTTTTACTTTACAATTAATGATTACTTTGTATTCTACACTTCCACACTAGCGGCGGGCAAGTCATCTCAAAACTCAGAATAAATTGCTTCCTGCATAGTGCAGCCATTTGTTAATATTTATGTGCCAACAAAATAAATGAATGAATAAAAACATAAATACAACAATCCTTAACAATAATTGTAGACCATTACAATTAGCTGGCGTTTAGAAATCATACAGAGAATCAAAACAAAACATTAGGAAACAGACAGAAAAATCTTTGTTGCTGCAGTGTGCCTAGAAACATTTTACACGCTTTCGAGAGTTATTTACAATAAAAAGGCTCGTGTGTTGAAAGAAGCAATGTGTATACGCGCGCTGTAGTGGGAAAGATCTGGCAAATGTGAATAGGAATTCTCTCAAACTTACATGAAATGAGACAAAAATGTTACTGCAAATGAAATTTGAGTGATATTTCGAGGCCGATCTTCCTTCAATCAGTCAGACAGAATGAGTAATTTGTTAACAGTACGGGAAAAAAATGTGGATTTTATGGGATTTCTGTAAATACGAATAAAACTTCGTATTTACAGAAACCAGAACTTGACATTGAAAAGAACGAGGGTTAAACCCGAGGCTCCAGAATGTTCCCATTCCGAGGAAAAGAACGAGGGTCCCGAGCAATATCAAGTTAAAAAAAAGGCAGGTCGCCGCACACTCGTACAAATTTCTGAAATTTGAAGGGGCCTTTTTAAAAGGACGTTTTCCTGAGGATGCAGTGGGTGAGTGAAGTTTCTGCTTTTTGGATATATTGTGGGCCGTATCCTGCAAGTAGTGCCATAGCAGGCCAACCCGTGGCGAGGGCGGAATAAATTCCTAACCACAAGCCTATCTGCAAAAATTAGTTTAATATCTTGACGTCATGTCGACGTCGTATCAGATATTAAGCTGATAAGAACAGAAAAATCTTTTATTCATCAATGCTATATGCCATTTACATTTGTATTGCAATTACCGGCACAAGTAATCCAATAACGCACACAGTGCGGTTTTTTAAGTACAAATGATTTAGAAAAAAAAATAAATAAAAAATAATAATAATTATATACAAAGTGGAGTAGATACATGAGATGAGGGTAATGACTAGATTTGGAATGTCCAAGCGGGAGTAGAGTCCAGGGAGAGGAAACTCCTGAAGGTCTCACAATGGTAGGCATCACTTATCGTAAAGAGTCGCGCAAAGGTGGTTCACATACTATGCTGCTTGGTTCTGAATTCGTGGGTTTTGCCCAGTCAGATGTTCGTAGTAGATATCACGCGATATTCTAATAGTGTCGCTCACCATAAGTTTCCGCATAAGAGCTGCATATTTGTTGGAGCAGTCTTCGAATTACTCTGTCATTTTTAGGATCCCAGGATCCGAGGGCACCAAGAATGACAGCCTCAACACGGCCATCGTCGAAGGACTCTTTGAGGCGCTCAACCAGGGGAGCATATTTGGCTTCTTTGGCATGCCGGGCACCATCAAAGGAGACAAGCCTGTTGTCAAAGTGGACAGTGACATCTATTATCAGAGCAGACCTGTCCTTAGTGAGAAGAAGGTCGGGCCGCAAGTTGAGCTCGCATATGGAGCGGTTATCTGCTTCGATATTCCATCTGCCACTGGCTGCTTTCTTCAGGCGCTCGACGATGTTATTGTAGCGCTCCTGGAAGGAGCGACTGTAGCGCATACAGTGGCATAGGACATGAGGCAATGTCTCAGAGTTGTACGACCAGCGGCGACAGCCAGTTTGGCCCCGGAAGCGGCGGCGGACAGCATTAAGGGGCACCAGATTTAGGCGTGCCCGATGGATAAAACGCCAGTCGGAGAAGCGGGTATACTGGCCATCTTTGTGGAAGTGGCAACTAGCTTTGGCAGCGGCCGCACACTCAATAGCTTTTCCCTGGTTGGGGTAGGTGGCAAGTTTGGCAGCACGCTTGGAGCGGAAGTAACTTCGGAGGGACCGGAACACAAGGTGCCGTTGCTTACAGTCTGAGCACGAGTCGCCGAAGAGAAGCGAGAGGGTGCCATCACTATTGCACTCCCAGGTGATTCCAAGGCGGCGGGAGGCGGAGCGTGCAGCAGAATAGATGGAAGAACCTGAGCTCGAAGTACCATGGAAGGGGCCGTCATCAGAGGCAGAGAGGTACAGGGCAACTTCCGCAGGGGAGGGCAGGCGACCAAGACGAGAGAAGATGGTGAAGTGGATATCGTCTTTGGCGAGGGCTTGAACTGCTGGGTCACGGGAAGACAGTAGCTTGAGAGCAGTATCCACCAGCGCAATGTCGGAGTCCTCAGCTGCTAGAGGAATCCCATGGCAGGCGGCCTTGGCATCGCCGTAGAGAAACTCATTAGCAGCTTCAGATGGCAAGTAGAGTGTAGACTTGAACAAAGGCCGAAGGAAGTCGTCAAGTCGTGACCAGGTCCTTTTTTTATGTTTCCACACTCGCATGTCGAAGGAGAGCGAGGGGAAGAACAAAGATTTCATGGCATCAATCCTCTGCCATGGAGCGAGCATGGAGTCCATCAGAGACTTGCCAAATCGTCTGAAGGAGGCGGCGGCATCATCGTCGGCAGGCAGCTGGTATCCAATAGGTTTACCGAGAAACACTCCTGCGTCTCCGTCGTTCAGATGGGAAAAACTGGTACCAGCTATGCTAAAAGAGGTAGGGCGGGTACCAACAGGAGGAAGGCCTGATAAGTGCAGTGAGAAGCACTTGGTGACGTTAAAATTGAGATGTAACTGGGAGGCGACAGAATGCACGGTGTCAAGGTGTTCTTGCAGCGTAGCAGGCGAGGAGGCAAGGAGAAGGAAGTCATCAGCGTACGCAAGTATGCTGTGCTCAGTGGTGGAGCTGGAGATGGAGCGCAGCACTGGATCAATGGCCAGGTTGAAGAGCCGACCGCTGAGTGGGCATCCCTGGCGTACACCTCTGGAGATCGGGATGGCATCGGTGAGGCCGTCGTGACACAGGAACTTCGTGGAAGAATCTGTGTAGAAGGACTTCACTAAGGAGAGAAGGGAGGGGCCAGCACCACTAGAGGCAAGAGCTTCGAAAAGAGCATTATGAGGTAGAGAGCCAAAAGCATTGCTTAAGTCGAGGGACGCGATGCATAGGTCAGTCTTCCTCTTCTTGGCCAGACGGATCCGCTGCTCGACGATGTAGTTGTTCTCGATTACCCCGTCATAAGGGAGAAAACCCTTTTGAGCAGGGGAGAGAACATCGTGCTCAATGAGCCAGGCAGAGAATCTTCTAGCAAGGCAGCCCGTGAATAGCTTGGCGATTGTTGAGCTCAAAGCAATAGGGCGCCAGTTGCGGAGGTCCTTTCTGTCCCCTTTCTTGAATATCAGTACAGAGGTCGTGTCCTTCCACATCTCAGGAACCTTTCCAGCCTTGAGGCAGATGTTGAATATAAGGGAGAGAATATGGCCTTCAGGGTCAAGGGACTTCCAGTGTTGATAGGAAAGCCTATCTGGCCCAGGGGCGGAATTCTCACAGGCTCTCAGGCGAGTGGAAACTTCAGCAGGGCTGAAGGGAGAGAGGTCAACTTCTGGTCGAGTAGCAGCAGGCGAGTTGAAGATGGAGGCATTGGCGACAGGAAGAGACGCAGGTGGGGAGAAGAAACTGACAATGTCCTCTCTGTCGATGGCGCAGAGTGGCGAGTCACCCTCGGTAATGAGTCGGACAGCTCTTCTCCGGTTCCTTCTGTAGAGGCGTTGAATCTCCTTTGCATTGTTGATAGATGGAGATTTCCGGGGTCGATAGGGAGAGGCAGGCGGAAGTTTTACTATGTCCGAGGCAGCAGAGATGAGATCGTCTAGGCATTCTTCGAACATTCTCCAATTACGGGAGGGGTCAGAGGAGAAGATGTCGGAAAGCCGTGGACGGAAAGAGAGAAGCGGTGAGTCCAGTGAAGGAGGCTCGGAAGTAAGGTTGTCCACACCGGGCTCGACAGCAGACCCAGGCGGCGAGGAGGAGGCGGAGGCAGCCATGGATCCATCAGGTGGGGACTGGTGCTGGAAGACGGATGGCGCAGGAGGGCTAGAGTGAGACGAGCCAGGCGACGAAGATGAAGGCAGCTCAGGGCCAGGTAACCCAACAGGCGTGGCGTCATGTGCAGGTCGACAGCGACGGCGAGCAGGAGCAACAGTCGTCCACCCATCAGAGCCGTGAGGATTACGAGGAGGAGAAACCAAGGAAGCAGGAGCAGGAACATCAGGAGGTGCAGGAGGAAGAGGAGTTGTACGTGGCATACTGGTAGCATCTGGTGTGGAGCGAGGTGTAGCATCACAGGCGAGTAACGTCTGCGGAGATTCCACACTGCGAGGAGGAAATGAAGAAGGCGTGTGTGGCCGGGGCTGGCGGGCTGCAGGTTCCCGAGAGGCATTAGGAGGCGGAGGCTGAGAAACAGGTCGAAGGCGTTCCCTTCTGTGCCGGGCCTGATGATTGAGAAAGCCTCCTCTCGTCTGGCAGGAGAAGTAATAGGGCGCCAGCTGCGGAGGTCCAGATGCGGCATTTCCATCTATGGGAAATACCAGACGGAAGGAGGGGAGGGCGGGTCTTGAAACATGGGTGGCACGAAACTTTCATGGCGATGGGTGAACTGCAATGAGAACACCAGTTCTTAGTCCTGGAGACGTCGATCCCATGGGCATAATGAAGGTGCCGACATAGAGAGTGTCTCAACTGGGTCCATTGCCGGGAGTGGAAAGTCCTGAAGCAGTGTGGCTCGGTTCAGGGAAGAGTGTCCAGAACCGGAAATACAAGATGAACAATTGAGCCGCGACGACAAGAGGAAGGAGGGATGTCACTGGCGGAGTCATCAGCCACAGAAGGAGGGCGGTCTGGGTGGACATCCTCAGGAGAATCAACATGGGGAGGCGATGACAGGGTAGTAGTCGGCGCAGGCACGTCAGACGTAGCAGGCTCAGAAGACAGAGGGGATGTGTCGATGCAGAGCACAGGCGAGGAGGAAGCAGAGGACATCGACGAGACTTCAGCGGAACACGTGGGAGGCAGGGCAGGCTGAGGCGATGAAGGCAGAGGATTCCCAGGATGGACGTTGACCGATGTGTCTAGGGATCGGGTCTGCACAGCCGTGGTAGAAGGTAGGATCTCGGCGGGAGGAGGGAAAGTGATATCCGTGGCACAGGAATGGCCGGCGGCAAGACGAGCACGTGTGTGGTGTCCAACTGGTGAATCTGTCGTCGAAGCATCAGGGGCAATCTGAGAAGCCAATGAAGTAGATTCCTGAAGAGGAGGATGGAGTGGTGGCCGGATGTTATGAGTCTTGCGGTGTTTCTTGAGGCGACGACACTGAGAGAATTTCCTGTTAGAGATGTCGCAGGGAAACGAGGAGGCACCACTGGTGACGATGGCAGGATCCGTATCCGGTGAAGAAGAAGCAGAGGTAGAGGAGGTCTTGGACAGTACCACAGGAGAAGGTAAAGATGGAGCCGAAGTAAGAGGCACGAGCGGTGCAGTGAGCGTTTCCGAAGGAGGCGAAGTCCGGGAGCAGGAAGCGAAGACATCATTGCAGATGCGAGAGGCGGCACACGTTCTGGCAGAGTTGATGGAGAGCATCTGGGACGGGGAACCACTTCTCAGCAGAAGAGGACCAGAGGGAACAGCAGAGGCAGAGATGTGGCGACGTGGAGCAGGAGCAGGGTGAAGACTACCAGACCGCGTTGTCATCACGGAGGAGTGAGCAGAAGCGGGCAAATGGCTCAGAGGTCTGCGTGGCGTCGTATCCAGCGATCCATCGGGGCATCCAACACTCTGTGGCAATCCACCAAGGACAGTTGGCATCGGAGGGAGACCAGGAGTAGTCGGAGAAGGAAGGCGAGGCGGCCTCTCTGGCAAAATGATCTGGTGTGCTGACGCAGGATCAGACATAGCTGAAAAAACTAAAGGAACAGTAACACAAATAACTAGCAAGTTATCCAATTGGCCAGATGAAAGTGAGGCAGTGGGGGGAGCTTCAATTGGAGCTTTTGCTGGACCCAAGAAAGGAAGATAAGAACGAGGAAAGGAAAAGGAGGGAAGAGCAAAAGAAGAAGGAAAACGAGGGAAAGAGCAAAAGAAGAAAGAAGGAAAAGTAGGGAGAGAGTAAAGTCGAAGCCACGCCCACCCGGACGAGTGAGGCAGCGGAAAGGAAGTTTCAGGGCTTATCAAACCAGAAAAGACACCGTAAACGGAGTATTTCTGAGATGAAAAGCGAGAAGACATAGAAAAGAAACCATTTCTCACTAGAGACGACTGAAAAACAGCCGAAGCAGTAAGAAAGGAGAAGAAAAAGTTAGGCCCCGCCCAGCACCGAAATATACTGCAATCAGTATTTTCAGTGTAGACGAGAAAGAACCTGTCGCTCACAGGCAACCTGCACGCTCACAGGTGAAAGGGCCCCATTGAACGCAAGTAAAGAACGTATTCGAACCGTCAAGCGTCAATGGGAGGGGAGAGAGAGAGAGAGAGAAAGAAAGCAATACTTACGTAGGATCCACCTCGACTCCGCTTTCAGCTCTGTCCACCAGACGAGTAAACTATTCCATCAGCATGGTGTCTGGAAATCTGAGAAAAGAACAAAATAAGACGTCAGATTAAGCTGATAAGAACAGATTCTTTATTTAAAATATTCCATGCCATTTTACACAGCATTGATCTGATCATGGCGTGTCAGACAATGACGCACGCAGTGCGATTTTCGTTATTAATAAATAATATAAAGAATTTCGACAAAAAGATAAAACAATGAAGACGTAACAATATAATTTCTTTAACGTTATTTACAATAAAATATTTAGCATTATGTACATCACTGGTTGTTTTGATTGTTTTGGCGTGTGCCTGTTAAATGTTCGATATAAATGTCTCTCGATTCCCGGATGGTTTCGCTAACAATAAGTTTGCATACTTATTTGTGCAGAGACGTCTCACAACTCTGTCATTTGCCGGATCCCATGATCCTAGAGCACCAACAACAATGGCCTCGGTACGAACATTTCTAAACTTTCTTCTTAGAAGGTCGGCAACAGGACGATATTTGGTCTCCTTCTCAGTTCTTGCATGTTGAAAAGAGGCGAGTCGATTCTCAAAGGCGACGGTCACATCAATAATGAGGCAAGAGTCGTCTTTGGAAAGGACAAGATCGGGTCTCAGGGAAGATCCTTCAATAGCCAGATTCTCAGAAAGGACGTTCCAGCGACCAGAAGCAGCATCCTTTAACCTCTTGACGATGGAATTGTGCCTGTTCTGGTAGAGCCGCGAATACTTCATGCAATGACAGATTACATGAGGCAGAGTCTCCTCTGGAAAGGGGCAGCGACGACATGCACGGCGAGTGCGATCCCATGGTTTGGAGGCGTTCAGTGGCACGAGGTTGAGGCGGGCGCGGCGGATAAAGCGCCAGTCGGCAAAGCGAATGAACGATCCCTCATGGAAGAAGTGTGAGCTTGCACGTGCAGCCGAAACGCATTCCATGGATTTTCCTTGACTTGGGAGATTCACCAAATCTTGGAGCCTGCAAGATCTTCTAAGGTGACGAAAGGATTTGAAAATAGAGTTCCTGTTGCTAGGAAAGATGGTAGAATTCCCACAGGAGATGGAAGGGCAGCCGTCGTTGTCAAAGCTCCAGGAGATGTTAAGGCGGCGAGAGGCAGCGCGGGCAGCAGACCATAGTGAAGAGGTGGGGTTGCTGGTGGCGGCGAATGGTCCCTCATCCGATGCAGAAAGGAACTGGCTGACGATAGGAGATGGAGACAGCTGGATCCGAGCGCGAATGTATCCACAAAGATCATCCCAAGCAAGCTTGCGAACGAGTGGGTCCCTAGATGTTAGGAGCTTAAACGCACCGTCCACAGCAGCAATGTCGGAGTCTTCGGCGGCAAGAGGGACACCGAAGGAACCTTTCCCGGAGAGGCCGTAGAGATAGTTATTGGAGGCTTCTGGGGGGAGGTTCAGGGTCCTTTTAATGGCAGGCTTGAGGAGATCGTCGATCTTTTTCCAGTCAGTTTTGGAGAACTGAGACGTCCTCATGTGAAACAGGAGCGACGGGAAGAAGAAGGTCTTAAGAGCATCAATCCGTTGCCAGGGTGCCAGCTTAGATTCAGAAATACACTTGGCCAGTGACAAGAAGTCGCGGAGTTGGGCACGTGAAGGCGGGAGGTTGAAGCCAATGGGCTTACCAAGAAACTTGAAGAATTCACCCTCTTTAAGTGCAGGAATTGGAACTTCAGAGATGTAGAAGGCAGTCGGAAGAACACGGGAGGAGCGAACAGCAGAGAAGTGGAAGGAGCGGCACTTCTTGGGGTTCAGCAAGAGATTGAGCCTGGAACATGCATCTTGGACCCGGAGGAGGTCATGCTGGAGTGCTTCAGGAGAAGGCGCCAACAGGAGGAGGTCATCAGCATAGGCCAGAATCTTTGGAACCGGAGACATCGATTCAACACAGCGAAGGACGGGGTCGATGACAAGGTTGAATAGGAGTCCGCTAAGTGGGCAGCCTTGGCGAACCCCAGCGTGGATGTCGACAGGACAGGACGTGCCATCACTTGACAAGAAGGAGGTGGTAGAGCCACTGTAGAAGGACCTGATGAGGGAAGAGAAGTCGTCACCAACACCGGAGTCAGAGAGAGCAGCATAGATGGCAGAGTGTGGCACGGATCCAAAGGCATTAGAAATGTCTAAGGATGCTAAGCACAATTCAGACCTGGATCGACGAGCTAATTGGAGTTGACTGTGGAGGATGAAATTGTGTTCAAAGACACCATCATGAGCAAGGAAACCTTTCTGGCAGGGGCTCAGATCGTCGTGTGTAGAAAGCCAGCTGGAGAAACGACGTGCCATGCAACCAGCAAAGAGCCTTGATATGCACGAGCTAAGGGCGATGGGTCGCCAGTTGTCAATAACGGAGGGGTCCCCATCCTTGAAGATAAGAAACGTGCGAGAGGACTTCCAAGAGGCCGGAATGCGTCGCAGCTTCAAGCAGATGTTAAAAATAGCACAAAGTGCCTTGCATTCGGGGTCGACATCTCTCCAGTGTCTGTAAGAAAGCCGATCAGGGCCAGGCGCGGAATTTTCACAAGCCATCAGCTTGGAACGCACTTCAGAAGGGGAGAACGGCGACATGTCAACAGGAGGACGATCAGAAGCATGCTGGCAGAAGATGGAAGTGTCTGCATCCCGTGGAGAGTACTTTTCAGAGAAGTGGGCAGCAAGATCTTCCGCAGGAATCGCACAGAAAGAGGAGTCACGTTGGGTGATGAGTCGGAGGGCTCTCCGACGATTCATCCGGTAGATCCTCTGTATGACACGGGGATTGGAGGCGTCCGGTGTGCGGCGAAACCCAGACTCTTCAGGAGGCACAGGTGGAGGGAGCTTGACAGTATCAGAGGCAGAGGAGATGATGGCATCAAGGCAGGTCTCGAATTCGGACCAGGTGTTATTGTCATCTGGAGCAGAGGAGAGGCGCTGGAGGGTCTCGCTGAACTGCAGCAGTGGGGAATCATCCGGAAGCAGGGTGTCAATGGAGGGAACAGTCGCGGAGTCACGAAGGCTACCGGAAGGAACGGAGAATCCATCATCAAGGAAGCTTGAATTGAGAAAGTCGTCCGCTGGAGCAGAGAGCGAGAGAGCCGGCGAGGAAAGTGCAGGAGAGACTGGAGAAGCAGAAGGAGATGATCTTCTGGCAGGAGAAGCAGGAGTACCAGGTGAAGAAGTAGGAGATGAGTGAGGACGCTCTGGAGAGACTGCAGCAGAAGGAACAGGAGGCGAGGGTGCGGCAGTCGAGGCAAGAGCATCATTCATAGGAACGGCGGGTACAGCAGGCGGAGGAGCAGGCACCGTGGAAGCAGCAGCAGGAGAAACCTGGGTAGGTTGTTGGCGTGGTCTTCTCGGTCTTTGAGGGACAGGAAGAGGGAGAGCAATATTATCAGAGGTAGCATTACGTTCAGCTCGCTGATGGAAGGCAGAGTGGTTGAAGAGACCTTTTCTGGAAGGACAGGAGAAGGGACACACTGAACATTTCCACCGGAACGAAGCACCAGACGAGAGGACAGTAGGAGAAGAACGGAAGCAGGAATGGGAAGACACCTTGTTCACCAAGAGCATGCAACAGTGACTGCACCATTTCATGCAGGAAGAGATGGGAAGCTGATGCTCCTGGAGAAGGTGGCGTGTGAGAGACTTCTTCATCCTTGACCAGGAGTTGGACCTAAATAGAAGGCTGCAGTTTACTTCCGTGCAGGAGAAGACGTCGTTGACAGGAAAGACGAGATGCAGCGTAGAGTCGACCCGACAAGTGGAATCAGGACCCTGAGGGCCGATGTAGGTGGTGTCAAGGCCAGGAGAACTGGGAGGAGGCGAAGTTCTGGGGGCGGCAGTCGGAGAATCAGAAGCAGGAAGCCGGAAATCACGAGGAGAGTCAGAGCTGGGAGAGGATCTGTGACGTCGGTACCAGTGGAAGCGCAGCTGTTTCTTGTTGATACAGGACATTCCACAGTCACCACAGATGATCAAGGCAGGCGGAGGAGAAGGGGAAACGGAGGTGCTGGCATCCGGCAGACAGGAGGACACGGCAGTCGGATCACTGGCGCAAGATGAGGAACCTGGGGCAGACGTCACAGGGCAGACAGGAGGCAAGATGTCGCCGCTAGGTGCAGGGACAACTGTGCAATCAGGAGACATCGTGGAAGGAGATCCAGGAGGAGGCGGTCCAGAGCAGGTATGTTTGACAGCAGCACGCGAACGAGTGTGGTGGCACACTGGCGAGTCAGAGGAAACATCAAAGAGAGAAGAGGCAGGCGAGTCAGACGAAGATCCAGTGGGATGAAGATCCAAGGTGGGAGACTGTGAAGAGCGGGGTCCAGGAGGTGAGCCACAAGAGCGACGGTAAACTGAGTCAGGCGACCTTTCGTAGATCTTTGCTAGGAGTTGCCTGAGATTACCACCTCGTAGCAGTGGAGGACCGGAAGGCGTGGCAGCCGCAGCAACATGTCGGACAGGAGGTCTTGAGCTGGAACGCATAGCAGAAGCATGGTTTTCAACAGGCAGACAGGTGACAGAGCAGGGCTGAGGTGACGACACAGCAAGAGAGGAGCGCATATCCACAGCAGGTATCGTAGAAGCCGTAGGCAACATCCGAGGTAGGCCAGGAGTTGTTGGCGACGGGATTCTGGGCGGACGAACCGGAACTGGAATGTAGTCACTCGAGGAGCCGGCATCATTCGGTGGTCCAGGCATAGCTGAAAAAAAATGGAGAGAAACACAGCAGCACAAAAAGCAAGAACAAAGCACTTTTGGCAAGATCAAACATAAAACAGTCAGAGGGCAAGAGCAACTGTCGAAGCTTTGGGTGGATCTGGTAGGGAAAAAAAAAAAAAAACATAACCAGGGTAGGCGGAGAAACTAGCGCGTGCAACTAGCCGATTTGGATGGAAATTGGTGTCGAGCTAAGGATTCACTCAGCCGAGTGGCCTGTCTGCTAAGACACCAATGGAGGTAAGTCCCTGGACCCACGACGAACTGGGGGTCGAGGCACCTATCGAGACTAAATACTCGAAAGGAAAAACCATTGACAGGAGAGCAAAGACGATGACCAGGACTTGGAAGATTACGCCCCACTAAAGGCCGTACCCAGCCGGGTGTCCTTTTCACATGGATGGGTAATCGGAAGCTTACTCGATCCCTGACCTGTGGCAGAACACAGGCTAAGGGCTCACGGCTACTCCGGGACACTAATCCGAGTAAGCATAAAAACCAACCAGTTAGATCGAAACTAACCTGGACATGGGAAAAATAAATAAAACGAAACAAACGATAGCGGAAGGAGCAAAGAGATAGGGATGAAATAAAGGAAAGACCACGCCCACCATAATAGTGAGTTTGTGCAAAGGAAAAAATAAGGGCTCAACGAAAGCATTTTAACACTAAATAGCGAAAAAATACTAAAGAAGAGCAAGAATAGACAGGAAAGAGGTAGAAAAAGTTAGACCCCACCCATCACATGGATTAACCGAAAACGGCTAGTTCGGTGATAGCGGGAAAAGACACCTGCACGCTCACAGGGAAAGGAAAGGTTCCTACTGACGCAAGTAAAGGTCACCAACCCATCAAGCATCAGTAGGAGAAAAAGAGACAAAATAAAGCAAAACTTACCAAAGATCCACCTTGGCTCCGCCCTCCGGACGAGGCAACTACTCTATCAGCATATCCACCGGTGAACCTATAAAAATAAATCAAACCGGCAAATTAAGCTGATAAGAACAGATACTACACTTTGATCTTAGCCAAAAGGCCGAGAAGCGATGCAGAATTCTCTGGCGTGATGAATTCACTTTCAATTTTTCATATTTCAAAAGTCCTGAGCATTCGTGCAGGGGAGAAGGGGGTGCAGAAGACTCAGGTTAGCGAGTGCTGCTTGGGGGCTTTTTATGATATGTCGTTATTTCATCCTCCTCCTGTGTTACAAAAAAAGAGGTGTACAAGGATGAACAATTTCTGTCTAGTCAAGTGGATCATTTTGCGGTCCTTTCTAATGTTCCCATTCTGGAGGCGTCAGTCCCCTCCTCCTTGGGCGGGGCTAGTTTTAAAAAGCCAAGGACGTCAAAAGTTCATTTCATTCAAGATTCACTTGCATATTTTATTCTTACTACAGCAAATGAACCACAATGCTGAACTATCCTCACAGATATTTCTACAATATCGAAATAACTTACAGTAGTTATATTGGACGTTTTACGGAAACGTTGGGCGGAACAAAATTCAAAGTAGAGAAAGTTAATCCGATCCAACGTGAAATCGCTACAGTCAATAACAGCAGTTAGTAAACAACTGAATTCCGGTGTTTTCCTCCAGCTTTTATAAGCTTATGCACCATGCAACATAATATTCTCGTATTTTCTCAATTTTTCATTTTCAGATGGGAAAAGAGGACAATGAAATATTTATGAAAGTGTTCATTTCTCTGGAGTAGATTCCTCCTCCGAAAAATCTCATTCTTCACTGCACGTGAATATTAAACAAAAGTAATTACAAAGCCAATAAAAATAGCAAAACCAAAAATAAATAAATAAATATTCCTGGAGTTATCGAATGCCCATGCTTGGGAAGAAAGTATTTTTTGTGATTAAACAAATATTGATACAGTAAAATTAATCAGCCAAAACTGCATTACATAATGCCAGAGTTTGATTGACACAAACTCGACATGCACAGTCCAGCACATGGTTTCCAACTCAGAGATACTCTCTCTCTCTCTTCAGTTCAAACGTTGCACTTGAAAACACAGAGTGAAATATTAGGAACTTAAAACAATTAAACAAACAGAAAAATTACAAAAAACACTTTACAAATTAATTTGTAATATGTACAATCAAACAGTACTTTTTACTTTACAATTAATGATTACTTTGTATTCTAAACTTCCACACTAGCGGCGGGCAAGCCATCCCAAAACTCAGAATAAACTGCTTCCTGCATAGTGCAGCCATCTATTGGCATTTTCCCAAGTTTGTTAATATTAATGTGCCAACAAAATAAATGAATGAATGAATGAATGAATGAATAAAAACATAAATACAACAATCCGTAACAATAATTGTAGACCATTACAATTAGCTGGCGTTTTTAAATCATACAGAGAATCAAAACAAAACATTAGGAAACAGACAGAAAAGTCTTTGTTGCTGCAGTGTGCCTACAAACATTTTACACCCTTTCAAGAGTTATTTACAATAAAATGGCTCGTGTGTTGAAGGAAGCAATGTGTATACGCGCGCTGTAGTAGGAAAGATCTGGCAAATGTGAATAGGAATTCTCTCAAACTTACACGAAATGAGATAAAAATGTTACTGCAAATGAAATTTGAGTAATATTTCGAGGCCGATGTTCCTTGAATCAGTGAGACAGAATGAGTAAGTTTTCTGAGTACGGGATCAAAATGTGGATTTTATGGGATTTCTGTAAATACGAAAAAAACTTCGTATTTACAGAAACCAGAACTTGACATTGGAAAAGGACGAGGGTTAAACCCGAGGCTCCAGAATGTTCCCATTCCGAGGAAAAGAACGAGGGGCCCGAGCAATATCAAGTTAAAAAAAAGGCAGGTCCCCGCACACTCGTACAAAGGTATGATGTTGTTAGACCTTCGGTTTTCTGAAATTTGAAGGGGCCATTTTAAAAGGACGTTTTCCTGAGGATGCAGTGGGGGAGTGAAGTTTCTGCTTTTTGGATATATTGTGGGCCGTATCCTGCAAGTAGTGCCATAGCAGGCCAACCCGTGGCGAGGGCGGAATAAATTCCTAACCACAAGCCTATCTGCAAAAACTAGTTTAATATCTTGACGTCATGTCGACGTCGTATCAGATATTAAGCTGATAAGGACAGAAAAATTTTTTATTGTTCAATGTTTCTTACCATTTTACATAGTGTTGGTAAGACCATGGCATGTTATACCAACAACGCACACAGTGCGATTTTAGATTTCATATTTATTTGATGTGGGAGATATTTACATATTTACAAAATTTACATAACCGTGAAAGTCCTTTATACAAATGTTATCCAATGATCGCATATTGAAAACCTGTCACTGAGTCCAACAGTGCCTATTTAGGTTTGTTTTATTCCAGTGACGTGTTCAACATATACGTCCCTAGAAAATTTAATGGTTTCGCTAACTGCGAGCTTCTTTAAAAGGTTTCCATATTTGTTGCTGCACAGCCTACGTAGCACTCTGTCATTCTTGTCGTCCCAAGAGCCGAGGGAACCAATGATGATGGGATGGATCTGGACATCGGTGTAATCTCTCCTGAGCAGCTCAACAACAGGGCGATACTTGGAAATCTTTTCCTCTCTGGCGGAAGAAAAAGCAGCAAGCGTATTCTCGAACGGGATGGTGACGTCGATTATCAGAGCGGAGGAGCCTTTGCAAAGAAACAGATCGGGGCGGAGAGAAGTACCAGGGAAGACTTGGTTGCAGAAGAGCACATCCCAGCGCCCACTCGCGGCCTTCTTCACCCGTTCAACCACAGCATTGTGACGTCGTTGGAAGATGGAAGAGTAACGCATACAGTGGTTGAGGACATGTGGGAGCGTTTCTTCACTGAAGTTGCAACGGCGACATCCACGGCGTGAATGGTCCCAGGGCTTGCAGGCATTGAGAGGTACCAGGTTCAGCCTGGCACGGTGAACAAATCTACAGTTCGCGAAGCGCGTGAAGGACCCATCTCTGAAGAAGTGCGAGCTCGAGCGAAAGACGGCAACACATTCCATAGCCTTACCCTGGTTCGGGAGGAGGAACAGGTCACTAATACGGGTAGCCCGTCTCAGGGTCCGGAAGGCCCGGAAGATGGTGTGCTTCTGGCTCGGGAAGATGGTGTTAGGACCACAGGAAATAGAGGGAGACCCACCAGCATCGATAGTTTAAACAATCTTGAGGCGCCGAGATGCGGACCTTGCGGCAGACCACGTAGAGGAGATGGAATTGCAAGAGGCGGCAAAGGGAGCTTCGTCGGATGCAGAAAGGAACTGTGCCACTAACTCAGGGGAAGGAGCGAATCCGATGCGTGCACGGACGAAGGAGATCAGATCATCCCAGGCGGAAGCACGAACAAAGGGATCTCTAGCGCAAAGCAGCTTGAAAGCAGAGTCGACGGCAGCGATGTCTGAATCCTTCGCAGCGAGTGGTATGCCAAGGGTACCTTTGCCGGAAAGGCCATAAAGATAGTTGTTAGAGGCCTCGGGAGGAAGATTCAAGGTCTTCTTGAGGGCAGGACGCAGAAAATCGTCAATCTTCTTCCAGTCTCCCTTTGCGTGCTGCGAAGTCCTCATGAATAAGAGGAGAGAGGGAAAAAAGTCTTCAGTGCATCCAGGCGTTGCCACGGAGCGAGCTTCGAGTCCATAATCTTAGCCAGGATCAAGAAATCACGTAGCTGCACAAGGAGGGGTGGAAGGTGGAAGCCCACAGGTTTCCCGAGGAAACGGAAGTGATCACCATCACCAAGGGCGTTGATAGGGATGCCATCCAGGTAGAAGACGGTCGGACGCACCCTAGCAGGGCGAGAAGCATCAAGGTGAAGTGTGTGGCATTTACCGGGATTAAGCTGAAGACCAAGACGAGAGAAGACGTCAGAAATGCGATCCAGGTCATTATGAAGAACGTTGGGAGAAAGAGCGAGCAGGAGGACGTCATCAGCGAAGGCGAGGACACGAGGCGAGGAAGGAGAAGAGCCAACGGAGCGGAGAACAGGATCAATGGCCAGGTTAAACAGGAGGCCGCTCAAAGGACACCCCTGACGAACACCGGCATTGATGTCTACAGGGCCAGAAACACCGTCGGAAGAGAGGAAGCAGGTAGAGGAATTCCTGTAGAGGTCTTGGATTAAGGAGACGAAGTCCTCCCCGACACCAGACGTGAGAAGTGCTGTGAAGATCGCAGAGTGCGGGATCGAGCCGAAGGCGTTGGCAATGTCGAGAGAGGCCAGACAGAGCTCTGACTTCGTCCTACGGGCAAGCTGGAACTGTTGCTGGACGGTGAAGTTGTGCTCAAGAACCCCATCGTGCGGCATGAATCCTTTCTGTGAGGGGTGGAGAATCTCGTTGTCACATAACCAGTGCGTGAGCCGTTTCGCTAGACATCCAGAGAAAAGGCAAGCAATTGAAGAACTGAGGGCAATTGGCCTCCAGTTGTCAATCACCGACGGGTCCCCTTTCTTGAAGATGAGGAACGAGCGGGAAGATTTCCATGAAGACGGAACACGTCGGAAGCAAAGACAGATGTTGAATATCTCACACAAGATCTTGCAGTCTGGATCAGCCTCTCGCCAGTGGGCATACGAGAGGCGGTCAGGGCCGGGCGCAGAGTTCTCACAGGAGCGAAGCTTGGCAAGAACCTTGGCAGGAGAGAAAGGAGACAAATCGAGAGGAGGACGTTCCGGGATACAGGAAGTGAAGATACAGGAGTCGGAGTCTCTCGCGGAGTACCTTGAGGAGAATTCGAGGGCAATCTCTTCTGCAGGAATGGAGCAAGGAGGAGAGCTGTCAGAGGAAAGGAGACGGATGGCTCTGCAACGATTTCTCCGGTATAAACGTTGAATGACCCGAGGATTAGAGGTGTTGACCGGGCGCGGAGAACCAGGCGTAGGAGGAGAAGGTGGAGGGAGCTTGACAATTTCTGAGGCAGACTCCGTGACGTTCAGAAGGCAGGCCTCAAAGGAGTCCCAAGCGTCATCGTCAGTAATCCCAGAAGAAAAGCTATGCAGGGAATCCCAGAAGTTCAGGAGAGGAGGCTCTGTGACAGGAATTTCGTCAGCAGGAGGAATACGAGCAGGGTCATCAGCGGCCACAACGGGGGACAACCTCATAAAGGTCGACATCAGGAAACTCGGAAGCGGGGAAGTCGGCAGAAGACTGTGTGTCATCAGCAGGTGACGATGAGGAGGAAGAAGATGCAGAGACGAGGCAATCTGGAGGAACAACAGCACGGGAAGAGGAGGCAGCAGGCGAGGCAGAAGTCAACACTGGAGCAGGAGGAGCGGCCGAAGAGGGATGAAGAAGCCCTGGACGAGGAGCAACAGTAGTCCTGGAGACGTCATGAGGAGAAGGAGGCAGGGAGTGAGAGGCCGATACAGCAGGAGACGAATCGGAAGAGCAAGGAGATGGGACTGGAGCAGGTGAAGAAGGAGCGTCCACAGAAGTCACGGGAGAAGCTGGAGCGGTCTTAGCCGGAGATCTGGAGGACACATCAGCGGGTGAAGAAGAGGCACCAGGTGGAGGGTGCGGTTGTCTAAGGCGCTGTCGCTGAGGCACAGGAGCAGGAAGAGGAATGTCGTGGTCAATGGAAGAGTTCCTCTCAGCACGCCGGTGGTATTCGGAGTGATTGAATATCCCTTTCCGGGAAGGACAGGAGAACGGACAAACTGTGCACTTCCAGCGGAAAGAGGCACCAGTGGAGATGACGGGAGGAGAGGTGCGGAAACAGGCATGGACAGATACCTTGTTGGCTAGCCGGGAGTTGCAAAGGCAGCACCATTTCATGCATGAAGAAAGGGGGGTCAGATGTTCCTGGAGAAGGTGTCTGGTGAGGGATCTCTTAATACAGGACCAGGAGTTGGAGCGGAACAGGAGGCTGCAATTGGGCTCTGTGCACATAAAGACATCGCTTACAGGAAAGACGAGATGGAGCGTGGAACCCTCGCGGCAGGTATTAGAAGGAATAGGAGCGCCTGAAGAGAAGTAGACGGGAGCTGCGGATGGCCAGTGGTAGAGAAGTCAGCAGCACCAGGAGAGGAGGGAGGAGGAGCAAGGCGATGACGGCGGAACCGGTGAAAGCGTAGCTCTCTCTTGTTGAGGAACGACTTACCACACGTCGGACAGTCAACCGGAGAAGAGCAAGTGGAGACACCAGGAGACGCGGACACAGCAGCAGGAGGAGAATTACCAGGATCCGGGCGTGAAGGAGACCCCCGCATAGAAGCAGAATCGTCGGAAGATAGGAGAGACGCTCTGTCGCCAGAAGTTGCAGGAGCAGGAACAGGAGAGGAGGAAGCACTAGGAGTTCCATTAACAGAGATCGCAGAGGACGGCAAACGAACTGTTGGGCTACCCGAAGGAGAAGCAGAAGTGGCAGATCGAGCATCCAGCGTGTCAGTAGCAACAGGAGACTTGGTCGGAAAAGTGTGCGAGCAGGAGTGTCCAGCAGCAGCACGTGACCTTGTGTGGTCACACACTGGGGAATCTGAAGAAGGGGCAGCAGTAGCAAGGATGGAGCCAGGAGAAGGTAAGGAAGGAGCAGAAGTGAGAGGCACGAGCGGTGCAGTGAGCATTTCCGGAGGAGGCGAAGTCCTGGAGCAGGAAGCGAAGATATCATTGCAGATGCGAGAGGAGGCAGACGTCCTGGCAGAGATGATGGAGAGCATCTGGCACAGGGAACGACTTCTCAGCAGAGGAGGACCAGAGGGAACAGCAGAGGCATAGATGTGTCAACGTGGAGCAGGAGCAGGGTGAGGACTACCAGACCGCGTTGTCATCACGGAGGAGTGACCCGAAGCGTGCAAATGACTCAGAGATCGGTGTGGCGTCATGTCCAGCGATCCATCGGGGCATCCAACACTCTGTGGCAGTCCACCAAGGACAGATGGCATCGGAGGGAGACCAGGAGTAGTAGGCGACGGTATCCGAGGCGGCCGTGGAGACACAGAAATGCATGGCAAGCCGGGTGACTCAGACATCTGAAAATAGAGCTCGAAATCGAGAGTAAAAATAATTAGTAATACTGCTAATTGGCAATTGGCAAGATCAAAGCGAGAATGGAGAGCAAGAGCCTTTGCAGAAAATTCGGTGGCTCTGGTAGAAGAAAAAACATGACCCGGGTAGGCGGAGAAACTAGCGCGTGCAACTAGCCGATTCGGAAGGAAATTGGTGTCGAGCTAAGGATACACTCAGCCGAGTGGCCTGTCTGCAAGGATACCAAAGGAGGTAAGTCCCTGGACCCACGACGAACTGGGGGTCGAGGAACCTACCGAGACTAAATGATCGAAAGAAAAAACCATTGACAGGACAGCAAAGACGATGACCAAGACTTGGAAGATTACGCCCCACTAAAGGCGGCACCCAGCCGGGTGTCCTTTTCACACGGATGAGTAATTGGAAGCTTACTCGATCCCTGACCTGTGGCAGAACACAGGCTAAGGGCTCACGGCTACTCCGGGACACTAATCCGAGTAAGCATAAAAACCAACCAGTTAGTTCGAACCTAACCTGGACATGGAAAAAATAAATAAAACGAAACAAACGATAGCAGAAAAAGTAAAGAGATAGGGATGGAATAAAGGAAAGACCACGCCCACCATAATAGTGAGTTTGTGGAGAGGGAAAAAAATAAGGGCTCAAGGAAAGCATTTTAACACTAAATAGTGAAAAAATACTAAAGAAGAGCAAGAATAGACAGGAACGAGGTAGAGAAAGTAAGACCCCGCCCATCACATGGACTAACCGAAAACCGCTAGTTCAGCGATAGCGGGAAAAGACACCTGCACGCTCACAGGGAAAGGAAAGGTTCCTACTGACGCAAGTAAAGGTCACCAACCCATCAAGCATCAATAGGAGAAATGAGAGAAAAAATAAAGCAAAACTTACCAAAGGTACAACTTGGCTCCGCCTTCAGGCCCGCCCTCCAAGTGAAGAAACTACACCATCAGCATATCGACCAGTAAACCTAAAAAAATAAATTAAACTAGTAAATATTGCTGAGATTTTGTCCTATCTGCTCAACCGGTACTATGGAGCTGTCAGTTAGACAAAAGCAACTAGTCCACCGATTAAGCTGATAAGAACAGATACTACACTTTGATCTTAGACAAAAGGCCGAGAAGCGATGGAGAATTCGGTAGCGTGATGAATTCACTTTCAATTTTTCATATTTCAAAAGTCCTGAGCATTCGTGCAGGGGAGAAGGGGGTGCAAAAGACTGAGGTTAGCGACTGCTGCTTCGGGGCTTTTTATGATATGTCGTTATTTCATCCTCCTCCTGTGTTAAAAAAAAAGAGGTGTACAAGGATGACCAATTTCTGTCTAGTCAAGTGGATCATTTTGCGGTCCTTTCTAATGTTCCCATTCTGGAGGCGTCAGTCCCCTCCTCCTTGGGCGGGGCTAGTTTTAAAAAGGCAAGGACGTCAAAAGTTCATTTCATTCAAGATTCAATTGCAAATTTTATTCTTACTACAGCAAATGAACCACAATGCTGAAATATCCTCACAGATATTTCTACAATATCGCAATAACTTACAGTAGTTATATTGGACGTTTTACGGAAACGTTGGCCGGAACAAAATTCAAAGTAGAAAAAGTTAATCCGATCTCAACGCGAAATCGCTACAGTCAATAACAGCAGTAAGTAAACAACTGAATTCCGGTGTTTTCCTCCAGCTTTTATAAGCTTATGCACCATGCAACATAATATTCTCGTATTTTCTCAATTTTTTTAAAATGGGAAAAGAGGATAATGAAATATTTATGAAAGTGTTCATTTCTCTGGAGTAGTTCCCTCCTCTGAAAAATCTCATTCTTCACTGCCCGTGAATATAAAACAAATGTAATTACAAAGGCAATAAAAATAGCAAAACCAAAAATAAATAAATATTCCTGGAGGTATCAGAATGCCCATGTTTGGGAAGAAATTATTTTTTGTGATTAAACCAATATTGATACAGTAAAATTAATCAGCCAAAACTACATTAAATAATGCCAAAGTTTGATTGACACAAACTCGACATGCACAGTCCAGCACATGGTTCCCAACTCAGAGATACTCTCTCTCTCTCTCTCTTCAGTTCAAACGTTGCAGTTGAAAACACAGTGCGAAATATTAGGAACTTAAAACAATTAAACAAACAGAAAAATTACAAAAAACACTTTACAAATTAATTTCTAATATGTACAATCAAACAGTACTTTTTACTTTACAATTAATGATTACTTTGTATTCTACACTTCCACACTAGCGGCGGGCAAGCCATCTCAAAACTCAGAATAAAGTGCTTCCTGCATAGTGCAGCCATCTATTGGCATTTTCCCAAGTTTGTTAATATTAATGTGCCAACAAAATAAATGAATGAATGAATGAATGAATGAATGAATGAATGAATAAGAACATAAATACAACAATCCTTAACAATAATTGTAGACCATTACAATTCGCTGGCGTTTTTAAATCATACAGAGAATCCAAACAAAACATTAGGAAACAGACAGATAAGTCTTTGTTGCTGCAGTGTGCCTACAAAGATTTTACACCCTTTCGAGAGTTATTTACAATAAAATGGCTCGTGTGTTGAAGGAAGCAATGTGTATACGCGCGCTGTAGTGGGAAAGATCTGGCAAATGTGAATAGGAATTCTCTCAAACTTACACGAAATGAGACAAAAATGTTACTGCAAATGAAATTTGAGTAATATTTCGAGGCCGATGTTCCTTCAATCATTCAGACAGAATGAGTAAGTTTTCTGAGTACGGGATCAAAATGTGGATTTTATGGGATTTCTGTAAATACGAATAAAACTTCGTATTTACAGAAACTAGAACTTGACATTGGAAAAGGACGAGGGTTAAACCCGAGGCTCCAGAATGTTCCCATTCCGAAGAAAAGAACGAGGGGCCCGAGCAATATCAAGTTAAAAAAAAGGCAGGTCGCCGCACACGCGTACAAAGGTATGATGCTGTTACACCTTCGGTTTTCTGAAATTTGAAGGGGCCATTTTAAAAGGACGTTTTCCTGAAGCTGCAGTGGGAGTGAAGTTTCTGCTTTTTGGATATAAAGTGGGCCGTATCCTGCAAGTAGTGCCATAGCAGGCCAAGCCGTGGCGAGGGCGGAATAAATTCCTAACCACAAGCCTATCTGCAAAAGTTAGTTTAATATCTTGACGTCCTGTCGACGTCGTATCAGATATTAAGCTGATAAGAACAGAATTTTTTTATTGTTAAAATATTTTGTGCCACTTTACACATATTTTGGACAGACCATGGCGAGTCTATCAATAACGCACGCAGTGCGGTTTGTCTTTAACATTAATATTGTGCAGGACTTTTAAATTCACAGTACAAGAGGAGGAATTACATTGCATAACATATCAGGAGGTATACAAAACAGATGAGCATATACAAAACAGACAACGTTACGAGGATATGTACACTATTTACAACGAGGAATTCAGTGGGGTCTACATGACACACCGGGTAAGTCTAGATCATAAAACAAGAGTCAAGGAGTCCTAGAGCACAACAATAGATTATCGCGATTGCAGATTATTCTTGATTTGGTGTTGCGTTTTGCGGGAGGCCGGTGAGGTGCTCTATGTATATGTCACGAGTAGCGCGGATGGTGTCACTTATGATTAACTTTCGCATTAAGGTGGCATACTTCTTGGAACATATTCGACGAACAAACCGGTCATTGCCTGGGTCCCAGGTGCCCAAAGCGCGACAACGACAGCCTCAATCTTGACGTCATCGAAGCGTTATCTGAGAAGGGGGAGGAGAGCAGGTACAGGTACAGGTAAAAGTGAGGGAAACACCTGGACTTCATGACACGAACAGGTATTGTTCCCTGTCACTAACCGTTCTAGAGTACACCTCCGATGGGACCTCATGAGGGTGTTTTGTAATTAGATTAAATTTCATGGGGAGTTGTGAGGACGGGGAAGGTTGATAGTGTTGTTCAGTTCTGCGGGCCAGACCTCCCACACATCAAGAGTCGAGCGTTAGGGCCAGGGCGCCTCCGCCCCCGCCCATCATTCTCTCCACCTTCAGGGACTTCGTCTCGGGGGTGCCTGACTTACCTTTGGGGTCGGAGGGCTAGTTTATTGAGGAATTTAAACATTTGGGTTACATACACATACATATATATTACATTACATTTTATAACAGGGATTTACAGATATTTACATGAAGCGTACATTGCAGAGGCTTGGATGTTTAGTGGTATTGTTGTATATGGTGTTGTGTGTTATTTGGGTTGCATGATTTGTCAAGGTACAACTTTTGCAGTTCTAGTTCAAGTTCATAAGTTCAAAAAGTTCTTGTTGTACCTGACTTGTGTCATGGAGATGGATGTGTTCTTTTGTTGTTACCCCGTCATTTATGTGGTCACGTTGCACAGATCTAGTCCTAGGTTATTTAGTTTGGTGTGCATTTTGTCGAAGTTTTTGTGGAGGTGCTGGTTTTTGACGATCATTTTCTTGTAGGCAATATTTATTGTTGATGGATGTCGTATGTGCAGATTTTGGGTTAGTGGGCAGAAGAAATGGTAGTGGTCTGCATCACCTCTCTCCCCGCAGATACAGTCGTCTGTTATTGAAAGGTTTCTCTTGTTGAAATATGTTGGGTAGGGGCCGTGTTCGGTGAGGTAGCTTGTGCTTGATGGTCTGGTGCTTTTGGTTTCCGTATTACATGTTGGATAGAATTCATATGTCCGTCTGCCAGTGATGCCGTTGTCCCATGTCATTTGCCATTCTTGTTGTATTTGTTGTCTGATTTGGTTCTTGAGGTGTGTTATGGGAAGTTTGATATTGATGGGGGTGGTTTCTTGGTTTATGGCTGCTTCTCTTGCTAGGCTGTCTGCGACGTCGTTTCCTCTATTTTAACTGCGGCCTTTAATCCTTTCTATTGAAATTTTAGTCTGTGGGGTTTGAAGAGTGGTGGAGTTAATTTCATAGGCTATTGAGGATTTATTGTGGGAGTCTGAGTGCAAGGAGAGCTGCTTGGCTGTCTGTTCTGATTAGTAGATTTTTGATGTTGGGGGGCCAACTGTCACGTCTACAACAATGGCGGATCTTCCTTTAGTGAGGAGGAGGTCGGGTCTAAGATTGAGATTGGAGAGCGTCTGATTCTCTGCCTCGATAGTCCATCTAGGAGAAGCGGCTTTCTTGATTCTTCCCACGATGGTGTTATGTCTTGACGTGAAGGCACGGCTGTAGCGCATGCAGTGGCATACTACGTGGGCGATGGTTTCCAAGGAGAAGGAGCAGCGACGACATCCTCTCATTCCATTATCCTGGCGGCGGGCAGCATTAAGGGGAACGAGGTTTAGCCTAGCGCGATGAATGAAACGCCAGTCAGCGAAGCGGGTGAATTTTCTTTTCCGGAAGAAGTGATAACTGGCTTTGGAGGCTGCGGCGCATTCAATAGCCTTCCCTTGATTAGGAGAGCATAGCTTGGCAGCTCTGTCGGACTGGAACGTCGTACGGAGTGACCTGAAGACTTGACGTCGGCTAGAGGAGTACAGAGTGATGTATTTGTCATGGAAACATCGCGATTGTCATCAAGATTCCACCGTATGCCAAGGCATCTAGATGCACTCCGGGCGTTGGATCAGGAACTGGAGCAGGTGGTGGAGGTATTAAGGAATGGGCCACTATCATCAGCCGAAAGGAAGGCGGCGAGTTCAGCAGTAGAGGCAGATGTCTGTTCCAGAAGAGACAGTAAAGTGCAGGTCATCCCTCGCAAGCGCGCGGACGTAAGGATCCCTGGAGGTAAGCAGCTTAAACGCCCCATCCACAAGAGCGATGTCAGAATCCTCGGCCGAGACGGGGATGCCAAAGCAAGCACCCTTGGTGCTCCCGTAAAGGTATTCATTAGATGCCTCTGGAGGCACATTCAAAGTGGTCTTCAAGAGAGGGCGAATAAAAGAGTCGAGGCGTGACCAAACAGACTTCTTGTGCCTCGCAATTCTCATGTCGAAGTGGAGCGAGGGGAAGAAGAATGACTTTAAGGCGTCGAGGCGTTGCCATGGCGCAAGCTTTGATTCCAGTATGGCTTTAGCAGAGCGGAGGTGGGCATTGTGGCTGTCATCATCCGGGGGGAGCTGGAAGCCAATGGGTCTTCCGAGGAAGATGCCACAGTCGCCATCAGCGAGGCAGCGGATAGGGGTGTCATCGATCCGGAGGATGGAGGGCCTAGTACCAATTGGTGCAGTTCCAGAAATGTGCATGGAGAAGCACTTGCTGGGGTTGAAACGCAGCGACATCTTTCCGGTCAGAGAGGAGGCCTTGTCAACAGTTGACTGGAGCTCCGAGGGAGAGTCACAGATCAGGAGCAGGTCGTCAGCGTAAGCCAGGACACGATGAACGGGATCATTACCTTGAAGCTCACGGATGATTGGAGCGATAGTAATGTTGAAAAGGAGGCCACTAAGCGGGCAGCCCTGTTTCACTCCCATAGTGAACGGGATAGGATCAGTGAGACCGTCGAGAGTGAGGAACTGAGTACTTGAGTCGCTGTACAGAGACTTGACAGTATCAATCAGTTGTGGTCCGGCGCCGTAAGCATTGAGGGCAGCGTAGATGGCCTGATGTGGAACGGATCCAAAAGCGTTCGAAAGGTCAAGAGAGGCGAAGCAGATGTCCTTTTTAGTCCGTCTTGCTCTCAGGAGGCGTTGTTGTAAAACATAGTTGTTTTCAAACACACCATCATAGGGCAAGAAGCCCTTCTGACAGTGTGAGAGGACGTCGTGTTCAAGGATCCAATTGGTGACTCTCTTGGCAATACAACCAGTGAACAGCTTCGAGGCCGTCGATCTGAGGGCGATCGGTCTCCAGTTCTTAATGTCAGTGGGCTCACCGTGCTTGAAGAGAAGAGCAGAAGTCGAGAGCTTCCAGCAGTCTGGGATGCGACGGGCGGCAAAGCAGATATTAAAGATGGAGGTGAGGACTGTTGCGTCAGGATACACTGACCGCCAGTGCTGGTAGCTGATCCTGTCTGGACCGGGTGCGATATTTTCTGCAGCACGGAGACGTGCCGAAACTTCCACAGAAGAAAATGGAGAAGAATCAACGGTGGCTGGTGCAGGTGTGACAGAAGAGAAGACAGATGCATCAGCACTGGGTGTGTCTGAGATTGGAGAAGTAAGCAAAGATGGTATCACTGGGGCTAGGACATCTGGGAGCATCTACTTCAACGATTAGACGTACGGCACGACGGCGATTGCGGCGGTACAGTTTCTGCAGCTTTTTAGGATCATCAAGTAAAGAAGTGGAGTCCCGGGCGGAGGGGGTGGACGAAACGACAGGAGGCAGTTTTACGTGTTCCGTTATGATTCCAGTGACTTCGTCCAGGTAATCCTCAAACATGCGCCATTCAGACGGGGACGAGGCAGCTCCGAGTGCGAGGAACTTCTCTTTGTAGTGTGCGATGGGGGATGGAGAGGAGAGTTCATCAGGTAGAGGAGAAGCATCATCAACGGCGGTGATGTCATAGTCGAGTGAGTCTAGAGGTGGTTCAAGTGGTAGTACACCAGAGGCTGGAAAGCCATCAGGAGGGTCAGGGCTGAGTAGAGGAGCATCAGGAGATGCAGGAGACCCAGGAGCGGTGGGAGGATGTAGATCCTGGCTGGACTTCTCAGGAGACATAGGAGCGGAGGGAGGAGGTAGATCCCGGCTGGAGTACTCAGCAGGCAAGGGTGGAGCAGCAGGCATAGAATGGGGAGGTGGTAGTAGTAGTAGTAGTAGTTTTATGGCGCAGAGCTCAATAGGCCATATGCGACAAACACAGGATTCTTTTTTTAACATACAAACTAAAGGAACAAAAAATATAAAGACAACAGCACACTTTTAAAATCGAGGCAAGTAAAAAGATATTTAAATGATGGGATGAAAATGCTGATTATAACTTTGATAATGAGAGATGCAGTATAGATATAAAATCCTAAAACATCTGATTAATTAAAATTCCAACATAAAATCTCAGGACAAAAATCAAATTAAATAATAAAAACCTGTTTCCTTGAGGTAGTGAAACAAATTATTATTGACCTCTCTTCCGATTAAACGGTCGAGAGGCAGGTCGCAGCTATTAAAATACTTCTCACGAAGATTATTAAAATATGAACATTCAATTAAAATGTGATAAACTGAAAGACAAACATTACAAGTTGCACAAATAGGCTCGTTCTCAGCTTTCAAAAGGTAGTTATGTGTCACTCTACTGTGACCAATTCTAAGGCGAGTCAAAAGAACTTCCTCCCTGCGATTGCTAGTAGTATCCCAATGCTCTATTTTAGGCTTCACCTTTCTCAACTTGTTATGAAGTTGAAGGTCCCAAAGTTGCTGCCATTTCTTTCGGATCTTCTCTTTTATGACACAACGGATATCTTTAAAAGGGATGAGGCGGCCGGACATTTCAACAGCAGATTTCGCTGCGATGTCCGCCAGCTCATTGCCCTTTATTCCTGTATGTCCGGGGACCCAGCAGTACAGAAGTTCAAATCCACGACATTTCAATTTAATATTCAACTTGAGAACATCCACTATCACAGGATTCTCAGTGCTATAAAAGGATTCTAAAGCTTTCAATGCACTGTAGGAGTCCGTATATACAATGAATTTTCGATGGTGCAGCGTTGAGATGTACAAAAGCGCATAATATATGGCAGTCAGTTCGGAGGTTAAGACAGAGGAAGCGTCGTGTAAACGTCTGCCTTCCATGTGGTCACCAATTATACATGACATGCCAACATGGCAAGCTGACTTAGAGCCATCCGTATATATGGGAACATAACTCTAACTCCTGTAACTCTGCCTGTGATCAGCAAAAATTTGTCTGTAGATGCTCTCATCAGTAGTTGTTTTTCCGTAATTGTGGAAAATGTCAAGAAGGTGGATTAGTGCATTTTCCCAAGGTGCAATTTCAAAATGCTGTACTGCCTGTGGGGAAATATCAAACAGGGAGAATTCTTCAATGAGGGGACGAACTCTAACAGGAAAAGAAGGCACACAGGATGGACGTGCCTCAAATAAAAGGTCACAGCTATTTTCACATATACACAAGTTATAAGGATGGTCAGGTTGAGATAAAATATTAAAATAGAGTAAAAGAGACAACTCCTCACGCCTCAAACGGAGTGATGGCTCGTGACAGTCAACATAAAGGCTCTGCACAGGAGATGTCCTGAAGGCTCCAGAACAAATCCGCAGAGCCTGATGATGAACAGGATCTAGTTTTAACAACACTGAAGACCGGGCAGATCCGTAAACAACTGAGCCGTAGTCCAGTTTAGAGCGAATTAGAGCTCTGTAAATGCGAAGCATGGAGCAACGCTCTGCACCCCAGGAGGTGTTCGCCAGGACTTTTAAGATATTTAGAACTTTGGTACACTTTTTTCTCAAGTTTAAGACATCAGGAAGGAAAGTCAATTTTCGGTCGAACATCACACCTAAAAATTTTACTTCAGGTGCAACTGGAATTACAAACCCATTGAGGTATAATTCCGGCTCAGAATGGAGACCTCGCTTTTTACAAAAATGCACGCACACAGTCTTCTGTTTCGAAAACGTAAATCCTTGTCTTTTTGCCCATTCCTGGATCCTGTTCAAAGCGATCTGGAGCTGTCTCTCTACATGTCTCATATCCACACCTCTACAGCTAATTTGTAGATCATCAACATATACAGAACCTGAAATGGTGGGAGGAAGTTGTTTTAATACAGAATTTATTTTTAAGCTGAAAAGAGTTACACTGAGCACACAGCCTTGAGGCACACCCTCTTCTTGTTCAAAAACATCAGACAAAACAGAGCCTATCCTTACTTGAAAAGTTCTAGCGTTCAGGAAATTCTGAATGAAATTTGGTAGGTTGCCGCGCAAGCCACTCTCGTGAAGATCGCGAATTATACCGTATCTCCATGCCTTATCATAGGCTTTCTCTATATCGAAGAAAATTGAGACAAGGTGATTTCTTCTTACAAAAGCTTTTCGAATGGATGTCTCTAGAGGAGCATATTATCTACGGTTGTTCTCCCCTTTCGAAAACCACTTTGATAAGGCGATATAATATAATTCTTTTCCAAGAAGTAGACTAGGCGGCTGTTTACCATCTTTTCAAACAGTTTGCAAACACAGCTGGTAAGGGCAATTGGCCGATAGTTCGAGGGATTCCTCGGGTCTTTCCCTGGCTTCGCAATAGGAATGACAATAGCTCTCCTCCATGCACTGGGAAATGTACGCTCCTTCCACACTCTATTGTAAAGTGTGAGAAGGGCACTCAGTGACTTACAGGACAGATGCTTTAGCATTTCATAATACACGCCATCCAGACCCGGACAAGACCAATGTGTCTGCAACAAAGCTCTCTTTAGTTCAACCATAGTAAAGTCTCTATTGTACGGCTCAAAGTTGGAAGAGTTGAAAGCGATGGGATTTTTCTCAGAGCGTTGCTTGATAGAAAGAAATGCAGGTGAGTAATTTCGGCTGGAAGAAACGGCAGCAAATGTCTCACCAATTGTATTTGCAATTTCTTCTATGGAGCTAATCACTCGGCCATCTTTTTCCAGAAAGGAAAGTGAGTGGTCTTTGTACATTCCGCATGCTTTTCGAACTCTTTGCCAAACCCGCTTACTAGGCGTAGAGGATGTTATTGAGGACACATATGACATCCAGGAATCCCTCTGGCTCTGCCTTCTTACTTTCCGTGCATTTGCTTTGGCTCTTTTAAAAGCTATGAGGTTTCGCAGAGTAGGATATCTACGAAAAATACCCCATGCTTTTTTCTGTTTTTTCAGTGCTTCATGACAGTCGCGATTCCACCACGGTTTCGAATATTTTAGTGTTTTTCCTGATGTTCTAGGAATCGAAAGCATAGCTGCCTGAATAATAGTATTAGTAACAGCTTCAACAGCGTCATCGATATGCACACCTTCTACCATTTCCTCTGACAGCTCTGCAACGGAAGAGAAGAGTTCCCAGTCTGCCCTGTCCAGGATAAAACGAGGGACTCTCGACACGGGGTTTGCTCCTCTTCGTGCAAGAGACACAAAAATAGGATAATGATCGCTGTTGTACAGGTCATTTCCGACACTAAAAGTGCAAAATGGCAACAGAGATGGTGAACAGATGGCAAGATCGAGAGCTTGGAATGTCCTTGAAGGCTCATGGAAGTACGTATCTTGCCCATTATTTAGGAGACATAGGCTATGATCTTCGATCATCTGCTCTATTTGTCTTCCTCGGCAATTTGTGTCTTTACTTCCCCAGAGTGGACTATGGCCGTTAAAATCTCCTATTATGATAAAAGGCTCAGGCAGCTGCTCTATTAGATTATTTAAATCTTGCTGATAAATGTGCTCATTTGGAGGCAAATACAAAGAAACAAATGAAACAATAATATCAAAATTTATTTGAGTAGCGACAACTTGGAGGGATGTCGTCAAAGGAAGTACATTTGAGGGATAATCCAGTGAGGAGAGGAGACCTACACCTCCACTGGCACGCTCACCTGCAATGTTATCCTTCCTGACGAAAGAAATCCTCCGAAGTTTTGCATGGTGTTCGGGTTTCAAATTTGTTTCCTGTATTGCTAAGCACACAGGATGATACACATTTATTATAGATTTGATGTCAAGGAAATTTCGGTGGAAACCGCGACAGTTCCATCACATAAGGGTGGCCATTATGAATGGTTTTTGTTTTTTCTGTGCTGTTCTTTTGTTTTTCGTGGAAGTAGATGCCTGGGAACTTCTAGACCCTCTTCTACTTCCATAAAGTCTGAATCCGCAGATTCAGAAATCATGTCATCAAAAGAGCTATTGCTGTGACTTCTATTTTTATTGGATATTTTATGTGTAGAAGTTTTGGGCTTACTTTGAATAACTGTTTCTTTCTTTTGTACTATATGTGTTGCATTTTCTTTTTGCTTGTTGGATGTAGACGGATGGGTTTTATTTGCTAGGGTCTGTGTGCCTATTGATGTTTGGGTGGCGACTGTACGAGATGATTTTACAGCACTGGCGTATGATGTATTTGGTCGAAGCTGTGTGCTCTGGACTAATCTTCTGGCTTCGGCGTAAGAGATGTTCCTAGTAACTTTTGCAGTCTGGATTTCTTTTTCCGATTTCCATTTTGGGCACAAGCGAGAAAATGCTGGGTGGTCACCCTTGCAATTTATACAAAGAGGCGCAGCGGTACAATTTTCAGAATCGTGGCCAATCTGTGAGCATCGGGCGCATGTAAGGCTGCCACGACAAGACGTCTTAGAATGGCCGAAACGCTGGCATTGGAAACATCGCATAGGGTTTGGAATATAAGGTCTTACAGGAATATTTAGATATCCGGCCTTAATATTCTTAGGCAGATCAGGCGCGTTGAAGGTAAGGATCACGTGTTTCGTGTCTATCAACTTACCTTCTTTACGCATCTTGATCCGCCTTACACCGCAGACATTTTGTTCGGAGAGCTCAGAAGCGATCTCTTCTTCAGAAACATACAGAAGGTCGAATTCTGAGATTACACCCCGACAATAGTTGAGTGACTTATGTGGTGTTACAGTCACATTCGCTTGCCCAAGTTTAGTTATCTGAAGTAAAGAAGCAGACTGGGTGGCTGAGGTTGTATCAATAAGCAAGTCTCCGGAGCGGAGACGCTTTATATTTCTCGGCTCACCAATACAGGACTGGATGTATTTGTTTATTACGAAAGGAGACATCTTATGCATTTCGCCAGAAGGACTAGAGATGACTAGGAAACGGGGACTATTGTTATGATTTTTTTCATTTGTATCTGTACGTAATTTTTTTGCAGTAGACTTTTCAGAAGTAGGTTGAGTGAGTGGTTGAGTGAGTGGTTTAGCAGTAGACGTTTCAGAAATAGGTTGAATGACTGGTTTAACAGTAGATGTTTCAGAACTAGGTTGAGTGACTGGTTTAGGAGTAGAAGTTTCAGAACTAGGTTGAGTGACAGGAGTGATTTGAGTGACTTGAGTGACAGGATTGACTTGAGTGACTGGAGTTACCTCGAAATCTTTTATTAAGTAAATATGAGAAGCCATAGTGAAAGAATAAAGATTCGGGTCCGACGGCCCCGCCCACCACGGAGCCCAACAAGGGAACACAGATTCCTGTGTTAGGGCTAGCCGGACCTATACGCAAACTGAAGCCCCACAGTCGGCTTTCCCGAAAGCAGGTACTCCCGAGAGCTTGACCCCAAGCCACTGACACAAGGACTAGTGACCAGCCGATTGACACCCGTGAGGACGACTAAGGTGCCTCCCGTTTAGCTGAAGCAGAGGCCAAAGCAGTGTGTTGGGGACAGTACCTCGCCCCTCAACTACCAGGACCCTCCTTTCCAGCGACACGGGTCTCCACGCACGGCAAACACGTGGGCAGTTTTCTCGCCACTTGAAAACTAGAAACAAGGTCTGTTCCAGCCTCTCGTGACGAGCCCCAAACTCCGTAGAGAGAAACCACAAGGGAGAAGGGAAGGGAAAAAGATCCAGCCAAGAGGAGAAGAGACGGAAAAGAGGATAGATCACTGGGGCTCCAGGATCGTGACACCCGTCTCACCAAGAAGATGATCCCCTGAAGGGCTAGGGTACCTCGGGATTGCCACACCCGTACTCACAAAAGTGAGCCCCCTGAGGGAGAATGGGGAGGTGGAGGCTGTCTTGAGTAATAGATCCTACTTCTTCTTCGGGTGCGTTGTTGATGACGTTCAGGAGGCGGGCCAACAGAGTGCATGGAACGAATTCTTTCCCTCTTGTGGAGGGCTTCATGGTTGAGGAAGCCTCCACGCGTGGGACAAGAGAAATTGCAGGTGCGACATCTCCACAGAAAAGTTCTACCAGTGGCAGCAACCGGTCCATGCAGGCGGAGACAGGAGTGCCGAGAAGGTCTGTCAGAAAGAGTGCAGGAGCAGGCGCTGCACCATCTGATGGTGAGACGAACAGAGGTGCCGTGGGCGACGGAGAGGTGGCGTAGGAGTGAGTGCCGAGTGTGAGACCAAGAGCTGGAGACGAAGTTCTTGTTGCATCCTGGCTCGGTGCATCTAAGGGCGTCGGGGACAGGAAAAACCAGGTGGAGAACATCATCGATGCGTGTTGTGACATCTGGACCACGAACGAGGCAAGGTGCGGTGACAGACGTGTTGCGAATGGCAACGGTGAAGTCCGTAGCAGAGTCATCTGAAGCATTCCCGTCTGCGGGTGATCCGCTGGGAGAGGCAGGAGGCGTGGAGGCTGAGCTTGTAGTGTCAGCAATCAGCATGACCCTACGTGGAGGTGCAGCTGGCGTCGGTGACGAGGAAGATCCAGGGCAGTCGACCTGTTCTCTGAGGGGAAGTGATGAACATGAATCCACTGGCAGGGTGCGGCTAGGGCACATCATCCCAGGAGGTGACGGAGGTTCGTAGTCCAAGGTCGTAGAGTGTGATCCTATCCCGTTCACTATGGGAGTGAAACAGGGCTGCCCGCTTAGTGGCCTCCTTTTCAACATTACGATCGATCCAATCATCCGTGAGCTTCAAGGTAATGATCCCGTTCATCATGTCCTGGCTTACGCTGACGACCTGCTCCTGATCTGTGACTCTCCCTCGGAGCTCCAGACAACTGTTGACAAGGCATCCTCTCTGACCGGAAAGATGTCGCTGCGTTTCAACCCCAGCAAGTGCTTCTCCATGCACATTTCTGGAACTGCTCCAATTGGTACTAGGCCCTCCATCCTCCGGATCGATTACACCCCTATCCGCTGCCTCGCTGATGGCGACTGTGGCATCTTCCTCGGAAAACCCATTGGCTTCCAGCTCCCCCCGGATGATGACAGCCACAATGCCCACCTCCGCTCTGCTATAGCCATACTGGAATCAAAGCTTGCGCCATGGCAACGCCTCGACGCCTTAAAGTCATTCTTCTTCCCCTCGCTCCACTTCGACATGAGAATTGCGAGGCACAAGAAGTCTGTTTGGTCACGCCTCGACTCTTTTATTCGCCCTCTCTTGAAGACCACTTTGAATGTGCCTCCAGAGGCATCTAATGAATACCTTTACGGGAGCACCAAGGGTGCTTGCTTTGGCATCCCCGTCTCGGCCGAGGATTCTGACATCGCTCTTGTGGATGGGGCGTTTAAGCTGCTTACCTCCAGGGATCCTTACGTCCGCGCGCTTGCGTGGGATGACCTGCACTTTACTGTCTCTTCTAGAACAAAGACATCTGCCTCTACTGCTGAACTCGCCGCCTTCCTTTCGGCTGATGATAGTGGCCCATTCCTTAATACCTCCAACACCTGCTCCAGTTCCTGGTCCAACGCCCGCAGTGCATCTAGACGCCTTGGCATACGGTAGAATCTTGATGACAATCGCGATGTTTCCATGACATTCAAAGACATCACTCTCTACTCCTCTAGCCGACGTCAAGTCTTAAGGTCACTCCGTACGACGTTCCAGTCCGACAGAGCTGACAAGCTATGCTCCTATCCTAATCAACGGGGTGAGTGAGTGATTATGGCGCAAAAACCAGAGATGATTATGACGCGCCAAACAAAAGATGAGATGATTACAATTGATGACATTAAAATTCAATAAATAAAAACAAGTAGATAAATGTACCAAATCCAGAGGATGAAGTCATATAAAAACAAGTTAAAAGCACATATTAACATTCAAGACACAGTCTTCAAAACAAATTACATTTGGTAATAAAAGCCAATCTCTTTTAAATAATAAAATAAATTAGAATTGACCTCTCTTCCGATTAAACGGTCGAGAGGTAAGTCACAGCTATTAAAATATTTCTGGCGAAGACTATTAAAACATTGACACTCAATTAAAATATGACGAACAGATAAACAAACATTACAATTAAAACAAACAGGCTCATTTTCAGCTTTAAGAAGATAGCTATGTGTGACTCTGGTATGACCAATTCTGAGTCGAGTCAAAAGAACGTCCTCTTTACGATTTCCAGCAAAATCCCAATGCTCAATTCTAGGTTTGATGTTTCTCAACTTGTTGTGATGCTGAACATCCCAAATTTGCTGCCATTTTTTTCGTATCTTTCCCTTGATGACACAGCAGATGTCTCTAAAAGGGATAAGGCGACTGGACAGTTCGACAGCAGATTTTGCCGCGATGTCTGCAAGCTCGTTTCCCTTTATTCCCGTATGCCCGGGAACCCAGCAGTACAGGATTTCATATCCTCGTATCATTAAATTTCTATGAATTTTGAGAACATCCACTACCACAGGATTCTGAGCGTTGGGAAAAGCTTCCAAGGATTTAAGAGCACTATACGAGTCTGTGTAAACTATGAACTTTTTGTGGCAGAGCTTTGGGATGTACAAAAGAGCATAATATATTGCAGTTAGTTCAGATGTTAGGACAGAGAAAGCATGGTGCAGGCATCTGCCCTCTATGTAATTTTCAAATACAAAAGCCATCCCGACATGATCATTTGACTTTGATCCATCTGTGTATATCGGATAATAACTGCTATATTTGTGCCTGTGCTCAGCGAAAAGTTGTCTGTAAACGATCTCGTTAGTGCTCGCCTTTACGTGATGTTTAAAAACATCAAGAAGCTGGATCCGTGAATTTTCCCAAGGTGGAATTTCAAAATTCTGTACTGCTTGGGGGTGCATATCAGAGAGGGAGAGTTCCTCAATGACAGGGCGAACTCTTAAAGGGAAAGTAGGAACACAGGATGGACGTGTTTCAAATAATGTGTTACACTCATTATCAAGTAAGCACAGCTTATTGGGATGTTCAGGTTGAGATAGAGTATTAAAATATTGCAAAAGGGACAATTGCTCACGCCTCAGATGAAGTGATGGTTCGTTACAGTCAACATATAGGCTCTGCACAGGAGAAGTCCTGAAAGCACCTGAACAAATCCGCAGACCTTGATGGTGAACAGGATCCAGTTTTAACAAAACAGATGAGCGAGCGGATCCATAAACAACTGAGCCATAGTCCAGTTTAGAGCGGATAAGCGCTCTGTAAATGCGAAGCATGGAGCAACGCTCTGCACCCCAGGAGGTGTTCGCCAACACTTTGAAAATATTTAGTGTTTTTAGACACTTCTTTCTCAGGTTTAAAACATGAGAAAGGAAAGTCAATTTTCGGTCGAACGTCACTCCTAATAATTTTACTTCAGGCGCAACTGGAATAATTGTACCATTCAAGTATAACTCAGGTTCAGGATGGAGACCTCGCTTCCTACAAAAGTGCACGCAGACAGTTTTCTGTTTCGAAAATGTAAATCTCTGTTTGTCTGACCATTCTTGGATCTTAATCAGAGCCATCTGCAGTTGCCTCTCTACATATCTCATGTCTGCTCCTCGACAGCTAATCTGCAGATCATCAACATATAGAGATCCCAAGATGGTGGGAGGAAGTTCTTTTAGTACAGAATTTATTTTTAAACTAAACAGGGTTACACTGAGCACACAGCCTTGAGGCACACCCTCTTCCTGTTCAAAAACATCCGAAAAAACAGAGCCAATTCTTACTTGAAAAGTTCTAGTGTTCAAGAAATTTTGAATGAAAATTGGTAGGTTGCCGCGCAAGCCACTCTCGTGAAGATCCCGGAGTATACCGTATCTCCATGCCTTATCATAAGCTTTTTCAATGTCGAAGAATATCGAGACAAGGTGGCTTCTTCTTACAAATGCTTTTCGAATAGATGTCTCTAAGAGGAGCATGTTATCTACAGTTGTTCTTCCCTTTCGAAAACCACTCTGATAAGGCGATATAATATCATTCTTTTCCAAGAAGTAGACTAGGCGGCTGTTTACCATCTTTTCAAACAGTTTGCAAACACAGCTGGTAAGGGCAATTGGCCGATAGTTCGAGGGATTCCTCGGGTCTTTCCCTGGCTTCGAAATAGGAATGACAATAGCTCTCCTCCATGCACTGGGAAATGTACGCTCCTTCCACACTCTATTGTAAAGTGTGAGAAGGGCACTCAGTGACTTACAGGACAGATGCTTTAGCATTTCATAATACACGCCATCCAGACCCGGACAAGACCTATGTGTCTGCAACAAAGCTCTCTTTAGTTCAACCATAGTAAAGTCTCTATTGTACGGCTCAAAGTTGGAAGAGTTGAAAGCGATGGGATTTTTCTCAGAGCGTTGCTTGATAGAAAGAAATGCAGGTGAGTAATTTCGGCTGGAAGAAACGGCAGCAAATGTCTCACCAATTGTATTTGCAATTTCTTCTATGGAGCTAATCACTCGGCCATCTTTTTCCAGAAAGGAAAGTGAGTGGTCTTTGTACATTCCGCATGCTTTTCGAACTCTTTCCCAAACCCGCTTACTAGGCGTAGAGGATGTTATTGAGGACACATATGACATCCAGGAATCCCTCTGGCTCTGCCTTCTTACTTTCCGTGCATTTGCTTTGGCTCTTTTAAAAGCTATGAGGTTTCGCAGAGTAGGATATCTACGAAAAATACCCCATGCTTTTTTCTGTTTTTTCAGTGCTTCATGACAGTCGCGATTCCACCACGGTGTCGAATATTTTAGTGTTTTTCCTGATGTTCTAGGAATCGAAAGCATAGCTGCCTGAATAATAGTATTAGTAACAGCTTCAACAGCGTCATCGATATGCACACCTTCTACCATTTCCTCTGTCAGCTCTGCAACGGAAGAGAAGAGTTCCCAGTCTGCCCTGTCCAGGATAAAACGAGGGACTCTCGACACGGGGTTTGCTCCTCTTCGTGCAAGAGACACAAAAATAGGATAATGATCGCTGTTGTACAGGACATTTCCGACACTAAAAGTGCAAAATGGCAACAGAGATGGTGAACAGATGGCAAGATCGAGAGCTTGGAATGTCCTTGAAGGCTCATGGAAGTACGTATCTTGCCCATTATTTAGGAGACATAGGCTATGATCTTCGATCATCTGCTCTATTTGTCTTCCTCGGCAATTTGTATCTTTACTTCCCCAGAGTGGACTATGGCCGTTAAAATCTCCTATTATGATAAAAGGCTCAGGCAGCTGCTCTATTAGATTATTTAAATCTTGCTGATAAATGTGCTTATTTGGAGGCAAATACAAAGAAACAAATGAAACAATAATATCAAAATTTATTTGAGTAGCGACAACTTGGAGGGATGTCGTCAAAGGAAGTATATTTGAGGGATAATCCAGTGAGGAGAGGAGACCTACACCTCCACTGGCACGCTCACCTGCAATGTTATCCTTCCTGACGAAAGATAACCTCCGAAGTTTTGCATGGTGTTCGGGTTTCAAATTTGTTTCCTGTATTGCTAAGCACACAGGATGATACACATTTATTATAGATTTGATGTCAAGGAAATTTCGGTGGAAACCGCGACAGTTCCATGACATGAGGGTGGCCATTATGAATGGTTTTTGTTTTTTCTGTGCTGTTCTTTTGTTTTTCGTGGAAGTAGATGCCTGGGAACTTCTAGACCCTCTTCTACTTCCATAAAGTCTGAATCTGCAGATTCAGAAATCATCTCATCAAAAGAGCTATTGCTGTGACTTCTATTTTTATTGGATATTTTATGTGTAGAAGTTTTGGGCTTACTTTGAATAACTGTTTCTTTCTTTTGTACTATATGGGTTGCATTTTCTTTTTGCTTGTTGGATGTAGACGGATGGGTTTTATTTGCTAGGGTCTGTGTGCCTATTGATGTTTGCGTGGCGACTGTACGAGATGATTTTACAGCACTGGCGTATGATGTATTTGGTCGAAGCTGTGTGCTCTGGACTAGTCTTCTGGCTTCGGCGTAAGAGATGTTCCTAGTAACTTTTGCAGTCTGGATTTCTTTTTCCGATTTCCATTTTGGGCACAAGGGAGAAAATGCTGGGTGGTCACCCTTGCAATTTATACAAAGAGGCGCAGCGGTACAATTTTCAGAATCGTGGCCAATCTGTGAGCATCGGGCGCATGTAAGGCTGCCACGACAAGACGGGGGTGAGTGAGTGAGTGAGTGATTATGGCGCAAAAACCAGAGATGATTATGACGCGCCAAACAAAAGATGAGATGTTTACAATTGATGACATTAAAATTCAATAAATAAAAACAAGTAGATAAATGTACCAAATCCAGAGGATGAAGTCATATAAAAACAAGTTAAAAGCACATATTAACATTCAAGACACAGTCTTCAAAACAAATTACATTTGGTAATAAAGTGAGTGAGTGAGTGAGTGAGTGAGTGATTATGGCGCAAAAACCAGAGATGATTATGACGCGCCAAACAAAAGATGAGATGATTACAATTGATGACATTAAAATTCAATAAATAAAAACAAGTAGATAAATGTACCAAATCCAGAGGATGAAGTCATATAAAAACAAGTTAAAAGCACATATTAACATTCAAGACACAGTCTTCAAAACAAATTACATTTGGTAATAAAAGCCAATCTCTTTTAAATAATAAAATAAATTAGAATTGACCTCTCTTCCGATTAAACGGTCGAGAGGTAAGTCACAGCTATTAAAATATTTCTGGCGAAGACTATTAAAACATTGACACTCAATTAAAATATGACGAACAGATAAACAAACATTACAATTAAAACAAACAGGCTCATTTTCAGCTTTAAGAAGATAGCTATGTGTGACTCTGGTATGACCAATTCTGAGTCGAGTCAAAAGAACGTCCTCTTTACGATTTCCAGCAAAATCCCAATGCTCAATTCTAGGCTTGACGTTTCTCAACTTGTTGTGGTGCTGAACATCCCAAATTTGCTGCCACTTTTTTCGGACCTTTCCCTTGATGACACTGCAGATATCTCTAAAAGGGATAAGGCGACTGGACAGTTCGACAGCAGATTTTGCCGCGATGTCTGCAAGCTCGTTTCCCTTTATTCCCGTATGCCCGGGAACCCAGCAGTACAGGATTTCATATCCTCGTATCATTAAATTTCTATGAATTTTGAGAACATCCACTACCACAGGATTCTGAGCGTTGGGAAAAGCTTCCAAGGATTTAAGAGCACTATACGAGTCTGTGTAAACTATGAACTTTTTGTGGCAGAGCTTTGAGATGTACAAAAGAGCATAATATATTGCAGTTAGTTCAGATGTTAGGACAGAGAAAGCATGGTGCAGGCATCTGCCCTCTATGTAATTTTCAAATACAAAAGCCATCCCGACATGATCATTTGACTTTGATCCATCTGTGTATATCGGATAATAACTGCTATATTTGTGCCTGTGCTCAGCGAAAATTTGTCTGTAAACGATCTCGTTAGTGCTCGCCTTTACGTGATGTTTAAAAACATCAAGAAGCTGGATCCGTGAATTTTCCCAAGGTGGAATTTCAAAATTCTGTACTGCTTGGGGGTGCATATCAGAGAGGGAGAGTTCCTCAATGACAGGGCGAACTCTTAAAGGGAAAGTAGGAACACAGGATGGACGTGTTTCAAATAATGTGTTACACTCATTATCAAGTAAGCACAGCTTATTGGGATGTTCAGGTTGTGATAGAGTATTAAAATATTGCAAAAGGGACAATTGCTCACGCGTCAGATAAAGTGATGGTTCGTTACAGTCAACATATAGGCTCTGCACAGGAGAAGTCCTGAAAGCTCCTGAACAAATCCGCAGACCTTGATGGTGAACAGGATCCAGTTTTAACAAAACAGATGACCGAGCGGATCCATAAACAACTGAGCCATAGTCCAGTTTAGAGCGAATAAGCGCTCTGTAAATCCGAAGCATGGAGCAACGCTCTGCACCCCAGGAGGTGTTCGCCAACACTTTTAAAATATTTAGTGTTTTTAGACACTTCTTTCTCAGGTTTAAAACATGAGAAAGGAAAGTCAATTTTCGGTCGAACGTCACTCCTAAAAATTTTACTTCAGGCGCAACTGGAATAATTGTACCATTCAAGTATAACTCAGGTTCAGGATGGAGACCTCGCTTCCTACAAAAGTGCACGCAGACAGTTTTCTGTTTCGAAAATGTAAATCCCTGTTTGTCTGACCATTCTTGGATCTTAATCAGAGCCATCTGCAGTTGCCTCTCTACATATCTCATGTCTGCTCCTCGACAGCTAATCTGCAGATCATCAACATATAGAGATCCCAAGATGGTGGGAGGAAGTTCTTTTAGTACAGAATTTATTTTTAAACTAAACAGGGTTACACTGAGCACACAGCCTTGAGGCACACCCTCTTCCTGTTCAAAAACATCCGAAAAAACAGAGCCAATTCTTACTTGAAAAGTTCTAGTGTTCAAGAAATTTTGAATGAAAATTGGTAGGTTGCCGCGCAAGCCACTCTCGTGAAGATCCCGGAGTATACCGTATCTCCATGCCTTATCATAAGCTTTTTCAATGTCGAAGAATATCGAGACAAGGTGGCTTCTTCTTACAAATGCTTTTCGAATAGATGTCTCTAAGAGGAGCATGTTATCTACAGTTGTTCTTCCCTTTCGAAAACCACTCTGATAAGGCGATATAATATCATTCTTTTCCAAGAAGTAGACTAGGCGGCTGTTTACCATCTTTTCAAACAGTTTGCAAACACAGCTGTTAAGGGCAATTGGCCGATAGTTCGAGGGATTCCTCGGGTCTTTCCCTGGCTTCGCAATAGGAATGACAATAGCTCTCCTCCATGCACTGGGAAATGTACGCTCCTTCCACACTCTATTGTAAAGTGTGAGAAGGGCACTCAGTGACTTACAGGACAGATGCTTTAGCATTTCATAATACACGCCATCCAGACCCGGACAAGACCTATGTGTTTGCAACAAAGCTCTCTTTAGTTCAACCATAGTAAAGTCTCTATTGTACGACTCAAAGTTGGAAGAGTTGAAAGCGATGGGATTTTTCTCAGAGCGTTGCTTGATAGAAAGAAATGCAGGTGAGTAATTTCGGCTGGAAGAAACGGCAGCAAATGTCTCACCAATTGTATTTGCAATTTCTTCTATGGAGCTAATCACTCGGCCATCTTTTTCCAGAAAGGAAAGTGAGTGGTCTTTGTACATTCCGCATGCTTTTCGAACTCTTTCCCAAACCCGCTTACTAGGCGTAGAGGATGTTATTGAGGACACATATGAAATCCAGGAATCCCTCTGGCTCTGCCTTCTTACTTTCCGTGCATTTGCTTTGGCTCTTTTAAAAGCTATGAGGTTTCGCAGAGTAGGATATCTACGAAAAATACCCCATGCTTTTTTCTGTTTTTTCAGTGCTTCATGACAGTCGCGACTCCACCATGGTTTCGAATATTTTAGTGTTTTTCCTGATGTTCTAGGAATCGAAAGCATAGCTGCCTGAATAATAGTATTAGTAACAGCTTCAACAGCGTCATCGATATGCACACCTTCTACCATTTCCTCTGTCAGCTCTGCAACGGAAGAGAAGAGTTCCCAGTCTGCCCTGTCCAGGATAAAACGAGGGACTCTCGACACGGGGTTTGCTCCTCTTCGTGCAAGAGACACAAAAATAGGATAATGATCGCTGTTGTACAGGTCATTTCCGACACTAAAAGTGCAAAATGGCAACAGAGATGGTGAACAGATGGCAAGATCGAGAGCGTGGAATGTCCTTGAAGGCTCATGGAAGTACGTATCTTGCCCATTATTTAGGAGACAAAGGCTATGATCTTCGATCATCTGCTCTATTTGTCTTCCTCGGCAATTTGTATCCTTACTTCCCCAGAGTGGACTATGGCCGTTAAAATCTCCTATTATGATAAAAGGCTCAGGCAGCTGCTCTATTAGATTATTTAAATCTTCCTGATAAATGTGCTCATTTGGAGGCAAATACAAAGAAACAAATGAAATAATAATATCAAAATTTATTTGAGTAGCGACAACTTGGAGGGATGTCGTCAAAGGAAGTACATTTGAGGGATAATCCAGTGAGGAGAGGAGACCTACACCTCCACTGGCACGCTCACCTGCAATGTTATCCTTCCTGACGAAAGAAAACCTCCGAAGTTTTGCATGGTGTTCAGGTTTCAAATTTGTTTCCTGTATTGCTAAGCACACAGGATGATACACATTTATTATAGATTTGATGTCAAGGAAATTTCGGTGGAAACCGCGACAGTTCCATGACATGAGGGTGGCCATTATGAATGGTTTTTGTTTTTTCTGTGCTGTTCTTTTGTTTTTCGTGGAAGTAGATGCCTGGGAACTTCTAGACCCTCTTCTACTTCCATAAAGTCTGAATCCGCAGATTCAGAAATCATCTCATCAAAAGAGCTATTGCTGTGACTTCTATTTTTATTGGATATTTTATGTGTAGAAGTTTTGGGCTTACTTTGAATAACTGTTTCTTTCTTTTGTACTATATGTGTTGCATTTTCTTTTTGCTTGTTGGATGTAGACGGATGGGTTTTATTTGCTAGGGTCTGTGTGCCTATTGATGTTTGGGTGGCGACTGTACGAGATGATTTTACAGCACTGGCGTATGATGTATTTGGTCGAAGCTGTGTGCTCTGGACTAATCTTCTGGCTTCGGCATATGAGATGTTCCTCGTAAACTTTGCAGTCTGCACTTCTTTTTCCAATTTCCATTTTGGGCAGAGGCGTGAAAATGCTGGGTGCTCACCCTTGCAATTTATACAAAGAGGCGCAGCCGTACAATTTTCAGAATCGTGGCCAATCTGTGAGCATCGGGCGCATGTAAGGCTGCCACGACAAGACGTCTTAGAATGGCCGAAACGCTGGCATTGGAAACATCGCATAGGGTTTGGAATATAAGGTCTTACAGGAATATTTAGATATCCGGCCTTAATATTCTTAGGCAGATCAGGCGTGTTGAAGGTAAGGATCACGTGTTTCGTGTCTATCAACTTACCTTCTTTACGCATCTTGATCCGCCTTACACCGCAGACATTTTGTTCGGAGAGCTCAGAAGCGATCTCTTCTTCAGAAACATACAGAAGGTCGAATTCTGAGATTACACCCCGACAATAGTTGAGTGACTTATGTGGTGTTACAGTCACATTCGCTTGCCCAAGTTTAGTTATCTGAAGTAAAGAAGCAGACTGGGTGGCTGAGGTTGTATCAATAAGCAGGTCTCCGGAGCGGAGACGCTTTAAATTTCTCGGCTCACCAATACAGGACTGGATGTATTTGTTTATTACAAAAGGAGACATCTTATGCATTTCGCCAGAAGGACTAGAGATGACTAGGAAACGGGGAATATTGTTATGATTTTTTTCATTTGTATCTGTACGTAATTTTTTTGCAGTAGACTTTTCAGAAGTAGGTTGAGTGAGAGGTTGAGTGAGTGGTTGAGTGAGTGGTTTAGCAGTAGACGTTTCAGAACTAGGTTGAGTGACTGGTTTAGGAGTAGAAGTTTCAGAACTAGGTTGAGTGACAGGAGTGATTTGAGTGACTTGAGTGACAGGATTGACTTGAGTGACTGGAGTTACCTCGAAATCTTTTATTAAGTAAATATGAGAAGCCATAGTGAAAGAATAAAGATTCGGGTCCGACGGCCCCGCCCACCACGGAGCCCAACAAGGGAACACAGATTCCTGTGTTAGGGCTAGCCGGACCTATACGCAAACTGAAGCCCCACAGTCGGCTTTCCCGAAAGCAGGTACTCCCGAGAGCTTGACCTTAAGCCACTGACACAAGGACTAGTGACCAGCCGATTGACACCCGTGAGGACGACTAAGGTGCCTCCCGTTTAGCTGAAGCAGAGGCCAAAGCAGTGTGTTGGGGACAGTACCTCGCCCCTCAACTACCAGGACCCTCCTTTCCAGCGACACGGGTCTCCACGCACGGCAAACACGTGGGCAGTTTTCTCCCCACTTGAAAACTAGAAACAAGGTCTGTTCCAGCCTCTCGTGACGAGCCCCAAACTCCGTAGAGAGAAACCACAAGGGAGAAGGGAAGGGAAAAAGATCCAGCCAAGAGGAGAGGAGACGGAAAAGAGGATAGATCACTGGGGCTCCAGGATCGTGACACCCGTCTCACCAAGAAGATGATCCCCTGAAGGGCTAGGGTACCTCGGGATTGCCACACCCGTACTCACAAAAGTGAGCCCCCTGAGGGAGTAGGATATCTACGAAAAATACCCCATGCTTTTTTCTGTTTTTTTCAGTGCTTCATGACAGTCGCGATTCCACCACGGTGTCGAATATTTTAGTGTTTTTCCTGATGTTCTAGGAATCGAAAGCATAGCTGCCTGAATAATAGTATTAGTAACAGCTTCAACAGCGTCATCGATATGCACACCTTCTACCATTTCCTCTGTCAGCTCTGCAACGGAAGAGAAGAGTTCCCAGTCTGCCCTGTCCAGGATAAAACGAGGGACTCTCGACACGGGGTTTGCTCCTCTTCGTGCAAGAGACACAAAAATAGGATAATGATCGCTGTTGTACAGGACATTTCCGACACTAAAAGTGCAAAATGGCAACAGAGATGGTGAACAGATGGCAAGATCGAGAGCTTGGAATGTCCTTGAAGGCTCATGGAAGTACGTATCTTGCCCATTATTTAGGAGACATAGGCTATGATCTTCGATCATCTGCTCTATTTGTCTTCCTCGGCAATTTGTATCTTTACTTCCCCAGAGTGGACTATGGCCGTTAAAATCTCCTATTATGATAAAAGGCTCAGGCAGCTGCTCTATTAGATTATTTAAATCTTGCTGATAAATGTGCTTATTTGGAGGCAAATACAAAGAAACAAATGAAACAATAATATCAAAATTTATTTGAGTAGCGACAACTTGGAGGGATGTCGTCAAAGGAAGTACATTTGAGGGATAATCCAGTGAGGAGAGGAGACCTACACCTCCACTGGCACGCTCACCTGCAATGTTATCCTTCCTGACGAAAGATAACCTCCGAAGTTTTGCATGGTGTTCGGGTTTCAAATTTGTTTCCTGTATTGCTAAGCACACAGGATGATACACATTTATTATAGATTTGATGTCAAGGAAATTTCGGTGGAAACCGCGACAGTTCCATGACATGAGGGTGGCCATTATGAATGGTTTTTGTTTTTTCTGTGCTGTTCTTTTGTTTTTCGTGGAAGTAGATGCCTGGGAACTTCTAGACCCTCTTCTACTTCCATAAAGTCTGAATCTGCAGATTCAGAAATCATCTCATCAAAAGAGCTATTGCTGTGACTTCTATTTTTATTGGATATTTTATGTGTAGAAGTTTTGGGCTTACTTTGAATAACTGTTTCTTTCTTTTGTACTATATGGGTTGCATTTTCTTTTTGCTTGTTGGATGTAGACGGATGGGTTTTATTTGCTAGGGTCTGTGTGCCTATTGATGTTTGCGTGGCGACTGTACGAGATGATTTTACAGCACTGGCGTATGATGTATTTGGTCGAAGCTGTGTGCTCTGGACTAGTCTTCTGGCTTCGGGGTAAGAGATGTTCCTAGTAACTTTTGCAGTCTGTATTTCTTTTTCCGATTTCCATTTTGGGCACAAGCGAGAAAATGCTGGGTGGTCACCCTTGCAATTTATACAAAGAGGCGCAGCGGTACAATTTTCAGAATCGTGGCCAATCTGTGAGCATCGGGCGCATGTAAGGCTGCCACGACAAGACGGGGGTGAGTGAGTGAGTGAGTGATTATGGCGCAAAAACCAGAGATGATTATGACGCGCCAAACAAAAGATGAGATGTTTACAATTGATGACATTAAAATTCAATAAATAAAAACAAGTAGATAAATGTACCAAATCCAGAGGATGAAGTCATATAAAAACAAGTTAAAAGCACATATTAACATTCAAGACACAGTCGTCAAAACAAATTACATTTGGTAATAAAAGCCAATCTCTTTTAAATAATAAAATAAATTAGAATTGACCTCTCTTCCGATTAAACGGTCGAGAGGTAAGTCACAGCTATTAAAATATTTCTGGCGAAGACTATTAAATCATTGACACTCAATTAAAATATGACGAACAGATAAACAAACATTACAATTAAAACAAACAGGCTCATTTTCAGCTTTAAGAAGATAGCTATGTGTGACTCTGGTATGACCAATTCTGAGTCGAGTCAAAAGAACGTCCTCTTTACGATTTCCAGCAAAATCCCAATGCTCAATTCTAGGTTTGATGTTTCTCAACTTGTTGTGATGCTGAACATCCCAAATTTGCTGCCATTTTTTTCGTATCTTTCCCTTGATGACACAGCAGATGTCTCTAAAAGGGATAAGGCGACTGGACAGTTCGACAGCAGATTTTGCCGCGATGTCTGCAAGCTCGTTTCCCTTTATTCCCGTATGCCCGGGAACCCAGCAGTACAGGATTTCATATCCTCGTATCATTAAATTTCTATGAATTTTGAGAACATCCACTACCACAGGATTCTGAGCGTTGGGAAAAGCTTCCAAGGATTTAAGAGCACTATACGAGTCTGTGTAAACTATGAACTTTTTGTGGCAGAGCTTTGGGATGTACAAAAGAGCATAATATATTGCAGTTAGTTCAGATGTTAGGACAGAGAAAGCATGGTGCAGGCATCTGCCCTCTATGTAATTTTCAAATACAAAAGCCATCCCGACATGATCATTTGACTTTGATCCATCTGTGTATATCGGATAATAACTGCTATATTTGTGCCTGTGCTCAGCGAAAAGTTGTCTGTAAACGATCTCGTTAGTGCTCGCCTTTACGTGATGTTTAAAAACATCAAGAAGCTGGATCCGTGAATTTTCCCAAGGTGGAATTTCAAAATTCTGTACTGCTTGGGGGTGCATATCAGAGAGGGAGAGTTCCTCAATGACAGGGCGAACTCTTAAAGGGAAAGTAGGAACACAGGATGGACGTGTTTCAAATAATGTGTTACACTCATTATCAAGTAAGCACAGCTTATTGGGATGTTCAGGTTGAGATAGAGTATTAAAATATTGCAAAAGGGACAATTGCTCACGCCTCAGATGAAGTGATGGTTCGTTACAGTCAACATATAGGCTCTGCACAGGAGAAGTCCTGAAAGCACCTGAACAAATCCGCAGACCTTGATGGTGAACAGGATCCAGTTTTAACAAAACAGATGAGCGAGCGGATCCATAAACAACTGAGCCATAGTCCAGTTTAGAGCGGATAAGCGCTCTGTAAATGCGAAGCATGGAGCAACGCTCTGCACCCCAGGAGGTGTTCGCCAACACTTTGAAAATATTTAGTGTTTTTAGACACTTCTTTCTCAGGTTTAAAACATGAGAAAGGAAAGTCAATTTTCGGTCGAACGTCACTCCTAATAATTTTACTTCAGGCGCAACTGGAATAATTGTACCATTCAAGTATAACTCAGGTTCAGGATGGAGACCTCGCTTCCTACAAAAGTGCACGCAGACAGTTTTCTGTTTCGAAAATGTAAATCCCTGTTTGTCTGACCATTCTTGGATCTTAATCAGAGCCATCTGCAGTTGCCTCTCTACATATCTCATGTCTGCTCCTCGACAGCTAATCTGCAGATCATCAACATATAGAGATCCCAAGATGGTGGGAGGAAGTTCTTTTAGTACAGAATTTATTTTTAAACTAAACAGGGTTACACTGAGCACACAGCCTTGAGGCACACCCTCTTCCTGTTCAAAAACATCCGAAAAAACAGAGCCAATTCTTACTTGAAAAGTTCTAGTGTTCAAGAAATTTTGAATGAAAATTGGTAGGTTGCCGCGCAAGCCACTCTCGTGAAGATCCCGGAGTATACCGTATCTCCATGCCTTATCATAAGCTTTTTCAATGTCGAAGAATATCGAGACAAGGTGGCTTCTTCTTACAAATGCTTTTCGAATAGATGTCTCTAAGAGGAGCATGTTATCTACAGTTGTTCTTCCCTTTCGAAAACCACTCTGATAAGGCGATATAATATCATTCTTTTCCAAGAAGTAGACTAGGCGGCTGTTTACCATCTTTTCAAACAGTTTGCAAACACAGCTGGTAAGGGCAATTGGCCGATAGTTCGAGGGATTCCTCGGGTCTTTCCCTGGCTTCGCAATAGGAATGACAATAGCTCTCCTCCATGCACTGGGAAATGTACGCTCCTTCCACACTCTATTGTAAAGTGTGAGAAGGGCACTCAGTGACTTACAGGACAGATGCTTTAGCATTTCATAATACACGCCATCCAGACCCGGACAAGACCTATGTGTCTGCAACAAAGCTCTCTTTAGTTCAACCATAGTAAAGTCTCTATTGTACGGCTCAAAGTTGGAAGAGTTGAAAGCGATGGGATTTTTCTCAGAGCGTTGCTTGATAGAAAGAAATGCAGGTGAGTAATTTCGGCTGGAAGAAACGGCAGCAAATGTCTCACCAATTGTATTTGCAATTTCTTCTATGGAGCTAATCACTCGGCCATCTTTTTCCAGAAAGGAAAGTGAGTGGTCTTTGTACATTCCGCATGCTTTTCGAACTCTTTCCCAAACCCGCTTACTAGGCGTAGAGGATGTTATTGAGGACACATATGAAATCCAGGAATCCCTCTGGCTCTGCCTTCTTACTTTCCGTGCATTTGCTTTGGCTCTTTTAAAAGCTATGAGGTTTCGCAGAGTAGGATATCTACGAAAAATACCCCATGCTTTTTCCTGTTTTTTCAGTGCTTCATGACAGTCGCGATTCCACCATGGTTTCGAATATTTTAGTGTTTTTCCTGATGTTCTAGGAATCGAAAGCATAGCTGCCTGAATAATAGTATTAGTAACAGCTTCAACAGCGTCATCGATATGCACACCTTCTACCATTTCCTCTGTCAGCTCTGCAACGGAAGAGAAGAGTTCCCAGTCTGCCCTGTCCAGGATAAAACGAGGGACTCTCGACACCGGGTTTGCTCCTCTTCGTGCAAGAGACACAAAAATAGGATAATGATCGCTGTTGTACAGGTCATTTCCGACACTAAAAGTGCAAAATGGCAACAGAGATGGTGAACAGATGGCAAGATCGAGAGCGTGGAATGTCCTTGAAGGCTCATGGAAGTACGTATCTTGCCCATTATTTAGGAGACAAAGGCTATGATCTTCGATCATCTGCTCTATTTGTCTTCCTCGGCAATTTGTATCTTTACTTCCCCAGAGTGGACTATGGCCGTTAAAATCTCCTATTATGATAAAAGGCTCAGGCAGCTGCTCTATTAGATTATTTTATCTTGCTGATAAATGTGCTCATTTGGAGGCAAATACAAAGAAACAAATGAAACAATAACATCAAAATTTATTTGAGTAGCGACAACTTGGAGGGATGTCGTCAAAGGAAGTACATTTGAGGGATAATCCAGTGAGGAGAGGAGACCTACACCTCCACTGGCACGCTCACCTGCAATGTTATCCTTCCTGACGAAAGAAAACCTCCGAAGTTTTGCATGGTGTTCAGGTTTCAAATTTGTTTCCTGTATTGCTAAGCACACAGGATGATACACATTTACTATAGATTTGATGTCAAGGAAATTTCGGTGGAAACCGCGACAGTTACATGACATGAGGGTGGCCATTATGAATGGTTTTTGTTTTTTCTGTGCTGTTCTTTTGTTTTTCGTGGAAGTAGATGCCTGGGAACTTCTAGACCCTCTTCTACTTCCATAAAGTCTGAATCCGCAGATTCAGAAATCATCTCATCAAAAGAGCTATTGCTGTGACTTCTATTTTTATTGGATATTTTATGTGTAGAAGTTTTGGGCTTACTTTGAATAACTGTTTCTTTCTTTTGTACTATATGGGTTGCATTTTCTTTTTGCTTGTTGGATGTAGACGGATGGGTTTTATTTGCTAGGGTCTGTGTGCCTATTGATGTTTGGGTGGCGACTGTACGAGATGATTTTACAGCACTGGCGTATGATGTATTTGGTCGAAGCTGTGTGCTCTGGACTAATCTTCTGGCTTCGGCATATGAGATGTTCCTCGTAAACTTTGCAGTCTGCACTTCTTTCTCCAATTTCCATTTTGGGCAGAGGCGTGAAAATGCTGGGTGCTCACCCTTGCAATTTATACAAAGAGGCGCAGCCGTACAATTTTCCGAATCGTGGCCAATCTGTGAGCATCGGGCGCATGTAAGGCTGCCACGACAAGACGTCTTAGAATGGCCGAAACGCTGGCATTGGAAACATCGCATAGGGTTTGGAATATAAGGTCTTACAGGAATATTTAGATATCCGGCCTTAATATTCTTAGGCAGATCAGGCGTGTTGAAGGTAAGGATCACGTGTTTCGTGTCTATCAACTTACCTTCTTTACGCATCTTGATCCGCCTTACACCGCAGACATTTTGTTCGGAGAGCTCAGAAGCGATCTCTTCTTCAGAAACATACAGAAGGTCGAATTCTGAGATTACACCCCGACAATAGTTGAGTGACTTATGTGGTGTTACAGTCACATTCGCTTGCCCAAGTTTAGTTATCTGAAGTAAAGAAGCAGACTGGGTGGCTGAGGTTGTATCAATAAGCAGGTCTCCGGAGTGGAGACGCTTTATATTTCTCGGCTCACCAATACAGGACTGGATGTATTTGTTTATTACGAAAGGAGACATCTTATGCATTTCGCCAGAAGGACTAGAGATGACTAGGAAACGGGGAATATTGTTATGATTTTTTTCATTTGTATCTGTACGTAATTTTTTTGCAGTAGACTTTTCAGAAGTAGGTTGAGTGAGTGGTTGAGTGAGTGGTTTAGCAGTAGACGTTTCAGAAATAGGTTGAATGACTGGTTTAACAGTAGATGTTTCAGAACTAGGTTGAGTGACTGGTTTAGGAGTAGAAGTTTCAGAACTAGGTTGAGTGACGGGAGTGATTTGAGTGACTTGAGTGACAGGATTGACTTGAGTGACTGGAGTTACCTCGAAATCTTTTATTAAGTAAATATGAGAAGCCATAGTGAAAGAATAAAGATTCGGGTCCGACGGCCCCGCCCACCACGGAGCCCAACAAGGGAACACAGATTCCTGTGTTAGGGCTAGCCGGACCTATACGCAAACTGAAGCCCCACAGTCGGCTTTCCCGAAAGCAGGTACTTCCGAGAGCTTGACCCCAAGCCACTGACACAAGGACTAGTGACCAGCCGATTGACACCCGTGAGGACGACTAAGGTGCCTCCCGTTTAGCTCAAGCAGAGGCCAAAGCAGTGTGTTGGGGACAGTACCTCGCCCCTCAACTACCAGGACCCTCCTTTCCAGCGACACGGGTCTCCACGCACGGCAAACACGTGGGCAGTTTTCTCGCCACTCGAGAACTAGAGACAAGGTCTGTTCCAGCCTCTCGTGACAAGCCCCAAACTCCGTAGAGAGAAACCACAAGGGAGAAGGGAAGGGAAAAAGATCCAGCCAAGAGGAGAGGAGACGGAAAAGAGGATAGATCACTGGGGCTCCAGGATCGTGACACCCGTCTCACCAAGAAGATGATCCCCTGAAGGGCTAGGGTACCTCGGGATTGCCACACCCGTACTCACAAAAGTGAGCCCCTGAGGGCCAGTGTCAGGGAGGATGTCATCATCGATAGCATCAGCAACCGGAACAGAGTCGGTGATGGGAACCTCGGAGGGCGAAGGTGGCAAGTCCGTTGAAGGAAGAGGAAGTTCCGAGGAAGGAGAGAAACTGGAGCTGGTAGCGGGTGGAGAGGTGCACGGCGAAGCAGAAGATGGAGCAGAAGGGGCGGTGGCGTCCGGAGAGGCTGTCGCTGAAGTAGGAGGAGCAGAAGGCGTGCTGTATCTCCGACGGCGATGGCGAGTAGACGTGCTGGCAAGAACAGGTGGAGGAACCAGAGGAGGTCACTGGCGCTGACGTTGTCTCTTGTGGTAAGCCTGATGGTAAAGGAACCCACCACGAGTTTGGCATGAGAAATCGCACGAGTTGCATTTCCACCTGTGTGAGATACCAGAAGCGACGATCACTGGTCGGTCATTGAAGCAGGGGTGGCTGGAGACTCTCGTCGGGATGGCAGATCGGCAGTGGGAGCACCAGTTTGACGTGGTCTCGATCTCAATACCGTGAGCGTACGAGAGATGTCGGCACAGGGAATGTCGCAGTTGGGACCATTGACTTGCATGAAAGGTGCGTGTGCAGGATGATTCGGTGCATGCCATGGTGTCAGAGACAGGGAAGACGATGTTGACGATGGCATCTCGTCGGCACGTGGAAGAGGGGAAGGCGCGGACTCGTCAGTATCATGGCCAGAGGAAGGTGCACTAGAGGTAGGAGGTAGCAATGAAGTCGGGGTCCTGGATCCGGGAAGAGAGGAGGCAGTGGAAGAGGCAACGGGGACAGCAGGAAGAGGAACAGGCGAGTCATTCGTAGCCAGGGGAAGAGCAGGACGTCCAGTACCGGTGAGAGAGCTGGAAACAGTGGTGGCAGCAGGAGCAGCAACACGGGGCGGAGACTGAGTCATCAGAACAGGAGAGCGGCGAGGTGACGGTGAAGTTGGACTGGATTCTCCAACATCATGAGTAGGCATCACAGAATCAGGAGACGTCAGGATGATCGCAGCAGATGGAGGAGCCTCAGGAGAAGGCAGCCGTGGAGCAGAGGACGAGGACGCTCCGACAGCGGCGTAGGTCAGAGAGGAGGTGGTAGGGTCTGCAAGAGAAGAACACGCGTGTCCAGCAGCGATCCGAGCGCGGGTCTGGTGACAGTGAGTGAGTGAGTGATTATGGCGCAAAAACCAGAGATGATTATGACGCGCCAAACAAAGGATGAGATGATTACAATTGATGACATTAAAATTCAATAAATAAAAACAAGTAGATAAATGTACCAAATCCAGAGGATGAAGTCATATAAAAACAAGTTAAAAGCACATATTAACATTCAAGACACAGTCTTCAAAACAAATTACATTTGGTAATAAAACCCAATCTCTTTTAAATAATAAAATAAATTAGAATTGACCTCTCTTCCGATTAAACGGTCGAGAGGTAAGTCACAGCTATTAAAATATTTCTGGCGAAGACTATTAAAACATGGACACTCAATTAAAATATGACGAACAGATAAACAAACATTACAATTAAAACAAACAGGCTCATTTTCAGCTTTAAGAAGATAGCTATGTGTAACTCTGGTATGACCAATTCTGAGTCGAGTCAAAAGAACGTCCTCTTTACGATTTCCAGCAAAATCCCAATGCTCAATTCTAGGTTTGATGTTTCTCAACTTGTTGTGATGCTGAACATCCCAAATTTGCTGCCATTTTTTTCGTATCTTTCCCTTGATGACACAGTAGATGTCTCTAAAAGGGATAAGGCGACTGGACAGTTCGACAGCAGATTTTGCCGCGATGTCTGCAAGCTCGTTTCCCTTTATTCCCGTATGCCCGGGAACCCAGCAGTACAGGATTTCATATCCTCGTATCATTAAATTTCTATGAATTTTGAGAACATCCACTACCACAGGATTCTGAGCGTTGGGAAAAGCTTCCAAGGATTTAAGAGCACTATACGAGTCTGTGTAAACTATGAACTTTTTGTGGCAGAGCTTTGAGATGTACAAAAGAGCATAATATATTGCAGTTAGTTCAGATGTTAGGACAGAGAAAGCATGGTGCAGGCATCTGCCCTCTATGTAATTTTCAAATACAAAAGCCATCCCCACATGATCATTTGACTTTGATCCATCTGTGTATATCGGATAATAACTGCTATATTTGTGCCTGTGCTCAGCGAAAATTTGTCTGTAAACGATCTCGTTAGTGCTCGCCTTTACGTGATGTTTAAAAACATCAAGAAGCTGGATCCGTGAATTTTCCCAAGGTGGAATTTCAAAATTCTGTACTGCTTGGGGGTGCATATCAGAGAGGGAGAGTTCCTCAATGACAGGGCGAACTCTTAAAGGGAAAGTAGGAACACAGGATGGACGTGTTTCAAATAATGTGTTACACTCATTATCAAGTAAGCACAGCTTATTGGGATGTTCAGGTTGTGATAGAGTATTAAAATATTGCAAAAGGGACAATTGCTCACGCGTCAGATAAAGTGATGGTTCGTTACAGTCAACATATAGGCTCTGCACAGGAGAAGTCCTGAAAGCTCCTGAACAAATCCGCAGACCTTGATAGTGAACAGGATCCAGTTTTAACAAAACAGATGACCGAGCGGATCCATAAACAACTGAGCCATAGTCCAGTTTAGAGCGGATAAGCGCTCTGTAAATGCGAAGCATGGAGCAACGCTCTGCACCCCAGGAGGTGTTCGCCAACACTTTGAAAATATTTAGTGTTTTTAGACACTTCTTTCTCAGGTTTAAAACATGAGAAAGGAAAGTCAATTTTCGGTCGAACGTCACTCCTAAAAATTTTACTTCAGGCGCAACTGGAATAATTGTACCATTCAAGTATAACTCAGGTTCAGGATGGAGACCTCGCTTCCTACAAAAGTGCACGCAGACAGTTTTCTGTTTCGAAAATGTAAATCCCTGTTTGTCTGACCATTCTTGGATCTTAATCAGAGCCATCTGCAGTTGCCTCTCTACATATCTCATGTCTGCTCCTCGACAGCTAATCTGCAGATCATCAACATATAGAGATCCCAAGATGGTGGGAGGAAGTTCTTTTAGTACAGAATTTATTTTTAAACTAAACAGGGTTACACTGAGCACACAGCCTTGAGGCACACCCTCTTCCTGTTCAAAAACATCCGAAAAAACAGAGCCAATTCTTACTTGAAAAGTTCTAGTGTTCAAGAAATTTTGAATGAAAATTGGTAGGTTGCCGCGCAAGCCACTCTCGTGAAGATCCCGGAGTATACCGTATCTCCATGCCTTATCATAAGCTTTTTCAATGTCGAAGAATATCGAGACAAGGTGGCTTCTTCTCACAAATGCTTTTCGAATAGATGTCTCTAAGAGGAGCATGTTATCTACAGTTGTTCTTCCCTTTCGAAAACCACTCTGATAAGGCGATATAATATCATTCTTTTCCAAGAAGTACACTAGGCGGCTGTTTACCATCTTTTCAAACAGTTTGCAGAGGCAACTCGTAAGGGCAATTGGCCGATAGTTGGAGGGATTCCTTGGATCTTTCCCTGGCTTAGGAATAGGAATGACAACAGCTCTCCTCCATGCACTGGGAAATGTACGCTCCTTCCACACTCTATTGTAAAGTGTGAGAAGGGCATTCAGTGACTTACAGGACAGATGCTTTAGCATTTCATAATTCACTCCATCAAGACCCGGAGAAGACCTATGTGTCTGCAATAAAGCACTCCTTAATTCAAGCATAGTAAAGTCTCTATTGTAAGGCTCAGATTTGGAAGAGTTGAATGCGATGGGATTTATTTCAGAGTGCTGCTTCATAGAAAGAAATGCAGGTGTATAGTTTCTGCTGGAAGAAACGGAAGCAAATGTCTCACCAATAGTATTCGCAATTTCTTCTATGGAGCTAATCACTCGGCCATCTTTTTCCAAAAAGGAAAGTGAGTGGTCTATATATGCCGCATGCTTTTTGAACTCTTTCCCAAACCCGCTTGCTAGGCGTGGAGGATGTTATTGACGACACATATGAAATCCAGGAATCCCTCTGGCTCTGCCTTCTTACTTTTCGTGCATTTGCTTTGGCTCTTTTAAAGGCTATGAGGTTTCGCAGAGTAGGATATCTACGAAAAATACCCCATGCTTTTTTCTGTTTTTTCAGTGCTTCATGACAGTCGCGATTCCACCATGGTTTTGAATATTTTAGTAGTTTTCCTGATGTTCTAGGAATCGAAAGCATAGCTGCCTGAATAATAGTATTAGTAACAGCTTCAACAGCGTCATCGATATGCGCATCTTCTACCATTTCATCTGTGAGCTCTGCAATGGAAGAGAAGAGTTCCCAGTCTGCCCTGTCCAGTATGAATCGAGGGGATCTCGACATGGTGTTTGCTCCTCTTCGTGCAAGAGACACAAGAATGGGATAATGATCACTGTTGTAAAGATCTTTACCCACATTAAAAGTGCAAAAAGGCAACAGAGATGGTGAACAGATGGCAAGGTCGAGAGCATGGAATGTTTTTGAAGGCTCATGGAAGTAAGTATCTTGCCCATTATTGAGGAGACAAAGGCTATGATCTTCGATCATCTGCTCAATTTGTCTTCCTCGGCAATTAGTATCCTTACTACCCCAGAGCGGACTATGGCCGTTAAAATCTCCTATTATGATGAAAGGCTCAGGCAGCTGCTCTAAAAGACTATTTAAATCTTGCTGATCAATATGCTCATTTGGAGGCAAATACAGAGAAACGACTGTAACAACAATATCAAAATTTGTTTGAGTAGCGACAACTTGGAGGGATGTCGTCAAAGAAAGCACATTTGAGGGATAATCCAGTGAGGTGAGGAGACCTACACCTCCACTGGCACGCTCACCTGCAAGGTTATCTTTCCTGACGAAGGAAAACCTCCGAAGTTTTGCCTGTTGTTCTGGTTTTAGATTTTTTTCCTGTACTGCGAAGCATACAGGATGATAAGCATTAATTATGGCTTTGATGTCGAGCAAATTTCGGTGGAAACCGCGACAGTTCCATGAGACGAGGGTGGCCATTATGTCTGGTTTTTGTTCTTTCTGTGCTCTTGTTTGGTTTTTCGTGGAAGTAGATGCCTGGGAAATTCTAGACCCTCCTCTACTTCCATAGTGTCTGAATCCGCAGATTCAGAAATCATTTCGTCAAAAGAGCTATTGCTGGGAAGAAAGAGTGAGGCAGAGGAAATTTCAGGGCTTATCAAAACAGAAAAGACACTGTGAACGGAGTATTTCTGAAATGAAAAGCGAGAAGAGATAGAAAAGAAACCACTTCTCACTAGAAACGACTGTAAAACAGCTGAAGCAGTAGGAAAGGAGAAGGGAAAGTTAGGCCCCGCCCAACACCGAAATATACTGCAAGCAGTATATTCAGTGTAGACGGGAAAGAACCTGCTCGCTCACAGGCAACCTGCACGCTCACAGGTGAAAGGGCGCCATTGAACGCAAGTAAAGAACGTATTCGAACAATCAAGCGTCAATGGGAGGGGAGAGAGAGAGAGAGAGAAAGAAAGCAAAACTTACGTAGGATCCACCTCGACTCCGCTTTCAGCTCCGTCAACCAGACGAGTAAACTATTCCATCAGCATGGTCTGGACATCTGAAAAATAAAAACAAAATAAAACGTCAGATTAAGCTGATAAGAACAGATGTTTTTTATTGAACAATATTTTTGGCCACTTTACAGAAGAATGATATTTGCGTGGCAGAAATATCATTTTACAATTCTATTATACATTAATTTTCTATTTACAATTATTTACAGAGCGAAGCAGATATGTACAACAACTATTTTCAGAACCAAGCACTTATGTACAACATACTAGGTTTTTCTTTCTACTTACATATTTCGGGGGTTTGTACTTTGTGAACACTTAATCGGATAGTTCAGTGAGTCCATGTTAAATTTACCAGTTCTCCTGTCTGACGTCCGTGAGATGCTCCACATAGATATCCCTTGATTTACTTATTGTTTCACTTACGATGAGCTTTCGCATAAGTGATGCGTACTTCCTGCTGCAGATCCTGCTGAGAACTTTATCGTTGTTTGGATCCCATGATCCTAGTGCTCCGATTACAATTGCTTCTACGCGCACATCGTTGTATGTAGATTTCAGTGCTTCGATTAGCGGACGGTACTTGTTCATCTTCTCTCGGCGAGCAGCATCAAATGAAGACCGACGGTTGTCAAAAGCAACTGTTATGTCTAGGATGAGGCATGCGTTGTCTCTTGTTAGGATGATGTCCGGGCGTAGCGGGAGTCCTCTGACTGGCCGGTTCTCGGAGAGGAGCTGCCACCTTCCACTGGCTGCCTTTTTAATCCTCTCTACCACTGCATTGTGCCTCGCTTGGTAGAGACGGCTGTATCTCATGCAGTGGCAGAGGACATGCGGGAGGGTCTCGAGCTCAAAGTTGCATCTTCTGCAGCCACGGGAGCCATTCACATTGCGACGAACACCGTTCAGGGGGACGAGGTTTAGCCTTGCACGATGTATAAATCGCCAGTCGGCGAATCGTGTAAATGCCCCGTTCCGGAAAAAGTGAGAGCTTGCTTTGGCAGCCGCTGCGCATTCCATCGCCTTGCCCTGGTTGGGATAAGTGATGAGTTTCTCTGCGCGGGATTTCTTGATGGCATTCCGCAGGGTGCGGAATACAAGGCGTCGCTTGCCGGCTGTTATGGTGGTACCGTCATGAGAGATCTCCACAGTGTGGTCGTCAGAAATTGTCCACGTGACTTTTAGGCGACGGGCTGCGCTTCTGGCCGCGGACCAAACTGATGAAATTGGGTTGGAGGTGCTCCTGGGAAAGTCTTCGTCACATCCCGAAAGGAAAGCTGCAATCTCAGAGAAGGAAGGAACCCTTTTCAGTCGTCCACTTACAAGTCGCGTAAGGTCCTCCCAAGCGAGCTGTTGTATCCCAGGGTCCAATGAAGTGAGCAACTTGAAAGCGCTGTCAATCCTTGCTATATCTGAGCTTTCGGCAGCCAGCGGGATACCAAAGCATGCAGATTCCTTCGCGCCGTAAAGATATTCATTTGCCGCCTCGGGAGGTAGGTTGAGAGTCCTCTTTAGTAGCGGGCGCACATGTGAGTCAATCTTTGCCCAGTCGGTTTTCTTCAACCGGGCCGTCCTCATATCAAAATCCATTGATGGAAACACAAAGGATTTGAGCGCGTCAATGCGCTGCCAGGGAGCAAGTGGCGAATTCAGGATCATCTCGCATTTCTGTAGGTAAGTATTGAGTGCCTCGATGTCCGGTGGTTGGTTGAATCCAATTGGTTTCCCCAAAAATTCCTCACCTTCACCCTCACGAAGACACCTGATGGCAGTGCCGTCGATCGAGAACTGAGAGTGGCGGACACCCGTTGGGCGAGCTCCGGAGATATGTAGGGAGAAGCATTTTCTGGGGTTGATGTAGAGGCCAAGCTTTCCAACCAGGTTGTGCGTCAGATTGAGTTGAGTTTGCAGCTCCGCAGGGGAGGGCGCGAGTAGCAGTAGGTCGTCGGCATACGCCAGTATGCGGTGTAGAGGACTTTGCCCTTGGACTGCGACAAGTATCGGGTTGATGGTCAAGTTGAACAACAGCCCACTTAGGGGGCAACCCTGACGTACTCCGATGTCAATTGGAATTGGATCCGTGGGGCCTTCCTCTGTGAAGACGCGTGTGGACGCATCCGTGTACAGCTCCTGTATCAGCTCGGTGAAATGATTCCCAACTCCAGAGGCTCGAAGCGCAGCAAAAATTGCATCGTGGGGCACGGATCCGAAGGCATTGGATAGGTCCAATGACGCCAGGCAGGTGTCAGATTGGCTGGTCCGTGCTAGCTGGATTCTCTGCTGAACAACGAAGTTATTTTCAAACACCCCGTCGAAGGGTAGAAATCCCTTCTGTGACGGGGAGAGGATGCAGTTGTCGATGAGCCAAGAAGTGAACCGTCCTGCCAGGCAACCACAGAACAGCTTGGCAATCGTAACACTCAGCGAGATAGGACGCCAGTTTTTGATGTTATGCGGGTCACCCCCTTTGGGTAACAGGATAGTACGAGAGTCTTTCCAAGCTGCAGGGACTTTCCTAGCTTTCAAGCAGATGTTGAAGATGGCTGCGAGTACTGTACAGTCCGGATCAACGGCCTTCCAATGGTTGTATGAGAGTCGATCGTGTCCGGGTGCCGAGTTTTCAGCTGAATAGAGTTTCCTTGCGATCTCTGCAGGAGAAAATGGAGAGAGGTCAAGTTCTCTGGGGAGAGGGGATGGTGAGGTGTACACTGAGGTGTCAACTCGGTTGTTGCATAGGGCAGCAGCAAAGTGATCTTGTATATCCTGTCTTCCAATTGGGCATCTCTGTGAATCATCCCCGCAAATCAGTCGGACCGCTCTGCGTCGGTTACGACGGTAGAGTTTCTGGAGCAACTTTGGGTCATCACGTATCTTGGCGGAATTGTTGTTGTTTTACTACACTTTGATCTTAGCCAAAAGGCCGAGAAGCGATGCAGAATTCGGTGGCGTGATGAATTCACTTTCAATTTTTCATATATCAAAAGTCCTGAGCATTCGTGCAGGGGAGAAGAGGGTGCAGAAGACTCAGGTTAGCGAGTGCTGCTTGGGGGCTTTTTATGATATGTCGTTATTTCATCCTCCTCCTGTGTTACAAAAAAAGAGGTGTACAAGCATGAAAAATTTGTGTCTACTCAAGTGGATCATTTTGCGGTCCTTTCTAATGTTCCCATTCTGGAGGCGTCATACCCCTCCTCCTTGGGCGGGGCTACTTTTAAAAAGCAAAGGACGTCAAAAGTTCATTTCATTCCAGATTCAATTGCAAATTTTATTCTTACTACAGCAAATGAACCACAATGCTGAAATATCCTCACAGATATTTCTACAATATCGCAATAACTTACAGTAGTTATATTGGACATTTTACGAAAACGTTGGCCGGAACAAAATTCAAAGTAGAGAAAGTTAATCCGATCTCAACGCGAAATCGCTAAAGTCAATAACAGCAGTTTTTATAAGCTTATGCATCATGCAACATAATATTCTCGTACTTTCTCAATTTTTTTAAGATGGGAAAAGAGGACAATGAAATATTTATGAAAGTGTTCATTTCTCTGGCGTAGCTTCCTCCTCTGAAAAATCTCATTCTTCACTGCACGTGAATATAAAACAAATTTAATTACAAAGGCAATAAAAAAGGCAAAAAAAAAATAAATAAATATTCCTGGAGGTATCGAATGCCCATGTTTGGGAAGAAATTATTTTTGTGATTAAACCAATATTGATACAGTAAATTAATCAGCCAAAACTACATTAAATAATGCCAGAGTTTGATTGACACAAACTCGACATGCACAGTCCAGCACATGGTTCCCAACTCAGAGATACTCTCTCTCTCTCTTCAGTTCAAACGTTGCAGTTGAAAACACAGAGTGAAATATTAGGAACTTAAAACAATTAAACAAACAGAAAAATTACAAAAAACACTTTACAAATTAATTTGTAATATGTACAATCAAACAGTACTTTTTACTTTACAATTAATGATTACTTTGTATTCTAAACTTGCACACTAGCGGCGGGCAAGCCATCCCAAAACTCAGAATAAACTGCTTCCTGCATAGTGCAGCCATCTATTGGCATTTTCCCAAGTTTGTTAATATTAATGTGCCAACAAAATAAATGAATGAATGAATGAATGAATGAATAAAAACATAAATACAACAATCCGTAACAATAATTGTAGACCATTACAATTAGCTGGCGTTTTTAAATCATACAGAGAATCAAAACAAAACATTAGGAAACAGACAGAAAAGTCTTTGTTGCTGCAGTGTGCCTACAAACATTTTACACCCTTTCAAGAGTTATTTACAATAAAATGGCTCGTGTGTTGAAGGAAGCAATGTGTATACGCGCGCTGTAGCGGGAAAGATCTGGCAAATGTGAATAGGAATTCTCTCAAACTCACACGAAATGAGATAAAAATGTTACTGCAAATGAAATTTGAGTAATATTTCGAGGCCGATGTTCCTTCAATCAGTCAGACAGAATGAGTAAGTTTTCTGAGTACGGGATGAAAATGTGGATTTTATGGGATTTCTGTAAATACGAAAAAAACTTCGTATTTACAGAAACCAGAACTTGACATTGGAAAAGGACGAGGGTTAAACCCGAGGCTCCAGAATGTTCCCATTCCGAGGAAAAGAACGAGGGGCCCGAGCAATATCAAGTTAAAAAGAAGGCAGGTCCCCGCACACTCGTACAAAGGTATGATGTTGTTAGACCTTCGGTTTTCTGAAATTTGAAGGGGCCATTTTAAAAGGACGTTTTCCTGAGGATGCAGTGGGGGAGTGAAGTTTCTGCTTTTTGGATATATTGTGGGCCGTATCCTGCAAGTAGTGCCATAGCAGGCCAACCCGTGGCGAGGGCGGAATAAATTCCTAACCACAAGCGTATCTGCAAAAACTAGTTTAATATCTTGACGTCATGTCGACGTCGTATCAGATATTAAGCTGATAAGGACAGAAAAATTTTTTATTGTTCAATGTTTCTTACCATTTTACATAGTGTTGGTAAGACCATGGCATGTTATACCAACAACGCACACAGTGCGATTTTAGATTTCATATTTATTTGATGTGGGAGATATTTACATATTTACAAAATTTACATAACCGTGAAAGTCCTTTATACAAATGTTATCCAATGATCGCATATTGAAAACCTGTCACTGAGTCCAACAGTGCCTATTTAGGTTTGTTTTATTCCAGTGACGTGTTCAACATATACGTCCCTAGAAAATTTAATGGTTTCGCTAACTGCGAGCTTCTTTAAAAGGTTTCCATATTTGTTGCTGCACAGCCTACGTAGCACTCTGTCATTCTTGTCGTCCCAAGAGCCGAGGGAACCAATGATGATGGGATGGATCTGGACATCGGTGTAATCTCTCCTGAGCAGCTCAACAACAGGGCGATACTTGGAAATCTTTTCCTCTCTGGCGGAAGAAAAAGCAGCAAGCGTATTCTCGAACGGGATGGTGACGTCGATTATCAGAGCGGTGGAGCCTTTGCAAAGAACCAGATCGGGGCGGAGAGAAGTACCAGGGAAGAGTTGGTTGCAGAAGAGCACATCCCAGCGCCCACTCGCGGCCTTCTTCAGCCGTTCAACCACAGCATTGTGACGTCGTTGGAAGATGGAAGAGTAACGCATACAGTGGTTGAGGACATGTGGGAGCGTTTCTTCACTGAAGTTGCAACGGCGACATCCACGGCGTGAACGGTCCCAGGGCTTGCAGGCATTGAGAGGTACCAGGTTCAGCCTGGCACGGTGAACAAATCTCCAGTCCGCGAAGCGCGTGAAGGACCCCTCTCTGAAGAAGTGCGAGCTCGAGCGCGAGACGGCAACACATTCCATGGCCTTACCCTGGTTCGGGAGGAGGAACAGGTCACTAATACGGGTAGCCCGTCTTAGGGTCCGGAAGGCCCGGAAGATGGTGTGCTTCTGGCTCGGGAAGATGGTGTTAGGACCACAGGAAATAGAGGGAGACCCACCAGCATCGATAGTCCAAATAACCTTGAGGCGCCGTGACGCGGACCTTGCGGCAGACCACGTAGAGGAGATGGAATTGCAAGAGGCGGCAAAGGGAGCTTCGTCGGATGCAGACAGGAACTGTGCCACTAACTCAGGAGAATGAGCGAATCCGATGCGTGAACGGACGGAGGAGGTCAGATCATCCCAGGCGGAAGCACGAACAAAGGGATCTATAGCGCAAAGCAGCTTGAAAGCAGAGTCGACGGCAGCGATGTCTGAATCCTTCGCAGCGAGTGGTATGCCAAGGGTACCTTTGCCGGAAAGGCCATAAAGATAGTTGTTAGAGGCCTCGGGAGGAAGATTCAAGGTCTTCTTGAGGGCATGACGCAGAAAATCGTCAATCTTCTTCCAGTCTCCCTTTGCGTGCTGCGAAGTCCTCATGAATAAGAGGAGAGAGGGGAAAAAAGTCTTCAGTGCATCCAGGCGTTGCCACGGAGCAAGCTTCGAGTCCATAATTTTCTTAGCCAGGATCAAGAAATCACGTAGCTGCGCACGGAGGGGTGGAAGGTGGAAGCCCACAGGTTTCCCGAGGAAACGGAAGTGATCACCATCACCAAGGGCGTTGATAGGGATGCCATCCAGGTAGAAGACGGTCGGACGCACCCTAGCAGGGCGAGAAGCATCAAGGTGAAGTGTGTGGCATTTACCGGGATTAAGCTGAAGACCAAGACGAGAGAAGACGTCAGAAATGCGATCCAGGTCATTATGAAGAACGTTGGGAGAAGGAGCGAGCAGGAGGACGTCATCAGCGAAGGCGAGGACACGAGGCGAGGAAGGAGAAGAGCCAACGGAGCGGAGAACAGGATCAATGGCCAGGTTAAACAGGAGGCCGCTCAAAGGACACCCCTGACGAACACCGGTATTGATGTCTACAGGGCCAGAAAAACCGTCGGAAGAGAGGAAGCAGGTAGAGGAATTCCTGTAGAGGTCTTGGATTAAGGAGACGAAGTCCTCCCCGACACCAGACGTGAGAAGTGCTGTGAAGATCGCAGAGTGCGGGATCGAGCCGAAGGCGTTGGCAATGTCGAGAGAGGCCAGACAGAGCTCTGACTTCGTCCTACGGGCAAGCTGGAACTGTTGCTGGACGATGAAGTTGTGCTCAAGAACCCCATCGTGCGGCATGAATCCTTTCTGTGAGGGGTGGAGAATCTCGTTGTCACATAACCAGTGCGTGAGCCGTTTCGCTAGACATCCAGAGAAAAGGCAAGCAATTGAAGAACTGAGGGCAATTGGCCTCCAGTTGTCAATCACCGACGGGTCCCCTTTCTTGAAGATGAGGAACGAGCGGGAAGATTTCCATGAAGACGGAACACGTCGGAAGCGAAGACAGATGTTGAATATCTCACACAAGATCTTGCAGTCTGGATCAGCCTCTCGCCAGTGGGCATACGAGAGGCGGTCAGGGCCGGGCGCAGAGTTCTCACAGGAGCGAAGCTTGGCAAGAACCTTGGCAGGAGAGAAAGGAGACAAATCGAGAGGAGGACGTTCCGGGATACAGGAAGTGAAGATACAGGAGTCGGAGTCTCTGGCGGAGTACCTTGAGGAGAATTCGAGGGCAATCTCTTCTGCAGGAATGGAGCAAGGAGGAGAGCTGTCAGAGGAAAGGAGACGGATGGCTCTGCGACGATTTCTCCGGTATAAACGTTGAATGACCCGAGGATTAGAGGTGTTGACCGGGCGCGGAGAACCAGGCGTAGGAGGAGAAGGTGGAGGGAGCTTGACAATTTCTGAGGCAGACTCCGTGACGTTCAGAAGGCAGGCCTCAAAGGAGTCCCAAGCGTCATCGTCAGTAATCCCAGAAGAAAAGCTATGCAGGGAATCCCAGAAGTTCAGGAGAGGAGGCTCTGTGACAGGAATTTCGTCAGCAGGAGGAATACGAGCAGGGTCATCAGCGGCCACAACGGGGGACAACCTCATAAAGGTCGACATCAGGAAACTCGGAAGCGGGGAAGTCGGCAGAAGACTGTGTGTCATCAGCAGGTGACGATGAGGAGGAAGAAGATGCAGAGACGAGGCAATCTGGAGGAACAACAGCACGGGAGGAGGAGGCAGCAGGCGAGGCAGAAGTCAACACTGGAGCAGGAGGAGCGGCCGAAGAGGGATGAAGAAGCCCTGGACGAGGAGCAACAGTAGTCCTGGAGACGTCATGAGGAGAAGGAGGCAGGGAGTGAGAGGCCGATACAGCAGGAGACGAATCGGAAGAGCAAGGAGATGGGACTGGAGCAGGTGAAGAAGGAGCGTCCACAGAAGTCACGGGAGGAGCTGGAGCGGTCTTAGCCGGAGATCTGGAGGACACATCAGCGGGTGAAGAAGAGGCACCAGGTGGAGGGTGCGGTTGTCTAAGGCGCTGTCCCTGAGGCACAGGAGCAGGAAGAGGAATGTCGTGGTCAATGGAAGAGTTCCTCTCAGCACGCCGGTGGTATTCGGAGTGATTGAATATCCCTTTCCGGGAAGGACAGGAGAACGGACAAACTGTGCACTTCCAGCGGAAAGAGGCACCAGTGGAGATGACGGGAGGAGAGGTGCGGAAACAGGCATGGACAGATACCTTGTTGGCTAGCCGGGAGTTGCAAAGGCAGCACCATTTCATGCATGAAGAAAGGGGGGTCAGATGTTCCTGGAGAAGGTGTCTGGTGAGGGATCTCTTAATACAGGACCAGGAGTTGGAGCGGAACAGGAGGCTGCAATTGGGGTCCGTGCACATAAAGACATCGCTTACAGGAAAGACGAGATGGAGCGTGGAACCCTCGCGGCAGGTATTAGAAGGAATAGGAGCGCCTGAAGAGAAGTAGACGGGAGCTGCGGATGGCCAGTGGTAGAGAAGTCAGCAGCACCAGGAGAGGAGGGAGGAGGAGCAAGGCGATGACGGCGGAACCGGTGAAAGCGTAGCTCTCTCTTGTTGAGGAACGACTTACCACACGTCGGACAGTCAACCGGAGAAGAGCAAGTGGAGACACCAGGAGACGCGGACACAGCAGCAGGAGGAGAATTGCCAGGATCCGGGCGTGAAGGAGACCCCCGCATAGAAGCAGAATCGTCGGAAGATAGGAGAGACGCTCTGTCGCCAGAAGTTGCAGGAGCAGGAACAGGAGAGGAGGAAGCACTACGAGTTCCATTAACAGAGATCGCAGAGGACGGCAAACGAACTGTTGGGCTACCCGAAGGAGAAGCAGAAGTGGCAGGTCGAGCATCCAGCGTGTCAGTAGCAACAGGAGACTTGGTCGGAAAAGTGTGCGAGCAGGAGTGTCCAGCAGCAGCACGTAACCTTATGTGGTCACACACTGGGGAATCTGAAGAAGGGGCAGCAGTAGCAAGGATGGAGCCAGGAGAAGGTAAGGAAGGAGCAGAAGTGAGAGGCACGAGCGGTGCAGTGAGCATTTCCGGAGGAGGCGAAGTCCTGGAGCAGGAAGCGAAGATATCATTGCAGATGCGAGAGGAGGCAGACGTCCTGGCAGAGATGATGGAGAGCATCTGGCACAGGGAACGACTTCTCAGCAGAGGAGGACCAGAGGGAACAGCAGAGGCATAGATGTGTCAACGTGGAGCAGGAGCAGGGTGAGGACTACCAGACCGCGTTGTCATCACGGAGGAGTGACCCGAAGCGTGCAAATGGCTCAGAGATCGGTGTGGCGTCATGTCCAGCGATCCATCGGGGCATCCAACACTCAGTGGCAGTCCACCAAGGACAGATGGCATCGGAGGGAGACCAGGAGTAGTAGGCGACGGTATCCGAGGCGGCCGTGGAGACACAGAAATGCATGGCAAGCCGGGTGACTCAGACATCTGAAAATAGAGCTCGAAATCGAGAGTAAAAATAATTAGTAATACTGCTAATCGGCAATTGGCAAGATCAAAGCGAGAATGGAGAGCAAGAGCCTTTGCAGAAAATTCGGTGGCTCTGGTAGAAAAAAAAACATGACCCGGGTAGGCGGAGAAACTAGCGCGTGCAACTAGCCGATTCGGAAGGAAATTGGTGTCGAGCTAAGGATACACTCAGCCGAGTGGCCTGTCTGCAAGGATACCAAAGGAGGTAAGTCCCTGGACCCACGACGAACTGGGGGTCGAGGAACCTACCGAGACTAAATGATCGAAAGGAAAAACCATTGACAGGACAGCAAAGACGATGACCAGGACTTGGAAGATTACGCCCCACTAAAGGCGGCACCCAGCCGGGTGTCCTTTTCACACGGATGAGTAATCGGAAGCTTACTCGATCCCTGACCTGTGGCAGAACACAGGCTAAGGGCTCACGGCTACTCCGGGACACTAATCCGAGTAAGCATAAAAACCAACCAGTTAGTTCGAACCTAACCTGGACATGGAAAAAATAAATAAAACGAAACAAACGATAGCAGAAAAAGTAAAGGAATAGGGTTGAAATAAAGGAAAGACCACGCCCACCATAATAGTGAGTTTGTGGAGAGGGAAAAAAATAAGGGCTCAAGGAAAGCATTTTAACACTAAATAGTGAAAAAATACTAAAGAAGAGCAAGAATAGACAGGAACGAGGTAGAGAAAGTAAGACCCCGCCCATCACATGGACTAACCGAAAACCGCTAGTTCAGCGATAGCGGGAAAAGACACCTGCACGCTCACAGCGAAAGGAAAGGTTCCTACTGACGCAAGTAAAGGTCACCAACCCATCAAGCATCAATAGGAGAAATGAGAGAAAAAATAAAGCAAAACTTACCAAAGGTACAACTTGGCTCCGCCTTCAGCCCCGCCCTCCAAGTGAAGAAACTACACCATCAGCATATCGACCAGTAAACCTAAAAAAAATAAATTAAACTAGTAAATATTGCTGAGATTTTGTCCTATCTGCTCAACCGGTACTATGGAGCTGTCAGTTAGACAAAAGCAACTAGTCCACCGATTAAGCTGATAAGAACAGATACTACACTTTGATCTTAGACAAAAGGCCGAGAAGCGATGAAGAATTCGGTAGCGTGATGAATTCACTTTCAATTTTTCATATTTCAAAAGTCCTGAGCATTCGTGCAGGGGAGAAGGGGGTGCAGGGGAGAAGGGGGTGCAGAAGACTGAGGTTAGCGAGTGCTGCTTGGGGGCTTTTTATGATATGTCGTTATTTCATCCTCCTCCTGTGTTACAAAAAAAAGAGGTGTACAAGGATGAACAATTTGTGTCTACTCAAGTGGATCATTTTGCGGTCCTTTCTAATGTTCCCATTCTGGAGGCGTCATACCCCTCCTCCTTGGGCGGGGCTACTTTTAAAAAGCAAAGGACGTCAAAAGTTCATTTCATTCCAGATTCAATTGCAAATTTTATTCTTACTACAGCAAATGAACCACAATGCTGAAATATCCTCACAGATATTTCTACAATATCGCAATAACTTACAGTAGTTATATTGGACATTTTACGAAAACGTTGGCCGGAACAAAATTCAAAGTAGAGAAAGTTAATCCGATCTCAACGCGAAATCGCTAAAGTCAATAACAGCAGTTTTTATAAGCTTAAGCATCATGCAACATAATATTCTCGTACTTTCTCAATTTTTTTAAGATGGGATTAATTACAAACGCAATAAAAATGGCAAAAAAAAAGTAAATATTCCTGGAGGTATCGAATGCCCATGTTTGGGAAGAAATTATTTTTGTGATTAAACCAATATTGATACAGTAAATTAATCAGCCAAAACTACATTAAATAATGCCAGAGTTTGATTGACACAAACTCGACATGCACAGTCCAGCACATGGTTCCCAACTCAGAGATACTCTCTCTCTCTCTTCAGTTCAAACGTTGCAGTTGAAAACACAGAGTGAAATATTAGGAACTTAAAACAATTAAACAAACAGAAAAATTACAAAAAACACTTTACAAATTAATTTGTAATATGTACAATCAAACAGTTCTTTTTACTTTACAATTAATGATTACTTTGTATTCTAAACTTCCACACTAGCGGCGGGCAAGCCATATCAAAACTCAGAATAAACTGCTTCCTGCATAGTGCAGCCATCTATTGGCATTTTCCCAAGTTTGTTAATATTAATGTGCCAACAAAATAAATGAATGAATAAAAACATAAATACAACAATCCGTAACAATAATTGTAGACCATTACAATTAGCTGGCGTTTTTAAATCATACAGAGAATCAAAACAAAACATTAGGAAACAGACAGAAAAGTCTTTGTTGCTGCAGTGTGCCTACAAACATTTTACACCCTTTCAAGAGTTATTTACAATAAAATGGCTCGTGTGTTGAAGGAAGCAATGTGTATACGCGCGCTGTAGCGGGAAAGATCTGGCAAATGTGAATAGGAATTCTCTCAAACTCACACGAAATGAGATAAAAATGTTACTGCAAATGAAATTTGAGTAATATTTCGAGGCCGATGTTCCTTCAATCAGTCAGACAGAATGAGTAAGTTTTCTGAGTACGGGATCAAAATGTGGATTTTATGGGATTTCTGTAAATACGAAAAAAACTTCGTATTTACAGAAACCAGAACTTGACATTGGAAAAGGACGAGGGTTAAACCCGAGGCTCCAGAATGTTCCCATTCCGAGGAAAAGAACGAGGGGCCCGAGCAATATCAAGTTAAAAAAAGGCAGGTCCCCGCACACTCGTACAAAGGTATGATGTTGTTAGACCTTCGGTTTTCTGAAATTTGAAGGGGCCATTTTAAAAGGACGTTTTCCTGAGGATGCAGTGGGGGAGTGAAGTTTCTGCTTTTTGGATATATTGTGGGCCGTATCCTGCAAGTAGTGCCATAGCAGGCCAACCCGTGGCGAGGGCGGAATAAATTCCTAACCACAAGCCTATCTGCAAAAACTAGTTTAATATCTTGACGTCATGTCGACGTCGTATCAGATATTAAGCTGATAAGGACAGAAAAATTTTTTATTGTTCAATGTTTCTTACCATTTTACATAGTGTTGGTAAGACCATGGCATGTTATACCAACAACGCACACAGTGCGATTTTAGATTTCATATTTATTTGATGTGGGAGATATTTACATATTTACAAAATTTACATAACCGTGAAAGTCCTTTATACAAATGTTATCCAATGATCGCATATTGAAAACCTGTCACTGAGTCCAACAGTGCCTATTTAGGTTTGTTTTATTCCAGTGACGTGTTCAACATATACGTCCCTAGAAAATTTAATGGTTTCGCTAACTGCGAGCTTCTTTAAAAGGTTTCCATATTTGTTGCTGCACAGCCTACGTAGCACTCTGTCATTCTTGTCGTCCCAAGAGCCGAGGGAACCAATGATGATGGGATGGATCTGGACATCGGTGTAATCTCTCCTGAGCAGCTCAACAACAGGGCGATACTTGGAAATCTTTTCCTCTCTGGCGGAAGAAAAAGCAGCAAGCGTATTCTCGAACGGGATGGTGACGTCGATTATCAGAGCGGAGGAGCCTTTGCAAAGAACCAGATCGGGGCGGAGAGAAGTACCAGGGAAGACTTGGTTGCAGAAGAGCACATCCCAGCGCCCACTCGCGGCCTTCTTCAGCCGTTCAACCACAGCATTGTGACGTCGTTGGAAGATGGAAGAGTAACGCATACAGTGGTTGAGGACATGTGGGAGCGTTTCTTCACTGAAGTTGCAACGGCGACATCCACGGCGTGAACGGTCCCAGGGCTTGCAGGCATTGAGAGGTACCAGGTTCAGCCTGGCACGGTGAACAAATCTCCAGTCCGCGAAGCGCGTGAAGGACCCCTCTCTGAAGAAGTGCGAGCTCGAGCGCGAGACGGCAACACATTCCATGGCCTTGCCCTGGTTCGGGAGGAGGAACAGGTCACTAATACGGGTAGCCCGTCTTAGGGTCCGGAAGGCCCGGAAGATGGTGTGCTTCTGGCTCGGGAAGATGGTGTTAGGACCACAGGAAATAGAAGGAGACCCACCAGCATCGATAGTCCAAATAACCTTGAGGCGCCGTGACGCGGACCTTGCGGCAGACCACGTAGAGGAGATGGAATTGCAAGAGGCGGCAAAGGGAGCTTCGTCGGATGCAGACAGGAACTGTGCCACTAACTCAGGAGAATGAGCGAATCCGATGCGTGAACGGACGGAGGAGGTCAGATCATCCCAGGCGGAAGCACGAACAAAGGGATCTATAGCGCAAAGCAGCTTGAAAGCAGAGTCGACGGCAGCGATGTCTGAATCCTTCGCAGCGAGTGGTATGCCAAGGGTACCTTTGCCGGAAAGGCCATAAAGATAGTTGTTAGAGGCCTCGTTGGAAGATTCAAGGTCTTCTTGAGGGCAGGACGCAGAAAATCGTCAATCTTCTTCCAGTCTCCCTTTGCGTGCTGCGAAGTCCTCATGAATAAGAGGAGAGAGGGAAAAAAGTCTTCAGTGCATCCAGGCGTTGCCACGGAGCGAGCTTCGAGTCCATAATTTTCTTAGCCAGGATCAAGAAATCACGTAGCTGCGCACGGAGGGGTGGAAGGTGGAAGCCCACAGGTTTCCCGAGGAAACGGAAGTGATCACCATCACCAAGGGCGTTGATAGGGATGCCATCCAGGTAGAAGACGGTCGGACGCACCCTAGCAGGGCGAGAAGCATCAAGGTGAAGTGTGTGGCATTTACCGGGATTAAGCTGAAGACCAAGACGAGAGAAGACGTCAGAAATGCGATCCAGGTCATTATGAAGAACGTTGGGAGAAGGAGCGAGCAGGAGGACGTCATCAGCGAAGGCGAGGACACAAGGCGAGGAAGGAGAAGAGCCAACGGAGCGGAGAACAGGATCAATGGCCAGGTTAAACAGGAGGCCGCTCAAAGGACACCCCTGACGAACACCGGTATTGATGTCTACAGGGCCAGAAACACCGTCGGAAGAGAGGAAGCAGGTAGAGGAATTCCTGTAGAGGTCTTGGATTAAGGAGACGAAGTCCTCCCCGACACCAGACGTGAGAAGTGCTGTGAAGATCGCAGAGTGCGGGATCGAGCCGAAGGCGTTGGCAATGTCGAGAGAGGCCAGACAGAGCTCTAACTTCGTCCTACGGGCAAGCTGGAACTGTTGCTGGACGATGAAGTTGTGCTCAAGAACCCCATCGTGCGGCATGAATCCTTTCTGTGAGGGGTGGAGAATCTCGTTGTCACATAACCAGTGCGTGAGCCGTTTCGCTAGACATCCAGAGAAAAGGCAAGCAATTGAAGAACTGAGGGCAATTGGCCTCCAGTTGTCAATCACCGACGGGTCCCCTTTCTTGAAGATGAAGAACGAGCGGGAAGATTTCCATGAAGACGGAACACGCCGGAAGCGAAGACAGATGTTGAATATCTCACACAAGATCTTGCAGTCTGGATCAGCCTCTCGCCAGTGGGCATACGAGAGGCGGTCAGGGCCGGGCGCAGAGTTCTCACAGGAGCGAAGCTTGGCAAGAACCTTGGCAGGAGAGAAAGGAGACAAATCGAGAGGAGGACGTTCCGGGATACAGGAAGTGAAGATACAGGAGTCGGAGTCTCTGGCGGAGTACCTTGAGGAGAATTCGAGGGCAATCTCTTCTGCAGGAATGGAGCAAGGAGGAGAGCTGTCAGAGGAAAGGAGACGGATGGCTCTGCAACGATTTCTCCGGTATAAACGTTGAATGACCCGAGGATTAGAGGTGTTGACCGGGCGCGGAGAACCAGGCGTAGGAGGAGAAGGTGGAGGGAGCTTGACAATTTCTGAGGCAGACTCCGTGACGTTCAGAAGGCAGGCCTCAAAGGAGTCCCAAGCGTCATCGTCAGTAATCCCAGAAGAAAAGCTATGCAGGGAATCCCAGAAGTTCAGGAGAGGAGGCTCTGTGACAGGAATTTCGTCAGCAGGAGGAATACGAGCAGGGTCATCAGCGGCCACAACGGGGGACAACCTCATAAAGGTCGACATCAGGAAACTCGGAAGCGGGGAAGTCGGCAGAAGACTGTGTGTCATCAGCAGGTGACGATGAGGAGGAAGAAGATGCAGAGACGAGGCAATCTGGAGGAACAACAGCACGGGAGGAGGAGGCAGCAGGCGAGGCAGAAGTCAACACTGGAGCAGGAGGAGCGGCCGAAGAGGGATGAAGAAGCCCTGGACGAGGAGCAACAGTAGTCCTGGAGACGTCATGAGGAGAAGGAGGCAGGGAGTGAGAGGCCGATACAGCAGGAGACGAATCGGAAGAGCAAGGAGATGGGACTGGAGCAGGTGAAGAAGGAGCGTCCACAGAAGTCACGGGAGGAGCTGGAGCGGTCTTAGCCGGAGATCTGGAGGACACATCAGCGGGTGAAGAAGAGGCACCAGGTGGAGGGTGCGGTTGTCTAAGGCGCTGTCGCTGAGGCACAGGAGCAGGAAGAGGAATGTCGTGGTCAATGGAAGAGTTCCTCTCAGCACGCCGGTGGTATTCGGAGTGATTGAATATCCCTTTCCGGGAAGGACAGGAGAACGGACAAACTGTGCACTTCCAGCGGAAAGAGGCACCAGTGGAGATGACGGGAGGAGAGGTGCGGAAACAGGCATGGACAGATACCTTGTTGGCTAGCCGGGAGTTGCAAAGGCAGCACCATTTCATGCATGAAGAAAGGGGGGTCAGATGTTCCTGGAGAAGGTGTCTGGTGAGGGATCTCTTAATACAGGACCAGGAGTTGGAGCGGAACAGGAGGCTGCAATTGGGGTCTGTGCACATAAAGACATCGCTTACAGGAAAGACGAGATGGAGCGTGGAACCCTCGCGGCAGGTATTAGAAGGAATAGGAGCGCCTGAAGAGAAGTAGACGGGAGCTGCGGATGGCCAGTGGTAGAGAAGTCAGCAGCACCAGGAGAGGAGGGAGGAGGAGCAAGGCGATGACGGCGCAACCGGTGAAAGCGTAGCTCTCTCTTGTTGAGGAACGACTTACCACACGTCGGACAGTCAACCGGAGAAGAGCAAGTGGAGACACTAGGAGACGCGGACACAGCAGCAGGAGGAGAATTACCAGGATCCGGGCGTGAAGGAGACCCCCGCATAGAAGCAGAATCGTCGGAAGATAGGAGAGACGCTCTGTCGCCAGAAGTTGCAGGAGTAGGAACAGGAGAGGAGGAAGCACTAGGAGTTCCATTAACAGAGATCGCAGAGGACGGCAAACGAACTGTTGGGCTACCCGAAGGAGAAGCAGAAGTGGCAGATCGAGCATCCAGCGTGTCAGTAGCAACAGGAGACTTGGTCGGAAAAGTGTGCGAGCAGGAGTGTCCAGCAGCAGCACGTGACCTTGTGTGGTCACACACTGGGGAATCTGAAGAAGGGGCAGCAGTAGCAAGGATGGAGCCAGGAGAAGGTAAGGAAGGAGCAGAAGTGAGAGGCACGAGCGGTGCAGTGAGCATTTCCGGAGGAGGCGAAGTCCTGGAGCAGGAAGCGAAGATATCATTGCAGATGCGAGAGGAGGCCGACGTCCTGGCAGAGATGATGGAGAGCATCTGGCACAGGGAACGACTTCTCAGCAGAGGAGGACCAGAGGGAACAGCAGAGGCATAGATGTGTCAACGTGGAGCAGGAGCAGGGTGAGGACTACCAGACCGCGTTGTCATCATGGAGGAGTGACCCGAAGCGTGCAAATGGCTCAGAGATCGGTGTGGCGTCATGTCCAGCGATCCATCGGGGCATCCAACACTCAGTGGCAGTCCACCAAGGACAGATGGCATCGGAGGGAGACCAGGAGTAGTAGGCGACGGTATCCGAGGCGGCCGCGGAGACACAGAAATGCATGGCAAGCCGGGTGACTCAGACATCTGAAAATAGAGCTCGAAATCGAGAGTAAAAATAATTAGTAATACTGCTAATCGGCAATTGGCAAGATCAAAGCGAGAATGGAGAGCAAGAGCCTTTGCAGAAAATTCGGTGGCTCTGGTAGAAAAAAAAAATGACCCGGGTAGGCGGAGAAACTAGCGCGTGCAACTAGCCGATTCGGAAGGAAATTGGTGTCGAGCTAAGGATACACTCAGCCGAGTGGCCTGTCTGCAAGGATACCAAAGGAGGTAAGTCCCTGGACCCATGACGAACTGGGGGTCGAGGAACCTACCGAGACTAAATGATCGAAAGGAAAAACCATTGACAGGACAGCAAAGACGATGACCAGGACTTGGAAGATTACGCCCCACTAAAGGCAGCACACAGCCGGGTGTCCTTTTCACACGGATGAGTAATCGGAAGCTTACTCGATCCCTGACCTGTGGCAGAACACGGGCTAAGGGCTCACGGCTACTCCGGGACACTAATCCGAGTAAGCATAAAAACCAACCAGTTAGTTCGAACCTAACCTGGACATGGAAAAAATAAATAAAACGAAACAAACGATAGCAGAAAAAGTAAAGGGATAGGGATGAAATAAAGGAAAGACCACGCCCACCATAATAGTGAGTTTGTGGAGAGGGAAAAAATAAGGGCTCAAGGAAAGCATTTTAACACTAAATAGTGAAAAAATACTAAAGAAGAGCAAGAATAGACAGGAACGAGGTAGAGAAAGTAAGACCCCGCCCATCACATGGACTAACCGAAAACCGCTAGTTCAGCGATAGCGGGAAAAGACACCTGCACGCTCACAGCGAAAGGAAAGGTTCCTACTGACGCAAGTAAAGGTCACCAACCCATCAAGCATCAATAGGAGAAATGAGAGAAAAAATAAAGCAAAACTTACCAAAGGTACAACTTGGCTCCGCCTTCAGCCCCGCCCTCCAAGTGAAGAAACTACACCATCAGCATATCGACCAGTAAACCTAAAAAAATAAATTAAACTAGTAAATATTGCTGAGATTTTGTTCTATCTGCTCAACCGGTACTCTGGAGCTGTCAGTTAGACAAAAGCAACTAGTCCACCGATTAAGCTGATAAGAACAGATCTTTGATCTTAGACAAAAGGCCGAGAAGCGATGAAGAATTCGGTAGCGTGATGAATTCACTTTCAATTTTTCATATTTCAAAAGTCCTGAGCATTCGTGCAGGGGAGAAGGGGGTGCAGGGGAGAAGGGGGTGCAGAAGACTGAGGTTAGCGAGTGCTGCTTGGGGGCTTTTTATGATATGTCGTTATTTCATCCTCCTCCTGTGTTACAAAAAAAAGAGGTGTACAAGGATGAACAATTTGTGTCTACTCAAGTGGATCATTTTGCGGTCCTTTCTAATGTTCCCATTCTGGAGGCGTCATACCCCTCCTCCTTGGGCGGGGCTACTTTTAAAAAGCAAAGGACGTCAAAAGTTCATTTCATTCCAGATTCAATTGCAAATTTTATTCTTACTACAGCAAATGAACCACAATGCTGAAATATCCTCACAGATATTTCTACAATATCGCAATAACTTACAGTAGTTATATTGGACATTTTACGAAAACGTTGGCCGGAACAAAATTCAAAGTAGAGAAAGTTAATCCAATCTCAACGCGAAATCGCTAAAGTCAATAACAGCAGTTTTTATAAGCTTAAGCATCATGCAACATAATATTCTCGTACTTTCTCAATTTTTTTAAGATGGGATTAATTACAAAGGCAATAAAAAAGGCAAAAAAAAATAAATAATTATTCCTGGAGGTATCGAATGCCCATGTTTGGGAAGAAATTATTTTTGTGATTAAACCAATATTGATACAGTAAATTAATCAGCCAAAACTACATTAAATAATGCCAGAGTTTGATTGACACAAACTCGACATGCACAGTCCAGCACATGGTTCCCAACTCAGAGATACTCTCTCTCTCTCTTCAGTTCAAACGTTGCAGTTGAAAACACAGAGTGAAATATTAGGAAATTAAAACAATTAAACAAACAGAAAAATTACAAAAAACACTTTACAAGTTAATTTGTAATATGTACAATCAAACAGTACTTTTTACTTTACAATTAATGATTACTTTGTATTCTAAACTTCCACACTAGCGGCGGGCAAGCCATCCCAAAACTCAGAATAAACAGCTTCCTGCATAGTGCAGCCATCTATTGGCATTTTCCCAAGTTTGTTAATATTAATGTGCCAACAAAATAAATGAATGAATGAATGAATGAATGAATGAATAAAAACATAAATACAACAATCCGTAACAATAATTGTAGACCATTACAATTAGCTGGCGTTTTTAAATCATACAGAGAATCAAAACAAAACATTAGGAAACAGACAGAAAAGTCTTTGTTGCTGCAGTGTGCCTACAAACATTTTACACCCTTTCAAGAGTTATTTACAATAAAATGGCTCGTGTGTTGAAGGAAGCAATGTGTATACGCGCGCTGTAGCGGGAAAGATCTGGCAAATGTGAATAGGAATTCTCTCAAACTCACACGAAATGAGATAAAAATGTTACTGCAAATGAAATTTGAGTAATATTTCGAGGCCGATGTTCCTTCAATCAGTCAGACAGAATGAGTAAGTTTTCTGAGTACGGGATCAAAATGTGGATTTTATGGGATTTCTGTAAATACGAAAAAAACTTCGTATTTACAGAAACCAGAACTTGACATTGGAAAAGGACGAGGGTTAAACCCGAGGCTCCAGAATGTTCCCATTCCGAGGAAAAGAACGAGGGGCCCGAGCAATATCAAGTTAAAAAAAGGCAGGTCCCCGCACACTCGTACAAAGGTATGATGTTGTTAGACCTTCGGTTTTCTGAAATTTGAAGGGGCCATTTTAAAAGAACGTTTTCCTGAGGATGCAGTGGGGGAGTGAAGTTTCTGCTTTTTGGATATATTGTGGGCCGTATCCTGCAAGTAGTGCCATAGCAGGCCAACCCGTGGCGAGGGCGGAATAAATTCCTAACCACAAGCCTATCTGCAAAAACTAGTTTAATATCTTGACGTCATGTCGACGTCGTATCAGATATTAAGCTGATAAGGACAGAAAAATTTTTTATTGTTCAATGTTTCTTACCATTTTACATAGTGTTGGTAAGACCATGGCATGTTATACCAACAACGCACACAGTGCGATTTTAGATTTCATATTTATTTGATGTGGGAGATATTTACATATTTACAAAATTTACATAACCGTGAAAGTCCTTTATACAAATGTTATCCAATGATCGCATATTGAAAACCTGTCACTGAGTCCAACAGTGCCTATTTAGGTTTGTTTTATTCCAGTGACGTGTTCAACATATACGTCCCTAGAAAATTTAATGGTTTCGCTAACTGCGAGCTTCTTTAAAACGTTTCCATATTTGTTGCTGCACAGCCTACGTAGCACTCTGTCATTCTTGTCGTCCCAAGAGCCGAGGGAACCAATAATGATGGGATGGATCTGGACATCGGTGTAATCTCTCCTGAGCAGCTCAACAACAGGGCGATACTTGGAAATCTTTTCCTCTCTGGCGGAAGAAAAAGCAGCAAGCGTATTCTCGAACGGGATGGTGACGTCGATTATCAGAGCGGAGGAGCCTTTGCAAAGAACCAGATCGGGGCGGAGAGAACTACCAGGGAAGAGTTGGTTGCAGAAGAGCACATCCCAGCGCCCACTCGCGGCCTTCTTCAGCCGTTCAACCACAGCATTGTGACGTCGTTGGAAGATGGAAGAGTAACGCATACAGTGGTTGAGGACATGTGGGAGCGTTTCTTCACTGAAGTTGCAACGGCGACATCCACGGCGTGAACGGTCCCAGGGCTTGCAGGCATTGAGAGGTACCAGGTTCAGCCTGGCACGGTGAACAAATCTCCAGTCCGCGAAGCGCGTGAAGGACCCCTCTCTGAAGAAGTGCGAGCTCGAGCGCGAGACGGCAACACATTCCATGGCCTTGCCCTGGTTCGGGAGGAGGAACAGGTCACTAATACGGGTAGCCCGTCTTAGGTTCCGGAAGGCCCGGAAGATGGTGTGCTTCTGGCTCGGGAAGATGGTGTTAGGACCACAGGAAATAGAGGGAGACCCACCAGCATCGATAGTCCAAATAACCTTGAGGCGCCGTGACGCGGACCTTGCGGCAGACCACGTAGAGGAGATGGAATTGCAAGAGGCGGCAAAGGGAGCTTCGTCGGATGCAGACAGGAACTGTGCCACTAACTCAGGAGAATGAGCGAATCCGATGCGTGAACGGACGGAGGAGGTCAGATCATCCCAGGCGGAAGCACGAACAAAGGGATCTATAGCGCAAAGCAGCTTGAAAGCAGAGTCGACGGCAGCGATGTCTGAATCCTTCGCAGCGAGTGGTATGCCAAGGGTACCTTTGCCGGAAAGGCCATAAAGATAGTTGTTAGAGGCCTCGGGAGGAAGATTCAAGGTCTTCTTGAGGGCAGGACGCAGAAAATCGTCAATCTTCTTCCAGTCTCCCTTTGCGTGCTGCGAATTCCTCATGAATAAGAGGAGAGAGGGAAAAAAGTCTTCAGTGCATCCAGGCGTTGCCACGGAGCGAGCTTCGAGTCCATAATTTTCTTAGCCAGGATCAAGAAATCACGTAGCTGCGCACGGAGGGGTGGAAGGTGGAAGCCCACAGGTTTCCCGAGGAAACGGAAGTGATCACCATCACCAAGGGCGTTGATAGGGATGCCATCCAGGTAGAAGACGGTCGGACGCACCCTAGCAGGGCGAGAAGCATCAAGGTGAAGTGTGTGGCATTTACCGGGATTAAGCTGAAGACCAAGACGAGAGAAGACGTCAGAAATGCGATCCAGGTCATTATGAAGAACGTTGGGAGAAGGAGCGAGCAGGAGGACGTCATCAGCGAAGGCGAGGACACGAGGCGAGGAAGGAGAAGAGCCAACGGAGCGGAGAACAGGATCAATGGCCAGGTTAAACAGGAGGCCGCTCAAAGGACACCCCTGACGAACACCGGTATTGATGTCTACAGGGCCAGAAACACCGTCGGAAGAGAGGAAGCAGGTAGAGGAATTCCTGTAGAGGTCTTGGATTAAGGAGACGAAGTCCTCCCCGACACCAGACGTGAGAACTGCTGTGAAGATCGCAGAGTGCGGGATCGAGCCGAAGGCGTTGGCAATGTCGAGAGAGGCCAGACAGAGCTCTAACTTCGTCCTACGGGCAAGCTGGAACTGTTGCTGGACGATGAAGTTGTGCTCAAGAACCCCATCGTGCGGCATGAATCCTTTCTGTGAGGGGTGGAGAATCTCGTTGTCACATAACCAGTGCGTGAGCCGTTTCGCTAGACATCCAGAGAAAAGGCAAGCAATTGAAGAACTGAGGGCAATTGGCCTCCAGTTGTCAATCACCGACGGGTCCCCTTTCTTGAAGATGAGGAACGAGCGGGAAGATTTCCATGAAGACGGAACACGCCGGAAGCGAAGACAGATGTTGAATATCTCACACAAGATCTTGCAGTCTCGATCAGCCTCTCGCCAGTGGGCATACGAGAGGCGGTCAGGGCCGGGCGTAGAGTTCTCACAGGAGCGAAGCTTGGCAAGAACCTTGGCAGGAGAGAAAGGAGACAAATCGAGAGGAGGACGTTCCGGGATACAGGAAGTGAAGATACAGGAGTCGGAGTCTCTGGCGGAGTACCTTGAGGAGAATTCGAGGGCAATCTCTTCTGCAGGAATGGAGCAAGGAGGAGAGCTGTCAGAGGAAAGGAGACGGATGGCTCTGCAACGATTTCTCCGGTATAAACGTTGAATGACCCGAGGATTAGAGGTGTTGACCGGGCGCGGAGAACCAGGCGTAGGAGGAGAAGGTGGAGGGAGCTTGACAATTTCTGAGGCAGACTCCGTGACGTTCAGAAGGCAGGCCTCAAAGGAGTCCCAAGCGTCATCGTCAGTAATCCCAGAAGAAAAGCTATGCAGGGAATCCCAGAAGTTCAGGAGAGGAGGCTCTGTGACAGGAATTTCGTCAGCAGGAGGAATACGAGCAGGGTCATCAGCGGCCACAACGGGGGACAACCTCATAAAGGTCGACATCAGGAAACTCGGAAGCGGGGAAGTCGGCAGAAGACTGTGTGTCATCAGCAGGTGACGATGAGGAGGAAGAAGATGCAGAGACGAGGCAATCTGGAGGAACAACAGCACGGGAGGAGGAGGCAGCAGGCGAGGCAGAAGTCAACACTGGAGCAGGAGGAGCGGCCGAAGAGGGATGAAGAAGCCCTGGACGAGGAGCAACAGTAGTCCTGGAGACGTCATGAGGAGAAGGAGGCAGGGAGTGAGAGGCCGATACAGCAGGAGACGAATCGGAAGAGCAAGGAGATGGGACTGGAGCAGGTGAAGAAGGAGCGTCCACAGAAGTCACGGGAGGAGCTGGAGCGGTCTTAGCAGGAGATCTGGAGGACACATCAGCGGGTGAAGAAGAGGCACCAGGTGGAGGGTGCGGTTGTCTAAGGCGCTGTCGCTGAGGCACAGGAGCAGGAAGAGGAATGTCGTGGTCAATGGAAGAGTTCCTCTCAGCACGCCGGTGGTATTCGGAGTGATTGAATATCCCTTTCCGGGAAGGACAGGAGAACGGACAAACTGTGCACTTCCAGCGGAAAGAGGCACCAGTGGAGATGACGGGAGGAGAGGTGCGGAAACAGGCATGGACAGATACCTTGTTGGCTAGCCGGGAGTTGCAAAGGCAGCACCATTTCATGCATGAAGAAAGGGGGGTCAGATGTTCCTGGAGAAGGTGTCTGGTGAGGGATCTCTTAATACAGGACCAGGAGTTGGAGCGGAACAGGAGGCTGCAATTGGGGTCTGTGCACATAAAGACATCGCTTACAGGAAAGACGAGATGGAGCGTGGAACCCTCGCGGCAGGTATTAGAAGGAATAGGAGCGCCTGAAGAGAAGTAGACGGGAGCTGCGGATGGCCAGTGGTAGAAAAGTCAGCAGCACCAGGAGAGGAGGGAGGAGGAGCAAGGCGATGACGGCGGAACCGGTGAAAGCGTAGCTCTCTCTTGTTGAGGAACGACTTACCACACGTCGGACAGTCAACCGGAGAAGAGCAAGTGGAGACACCAGGAGACGCGGACACAGCAGCAGGAGGAGAATTACCAGGATCCGGGCGTGAAGGAGACCCCCGCATAGAAGCAGAATCGTCGGAAGATAGGAGAGACGCTCTGTCGCCAGAAGTTGCAGGAGTAGGAACAGGAGAGGAGGAAGCACTAGGAGTTCCATTAACAGAGATCGCAGAGGACGGCAAACGAACTGTTGGGCTACCCGAAGGAGAATCAGAAGTGGCAGATCGAGCATCCAGCGTGTCAGTAGCAACAGGAGACTTGGTCGGAAAAGTGTGCGAGCAGGAGTGTCCAGCAGCAGCACGTGACCTTGTGTGGTCACACACTGGGGAATCTGAAGAAGGGGCAGCAGTAGCAAGGATGGAGCCAGGAGAAGGTAAGGAAGGAGCAGAAGTGAGAGGCACGAGCGGTGCAGTGAGCATTTCCGGAGGAGGCGAAGTCCTGGAGCAGGAAGCGAAGATATCATTGCAGATGCGAGAGGAGGCCGACGTCCTGGCAGAGATGATGGAGAGCATCTGGCACAGGGAACGACTTCTCAGCAGAGGAGGACCAGAGGGAACAGCAGAGGCATAGATGTGTCAACGTGGAGCAGGAGCAGGGTGAGGACTACCAGACCGCGTTGTCATCACGGAGGAGTGACCCGAAGCGTGCAAATGGCTCAGAGATCGGTGTGGCGTCATGTCCAGCGATCCATCGGGGCATCCAACACTCAGTGGCAGTCCACCAAGGACAGATGGCATCGGAGGGAGACCAGGAGTAGTAGGCGACGGTATCCGAGGCGGCCGTGGAGACACAGAAATGCATGGCAAGCCGGGTGACTCAGACATCTGAAAATAGAGCTCGAAATCGAGAGTAAAAATAATTAGTAATACTGCTAATCGGCAATTGGCAAGATCAAAGCGAGAATGGAGAGCAAGAGCCTTTGCAGAAAATTCGGTGGCTCTGGTAGAAAAAAAAACATGACCCGGGTAGGCGGAGAAACTAGCGCGTGCAACTAGCCGATTCGGAAGGAAATTGGTGTCGAGCTAAGGATACACTCAGCCGAGTGGCCTGTCTGCAAGGACTCCAATGGAGGTAAGTCCCTGGACCCACGACGAACTGGGGGTCGAGGAACCTACCGAGACTAAATGATCGAAAGGAAAAACCATTGACAGGACAGCAAAGACGATGACCAGGACTTGGAAGATTACGCCCCACTAAAGGCGGCACACAGCCGGGTGTCCTTTTCACACGGATGAGTAATCGGAAGCTTACTCGATCCCTGACCTGTGGCAGAACACGGGCTAAGGGCTCACGGCTACTCCGGGACACTAATCCGAGTAAGCATAAAAACCAACCAGTTAGTTCGAACCTAACCTGGACATGGAAAAAATAAATAAAACGAAACAAACGATAGCAGAAAAAGTAAAGGGATAGGGATGAAATAAAGGAAAGACCACGCCCACCATAATAGTGAGTTTGTGGAGAGGGAAAAAAATAAGGGCTCAAGGAAAGCATTTTAACACTAAATAGTGAAAAAATACTAAAGAAGAGCAAGAATAGACAGGAACGAGGTAGAGAAAGTAAGACCCCGCCCATCACATGGACTAACCGAAAACCGCTAGTTCAGCGATAGCGGGAAAAGACACCTGCACGCTCACAGCGAAAGGAAAGGTTCCTACTGACGCAAGTAAAGGTCACCAACCCATCAAGCATCAATAGGAGAAATGAGAGAAAAAATAAAGCAAAACTTACCAAAGGTACAACTTGGCTCCGCCTTCAGCCCCGCCCTCCAAGTGAAGAAACTACACCATCAGCATATCGACCAGTAAACCTAAAAAAATAAATTAAACTAGTAAATATTGCTGAGATTTTGTTCTATCTGCTCAACCGGTACTCTGGAGCTGTCAGTTAGACAAAAGCAACTAGTCCACCGATTAAGCTGATAAGAACAGATCTTTGATCTTAGACAAAAGGCCGAGAAGCGATGAAGAATTCGGTAGCGTGATGAATTCACTTTCAATTTTTCATATTTCAAAAGTCCTGAGCATTCGTGCATGGGACAAGGGGGTGCAGAAGACTGAGGTTAGCGAGTGCTGCTTGGGGGCTTTTTATGATATGTCGTTATTTCATCCTCCTCCTGTGTTACAAAAAAAAGAGGTGTACAAGGATGAACAATATGTGTCTACTCAAGTGGATCATTTTGCGGTCCTTTCTAATGTTCCCATTCTGGAGGCGTCATACCCCTCCTCCTTGGGCGGGGCTACTTTTAAAAAGCAAAGGACGTCAAAAGTTCATTTCATTCCAGATTCAATTGCAAATTTTATTCTTACTACAGCAAATGAACCACAATGCTGAAATATCCTCACAGATATTTCTACAATATCGCAATAACTTACAGTAGTTATATTGGACATTTTACGAAAACGTTGGCCGGAACAAAATTCAAAGTAGAGAAAGTTAATCCGATCTCAACGCGAAATCGCTAAAGTCAATAACAGCAGTTTTTATAAGCTTATGCATCATGCAACATAATATTCTCGTACTTTCTCAATTTTTTTAAGATGGGAAAAGAGGATAATGAAATATTTATGAAAGTGTTCATTTCTCTGGAGTAGCTTCCTCCTCTGAAAAATCTCATTCTTCACTGCCCGTGAATATAAAACAAATGTAATTACAAAGGCAATAAAAATAGCAAAACCAAATATAAATAAATATTCCTGGAGGTATCAGAATGCCCATGTTTGGGAAGAAATTATTTTTTGTGGTTAAACCAATATTGATACAGTAAAATTAATCAGCCAAAACTACATTAAATAATGATAGAGTTTGATTGACACAAACTCGACATGCACAGTCCAGCACATGGTTCCCAACTCAGAGATACTCTCTCTCTCTCTCTCTTCAGTTCAAACGTTGCAGTTGAAAACACAGTGTGAAATATTAGGAACTTAAAACAATTAAACAAACAGAAAAATTACAAAAAACACTTTACAAATTAATTTGTAATATGTACAATCAAACAGTACTTTTTACTTTACAATTAATGATTACTTTGTATTCTACACTTCCACACTAGCGGCGGGCAAGCCATCTCAAAACTCAGAATAAAGTGCTTCCTGCATAGTGCAGCCATCTATTGGCATTTTCCCAAGTTTGTTAATATTAATGTGCCAACAAAATAAATGAATGAATGAATGAATGAATGAATGAATAAAAACAAATACAACAATCCGTAACAATAATTGTAGACCATTACAATTCGCTGGCGTTTTTAAATCATACAGAGAATCCAAACAAAACATTAGGAAACAGACAGATAAGTCTTTGTTGCTGCAGTGTGCCTACAAAGATTTTACACCCTTTCGAGAGTTATTTACAATAAAATGGCTCGTGTGTTGAAGGAAGCAATGTGTATACGCGCGCTGTAGTGGGAAGTAGTAGTAGTTGTAGTAGTTTTATGGCGCAAAGCTCAATAGGCCATATGCGCCAAACACAGGATTCTTTTTTTTTTAACATACAAACTAAAGGAACAAAAAATATAAAGACAACAGCACACTTTTAAAATCGAGGCAAGTAAAAAGATATTTAAATGATGGGATGAAAATGCTGATTATAACTTTGATAATGAGAGATGCAGTATAGATATAAAATCCTAAAACATCTGATTAATTAAAATTCCAACATAAAATCTCAGGACAAAAATCAAATTAAATAATAAAAACCTGTTTCCTTGAGGTAGTGAAACAAATTATTATTGACCTCTCTTCCGATTAAACGGTCGAGAGGCAGGTCGCAGCTATTAAAATACTTCTCACGAAGATTATTAAAATATGAACATTCAATTAAAATGTGATAAACTGAAAGACAAACATTACAAGTTGCACAAATAGGCTCGTTCTCAGCTTTCAGAAGGTAGTTATGTGTCACTCTACTGTGACCAATTCTAAGGCGAGTCAAAAGAACTTCCTCCCTGCGATTGCTAGTAGTATCCCAATGCTCTATTTAAGGCTTCACCCTTCTCAACTTGTTATGAAGTTGAAGGTCCCAAAGTTGCTGCCATTTCTTTCGGATCTTCTTTTTTATGACACAACGGATATCGTTAAAAGGGATGAGGCGGCCGAACATTTCAACAGCAGATTTCACTGCGATGTCCGCCAGCTCATTGCCCTTTATTCCTGTATGTCCGGGGACCCAGCAGTACAGAAGTTCAAATCCACGACATTTCAATTTAATATTCAACTTGAGAACATCCACTATCACAGGATTCTCAGTGCTAGAAAAGGATTCTAAAGCTTTCAATGCACTGTAGGAGTCCGTATATACAATGAATTTTCGATGGTGCAGCGTTGAGATGTACAAAAGCGCATAATATATGGCAGTCAGTTCGGAGGTTAAGACAGAGGAAGCGTCGTGTAAACGTCTGCCTTCCATGTGGTCACCAATTATACATGACATGCCAACATGGCAAGCTGACTTAGAGCCATCCGTATATATGGGAACATAACTCCTGTAACTCTGCCTGTCATCAGCAAAAATTTGTCTGTAGATGCTCTCATCAGTAGTTGTTTTTCCGTAATTGTGGAAAATGTCAAGAAGGTGGATTAGTGCATTTTCCCAAGGTGCAATTTCAAAATGCTGTACTGCCTGTGGGGAAATATCAAACAGGGAGAATTCTTCAATGAGGGGACGAACTCTAACAGGAAAAGAAGGCACACAGGATGGACGTGCCTCAAATAAAAGGTCACAGCTATTTTCACATATACACAAGTTATAAGGATGGTCAGGTTGAGATAAAATATTAAAATAGCGTAAAAGAGACAACTCCTCACGCCTCAAACGGAGTGATGGCTCGTGACAGTCAACATCAAGGCTCTGCACAGGAGATGTCCTGAAGGCTCCAGAACAAATCCGCAGAGCCTGATGATGAACAGGATCTAGTTTTAACAACACTGAAGACCGGGCAGATCCGTAAACAACTGAGCCGTAGTCCAGTTTAGAGCGAATTAGAGCTCTGTAAATGCGAAGCATGGAGCAACGCTCTGCACCCCAGGAGGTGTTCGCCAGGACTTTTAAGATATTTAGAACTTTGGTACACTTTTTTCTCAAGTTTAAGACATGAGGAAGGAAAGTCAATTTTCGGTCGAACATCACCCCTAAAAATTTTACTTCAGGTGCAACTGGAATTACAGACCCATTGAGGTATAATTCCGGCTCAGGATGGAGACCTCGCTTTTTACAAAAATGCACGCACACAGTCTTCTGTTTCGAAAACGTAAATCCTTGTCTTTTTGCCCATTCCTGGATCCTGTTCAAAGCGATCTGGAGCTGTCTCTCTACATGTCTCATATCCACACCTCTACAGCTAATTTGTAGATCATCAACATATAAAGAACCTGAAATGGTGGGAGGAAGTTGTTTTAATACAGAATTTATTTTTAGGTTGAAAAGAGTTACACTGAGCACACAGCCTTGAGGCACACCCTCTTCTTGTTCAAAAACATCAGACAAAACAGAGCCTATCCTTACTTGAAAAGTTCTAGCGTTCAGGAAATTCTGAATGAAATTTGGTAGGTTGCCGCGCAAGCCACTCTCGTGAAGATCGCGAATTATACCGTATCTCCATGCCTTATCATAGGCTTTCTCTATATCGAAGAAAACTGAGACAAGGTGATTTCTTCTTACAAAAGCTTTTCGAATGGATGTCTCTAAGAGGAGCATATTATCTACGGTTGTTCTCCCCTTTCGAAAACCACTTTGATAAGGCGATATAATATTATTCTTTTCCAAGAAGTAGACTAGGCGGCTGTTTACCATCTTTTCAAACAGTTTGCAAACACAGCTGGTAAGGGCAATTGGCCGATAGTTCGAGGGATTCCTCGGGTCTTTCCCTGGCTTCGCAATAGGAATGACAATAGCTCTCCTCCATGCACTGGGAAATGTACGCTCCTTCCACACTCTATTGTAAAGTGTGAGAAGGGCACTCAGTGACTTACAGGACAGATGCTTTAGCATTTCATAATACACGCCATCCAGACCCGGACAAGACCTATGTGTCTGCAACAAAGCTCTCTTTAGTTCAACCATAGTAAAGTCTCTATTGTACGGCTCAAAGTTGGAAGAGTTGAAAGCGATGGGATTTTTCTCAGAGCGTTGCTTGATAGAAAGAAATGCAGGTGAGTAATTTCGGCTGGAAGAAACGGCAGCAAATGTCTCACCAATTGTATTTGCAATTTCTTCTATGGAGCTAATCACTCGGCCATATTTTTCCAGAAAGGAAAGTGAAAGGTCTTTGTACATTCCGCATGCTTTTCGAACTCTTTCCCAAACCCGCTTACTAGGCGTAGAGGATGTTATTGAGGACACATATGAAATCCAGGAATCCCTCTGGCTCTGCCTTCTTACTTTCCGTGCATTTGCTTTGGCTCTTTTAAAAGCTATGAGGTTTCGCAGAGTAGGATATCTACAAAAAATACCCCATGCTTTTTTCTGTTTTTTCAGTGCTTCATGACAGTCGCGATTCCACCACGGTTTCGAATATTTTAGTGTTTTTCCTGATGTTCTAGGAATCGAAAGCATAGCTGCCTGAATAATAGTATTAGTAACAGCTTCAACAGCGTCATCGATATGCACACCTTCTACCATTTCCTCTGTCAGCTCTGCAACGGAAGAGAAGAGTTCCCAGTCTGCCCTGTCCAGGATAAAACGAGGGACTCTCGACACGGGGTTTGCTCCTCTTCGTGCAAGAGACACAAAAATAGGATAATGATCGCTGTTGTACAGGTCATTTCCGACACTAAAAGTGCAAAATGGCAACAGAGATGGTGAACAGATGGCAAGATCGAGAGCGTGGAATGTCCTTGAAGGCTCATGGAAGTACGTATCTTGCCCATTATTTAGGAGACAAAGGCTATGATCTTCGATCATCTGCTCTATTTGTCTTCCTCGGCAATTTGTATCTTTACTTCCCCAGAGTGGACTATGGCCGTTAAAATCTCCTATTATGATAAAAGGCTCAGGCAGCTGCTCTATTAGATTATTTAAATCTTGCTGATAAATGTGCTCATTTGGAGGCAAATACAAAGAAACAAATGAAACAATAATATCAAAATTTATTTGAGTAGCGACAACTTGGAGGGATGTCGTCAAAGGAAGTACATTTGAGGGATAATCCAGTGAGGAGAGGAGACCTACACCTCCACTGACACGCTCACCTGCAATGTTATCCTTCCTGACGAAAGAAAACCTCCGAAGTTTTGCATGGTGTTCGGGTTTCAAATTTGTTTCCTGTATTGCTAAGCACACAGGATGATACACATTTATTATAGATTTGATTCAAGGAAATTTCGGTGGAAACCGCGACAGTTCCATGACATGAGGGTGGCCATTATGAATGGTTTTTGTTTTTTCTGTGCTGTTCTTTTGTTTTTCGTGGAAGTAGATGCCTGGGAACTTCTAGACCCTCTTCTACTTCCATAAAGTCTGAATCCGCAGATTCAGAAATCATCTCATCAAAAGAGCTATTGCTGTGAGTTCTATTTTTATTGGATATTTTATGTGTAGAAGTTTTGGGCTTACTTTGAATAACTGTTTCTTTCTTTTGTACTATATGGGTTGCATTTTCTTTTTGCTTGTTGGATGTAGATGGATGGGTTTTATTTGCTAGGGTCTGTGTGCCTATTGAAGTTTGGGTGGCGACTGTACGAGATGATTTTACAGCACTGGCGTATGATGTATTTGGTCGAAGCTGTGTGCTCTGGACTAATCTTCTGGCTTCGGCATATGAGATGTTCCTCGTAAACTTTGCAGTCTGCACTTCTTTTTCCAATTTCCATTTTGGGCAGAGGCGTGAAAATGCTGGGTGCTCACCCTTGCAATTTATACAAAGAGGCGCAGCGGTACAATTTTCAGAATCGTGGCCAATCTGTGAGCATCGGGTGCATGTAAGGCTGCCACGACAAGACGTCTTAGAATGGCCGAAACGCTGGCATTGGAAACATCGCATAGGGTTTGGAATATAAGGTCTTACAGGAATATTTAGATATCCGGCCTTAATATTCTTAGGCAGATCAGGCGTGTTGAAGGTAAGGATCACGTGTTTCGTGTCTATCAACTTACCTTCTTTACGCATCTTGATCCGCCTTACACCGCAGACATTTTGTTCGGAGAGCTCAGAAGCGATCTCTTCTTCAGAAACATACAGAAGGTCGAATTCTGAGATTACACCCCGACAATAGTTGAGTGACTTATGTGGTGTTACAGTCACATTCGCTTGCCCAAGTTTAGTTATCTGAAGTAAAGAAGCAGACTGGGTGGCTGAGGTTGTATCAATAAGCAAGTCTCCGGAGCGGAGACGCTTTATATTTCTCGGCTCACCAATACAGGACTGGATGTATTTGTTTATTACGAAAGGAGACATCTTATGCATTTCGCCAGAAGGACTAGAGATGACTAGGAAACGGGGACTATTGTTATGATTTTTTTCATTTGTATCTGTACGTAATTTTTTTGCAGTAGACTTTTCAGAAGTAGGTTGAGTGAGTGGTTTAGCAGTAGACGTTTCAGAAATAGGTTGAATGACTGGTTTAACAGTAGATGTTTCAGAACTAGGTTGAGTGACTGGTTTAGGAGTAGAAGTTTCAGAACTAGGTTCAGTGACAGGAGTGATTTGAGTGACTTGAGTGACAGGATTGACTTGAGTGACAGGAGTTACCTCGAAATCTTTTATTAAGTAAATATGAGAAGCCATAGTGAAAGAATAAAGATTAGGGTCCGACGGCCCCGCCCACCACAGAGCCCAACAAGGGAACACAGATTCCTGTGTTAGGGCTAGCCGGACCTATACGCAAACTGAAGCCCCACAGTCGGCTTTCCCGAAAGCAGGTACTCCCGAGAGCTTGACCCCAAGCCACTGACACAAGGACTAGTGACCAGCCGATTGACACCCGTGAGGACGACTAAGGTGCCTCCCGTTTAGCTGAAGCAGAGGCCAAAGCAGTGTGTTGGGGACAGTACCTCGCCCCTCAACTACCAGGACCCTCCTTTCCAGCGACACGGGTCTCCACGCACGGCAAACACGTGGGCAGTTTTCTCGCCACTTGAATACTAGAAACAAGGTCTGTTCCAGCCTCTCGTGACGAGCCCCAAACTCCGTAGAGAGAAACCACAAGGGAGAAGGGAAGGGAAAAAGATCCAGCCAAGAGGAGAGGAGACGGAAAAGAGGATAGATCACTGGGGCTCCAGGATCGTGACACCCGTCTCACCAAGAAGATGATCCCCTGAAGGGCTAGGGTACCTCGGGATTGCCACACCCGTACTCACAAAAGTGAGCCCCCTGAGGGACGCTGTAGTGGGAAAGATCTGGCAAATGTGAATAGGAATTCTCTCAAACGTACACGAAATGAGACAAAAATGTTACTGCAAATGAAATTTGAGTAATATTTCGAGGCCGATGTTCCTTCAATCAGTCAGACAGAATGAGTAAGTTTTCTGAGTACGGGATCAAAATGTGGATTTTATGGGATTTCTGTAAATACGAATAAAACTTCGTATTTACAGAAACTAGAACTTGACATTGGAAAAGGACGAGGGTTAAACCCGAGGCTCCAGAATGTTCCCGTTCCGAGGAAAAGAACGAGGGGCCCGAGCAATATCAAGTTAAAAAAAAGGCAGGTCGCCGCACACTCGTACAAAGGGATGATGCTGTTACACCTTCGGTTTTCTGAAATTTGAAGGGGCCATTTTAAAAGGACGTTTTCCTGAGGATGCAGTGGGGGAGTGAAGTTTCTGCTTTTTGGATATATTGTGGGCCGTATCCTGCAAGTAGTGCCATAGCAGGCCAATCCGTGGCGAGGGCGGAATAAATTCCTAACCACAAGCCTATCTGCAAAAGTTAGTTTAATATCTTGACGTCCTGTCGACGTCGTATCAGATATTAAGCTGATAAGAACAGAATTTTTTTATTGTGAGAATATTTTGTGCCACTTTACACATATTTTGGACAGACCATGGCGAGTCTATCAATAACGCACGCAGTGCGGTTTGTCTTTAACATTAATATTGTGCAGGACTTTTAAATTCACAGTACAAGAGGAGGAATTACATTGCATAACATATCAGGAGGTATACAAAACAGATGAGCATATACAAAACAGACAACGTTACGAGGATATGTACACTATTTACAACGAGGAATTCAGTGGGGTCTACATGACACACCGGGTAAGTCTAGATCATAAAACAAGAGTCAAGGAGTCCTAGAGCACAACAATAGATTATCGCGATTGCAGATTATTCTTGATTTGGTGTTGCGTTTTGCGGGAGGCCGGTGAGGTGCTCTATGTATATGTCACGAGTAGCGCGGATGGTGTCACTTATGATTAACTTTCGCATTAAGGTGGCATACTTCTTGGAACATATTCGACGAACAAACCGGTCATTGCCTGGCTCCCAGGTGCCCAAAGCGCGACAACGACAGCCTCAATCTTGACGTCATCGAAGCGTTATCTGAGAAGGGGGAGGAGAGCAGGTACAGGTACAGGTAAAAGTGAGGGAAACACCTGGACTTCATGACACGAACAGGTATTGTTCCCTGTCACTAACCGTTCTAGAGTACACCTCCGATGGGACCTCATGAGGGTGTTTTGTAATTAGATTAAATTTCATGGGGAGTTGTGAGGACGGGGAAGGTTGATAGTGTTGTTCAGTTCTGCGGGCCAGACCTCCCACACATCAAGAGTCGAGCGTTAGGGCCAGAGCGCCTCCGCCCTCGCCCATTATTCTCTCCACCTTCAGGGACTTCGTCTCGGGGGTGCCTGACTTACCTTTGGGGTCGGAGGGCTAGTTTATTGAGGAATTTAAACATTTGGGTTACATACACATACATATATATTACATTACATTTTATAACAGGGATTTACAGATATTTACATGAAGCGTACATTGCAGAGGCTTGGATGTTTAGTGGTATTGTTGTATATGGTGTTGTGTGTTATTTGGGTTGCATGATTTGTCAAGGTACAACTTTTGCAGTTCTAGTTCAAGTTCATAAGTTCAAAATGTTCTTGTTGTACCTCAGTTGTGTCATGGAGATGGATGTGTTCTTTTGTTGTTACCCCGTCATTTATGTGGTCACGTTGCACAGATCTAGTCCTAGGTTATTTAGTTTGGTGTGCATTTTGTCGAAGTTTTTGTGGAGGTGCTGGTTTTTGACGATCATTTTCTTGTAGGCAATATTTATTGTTGATGGATGTCGTATGTGCAGATTTTGGGTTAGTGGGCAGAAGAAATGGTAGTGGTCTGCATCACCTCTCTCCCCGCAGATACAGTCGTCTGTTATTGAAAGGTTTCTCTTGTTGAAATATGTTGGGTAGGGGCCGTGTTCGGTGAGGTAGCTTGTGCTTGATGGTCTGGTGCTTTTGGTTTCCGTATTACATGTTGGATAGAATTCATATGTCCGTCTGCCAGTGATGCCGTTGTCCCATGTCATTTGCCATTCTTGTTGTATTTTTTGTCTGATTTGGTTCTTGAGGTGTGTTATGGGAAGTTTGATATTGATGGGGGTGGTTTCTTGGTTTATGGCTGCTTCTCTTGCTAGGCTGTCTGCGACGTCGTTTCCTCTATTTTAACTGCGGCCTTTAATCCATTCTATTGAAATTTTAGTCTGTGGGGTTTGAAGAGTGGTGGAGTTAATTTCATAGGCTATTGAGGATTTATTGTGGGAGTCTGAGTGCAAGGAGAGCTGCTTGGCTGTCTGTTTTGATTAGTAGATTTTTGATGTTGGAGGGCCAACTGTCACGTCTACAACAATGGCGGATCTTCCTTTAGTGAGGAGGAGGTCGGGTCTAAGATTGAGATTGGAGAGCGTCTGATTCTCTGCCTCGATAGTCCATCTAGGAGAAGCGGCTTTCTTGATTCTTCCCACGATGGTGTTATGTCTTGACGTGAAGGCACGGCTGTAGCGCATGCAGTGGCATACTACGTGGGCGAGGGTTTCCAAGGAGAAGGAGCAGCGACGACATCCTCACATTCCATTATCCTGGCGGCGGGCAGCATTAAGGGGAACGAGGTTTAGCCTAGCGCGATGAATGAAACGCCAGTCAGCGAAGCGGGTGAATTTTCTTTTCCGGAAGAAGTGATAACTGGCTTTGGAGGCTGCGGCGCATTCAATAGCCTTCCCTTGATTAGGAGAGCATAGCTTGGCAGCTCTGTCGGACTGGAACGTCGTACGGAGTGACCTGAAGACTTGACGTCGGCTAGAGGAGTACAGAGTGATGTCTTTGAATGTCATGGAAACATCGCGATTGTCATCAAGATTCCACCGTATGCCAAGGCATCTAGATGCACTCCGGGCGTTGGATCAGGAACTGGAGCAGGTGTTGGAGGTATTAAGGAATGGGCCACTATCATGAGCCGAAAGGAAGGCGGCGAGTTCAGCAGTAGAGGCAGATGTCTTTGTTCTAGAAGAGACAGTAAAGTGCAGGTCATCCCTCGCAAGCGCGCGGACGTAAGGATCCCTGGAGGTAAGCAGCTTAAACGCCCCATCCACAAGAGCGATGTCAGAATCCTCGGCCGAGACGGGGATGCCAAAGCAAGCACCCTTGGTGCTCCCGTAATGGTATTCATTAGATGCCTCTGGAGGCACATTCAAAGTGGTCTTCAAGAGAGGGCGAATGAAAGAGTCGAGGCGTGATCAGACTTCTTGTGCCTCGCAATTCTCATGTCGAAGTGGAGCGAGGGGAAGAATGACTTTAAGGCGTCGAGGCGCTGCCATGGCGCAAGCTTTGATTCCAGTATGGCTTTAGCAGAGCGGAGGTGGGCATTGTGGCTGTCATCATCCGGGGGAGCTGGAAGCCAATGGGTCTTCCGAGGAAGATGCCACAGTCGCCATCAGCGAGGCAGCGGATAGGGGTGTCATCGATCCGGAGGATGGAGGGCCTAGTACCAATTGGTGCAGTTCCAGAAATGTGCATGGAGAAGCACTTGCTGGGGTTGAAACGCAGCGACATCTTTCCGGTCAGAGAGGAGGCCTTGTCAACAGTTGACTGGAGCTCCGAGGGAGAGTCACAGATCAGGAGCAGGTCGTCAGCGTAAGCCAGGACACGATGAACGGGATCATTACCTTGAAGCTCACGGATGATTGGAGCGATAGTAATGTTGAAAAGGAGGCCACTAAGCGGGCAGCCCTGTTTCACTCCCATAGTGAACGGGATAGGATCAGTGAGACCGTCGAGAGTGAGGAACTGAGTACTTGAGTCGCTGTACAGAGACTTGACAGTATCAATCAGTTGTGGTCCGGCGCCGTAAGCATTGAGGGCAGCGTAGATGGCCTGATGTGGAAGGGATCCAAAAGCGTTCGAAAGGTCAAGAGAGGCGAAGCAGATGTCCTTTTTAGTCCGTCTTGCTCTCAGGAGGCGTTGTTGTAAAACATAGTTGTTTTCAAACACACCATCATAGGGCAAGAAGCCCTTCTGACAGTGTGAGAGGACGTCGTGTTCAAGGATCCAATTGGTGACTCTCTTGGCAATACAACCAGTGAACAGCTTCGAGGCCGTCGATCTGAGGGCGATCGGTCTCCAGTTCTTAATGTCAGTGGGCTCACCGTGCTTGAAGAGGAGAACAGAAGTCGAGAGCTTCCAGCAGTCTGGGATGCGACGGGCGGCAAAGCAGATATTAAAGATGGAGGTGAGGACTGTTGCGTCAGGATACACTGACCGCCAGTGCTGGTAGCTGATCCTGTCGGGACCGGGTGCGATATTTTCTGCAGCACGGAGACGTGCCGAAACTTCCACAGAAGAAAATGGAGAAGAATCAACTGTGGCTGGTGCAGGTGTGACACAAGAGAAGACAGATGCATCAGCACTGGGTGTGTCTGTGAGATTGGAGAAGTAAGCAAAGATGGTATCACTGGGGCTAGGACATCTGGGAGCATCTACTTCAACGATTAGACGTACGGCACGACGGCGATTGCGGCGGTACAGTTTCTGCAGCTTTTTAGGATCATCAAGTAAAGAAGTGGAGTCCCGGGCGGAGGGGGTGGACGAAACGACAGGAGGCAGTTTTACGTGTTCCGTTATGATTCCAGTGACTTCGTCCATGTAATCCTCAAACATGCGCCATTCAGACGGGGACGAGGCAGCTCCGAGTGCGAGGAACTTCTCTTTGTAGTGTGCGATGGGGGATGGAGAGGAGAGTTCATCAGGTAGAGGAGAAGCATCATCAACGGCGGTGATGTCCATAGTCGAGTGAGTCTAGAGGTGGTTCAAGTGGTAGTACACCAGAGGCTGGAAAGCCATCAGGAGGGTCAGGGCTGAGTAGAGGAGCATCAGGAGATGCAGGAGACCCAGGAGCGGTGGGAGGAGGTAGATCCTGGCTGGACTTCTCAGGAGACATAGGAGCGGAGGGAGGAGGTAGATCCCGGCTGGAGTACTCAGCAGGCAAGGGTGGAGCAGCAGGCATAGAATGGGGAGGTGGTAGTAGTAGTAGTAGTAGTTTTATGGCGCAAAGCTCAATAGGCCATATGCGCCAAACACAGGATTCTTTTTTAACATACAAACTAAAGGAACAAAAAATATAAAGACAACAGCACACTTTTAAAATCGAGGCAAGTAAAAAGATATTTAAATGATGGGATGAAAATGCTGATTATAACTTTGATAATTTGAGATGCAGTATAGATATAAAATCCTAAAACATCTGATTAATTAAAATTCCAACATAAAATCTCAGGACAAAATCAAATTTAATAATAGAAACCTGTTTCCTTGAGGTAGTGAAACAAATTATTATTGACCTCTCTTCCGATTAAACGGTCGAGAGGCAGGTCGCAGCTATTAAAATACTTCTCACGAAGATTATTAAAATATGAACATTCAATTAAAATGTGATAAACTGAAAGACAAACATTACAAGTTGCACAAATAGGCTCGTTCTCAGCTTTCAAAAGGTAGTTATGTGTCACTCTACTGTGACCAATTCTAAGGCGAGTCAAAAGAACTTCCTCCCTGCGATTGCTAGTAGTATCCCAATGCTCTATTTTAGGCTTCACCTTTCTCAACTTGTTATGAAGTTGAAGGTCCCAAAGTTGCTGCCATTTCTTTCGGATCTTCTCTTTTATGACACAACGGATATCTTTAAAAGGGATGAGGCGGCCGGACATTTCAACAGCAGATTTCGCTGCGATGTCCGCCAGCTCATTGCCCTTTATTCCTGTATGTCCGGGGACCCAGCAGTACAGAAGTTCAAATCCACGACATTTCAATTTAATATTCAACTTGAGAACATCCACTATCACAGGATTCTCAGTGCTATAAAAGGATTCTAAAGCTTTCAATGCACTGTAGGAGTCCGTATATACAATGAATTTTCGATGGTGCAGCGTTGAGATGTACAAAAGCGCATAATATATGGCAGTCAGTTCGGAGGTTAAGACAGAGGAAGCGTCGTGTAAACGTCTGCCTTCCATGTGGTCACCAATTATACATGACATGCCAACATGGCAAGCTGACTTAGAGCCATCCGTATATATGGGAACATAACTCTAACTCCTGTAACTCTGCCTGTGATCAGCAAAAATTTGTCTGTAGATGCTCTCATCAGTAGTTGTTTTTCCGTAATTGTGGAAAATGTCAAGAAGGTGGATTAGTGCATTTTCCCAAGGTGCAATTTCAAAATGCTGTACTGCCTGTGGGGAAATATCAAACAGGGAGAATTCTTCAATGAGGGGACGAACTCTAACAGGAAAAGAAGGCACACAGGATGGACGTGCCTCAAATAAAAGGTCACAGCTATTTTCACATATACACAAGTTATAAGGATGGTCAGGTTGAGATAAAATATTAAAATAGCGTAAAAGAGACAACTCCTCACGCCTCAAACGGAGTGATGGCTCGTGACAGTCAACATCAAGGCTCTGCACAGGAGATGTCCTGAAGGCTCCAGAACAAATCCGCAGAGCCTGATGATGAACAGGATCTAGTTTTAACAACACTGAAGACCGGGCAGATCCGTAAACAACTGAGCCGTAGTCCAGTTTAGAGCGAATTAGAGCTCTGTAAATGCGAAGCATGGAGCAACGCTCTGCACCCCAGGAGGTGTTCGCCAGGACTTTTAAGATATTTAGAACTTTGGTACACTTTTTTCTCAAGTTTAAGACATCAGGAAGGAAAGTCAATTTTCGGTCGAACATCACACCTAAAAATTTTACTTCAGGTGCAACTGGAATTACAAACCCATTGAGGTATAATTCCGGCTCAGGATGGAGACCTCGCTTTTTACAAAAATGCACGCACACAGTCTTCTGTTTCGAAAACGTAAATCCTTGTCTTTTTGCCCATTCCTGGATCCTGTTCAAAGCGATCTGGAGCTGTCTCTCTACATGTCTCATATCCACACCTCTACAGCTAATTTGTAGATCATCAACATATACAGAACCTGAAATGGTGGGAGGAAGTTGTTTTAATACAGAATTTATTTTTAAGCTGAAAAGAGTTACACTGAGCACACAGCCTTGAGGCACACCCTCTTCTTGTTCAAAAACATCAGACAAAACAGAGCCTATCCTTACTTGAAAAGTTCTAGCGTTCAGGAAATTCTGAATGAAATTTGGTAGGTTGCCGCGCAAGCCACTCTCGTGAAGATCGCGAATTATACCGTATCTCCATGCCTTATCATAGGCTTTCTCTATATCGAAGAAAATTCAGACAAGGTGATTTCTTCTTACAAAAGCTTTTCGAATGGATGTCTCTAGAGGAGCATATTATCTACGGTTGTTCTCCCCTTTCGAAAACCACTTTGATAAGGCGATATAATATAATTCTTTTCCAAGAAGTAGACTAGGCGGCTGTTTACCATCTTTTCAAACAGTTTGCAAACACAGCTGGTAAGGGCAATTGGCCGATAGTTCGAGGGATTCCTCGGGTCTTTCCCTGGCTTCGCAATAGGAATGACAATAGCTCTCCTCCATGCACTGGGAAATGTACGCTCCTTCCACACTCTGTTGTAAAGTGTGAGAAGGGCACTCAGTGACTTACAGGACAGATGCTTTAGCATTTCATAATACACGCCATCCAGACCCGGACAAGACCTATGTGTCTGCAACAAAGCTCTCTTTAGTTCAACCATAGTAAAGTCTCTATTGTACGGCTCAAAGTTGGAAGAGTTGAAAGCGATGGGATTTTTCTCAGAGCGTTGCTTGATAGAAAGAAATGCAGGTGAGTAATTTCGGCTGGAAGAAACGGCAGCAAATGTCTCACCAATTGTATTTGCAATTTCTTCTATGGAGCTAATCACTCGGCCATCTTTTTCCAGAAAGGAAAGTGAGTGGTCTTTGTACATTCCGCATGCTTTTCGAACTCTTTGCCAAACCCGCTTACTAGGCGTAGAGGATGTTATTGAGGACACATATGACATCCAGGAATCCCTCTGGCTCTGCCTTCTTACTTTCCGTGCATTTGCTTTGGCTCTTTTAAAAGCTATGAGGTTTCGCAGAGTAGGATATCTACGAAAAATACCCCATGCTTTTTTCTGTTTTTTCAGTGCTTCATGACAGTCGCGATTCCACCACGGTTTCGAATATTTTAGTGTTTTTCCTGATGTTCTAGGAATCGAAAGCATAGCTGCCTGAATAATAGTATTAGTAACAGCTTCAACAGCGTCATCGATATGCACACCTTCTACCATTTCCTCTGACAGCTCTGCAACGGAAGAGAAGAGTTCCCAGTCTGCCCTGTCCAGGATAAAACGAGGGACTCTCGACACGGGGTTTGCTCCTCTTCGTGCAAGAGACACAAAAATAGGATAATGATCGCTGTTGTACAGGTCATTTCCGACACTAAAAGTGCAAAATGGCAACAGAGATAGTGAACAGATGGCAAGATCGAGAGCTTGGAATGTCCTTGAAGGCTCATGGAAGTACGTATCTTGCCCATTATTTAGGAGACATAGGCTATGATCTTCGATCATCTGCTCTATTTGTCTTCCTCGGCAATTTGTATCTTTACTTCCCCAGAGTGGACTATGGCCGTTAAAATCTCCTATTATGATAAAAGGCTCAGGCAGCTGCTCTATTAGATTATTTAAATCTTGCTGATAAATGTGCTCATTTGGAGGCAAATACAAAGAAACAAATGAAACAATAATATCAAAATTTATTTGAGTAGCGACAACTTGGAGGGATGTCGTCAAAGGAAGTACATTTGAGGGATAATCCAGTGAGGAGAGGAGACCTACACCTCCACTGGCACGCTCACCTGCAATGTTATCCTTCCTGACGAAAGAAAACCTCCGAAGTTTTGCATGGTGTTCGGGTTTCAAATTTGTTTCCTGTATTGCTAAGCACACAGGATGATACACATTTATTATAGATTTGATGTCAAGGAAATTTCGGTGGAAACCGCGACAGTTCCATCACATGAGGGTGGCCATTATGAATGGTTTTTGTTTTTTCTGTGCTGTTCTTTTGTTTTTCGTGGAAGTAGATGCCTGGGAACTTCTAGACCCTCTTCTACTTCCATAAAGTCTGAATCCGCAGATTCAGAAATCATCTCATCAAAAGAGCTATTGCTGTGACTTCTATTTTTATTGGATATTTTATGTGTAGAAGTTTTGGGCTTACTTTGAATAACTGTTTCTTTCTTTTGTACTATATGTGTTGCATTTTCTTTTTGCTTGTTGGATGTAGACGGATGGGTTTTATTTGCTAGGGTCTGTGTGCCTATTGATGTTTGGGTGGCGACTGTACGAGATGATTTTACAGCACTGGCGTATGATGTATTTGGTCGAAGCTGTGTGCTCTGGACTAATCTTCTGGCTTCGGCGTAAGAGATGTTCCTAGTAACTTTTGCAGTCTGGATTTCTTTTTCCGAATTCCATTTTGGGCACAAGCGAGAAAATGCTGGGTGGTCACCCTTGCAATTTATACAAAGAGGCGCAGCGGTACAATTTTCAGAATCGTGGCCAATCTGTGAGCATCGGGCGCATGTAAGGCTGCCACGACAAGACGTCTTAGAATGGCCGAAACGCTGGCATTGGAAACATCGCATAGGGTTTGGAATATAAGGTCTTACAGGAATATTTAGATATCCGGCCTTAATATTCTTAGGCAGATCAGGCGCGTTGAAGGTAAGGATCACGTGTTTCGTGTCTATCAACTTACCTTCTTTACGCATCTTGATCCGCCTTACACCGCAGACATTTTGTTCGGAGAGCTCAGAAGCGATCTCTTCTTCAGAAACATACAGAAGGTCGAATTCTGAGATTACACCCCGACAATAGTTGAGTGACTTATGTGGTGTTACAGTCACATTCGCTTGCCCAAGTTTAGTTATCTGAAGTAAAGAAGCAGACTGGGTGGCTGAGGTTGTATCAATAAGCAAGTCTCCGGAGCGGAGACGCTTTATATTTCTCGGCTCACCAATACAGGACTGGATGTATTTGTTTATTACGAAAGGAGACATCTTATGCATTTCGCCAGAAGGACTAGAGATGACTAGGAAACGGGGACTATTGTTATGATTTTTTTCATTTGTATCTGTACGTAATTTTTTTGCAGTAGACTTTTCAGAAGTAGGTTGAGTGAGTGGTTGAGTGAGTGGTTTAGCAGTAGACGTTTCAGAAATAGGTTGAATGACTGGTTTAACAGTAGATGTTTCAGAACTAGGTTGAGTGACTGGTTTAGGAGTAGAAGTTTCAGAACTAGGTTGAGTGACAGGAGTGATTTGAGTGACTTGAGTGACAGGATTGACTTGAGTGACTGGAGTTACCTCGAAATCTTTTATTAAGTAAATATGAGAAGCCATAGTGAAAGAATAAAGATTCGGGTCCGACGGCCCCGCCCACCACGGAGCCCAACAAGGGAACACAGATTCCTGTGTTAGGGCTAGCCGGACCTATACGCAAACTGAAGCCCCACAGTAGGCTTTCCCGAAAGCAGGTACTCCCGAGAGCTTGACCCCAAGCCACTGACACAAGGACTAGTGACCAGCCGATTGACACCCGTGAGGACGACTAAGGTGCCTCCCGTTTAGCTGAAGCAGAGGCCAAAGCAGTGTGTTGGGGACAGTACCTCGCCCCTCAACTACCAGGACCCTCCTTTCCAGCGACACGGGTCTCCACGCACGGCAAACACGTGGGCAGTTTTCTCGCCACTTGAAAATTAGAAACAAGGTCTGTTCCAGCCTCTCGTGACGAGCCCCAAACTCCGTAGAGAGAAACCACAAGGGTGAAGGGAAGGGAAAAAGATCCAGCCAAGAGGAGAAGAGACGGAAAAGAGGATAGATCACTGGGGCTCCAGGATCGTGACACCCGTCTCACCAAGAAGATGATCCCCTGAAGGGCTAGGGTACCTCGGGATTGCCACACCCGTACTCACAAAAGTGAGCCCCCTGAGGGAGAATGGGGAGGTGGAGGCTGTCTTGAGTAATAGATCCTACTTCTTCTTCAGGTGCGTTGTTGATGACGTTCAGGAGGCGGGCCAACAGAGTGCATGGAACGAATTCTTTCCCTCTTGTGGAGGGCTTCATGGTTGAGGAAGCCTCCACGCGTGGGACAAGAGAAATTGCAGGTGCGACATCTCCACCGAAAAGTTCTACCAGTGGCAGCAACCGGTCCATGCAGGCGGAGATTGGAGTGCCGAGAAGGTCTGTCAGAAAGAGTGCAGGAGCAGGCGCTGCACCATCTGATGGTGAGACGAACAGAGGTGCCGTGGGCGACGGAGAGGTGGCGTAGGAGTGAGTGCCGAGTGTGAGACCAAGAGCTGGAGACGAAGTTCTTGTTGCATCCTGGCTCGGTGCATCTAAGGGCGTCGGGGACAGGAAAAACCAGGTGGAGAACATCATCGATGCGTGTTGTGACATCTGGACCACGAACGAGGCAAGGTGCGGTGACAGACGTGTTGCGAATGGCAACGGTGAAGTCCGTAGCAGTCATCTGAAGCATTCCCGTCTGCGGGTGATCCGCTGAGAGAGGCAGGAGGCGTGGAGGCTGAGCTTGTAGTGTCAGCAATCAGCATGACCCTACGTGGAGGTGCAGGTGGCGTCGGTGACGAGGAAGATCCAGGGCAGTCGACCTGTTCTCTGAGGGGAAGTGATGAACATGAATCCACTGGCAGGGTGCGGCTAGGGCACATCATCCCAGGAGGTGACGGAGGTTCGTAGTCCAAGGTCGTAGAGTGTGATGAGTTGAAAGAGCCGGCGAGGACAGGTGCAGGAGGCACAGCCGAACGGGGCAGATGTATGTGAGGAGAAGGGAGTCTAGAGCAGGAAGGAGAGCCGGAGCCGGTAGTGGCAGCAGGAGAGGTAGCACGGGGCGGCGATCCAGGACTGCAGTCACATGGAGAGGTGGTGCAGGTAGCAATGGCAGGTGAAGGGGTAGCAGACGAAGAGACAGGCGTCGAGGGACCAGTGTCAACAGGTGAGCCAGTAACATTGGTGAAAGAGCCGGTATTGGCAGTCCAAGCGGGAGGAGGTGTTAGAGGACGACAACCAGCAGCAGGGGAGACATCATCGGGCTGAACATGGAGAGCAGTGGTATAACCATCCTGTATCACCTGGGCAGCAGGAGGCATCAGCACATGGGGCAGCGTCGAGGCGGGCACCGGAACAAATCCTTCCCCAGGAGTGCTACTGTACAGAGTCCTCACAGGATCGGCGGTGGTGGAGCAAGCAGGAGGGCCATACTGACAGTCTGACGTCGCAACTTCAGGTGTGCGAACAGCGTCCGCATATGTAAAAGAAGAGTGGGAAGTCAGCGAGGAGCAGGCGTGACCGGCAGCAACACGGGAACGCGTATGATGGCAGACAGGAGATACTGTGCTAGTCGCAGGAGAGGCATGCGTTGGGCGGGCCTTCGCAGACACGTGAGACCTAGCGTTCTTCCTCAGGGCTCTCCTGCTTGGAAAGGCATGCCCGCATACATAGCAAGCGAAGGAGTCCGGAAGTGGAGCGCACGAGGTAGAGACAGGTGGTGCAGGAGTATCAGGGGTATCAGGGCTGGGGCCACTTGACATGTGTGTCTGAATTCGGTCGAGCAGAGGCCGCAGATGGCCACCCTGCCTCAGAGGTGGACCAGAGGGTGTCACGAAAACTGGCACATGTCGATGTTTGAGCAGAGATCCTGTGCGGGCAGAGTTGGAGACAACTGGAGTAGGCGAGGACATCAGTCCTTGATCGGTGGCAGGTTCCACGGTAGCGTCCAGACTGAAGCAATAGCGTCAGCATTCAGAGAATCATCATGGGAGCTTCCGGCAGCCAGTGTGAACCAGGGTGACCGTCGATCCAGCGGCTATCTGGAGGAACGCGTCGTCCGGCAGAAAACCTCCAGAGGGCAGAGGCAGGGATACAGGGCTCCGGGCAGCAGGTGGGAGGGGCCATGTCAGAGTCTGGCTTCAGAGAGATCCATTCAGGACAGCCGGTGGTGGAGATCGCGACCAAGGGCTTCTCACTGCAGGCGGCGGGCGTGGCCTTGGTCGAGCTGCGAGGCGTGGCGGGGAGCTCATCCTTCACAGTGTCCGAAAAAATAAAACAATAGGTAAGGCAGCAAAGATGCACGAAAAATCCCAGTGGCAAGATCAAAGTGAGGCAGCGGGAGGAGCTTCAATTGGAGCTTTGGTGGACCCAAGAAAAGAAGATAAGAACCAGGAAAAGAAAAAGGAGGGGAAGAGCAAAAGAAGAAGGAAAACGAGGGAAAGAGCAAAAGAAAAGGAAGAAAAGTAGGGAGAGAGTAAAGTAGAAGCCGCGCCCACCCGGAAGAGTGAGGCAGCGGAAAGGAAGCTTCAGGGCTTATCAAAACAGAAAAGACACCGTAAAACGGAGTATTTCTGAAATGAAAAGCGAGAAGTGATAGAAAAGAAACCATTTCTCACTAGAGACGACTGTAAAACAGACGAAGCAGTAAGAAAGGAGAAGAGAAAGTTAGGCCCCGCCCAGTACCGAAATACACTGCAAGCAGTATATTCAGTGTAGACGGGAAAGAACCTGCTAGCTCACAGGGAACCTGCACGCTCACAGTTGAAAGGGCCCCATTGAACGCAAGTAAAGAACGTATTAGAACCATCAAGCGTCAATGGGAGAGGAGAGAGAAAGAAAGAAAGAAAAACTTACATAGGATTCACCTTGACTCCGCTTTCAGCTCCGTCCACCAGACGAGTAAACTATTCTATCAGCATGGTCAGGAAATCTAAAAGAAAGAAACAAAATAAAACGTCAGATTAAGCTGATAAGAACAGATAATTTTATTGAGCGAATATTAAAATTTACAAACTATGTACATTATGTACAGGATTACACATATTTAAATACAACAATGTGCATTATTTACAATTATTTACAGGATATACAAAGTTTCACAAATGTTGGAGCACGCTGACTTACAAATGATCACAAACGTTGTTTGGTATTATAGTTCTCATAGGGTTGATTTACAAGTGTTCACAATATTATTCGCACAAAAGTTCACACAAATGTTCATGATTAAGTGAATGAATTCTTTGTTAAGGAGCTTAACACACATAGAGTTCTTAAGTGTGTACAGTCCTTGTACAGTCCATAATGTATGTTGCATGCCATTGCGTGATCTTTCCTTAATTCTCTAATTGTCATTGGTCTGCGTGGCCTCCTGTTCTTCAGTGTTGGGTGTTGGATTATTTTGTCCGCTTATGTGTCCAACATAGATGTTTTTGCTATGCCGTATGACATCACTTACACATAGCATGCGAAAGAGACGTCCATAGGAGCGAGAGCAGGCAATGGTTAAGAATTTGTCGTTGGCTCTATCCCAGGACCCTAACGCACCAATTACGAAGGGAACTATAGTGCAGTGGCCATGTTCACGTGCGATGGAGGCACGGAGAGCTTCGTATTTCTCTAACTTGCGCGCTCTAGCTTCAGCGAAGGCGCCAAGGTGATTCTCAAAAGGGATAGTAACATCGAGAATGAAAAATTGACCATCGCGTTCGAGAACCAAGTCAGGCCTTAGGCGGGAAGCGTCAAGGGCACGGTCAGCAGAGATAATCCTGAAATCCTTTTCACACATCTTTATGAGGCGGTCTATGATGGCATTATGCCGTTCCTTGTAAAGAGTGGAGTAGGCCATACAGTGGTCAAGCACATGTGGTAAGGTCTCTCTGTCAGCACCGCATCGTCGGCATCTTGGATCTGCGTTTGACCAGGGCTTTGCACCATTCAGATTTACCAGGTTGAGGCGTGCCTTATGGATGAATCTCCAATCACTAAATTGGGTGTAATTGCCAGAGTGGAGGAAGTGACTGGAGGCCTTGGAAGCTGCAACGCATTCAAGAGTCTTTCCTTGGTTGGGAAGTGCCAGGAGATGTTCGTCACGGCCAGACTTGCAGAATTTTCTGATGGAAGAGGCAATACTTCTTCTGTGGGCAGCGGTGGCAGAGAAGTCTCCAGCTTCAATGACAGGAAGGGAATTCTGGATTGACCAGTTGATCTGGAGTCTCCTTGAGGCGGCTCTGGCAGCAGTCCAGATGTTGCTAATACGATTTGATCTCCTGCGGTAATCATCGTCATTAGCGCCGGAGAGGAACGCAGCAAAGTCTGGTGGGTCAGCGTGGGAGGGAAGGCGATGCCTTACAGTCTCTTTCAGGTCGTCCCAAGCTAAGGAGCGAACCGTCAGATCTCGTGACGTGAGGAGTTTGAATGCAGTATCTATTGCAAAGATGTCTGCCTCCTCAGCAGCGATTGGTAGATTCATGGCACCGCTTGCAGGACTGCCGTACAGGTACTCATTTGCAGCACGATGGGGTACGTACAAAGTATCTTTTAACAGCGGCCTTAGGGTCTTGTCAAGCTTTTCCCACTCATGCTTTTTCAGCTGGCAGGTCCTCATGGCAAAAGTGAACGATGGGAAGAGAAAGGTCTTTACAGCATCTAGCCTCTGCCACGGGGCAAGTTTGGAAGTAAGCAGACGACGTCCATTTCCAATAAATCGCTCCAGGCTTGAGGGCGTGCCGTACTCTCCCAGGAATCCTACGGGTTTGCCAAGGAAGTCGCTAGTGTCCCCGTCAGAGAGGTTTCGGATAGTGGAACCAGATACGTTGAAGCAGGTGGGGCGAGTACCTACGGGGCGACAGCCAGACAGATGTAAAGAGGCGCATTTGGAGGAGTTGATATTAAGTGCAGCAGGAAGTGCAGAAGCGGTCAATGAGGTCTTCAGCAGGAGTAGGAGCCATGAGGGCAACGTCATCAGCATATCCCAGGATGGCGCCACTGTCAGCAGAAGCAGTTCTCCAGAGAATGAAATCCATGGTCGTGATGAATAGAAGTCCACTAAGAGGGTCTCCCTGCAGAATTCCGGCATTGATTGGAATTGGAGAAGTGAAGCCAGCTTCGGTGATGAACTCCGTGGAAACATCTCTGTACAGGTCTGTGACAATATTGCAGAAGTTTTGACCGGCACCCAGATGGGACAATGTGCTTGTGATGGCAGGGTGAGGAACCGATCCGAATGCATCTGCGATGTCGATCCAGGCGATGCAGATGCCCTTTTTTGAAGTTCTGGCGTCATTCATCCTTTTTTGCAGTGCGAAGCTATTCTCCATCACTCCGTCATAGGGCAGGAAACCCTTTTGACCCGGGTGAAGGAGGTTGTTCGTCTCGATCCAGCGGGACAGTCTGGTGCCCAGGAGACCTGAGTAGATCTTAGCAATGGTCCGACAGAGAGCAATGGGACGCCAGTTAGCAGGGTCTTGTGGATCACATTTTTTATAAATAAGGATGCTCCTCGATATTTTCCAGCACTGTGGGATACGTTGGAACTTCAGGCAGATGTTAAAGATCAGTGCAAGGACTTGTCCTTCAGGGTCCAGCGACCGCCAGTGACTATAGGTGAGGCGATCTGGTCCTGGAGCGGTATTCTCAAATCGCCTAAGTCTGGTAATTACTTCAGTCTCGGTGAAGGGTTCGAGGTTCACAGGTGAGGAGGCATTGCTCATAGGCGTATTCTCAAAGATGGACTGGTCAAATTCTCTATTCATGCGAGCGTTGCGAAAGTGAGCTTCAACTTGCGAAGGTGGGAGATCACAATTTCTTGTATCACCGGACATAATGAGGCGTGCAGCACGTCGCCGGTTTCTACGATACATCTTCTGAATCTGTGTAGCATCGTCCACGTTCGTAGGAGAGCCAGCAGTGTTCGGTGCTAGAACAGGTAATTTACATTCTCCCTGAGCATGAGCAACAAGTTCTTCTAAGATGTTTTCAAAATGTCACCAGGCCTCATCAGATGGATTACAACCGGAAATGTCTTCAAGTGCAGGAACGAAGCCAGACAGAGGTGTAGGAGCAGGAGTTGCGTGTGACAGAGGGGGAGGAGGAACAAGAGCACGTGAGACGTCCTATGTTGGCGTAGAGACAGAAGGGTCATTGGAAGGAACAGAGGTAGTCAATAAATTATCATCAGGAGTAGAAGGTTGTAATGGAGAGACAGTCATCGGTGGGTTTGTAGCCGCAGGCCCATCCGCTGAAGTATCGGAGTTCCTATGTAGGACGTCCATACGTCTATGCCACATGCGAAGGTTGTCAAGTCCTTTGCGTGAGGGGAGTACCTTGTTGCATCTACTGCAAGAGAAACGTCTTCTAGGAGGTTCTGGCGAGGTATGTGACGAGAGGAAAACTCCTTCTGACAAGCAGGGGTGGAGAGATGGTCTTCCAGTAATAGTTCTATTGCAGTAGAGGCAGACATAGCAAACAGATTGGATGCGGATGTTATGTTCAGTGAGAAGGTGTCTCTCCAGAGATCTACGCTGTGCAGTCCATTTGGTGGCACTGTAGGAGAAGCGGCAACTTTCTTCAGTGCAGTTAAATACCGGTGAAATGGGAAGGAAGACCTTGAGGCACGATGCATCGCGGCAGGGCTGGCGAGGAATGACGGCCACATTGGTGATGACGGAGCTGCTCTCAGGTGAAGAAGCAGAGGGGTGACGGTCCTCGTTCTGAGTCCTAAGATAGCGAGAGGAGGTGCTGCAATCCGAGTCATCATGAGGGCAGGAGTCCAAGGGAGGCTGGGAGGTGCCATTGGTCAGGGCATTGGAGCCGAGATGGACAGTCCTGTCGACGCGGCATGTGGACTCGGGAGCAGGAACAGCTGAGGCACCAGCGGATGTCATGTCCATTGGAGCAGAAGCGGAGACTGGAGGAGGCAGCGAACTTGGCAGCACATCGTTAGACATAAGGCAAGAGTCGCCGAGAGGTGATGATGTGGGAGCAACTGGGGACGGGGAGGCTGCAGGAAAGAATGAACCAGATGTCGCGGACTCTTGGTGAGGCAAAAGAGCGGCAGAGTAAGAGGAAGAGACAGGAGTCGGCGAAGGCCTTGGAGCAAGCGTGGCATGGCAGAGAGAAGACGAGTCCACGGGAATAGAGCTGAGGTGAACAGTCGGAGGAGTCAAGGCTGGTGAAGTAGAAGCTTCTGCAAGGAGCATGTCAGGCAGGCATGGCTGGGAGGAGCAAGCGTGGCGAGCAGCTGTCTTAGCTCTGGTGTGATGGCACACAGGCGAATCATGGTTAGAAGCAGGAGTCTGTACTGGTGCGGCAGGTAGCGGAGATGGTAGGCTCTGTACGCAGTCAGGACCATGTCGGTCGACGTGTTTCTGGAGCGTTTTCCTTCTGCTGAAGATCCTTCCACAGACATAACAAGGGAAGGAGGAGAAGCGTCCGGATCTAGCAGATGGGTCCCTGTCGTCACGCAGGCAGGCGCGAGAGCAGCTAGCAATGGAAGTGGCGTCGGAAGAAGCAGGAGACGAGGAAGACTGCAGCGGTGGGCAGGCCATTGAAGGAGGCATCTTATCTGGGCTATGTGATGAAGGCAGCGTGGAGGTGGCACCAGAGTGGGAGGTGGAAGGTGGCCTAGCAGTGATCCTTGCCAGTAGTTGCTTCAGGTGGCCACTTCTGAGAAGTGGTGGCCCTAACGGAGTGACAGAGGCAGCGATGTGTCGGGAAGGAGTCTGACTCGACGGACTGTACAGGACTTCAGGGCGGCGCCTATCGCAAGGAGATGGAGACACATCCGGGTACAGAAGAACAGGCGACCTGGGCATTGGAGGCAGGCCAGGAGTGGTCGGCGAAGGGATCCGAGGTGGACGTACCAGCACAGGGAGGCAGGGCGTGGATGGATCAGCAGTGTCAGGAGAGCCAGACATTCTGTAATCAGAGGAAAGCAGGCACAGCAGCAGCAAGAAAATAAAAGGGGTGAGTGAGTGAGTGAGTGAGTGATTATGGCGCAAAAACCAGAGATGATTATGACGCGCCAAACAAAAGATGAGATGATTACAATTGATGACATGAAAATTCAATAAATAAAAACAAGTAGATAAATGTACCAAATCCAGAGGATGAAGTCATATAAAAACAAGTTAAAAGCACATATTAACATTCAAGACACAGTCTTCAAAACAAATTACATTTGGTAATAAAAGCCAATCTCTTTTAAATAATAAAATAAATTAGAATTGACCTCTCTTCCGATTAAACGGTCGAGAGGTAAGTCACAGCTATTAAAATATTTCTGGCGAAGACTATTAAAACATTGACACTCAATTAAAATATGACGAACAGATAAACAAACATTACAATTAAAACAAACAGGCTCATTTTCAGCTTTAAGAAGATAGCTATGTGTGACTCTGGTATGACCAATTCTGAGTCGAGTCAAAAGAACGTCCTCTTTACGATTTCCAGCAAAATCCCAATGCTCAATTCTAGGTTTGATGTTTCTCAACTTGTTGTGATGCTGAACATCCCAAATTTGCTGCCATTTTTTTCGTATCTTTCCCTTGATGACACAGCAGATGTCTCTAAAAGGGATAAGGCGACTGGACAGTTCGACAGCAGATTTTGCCGCGATGTCTGCAAGCTCGTTTCCCTTTATTCCCGTATGCCCGGGAACCCACCAGTACAGGATTTCATATCCTCGTATCATTAAATTTCTATGAATTTTGAGAACATCCACTACCACAGGATTCTGAGCGTTGGGAAAAGCTTCCAAGGATTTAAGAGCACTATACGAGTCTGTGTAAACTATGGACTTTTTGTGGCAGAGCTTTGGGATGTACAAAAGAGCATAATATATTGCAGTTAGTTCAGATGTTAGGACAGAGAAAGCATGGTGCAGGCATCTGCCCTCTATGTAATTTTCAAATACAAAAGCCATCCCGACATGATCATTTGACTTTGATCCATCTGTGTATATCGGACAATAACTGCTATATTTGTGCCTGTGCTCAGCGAAAAGTTGTCTGTAAACGATCTCGTTAGTGCTCGCCTTTACGTGATGTTTAAAAACATCAAGAAGCTGGATCCGTGAATTTTCCCAAGGTGGAATTTCAAAATTCTGTACTGCTTGGGGGTGCATATCAGAGAGGGAGAGTTCCTCAATGACAGGGCGAACTCTTAAAGGGAAAGTAGGAACACAGGATGGACGTGTTTCAAATAATGTGTTACACTCATTATCAAGTAAGCACAGCTTATTGGGATGTTCAGGTTGAGATAGAGTATTAAAATATTGCAAAAGGGACAATTGCTCACGCCTCAGATGAAGTGATGGTTCGTTACAGTCAACATATAGGCTCTGCACAGGAGAAGTCCTGAAAGCTCCTGAACAAATCCGCAGACCTTGATGGTGAACAGGATCCAGTTTTAACAAAACAGATGAGCGAGCGGATCCATAAACAACTGAGCCATAGTCCAGTTTAGAGCGGATAAGCGCTCTGTAAATGCGAAGCATGGAGCAACGCTCTGCACCCCAGGAGGTGTTCGCCAACACTTTTAAAATATTTAGTGTTTTTAGACACTTCTTTCTCAGGTTTAAAACATGAGAAAGGAAAGTCAATTTTCGGTCGAACGTCACTCCTAAAAATTTTACTTCGGGCGTAACTGGAATAATTGTACCATTCAAATATAACTCAGGTTCAGGATGGAGACCACGCTTCCTACAAAAGTGAACACACACAGTTTTCTGTTTCGAAAATGTAAATCCCTGTTTGTCTGACCATTCTTGGATCTTATTCAGAGCCATCTGCAGTTGCCGCTCTACATATCTCATGTCTGCTCCTCGACAGCTAATCTGCAGATCATCAACATATAGAGATCCCAAGATGGTGGGAGGAAGTTCTTTTAATACAGAGTTTATTTTTAAACTAAACAGGGTTACACTAAGCACACAGCCTTGAGGCACACCCTCTTCCTGTTGAAAAACATCCGAAAAAACAAAGCCAATCCTTACTTGAAAAGTTCTAGCGTTCAAGAAATTCTGTATGAAAATTGGTAGGTTGCCGCGCAAGCCACTCTCGTGAAGATCCCGGAGTATACCGTATCTCCATGCCTTATCATAAGCTTTCTCAATGTCGAAGAATATGGAGACAAGGTGACTTCTTCTGACAAAGGCTTTTCGAATAGATGTCTCTAATAGAAGCATATTGTCTACGGTCGTTCTCCCCTTTCGAAAACCGCTCTGATAAGGCGATATAATATTATTCTTTTCCAAGAAGTAGACTAGGCGGCTGTTTACCATCTTTTCAAACAGTTTGCAAACACAACTGGTAAGGGCAATTGGCCGATAGTTCGAGGGATTCCTCGGGTCTTTCCCTGGCTTCGCAATAGGAATGACAATAGCTCTCCTCCATGCACTGGGAAATGTACGCTCCTTCCAGACTCTATTGTAAAGTGTGAGAAGGGCACTCAGTGACTTATAGGACAGATGCTTTAGCATTTCATAATACACGCCATCCAGACCCGGACAAGACCTATGTGTCTGCAACAAAGCTCTCTTTAGTTCAACCATAGTAAAGTCTCTATTGTACGGCTCAAAGTTGGAAGAGTTGAAAGCGATGGGATTTTTTTCAGAGCGTTGCTTGATAGAAAGAAATGCAGGTGAGTAATTTCGGCTGGAAGAAACGGCAGCAAATGTCTCACCAATTGTATTTGCAATTTCTTCTATGGAGCTAATCACTCGGCCATCTTTTTCCAGAAAGGAAAGTGAGTGGTCTTTATACATTCCGCATGCTTTTCGAACTCTTTGCCAAACCCGCTTACTAGGCGTAGAGGATGTTATTGAGGACACATATGAAATCCAGGAATCCCTCTGGCTCTGCCTTCTTACTTTCCGTGCATTTGCTCTGGCTCTTTTAAAAGCTATGAGGTTTCGCAGAGTAGGATATCTACGAAAAATACCCCATGCTTTTTTCTGTTTTTTCAGTGCTTCATGACAGTCGCGATTCCACCACGGTTTCGAATATTTTAGTAGTTTTCCTGATGTTCTAGGAATGGAGAGCATAGCTGCCTGAATAATAGTATTAGTAACAGCTTCAACAGCGTCATCGATATGCACACCTTCTACCATTTGGTGTGTGAGCTCTGCAATGGAAGAGAAGAGTTCCCAGTCTGCCCTGTCCAGGATAAAACGAGGGAGTCTCGTCATGGGATTTGCTTCTCTTCGTGCAAGAGACACAAAAATAGGATAATGATCGCTGTTGTACAGGTCATTTCCGACACTAAAAGTGCAAAATGGCAACAGAGATGGTGAACAGATGGCAAGGTCGAGAGCATGGAATGTCTTTGTAGGCTCATGGAAGTAAGTATCCTGCCCATTATTCAGGAGACAAAGGCTATGATCTTCGATCATCTGCTCAATTTGTCTCCCTCGGCAATTTGTATCTTTACTACCCCAGAGCGGACTATGGCCGTTAAGATCTCCTATTATGATGAAAGGCTCAGGCAGCTGCTCTAAAAGACCATTTAAATCTTGCTGATCAATATGCTCATTTGGAGGCAAATACAGAGAAACGACTGTAACAACAATATCAAAATTTGTTTGAGTAGCGACAACTTGGAGGGATGTCGTCAAAGAAAGCACATTTGAGGGATAATCCAGTGAGGTGAGGAGACCTACACCTCCACTGGCACGTTCACCTGCAATGTTATCTTTCCTGACGAAAGAAAACCTCCGAAGTTTTGCCTGTTGTTCTGGTTTTAGATTTGTTTCCTGTATTGCGAAGCATACAGGATGATAAGCATTGATTATGGCTTTGATGTCGAGCAAATTTCGGTGGAAACCGCGACAGTTCCATGAGACGAGGGTGGCCATTATGATTGATGTTTGTTGTTCCTGTGTTCCTTTTTAGTTTTGCGCGGAAGCAGATGATCGGGAACTTCTAGACCGTCTTCCACTTCCATACTGTCTGAATCTGCAGATTCAGAAATAATTTTATTTGCAGAACTATTGCTGGGACTTCTATTTTTGGTTTCTATTATTGGAGGCACAGTTTTAGGTTTGCTCGGGATTGCTATTTCTTTATTTTGTATGGTATGTGTTGGATTTTCTTTGTTCTTGCTTGCAGGCTGCTGGTTTTTATTTGGTGGAGTCTGTGTACTTATGGAAGTTTGGGTGGCTATTGTGCGGGTTGATTTCACGGCATTGGCATATGATTTGTTCGATATAGGCTGTGTGCTTTGAACTTGTCTTCTGGCTTCGGAATACGAAATGTTCCTGGTAACTTTTATGGTCTGCACATCCTTTTCTAATTTCCATTTCGGACAGGAACGAGAAAATGCTGGATGGTTGCCCTTGCAATTTATACACAGTGCTGCAGCGGTGCAATTTTCGCTATCGTGGCCAACCGACGAGCATCGAGCGCACGTCAGGGTCCCACGACAGGACATCTTGGAATGGCCAAAACGCTGGCACTGGAAACATCGCATAGGGTTTGGAATGTATGGACGTACAGGACAATTGAGGTATCCAGCCTTAATATTCTTAGGCAGATCAGGCGATTTGAAGGTCAGGATCACGTGTTTGGTGTCAATCAACTGACCTTCCTTACGCATCTTGATCCGCCTAGCGCCACAGACATTTTGGTCAGCTAACTCGGAAACGAACTCTTCTTCTGAAACAGAGAGAAGGTCGATTTCCGAGATAACTCCTCTACAAAAATTCAGAGTTTTATGCGCTGACACAGTTATAGCTACATTTCCAAGTTTGGTTTGTGACAAAAGGGAAGCAGATTGTGTTTGCGAAACAGTATCTATAAGCAGGTCTCCAGAACGGAGACGCTTAATATTCTTTGGCTGACCTATGCATGAGTTAACGTATTTGCTTACTAGAAAAGGAGACATCTTTTGCAGTTCACCAGAAGGACAAGAGACAACTAGGAAGCGCGGATTTTCAGTAGTTTCCTTTACATTTACATCAGTACGGGTTTTCTTACTAATAGGTTTCTCAATTATTTCTATATCTTGTTTAATTTCGTTTGGGTCAGGTTTTTTTAGTATGAAGATTGAAGCCATGTTTAAAAGAGAAAAAATTCGGGTCCGACGGCCCCGCCCACCACGGAGCCCAACAAGGGAACACAGATTCCTGTGTTAGGGCTAGCCGGACCTATACGCAAACTGAAGCCCCACAGTCGGCTTTCCCGAAAGCAGGTACTCCCGAGAGCTTGACCCCAAGCCACTGACACAAGGACTAGTGACCAGCCGATTGACACCCGTGAGGACGACTAAGGTGCCTCCCGTTTAGCTGAAGCAGAGGCCAAAGTAGTGTGTTGGGGACAGTACCTCGCCCCTCAACTACCAGGACCCTCCTTTCCAGCGACACGGGTCTCCACGCACGGCAAACACGTGGGCAGTTTTCTCGCCACTCGATGACTAGAGACAAGGGCTGTTCCAGTCTCTCGTGACGAGCCCCAAACTCCGTAGAGAGAAACCACGAGGGAGAAGAGAAGGGAAAAAGTTCCAGCAAAGAGGAGAGGAGACGGAAAAGAGGATAGATCACTGGGGCTCCAGGATCGTGACACCCGTCTCACCAAGAAGATGATCCCCTGAAGGGCTAGGGTACCTCGGGATTGCCACACCCGTACTCACAAAAGTGAGCCCCTGAGGGCGAAAATAAAAGGGCCTTTTGGTAAGATCAGCGAGGAGACAGGAGGTCAGACCTTTCGTCCGAGCCAAGGGTGAACCTGGTAGAAAAAAAAACACATAACCAGGGTAGGCGGAGAAACTAGCGCGTGCAACTAGCCGATTTGGATGGAAATTGCTGTCGAGCTAAGGATACACTCAGCCGAGTGGCCTGTCTGCAAGGACTCCAATGGAGGTAAGTCCCTGGACCCACGACGAACTGGGGGTCGAGGCACCTACCGAGACTAAAAAGGAAAGGAAGAACCGTGGACAGGAAAGCAAAGACGATGACCAGAACTTGGAAGATTACGCCCCACTAAAGGCCGAACCCAGCCGGGTGTCCTTTTCTCATGGATGGGTAATCGGAAGCTTACTCGATCTTTGACCTGTGGCACAACACAGGCTAAGGGCTCACGGCTACTCCGGGACACTAATCCGAGTAAGCATATAAACCAACCAGTTAGTTCGAACCTAACCTGGAAATGGAGAAAAAATAAATAAAACGAAATAAACGATAGCGGAAGGAGTAAAGAGATAGGAGTGAAACATAGGAAAGACCACGCCCACTATAACAGTGAGTTTGTGGGAAAGGAAAAATAAGGGCTCAACGAAAGCATTTTAACACTAAATAGTGAAAAAATACTAAAGAGCAAGAAAGACAGGAAAGAGGTAGGGAAAGTTAGACCCCGCCCATCACATGGACTAACCGAAAACGGCTAGCTCAGCGATAGCAGGAAAAGACACCTGCACGCTCACAGGGAAAGGAAAGGTTCCTACTCACGCAAGTAAAGGTCACCAACCCATCAAGCATCAGTAGGACAAATAAGAGACAAAATAAAGCAAAACTTATCAAAGTCCACCTTAGCTCCGCTCTCCGGACGTAGAAATTAGTCCATCAGCATAACCACCGGTGAACCTATAAAAATAAATTAAACCGGCAAATTAAGCTGATAAGAACAGAAAAACTTTTTATTTCAACGTTTTGTGCCGCTTACATGAATACTGATATATTCGCAGCTGATATATCGGTAGCGCACGCAGTGCGACTTTTTCCACAACATTCGTGGTCTGACATTTTTCCAATTCCAGTGTTACAAAATAAAATAAAAAAAAAGAAAAAAAAAAGAAAACAGAAGTATTTACAGACAATTTTCCAGAAATATATTACAGAGATTTTTTTTGACAGCGTATATATAAATGTATTTACAGGATATTTACAGAGTTCGCATAAAAGTTTTCACACTGTCCTACATGATTGCTTGATAGAGGGTAGCACAAATATGCTGTCATTTAAGAAAGTGTACCCGTTGAGGCCTGTCAAAAATTTTAGTCTTAGGTGACTTATTTAGTTTACTAATTGTTGACTTGGCGACGTGCTTGCCATGGGATTTGCCGTTGTCCAGTGAGATGTTCTATGTAGATGTCCCGGGTACTGCGGATGGTGTCGCTGACGATAAATCGGCGCATCTGGCTGGCATATTTTTTGAAGCATAATCTCCGGATGATCCGGTCGTTCTTTGGATCCCATGATCCAAGAGTTCCAACCACGACGCCTTCAACACGTACATCAGGGAAGCGGAAACGAAGGAGTTCGGCGGCGGCAGCATATTTTTCCTCCTTTTCACTGCGAGCAGCTTCAAATGAATAGAGGCGATTATCAAATGGGACCGTCACATCTAGAATGAGTGCCGAGTTATCCTTAACAAGCACAAGATCTGGTCGTAGCGTGGTGCCTGCGATACATTGGTTTTCGGAAAAGACACTCCATCTACACGTCGCGGCCTTCTTGATCCGATGTACAATCGCATTGTGCCGGTCTTGATAATTGCGGCTATAGCGCATACAATGTCCTGCGACGTGAGGAAGAGTCTCAAGGGGGCGGTCACAACGTCGACATCCTTTTGCTCCTGGGTTGGCACGTTTATTGGCATTGAGCGGCACTAAATTGAAGCGGGCACGGTGAATGAATCGCCAGTCTGCAAACCTGGTGTAATCACCGGCTCGGAAAAAATGGCAGGCCTTGCGGTACGTTCAGCAGGCTTGGCTTTTCGTAGGATCCGGAAGATGCTCTGTCGCATGCTCGGTTCTATGGTAGCATCTTTGTAGGAGAGCGAAGCCCGGTGACCTAGTTGAACGTTCCAGGTGGTCCCTAGCCGACGGGAGGCAGCACGAGCTAGTGACCATGGAGATGTTGAAGAGTTGGATGTCCCTCTGAACGGTCCAGAGTCGTCAGCAGAGAGGAAGAGGCCTATGTCGTTGAGAGAAGGAGGGCATCCGATCCTCTGGGTAATGAAGCATTCCAGGTCTTCCCAGGCCATGTCTTTAACGGTGGCATCTCGGGATGTAAGAAGCTTGAAGGCGTTGTCAATGAGTGCGATGTCAGAGTCTTCAGCAGCCATCGGCACACCAAAGCAGCCCGCAGCAGAATCTCCGTACAAGTACTCATTGGCTGCTTCCGGAGGGACGTAGATGGTCTTCTTGAGAAAGGGTCGTAGGAAGTCGTCTAGTCGAGTCCAGGCACCTTTCTTGAGACGGGCAGTTCTCATGTCGAAAGACAGTGCAGGATAGAAAAAGGCCTTGAGTGCATCAATTTTTTGCCAAGGTGCCAGGGCGGATTCCATGATCTTCTGACAGGAGCGCATGTAGTTGGCAAGAGCATCAATGTCAGAGGGAATCTGGTAGCCGATAGGCTTTCCTAGGAAAGAAGCAGCATCTCCATCGGTAAGGTGCGGAAAGGTGATGCCGTAAAGGGAGAATGATGCGGGTCGTGTCCCAGTGGGCCGCTGACCGGAGAGGTGTAGAGAGAAGCATTTGTCAGGGTTGAATTTAAGTGAAAGCTTCTCTGCGAAGTCTGCAGCCAGGTCGAGCAGGCACTGAAGCTCCGTTGGAGATTGTGCTAACAGCAGCAAGTCGTCTGCGTAAGCAAGCACCCGGTGTACAGCAGAGGATCCTTGGATGGCAGTGACAAGAGGGTTGATGGTCAGGTTAAATAACAGACCACTCAGCGGGCAGCCTTGACGGACTCCTCTCGTGACGGGAATGGGGTCAGTGGCGCCATCGGTGCATAGGAATTGAGTAGCTGTTTCCGCATACATTGACCGGACGTTGTTGACAATCGGCGCACCTGCTCCAGACGCAGACAGGGCATCAAGGATGGCATGATGTTGTACAGACCCAAAGGCATCAGAGAGGTCAAGGGAAGCAATGCAGATCTCGTGGCCGGAACGTACAGCACTGCGGATCCTGTTCTCCAGGATGAAGTTGTGCTCAAATACTCCGTCATAAGGCATGAAGCCCTTCTGGCAGGGTGAGAGCAAAGTGTTGGCACAGAACCATGTTGTCAGTCGTCTGGCGATACATCCAGAGAATAGCTTGGCCATGGTGCAGCTGAGGGTGATCGGCCGCCAATTCCGGAGGTCATTGGGATCCCCTTTCTTAAAGATGAGCACGGACGAGGTCGACTTCCAGGAGTCAGGAGTGCGCTGAGCCCTCACGCAGATGTTAAAAATGAGAGCAAGGATGTTGCAGTCGGGGTCCAGTGTCTTTCAGTGCTGGTAAGTTAGCCTGTCGGGTCCAGGGGCGGTGTTTTCACACGCATGCAGGCGGGAGGCAACCTCGGAGGGTGTGAAGTTGGAGAGGTCAAGCTCAGGAGGCAGGCAGTCTGGCGGAGTGAAGACGGACGAGTCAATCAGGTAAGGGGAGGCCTGAGAGGAAAAATGGTCAAACACTGAGGTCCGGTCTAGAGGACATTTTTGAGATTCCCCTTCGGTGATGAGCCTCATCGCACGTCTTCTATTTCTCCGGTAGAGGCGTTGAATGGCCCTGGGGTCACTTGCCGAGATGGGTGAGGAAGGAGGAGGGCGGGCACTTGGCAAAGGTAACTTAAGGTGGTCCCGGGCCTCAGAGATGATGTCATCCAGGATCTCTTCAAATCTGCGCCAGTTCGTGGACAGGTCACAGGACAGCAGCTGAACTAATCCGGAGCGGAAATGGGCTAGCGGAGAATCCAGGTCCTCAGGTGTGTCAGGAGGAGGAGCAGAGTCGTCAATGGGGGCATCCATGGCGTCGTCGGCAGCAGCAGCAGTATCAGCAGGTATGCTATCAGTGGAGTCGTTGGCCGGGGTGTGAAGGTGTCCTGGGATTGATCTGTAGATTGTGTGGGGTTACGGTATGAAGGCAGGGATGCAGGTGGTGTCTCGAAGTCAGTAGTGGTACCAGGTCCAGAGGGGATGGGGGAGGAGGTCCTCCGAGATTTCCAGAGTTAGCAGATGAGATAGGAGACGTATTCGTCAGTAAAGTGGAGGCAGTAGCAGGTGGGGAGGGAGGAGCAGGATCCGTGCGGTGGTGTCGACGTCGCGGTCTCTGACGGGGACGTACAGGCAGCGGTTTTTGTGTTCTGTTGGCATTGAGTCTCTCACGCTTGTGTCGTGCCTGGTGGTTGAGAAAGCCACGTCTCGTCTGGCAGGAGAAGTCGCAGTGGGGGCAACTCCATCTGTGAGTGATGCCGGAGGGGACGACAACGGGGTGGTCTCTCAAACATTGGTGTTGTGACACACGAGATGGTATCATCAGCCGGCAGTGCGCGCACCAATTGCGCGTCTGGGAGACATCAATGTTGTGGGCATAGAGAAGGTGTCTACAGAGGGAGTGGCGAAGTTGCGACCATGCTCTAGCATGAAAGGTACGTGTGCATCCCTCCTCGGTGCAGTGGAGAGTGTCAGACATGGACCGAGATCAGATCCGATCATCGGACCGTTCATCCGATCATCCGTTCATCCGATCCAATCATCCGTTCATCCGATCATCGATCAGATCGGACCGAGATCAGATGAATCTCGGACTCCTGTCTGCAGGTGGAGTGTGGGAAAGCAGATGTCACGGAGGCGTTGGTCGCAAGAGAAGGTGGCGACGAGACCAGCGGCGTATCAGGAACAGGTGTGGCATCAGGGGAGGTGCGCAGTACATCGGTAGCGGAGTCCTGGCTCTGTGTCCTAAGGTACCTCGGTAGGAGCTTCTGTCGAGGTCATGTCCGGGGGATGAGTGGCAGGAGGAGGTAGCAAGTTGGGCCGGCGTCAAGGGAGTAGAGGTCACCTCGGGATGGGGCACTGGAAGCTCGTCAGGAACAGCAGGTGAGGAGGCAAGCATCAAAGGGCCTGTGTCGGAATGAGCAGATGCAGCATGGACGGCAGAGGCGAGAGGAGGACGTGACACAGCAGGCATGGCATTAGATGAAGAGATGATGGCATCAGGAACAAGCGGTGGTGGAGAGACAGGCAGCTGGAGGGAGACATGACAAGTACCAGGGGAGGAGGACGGACTAAGAGGCGATGCATCACAGGAGGTGGTAGGCTCGGTGACGGCAGGTGCAGTAGCAGTCTGGCAGGCAGCAGGGGCACAGGAGTGGCCAGCAGCACGGCGAGAACGTGTGTGATGTCCCACCGGAGTGTCGATAGCAACCTGTGTGTGGGCTTCAGGAGCGATGGGAGACCCGTTGTCTGTAGCACATGAAGATGCAAGAGAGGACTGGCCAGGGTGGGACCGAGTATGCTTCTTGAGTCTCCGGAGTTGGGAGAACGACCTTCCGCAGACGTGGCAGTCGAAGCGGGTGGGGTAGCTGGGCTGAGAAGGAGGCAGCGAGGACGGCGTAGGAGCAGAAACCGGAGGTGATACCTTGCAGGCAAGAGGCGGAGAAGCTCTGGATGAAAGACGAGTGGAGGCAATGGACCTGGCAGTGATGGGAGCAAGGAGATACCTTAAGTGGCCACTTCTTAGGAGAGGAGGACCCGAAGGTGTAACAGATGCAGCAATGTGGCGGCTGCAAGACGGTTGGCAGGAGAGATCGATGGTATGAGCACGGACGGAAGTGTGTCTACTATGAGGAGGCGAGGAATCCACAAGCTGGTTGAGTTGAAGTGCAGAAGCCATGGCCAGGGAGTACTCGGAGTTATCCGTCATGGCGCGAGCAGCAGGCAGCAGAGGAAGCCCAGGAGAGGTCGGCGATGGGATCCTTGGCGGAGGGGAAAACTCAGGTAGGTTGGGCAATGTAGGTGATCCAGACATTGCTGAACCTGTAAATCAAGAAAAAAACAGAGGCACAGCAGAGCAAATACAAATAGCACTAGAGCACAGTGGCAAGATCAAAGCGGATGGCAGAGGTAGGAGCATCAGTTGAGAGCACTGGTGGACCAGGTAAAAAAAGGTTACAATAAAAAAACATGACCAGGGTAGGCGGAGAAACTAGCGCGTGCAACTAGCCGATTTGGATGAAAATTGGTGTCGTGCTAAGGATACACTCAAGCGAGAGGCCAGTCTACAAGGACTCCAATGGAGGTAAGTCCCTGGACCCACGACGAACTGGGGGTCGAGGCACCTACCGAGACTAAAAAAAGCGAAAGGAAGAACCATGGACAGGAAAGCAAAGACGATGACCAGGACTTGGAAGATTACGCCCCACTAAAGGCCGCACCCAGCCGGGTGTCCTTTTCACATGGATGGGTAATCGGAAGCTTACTCGATCCCTGACCTGTGGCAGAACACAGGCTAAGGGCTCACGGCTACTCCGGGACACTAATCCGAGTAAGCATAGAGACCAACCAGTAATTTCGACCTTAACCTGGAAATGGAAAAAATAAATGAAACGAAATAAACAATAGTAGAAAAAGTAAAGAGACAGGGGTGAAATAAAGGAAAGACCACGCCCACCGTAATAGTGAGTTTGTGAAAAGGAAAAAATAAGGTCTCAACGAAAGCATTTTAACACTAAATAGTGAAAAAATACTAAAGAAGAGCGAGAATAGATAGTAAAGAGGTAGAGAAAGTTAGACCCCGCCCATCACATGGACTAACCGAAAACAGCTAGTTCAGCGATGGCGGGAAAAGACACCTGCACGCTCACAGGCAGCCTGCACGCTCACAGGGAAAGGAAAGGTTCCTACTGACGCAAGTAAAGGTCACCAACCCATCAAGCGTCAATAGGAGAAATGAGAGAAAAAATAAAGCAAAACTTACCAAAGGTCCACCTTGGCTCCGCCTTCAGCCCCGCCCTCCAAGTGAAGAAACTACACCATCAGCATATCGACCAGTAAACCTAGAAAAAATAAATTAAACTGGTAAATATTGCTGAGATTTTGTCCTATCTGCTCAACCGGTACTATGGAGCTGTTAGTTAGACAAAAGCAACTAGTCCACCGATTAAGCTGATAAGAACAGATATTTATTGAAAAATGTTAACTGCCACTTTACATCATATTGGTGTAGGCGTGGCGGTCTCACCAATAACGCACGAAGTGCGATTTATTTCTATTCATAGTTTGTTTCGTCCAATTCACTATTCAGTAGAGGAAATTTACAATTAACAATTAATAAAATCTGTAAACAACTAACCTCTGCAGTCTGTAATAAAAGCACAACTAATGTGTGTCGTGCGACAAATAAAACAAAATTAATCAGTGCAGTCCGACGTATGAATTCTTGCCAATTTACAAGTCGTTCCTGCTTTCTCCTCCTGTGTTGCTTCTTGCGGTGTTATATCGTGTGCCGGCGACGGTGTTCTGTCGTGAGCCGGTGACGGTGTTCTGTCGGGTGCCAGTGACGTGTTCGACATATATATCTCGGGAGGACCTGATGGTGTCACTCACGGCCAGCTTACGCATGAGGGCGGCGTATTTCCTTGAGCAGAGCCTTCTGACCACGCGGTCGTTCTTGGGGTCCCAGGAACCGAGTGCCCCAACCACTATTGCCTCGACTCGGACATTGCTGAAACGGTTCTTGAGGGCGTCTACAAGTGGGCGGTATTTCTCCTCCTTCTCCCTTCTTGCCCGGTCAAAGGCGTCGCGGCGGTTATCAAATGGGATAGTAACGTCGATAATGATGCAGGCGTCGCCGTTTGTAAGAACCAGGTCCGGTCGTAGGGGCTGACCATCAATCATACGGTCTTCCGACATTATTTGATATCTTCCAGCCGCGGCTTTCTTAATGCGCTCTACCACTGCATTGTGTCTGTCCCGGTACAGGCGACTATACCGCATGCAGTGGCAGAGGACATGCGGAAGAGTCTCCAAGTCATGGTTGCAGCGGCGGCATCCTTTGTTACTGTTAAATCTCCGGTCTGCTCCATTTAATGGCACAAGGTTGAGTCGTGCTCTGTGTATGAACCGCCAATCCGCAAATCTAGTGAACGCACCCTCGCGAATGAAGTGTGATCTTGCTTTAGCGGCGGCGGCACACTCGATTGCCTTTCCTTGGTTGGGGTATGCGATAAGTTTAGCGGTCCTTGACTCTCTGAAGTTGCGGCGGAGGGTCTTAAAGATTAGATGTCTTTTCCCTTGGTATATCGTGATTCCATTATGCGTAATGGAGACATGATGGTCATCGCTGAAGTTCCATATCACATGAAGGCGTCTGGAAGCACTCCTTGCAGCGGACCATACCGAGGATATAGGATTGGAAGTTGACCTCGGGATTTCATCGTCAGATCCGGATAGGAAGGAGGCAAGAATGGCAGATGAGGCAGTGCGCCTGGTCCTTGCTTCGACGAGGCGTTTCAGATCATTCCATGCAAGCTCCTGTACGATGTGGTCCCTAGAGTTTAGAAGCTTGAATGCGCCGTCGATTCGAGCAATGTCGGAACTCTCTTCAGCTAGTGGAAAACCAATGCAGGCGGACTTGGAGTGTCCGTATAGGTACTCGTTTGCTGCGTTTGTTGGCAGGTAGAGTCTTTTTAATCGAGGGCGTACAAAGTCGTCAACTTTCTCCCAAGCAGACTTTTGCAGTCGCGCTGTCCTCATGTCAAAATCCATGGCGGGGTAGATGAAGGATTTGAGAGCATCAATCCTCTGCCATGGCGCTAGGTTGGATTCCAGGATGGCGCTGCATGTCTTGATGTAAGCCTGTAGAGCCGGGGTGTCGGGCGGGAGTTGGAATCCAATTGGCTTCCCAAGGAAGTCCTCAGCTTCCCCGTTGTCAAGTTTCTTTATGTTATGCCCAGCGATGTTAAAAGTAGTGGGGCGAGTGCCTATTGGGGTGATGCCAGATATGTGGATGGTGTAGCAATTTATGGGGTTGAACCTGAGCCCAATTTTAGAGCTGAGTGAGCACGCGACATCTAGTTGCACCTGTAGTTCTTCTGGCGATGGAGCGAGCAAGAGCAGGTCATCTGCGTATGCCAGTACGCGGTGCTCAGTAGCATGTCCTTGTAATTCCCGTACAATGGGGTCAATAGCTAAGTTGAATAAGAGCCCACTTAGTGGGCAGCCTAGGCGCACTCCTTTGACGATTGGGATGAGGTCGGTGGTTCCCTCAGCAGTGATGTAGGCCGTAGCAGCTTGGTCGTATAGGGCTTTGATGATGTCTATGAAGCCAGTCCCAATGCCTGCTTTTGCCAGAGAGGTGAAGATTGCCTCGTGGGGCACTGATCCAAACGCGTCGGTGAGGTCTAAGGAAGCCAGGCATAGTTCGGTCTTTGTTGAGCGGGCGCGCTGGAGTCTCTGTTGCACGACATAGTTGTTCTCAAACACCCCATCGTGCGGCAGGAAGCCCTTCTGGGACGTGGAAAGTCCATCATTTTGAAGAATCCATGCTGTCAGTCTTTTGGCCAAACATCCACAAAACAACTTTGCGAGGGTGCGGCCTAGAGCAATCGGCCTCCAGTTCTGGATTATGGCGGGGTCACCTTTTTTGTAAAGGAGAATTGTCCTTGAGTTTTTCCATGCATCAGGGACCCGTTTCGCCATCACGCATATATTGAAGATGGCGGCGAGCGTGCGGCACTCGGAGTCAACCGACTTCCAGTGGTTGTATGTAAGTCGGCCATCTCCCGGGGCGGTGTTTTCACAGGCGTTTAGCTTGGCCGCAACTTCGGCTGGAGAAAAAGGGGTGAGGTCCAGCTCAGGCGGAGGCGGTGCCTTGGCCGGATACAGTCTCTGGTCGAGCGTCTGCGTCGACTGAGGGGAGAGAAAATAGTCCTGTATGTCGTCCCTGCTGATGGTGCAGCGTCGGGATTCGCCTTCTATGATCATTCGGACAGCCCTTCTGCGGTTACGCCTGTAAAGCTTTTGAAGTGCCCTCGGATCGTGCAAAATGGACGGAGGGGGTCGTGTAGGTGCAGATTCGGCAGGAGGCGGTAGGCGAACCACTTCTGAAACTACTCTTGTGATGTCCTCGAGGAGGTGGCAAAAGCTGTCCCATTCACTGTTGATGTTACCAGCCGAAAACTCAGCGAGCTGATTTCTAAAGTTATCTAGTGGGGATGAGGCTTGTATCTGTTCATCAGCGTTATCAGTGGGTCCGAAGGGATCTTCAGGATGTTCAGGGCCATCCGATGGGAACACGGGTGATGCAGAATGCGATCTTGTAGGTGATTCCACGGAAGGACCGCGTCGTGGAGTAGGGTCTACATGAGATATCGCTGGCGCTGATTCCACAGCCGAGTTGCTCTGTGTAGCAAGGTGTTCACTCATCGGATTTGGGCTAGTGTGGCGAGGCTGGAGCGTTACGGTGATGTCTTGACTTGCGTTCGTCTGTACGCTGCGGACATCTGTACCACGGGATGTCGAAAGGACAGCGGTGGTAGATGATCGGCCTCTTTCTCTTCTGTGGAGTGCTTCGTGATTTAAGAAGCCGCCACGCGTAGTGCACGAGAAGACACATAGCTGGCACTTCTAGCGAAATGTCTTTCCAGTGTGGACTACAGGGCCATCGCCACGTAGGTAGGGATGCCGGGATGGTCGATCCGGTAATGTCGCTGAGCAGTACAGGCACCATCTTGTGGTTGTATTAATGTCAATATTATGTGCCACTAGCAGTACAGCGAATTAGTGAATGCCTGGTTTGAGTCCACTTATTGGAGACGAACGTGCTGCGGCAACCTGTTTCGGTGCATGGAAGAGCGTCAGGCACTGGGAAAACAAGGTGAAGGCACTGGTCAACACGTGAGGTCACATTGGGTGCTGACACGGTGGGCACTGTCTCAGCAGGTGAACCACGTCCAGCAGGATTGGCAGAATCCGCACGTGGGCTGGGCGAAGACATGTTGCCAGCGGTGGCACTCGGGTGGGCAGGCAACTCAGCTTCCGGTGTGGCAGAAGGTCCCTGGGAGATGGCATCACCGTTGATGGAGAGAGTATCATGGCTTGCCCAGGGGAGGATGGCATATGTCGCAGCTGCACATGAAGTACCCAAGTTGGATGCGTCTTGCGTCATCAGATCAGGTGATGTGGGTGGTTACGCGCAGATGATTAACACGTCTGGAGAGTGGGAGGTACTGGGTGGCGATGATGAGCTGACATCCTGGGGTGACTGGGAAGCAGGATCACTTGCCACGCCCTCATTAGCAGAAGGAGTAAACTGCGGCGAAGCATTTCTTCCGGCGGCAACAGAGGGCGTGTCAGATGCAGTACTGCTGTGTGACGCTGCTGGTGTTGCGCAGACGATCGGTACGTCAGGATCGGGCGCGGGTGTGGAGACCTTGCTGATGGTTCTCGTAGGCGCAGCGGTCATGCAGGGTAGGTCAGCTATCCTATGGTTGCTTGTAGTATCTTTAACGTGGGCGTGGCCAGCAGTGGTCCTCGAGCGCGTATGGTTGGCGACGGGTGAGGCTTCGGGTAGCTCCTTCTGTCTGCTGCTGGACTCAGAGGAAGGGGAAGGTTTCCATCGTAGTGTAGCACCACGTTTCGCATGCAACCTGAGGTGACTCTTCAACTTCGAGTTCTTCCTGAAGGATCTCCCACAGATTTCGCAGACTTTGCAAGGGGCCGTGTCCTGAGCTGAGGAGCGATCAGCAACGGAGGTGATCTTTTGTGTCCGAACAGTGCGGCCTTGTGGGGCGTCAGCTGTTGATGCAGATGCTGCGGGTCGGGCAACAACCTCGGCAAATGTAGCTCTCATATCTCCGGGAAGTGTGGAAGACGATGAGGATCCGACATTCGGCAGTACAGCGGCCGTGTTACTGTGGCGGTTCATGACGCGGTCAAGCAGTTGCCTAATTTGTGCTCCTCTGTTGATGGGGGGCCAGTCGGTGTAACGAAGGCAGCCACAAGTCGAGCCTTATGGGTACCTGCCAGAGTGGGCGTGGTTAGTAGGTGCGAATCCAGTGTGGCCAAATGAGGGAGTCGGGAACTGTTGGGTCTGGTCATTGTCTCCTGTAGCTGAGATCCTCTGGCGTCCTCCAGCGATGAAGCAGCGGGCAGCAGTCTAACAGCAGGAGAAGCTCCTCGTGCAGTATCCATCGGTGATCCAGGGCTAGGTACTCGATTTGCGCCTTGACCGATCTCCACATCACTGGTTCCGGAGAATCCAAGGAGAGCAGGGGTAGTGGGTCCTCCTGTGGCGTGGACATGGAGTCTAGCACCGTCTACGGCGCATCCAGCACGGGCAATTCCCACTCCGATATCACCAGCATCAACGGTAGTCTGGGCTCCAAACACGGCACTTGTTCCGGCTCCAGGGGCTCTCAATGCGGCTCCATTTCCAGTGGTGGCTCCATGGACTGCTCCGGAAGGCGAACGGGAGCCAAAGGCGTCTCCATCTTGGGCTCCTAGGGTGACTGCAACAGCTGATCCCGGAAGCGAACGTGAACCAAAGGCGGCTCCATCCTGGACTCCTAGTGTGACTCCAACAGCAGCTCCGGGAGGGGAGCAGGAGCCAACGGCGGCTCCATCTTGGGCATCGGAAGCTCCTAAGTTGGCTCTAACAGCAGCTCTGAGTGGCGAACGGGAACCGGGACTCGGAACTCCAGGCGGCGGGCGGGGCCTCGGAGGATGGCGGGGCCTCGGCACGAACGACATTCTTGTCCACCAGTCAATCTGTAAAGAGAAAAAGGGATCGGCAAGTCGGCCGATCGGGACTATCCGCTTAGCCGGTACTATGAAACTGTCAGACCGACAAAAGAAACTAGTCCACCGGGCTAAGCAGATCAGCACTACACTTGATCTTAGCCAACAGGCCGAGAAGCGATGCAGAATTCGGTGGCGTGATGAATTCACTTTCAATTTTTCATATTTCAAGAGTCCTGAGCATTCGTGCAGGGGAGAAGGGGGTGCAGAAGACTCAGGTTAGCGAGTGCTACTTGGGGGGCTTTTTATGATATGTCGTTATTTTATCCTCCTCCTGTGTTACAAAAAAAAGAGGTGTACAAGGATGAACAATTTGTGTCTACTCAAGTGGATCATTTTGCGGTCCTTTCTAATGTTCCCATTCTGGAGGCGTCATACCCCTCCTCCTTGGGCGGGGCTACTTTTAAAAAGCAAAGGACGTCAAAAGTTCATTTCAATCCAGATTCAATTGCAAATTTTATTCTTACTACAGCAAATGAACCACAATGCTGAAATATCCTCACAGATATTTCTACAATATCGCAATAACTTACAGTAGTTATATTGGACATTTTACGAAAACGTTGGCCGGAACAAAATTCAAAGTAGAGAAAGTTAATCCGATCTCAACGCGAAATCGCTAAAGTCAATAACAGCAGTTTTTATAAGCTTATGCATCATGCAACATAATATTCTCGTACTTTCTCAATTTTTTTAAGATGGGAAAAGAGGACAATGAAATATTTATGAAAGTGTTCATTTCTCTGGCGTAGCTTCCTCCTCTGAAAAATCTCATTCTTCACTGCACGTGAATATAAAACAAATTTAATTACAAAGGCAATAAAAAAGGAAAAAAAAAATAAATAAATATTCCTGGAGGTATCGAATGCCCATGTTTGGGAAGAAATTATTTTTTGTGACTAAACCAATATTGATACAGTAAAATTAATCAGCCAAAACTACATTAAATAATGCCAGAGTTTGATTGACACAAACTCGACATGCACAGTCCAGCACATGGTTCCCAACTCAGAAATACTCTCTCTCTTCAGTTCAAACGTTGCAGTTGAAAACGCAGAGTGAAATATTAGGAACTTAAAACAATTAAACAAACAGAAAAATTACAAAAAACACTTTACAAATTAATTTGTAATATGTACAATCAAACAGTACTTTTTACTTTACAATTAATGATTACTTTGTATTCTACACTTCCACACTAGCGGCGGGCAAGCCATCTCAAAACTCAGAATAAACTGCTTCCTGCATAGTGCAGCCATCTATTGGCATTTTCCCGTTTGTTAATATTAATGTGCCAACAAAATAAATGAGTGAGTGAGTGAGAGATTATGGCGCAAAACCAAAGATGATTATAGTGCGCCAAACACGTGATGGGGTGAGTACAATTGATGAAATTAAAATACAATAAATCAAACAAGTAGACAAATGTATCAAATCCAGAGGATGAAGTCATATAAACACAAGTTAAAACCACACATTTAAAATTCAAGATACAATCTTTAAAACAAATTACATTAGGTGATAAAAGCCAGTTTCTTTCAAATAATAAAATAAATTACAATTGACCTCTCTTCCGATTAAACGGTCGAGAGGTAAGTCAGAGCTATTAAAATATTTCTGGCGAAGACTATTAAAACATGGACACTCAATTAAAATATGACGGACAGATAGACAAACATTACAATTTGAACAAACAGGCTCATTCTCTGCTTTTAAAAGGTAGCCATGTGTCACTCTTGTGTGACCAATTCTGAGGCGAGTCAAAAGAACTTCTTCTTTACGATTTCCAGCAAAATCCCAATGCTCAATTCTAGGCTTTACATGTCTTAACTTGTTTTGACGCTAAACATCCCAAAATTGCTGCCATTTTTTACGTATCTTCTTTTTCACAACACAACAGATGTCTCCAAAAGGGATGAGGAGACTGGACAGTTCAACACCAGATTTGGCTGTGATATCTGCCAGCTCATTCCCTTTAATTCCCACATGACCAGGAACCCAGCAGTACAGGATTTCATATCCACGATTGGTTAGGTTTATATGAATCTTGAGGACATCCACTATGACTGGGTTTTGTGTGTTAGAAAAAGCTTCTAAAGATTTCAGTGCACTATAGGAGTCTGTATAAACTATAAACTTTTTGTGGCAGAGCCTAGAGATGTACAAAAGACAATAATATATTGCAGTTAACTCAGATGTTAAGACAGAGGAGGCATGGTGCAAGCGTCTGCCCTCCATGTGGTCTTGAATTACAAATGCCATCCCGACATGATCTTTTGAGTTGGATCCATCTGTATAAACTGGAAGATAACTGCTATATTTGTGCCTGTGCTCAGCAAAGAGTTGTCTATAAATGATGTCATTGGTGCTTGCCTTGACGTGATGCTTGAAAACATCAAGAAGCTGAATCCGTGCATTTTCCCAAGGTGGGAATTCAAAATTCTGTACTGCTTGGGGGCGCATATCAGAGAGGGAAAGTTCCTCAATGATAGAGCGAACTCTTAAAGGAAAGGTAGGAACACAGGATGGACGTGTTTCAAATAAAGTGTTACACACATCATCAAGTAGGTACAGTTTATTGGGATGTTCAGGTTGTGATAGAATATTAAAATATTGCAATAGGGACAATTGCTCACGCCTCAGATAAAGTGCTGGTTCGTTAGAGTCAACATACAGGCTCTGGACAGGAGAAGTTCTGGAAGCTCCTGAACAAATCCGCAGAGCTTGATGGTGAACAGGATCGAGTTTTAACAAAACTGATGACCGAGCGGATCCGTAAACAACTGAGCCATAGTCCAGTTTAGAGCGAACAAGGGCTCTGTAAATGCGAAGCATGGAGCAACGCTCTGCACCCCAGGAGGTGTTCGCCAACACTTTTAAAATATTTAGTGTTCTTAGACACTTCTTTCTCAGGTTTAAAACATGAGAAAGGAAAGTCAATTTTCGGTCGAACGTCACTCGTAAAAATTTTACTTCGGGAGCAACTGGAATAATTGAACCATTGAGATATAACTCAGGTTCAGGATGGAGACCTCGCTTCCTACAAAAGTGCACACACACAGTTTTTTGTTTGGAAAAAGTAAATCCCTGTTTGTTTGACCATTCTTGGATCTTATTCAGAGCTATCTGCAACTGCCTCTCAACGTATCTCATGTCTGACCCTCGACAGCTAATCTGCAGATCATCAACATTTAGAGATCCCAAGATGGTGGAAGGAAGTTCTTTTAGTACTGAGTTTATTTTTAAACTAAACAGGGTTACACTAAGCACACAGCCTTGAAGCACACCCTCTTCCTGTTGAAAAACATCCGAAAAAACAGAGGCAATTCTTACTTGAAAAGTTCTAGCGTTCAGGAAATTCTGAATGAAAATTGGTAGGTTGCCGCGCAAGCCACTCTCGTGAAGATCGCGAAGTATACCGTATCTCCATGCCTTATCATAAGCTTTCTCTATATCGAAGAAAATTGAGACAAGGTGATTTTTTCTTAGAAAAGCTTTTCGAATGGATGTCTCTAAGAGGAGCATGTTATCTACGGTTGTTCTCCCTTTTCGAAAACCGCTTTGATAAGGTGATATAATATTATTTTTTTCCACGAAGTAGACTAGGCGGCTGTTTACCATCTTTTCAAACAGTTTGCAGAGGCAACTCGTAAGGGCAATTGGCCGATAGTTGGAGGGATTCCTTGGATCTTTCCCTGACTTAACAATAGGAATGACAACAGCTCTCCTCCATGCACTGGGAAAGGTACGCTCCTTCCACACCCTATTGTAAAGAGTGAGAAGGGCATTCAGTGACTTATAGGACAGATGCTTTAGCATTTCGTAATTCACGCCATCAAGACCCGGAGAAGACCTATGTGTCTGCAATAAAGCTCTCTTTAATTCCACCATAGTAAAGTCTCTATTGTAAGGCTCAGATTTGGAAGAGTTGAATGCGATGGGATTTATTTCAGAGTGTTGCTTGATAGAGAGAAATGCAGGTGAATAGTTTCTGCTTGAAGAAACGGCAGCAAATGTCTCACCAATAGTATTTGCAATTTCTTCTATGGAGCTAATCACTCGGCCATCTTTTTCCAGAAAGGAAAGTGAGTGGTCTTTATACATTAGGCATGCTTTTCGAACTCTTTCCCAAACCCGCTTACTAGGCGTAGAGGATGTTATTGAGGACACATATGAAATCCAGGAATCCCTCTGGCTCTGCCTTCTTACTTTTCGTGCATTTGCTTTGGCTTTTTTAAAGGCTATGAGGTTTCGCAGATTAGGATATCTACGAAAAATACCCCATGCTTTTTTCTGTTTTTTCAGTGCTTCATGACAGTCACGATTCCACCACGGTTTCGAATATTTTATTATTTTTCCTGATGCTCTAGGAATGGAAAGCATAGCTGCCTGAGCAATAGCAGTTGTAACTGCTTGCACTGCATCATCGATAAGCACATCTTCTGCCATTTTCTGTGTGAGATCTGCAGAGGAAGAGAAGAGTTCCCAGTCTGCCCTATCCAGTATAAACCGAGGAGAGTCTCGACGTGGGGTTCGCTCCTCTTCGTGCAAGATATAAAAGAATGGGATAATGATTGCTGTTAAACAGATCACTTCCGACACTGAAATCGCAAAATGGCAAGAGAGATGGTGAACAGATGGCTAGATCAAGAGCGTGGAATGTCCTTGTAGATTCATGGAAGTAAGTGTCCTGCCCATTATTCAGGAGACAAAGGCAATGGTCTTCAATTACCTGCTCAATTTGTCTTCCTCGTGAGTTGGTGTCTTTGCTTCCTCACAACGGACTATGGCCATTAAAATCACCCATTATGATAAAAGGCTCAGGCAGCTGAGCCACAAGGTCAGAAATTGGTAAAACAGTTATTAAAAAATATTTCTACAACATCCGCTACCTTTACACAAAATGAATGAATGAATAAAAACATAAATACAACAATCCGTAACAATAATTGTAGACCATTACAATTAGCTGGCGTTTTGAAATCATACAGAGAATCAAAACAAAACATTAGGAAACAGACAGAAAAGTCTTTGTTGCTGCAGTGTGCCTACAAACATTTTACACCCTTTCGAGAGTTATTTACAATAAAATGGCTCGTGTGTTGAAGGAAGCAATGTGTATACGCGCGCTGTAGTGGGAAAGATCTGGCAAATGTGAATAGGAATTCTCTCAAACTTACACGAAATGAGACAAAAATGTTACTGCAAATGAAATTTGAGTAATATTTCGAGGCCGATGTTCCTTCAATCAGTCAGACAGAATGAGTAAGTTTTCTGAGTACGGGATCAAAATGTGGATTTTATGGGATTTCTGTAAATACGAATAAAACTTCGTATTTACAGAAACCAGAACTTGACATTGGAAAAGAACGAGGGTTAATCCCGAGGCTCCAGAATGTTCCCATTCCGAGGAAAAGCCCCGAGCAATATCAAGTAAAAAAAAGTCAGGTCGCTGCACACTCGTACAAAGGTATAATGTTGTTAGACCTTCGGTTTTCTGAAATTTGAAGGGGCCATTTTAAAAGGACGTTTTCCTGAGGATGCAGTGGGGGGAGTGAAGTTTCTGCTTTTTGGATATATTGTGGGCCGTATCCTGCAAGTAGTGCCATAGCAGGCCAAACCGTGGCGAGGGCGGAATAAATTCCTAACCACAAGCCTATCTGCAAAAATTAGTTTAATATCTTGACGTCATGTCGACGTCGTATCAGATATGAAGCTGATAAGAACAGATAAAACCAATGTTATTAAGCTAATATTAACAATATTTACAGACTATGTACAATCAAGTACAGCGTTCAACAAGAATTTAGTATATCATTACAGTGTAAAAATGTATACATGAAGTGCAATACAGCATAAATATTACAATATTGCAGATTATATACATGATATAAAATATAAAATATAAAATATACAACTGATGGTGATGCGTAAATGTTACATACATCATTTACTTGTTTTAACATACCGTGTTGGCTATGATTGGTGTACTAATTGCATGTCAATGTTCACTAGTCAAAGTTCATGAGTCAGAGTTGATACAGTCCAGGATTTGCAAAAAGCACAAGCTCGTAAGAATTTACAGTTCATACCTAATTTTCATTTGCGTGGGAGGGGCCTTCCTCATTATTTGGAGGATTTGCCTCGATGTGTGATGTGACTTCGCTTCTTCCACTTAAATGTCCAACGTAGATATTCCTGCTATGGCGGATTTCATCGCTGACACATAGCATCCGAAGGAGGCGGGCATAGGAACGGGAACAGGCGATGTTGAGGAATTTATCATTCGCACGATCCCATGACCCCAGTGCACCTATGACGAATGGAACGATCACGCAGAGTCCACGTTCTTGGGCGATGAAAGCACGGAGCATTTCATATTTTTCAAGCTTTCTGGCTCTCGCTTCAGCAAAGGCACCCAAGTGGTTTTCGAAGGGGAATGTCACGTCAATGAGGAAGTATTGTCCATCCCTTTCAACTAGGAGGTCAGGCCTAAGCCGTGAGGTGTCAAGGGACTGATCCACAGAAATGATGCTGAAGTCTTTCTCACACATCTTGATTAGGCGATCGACAATCGCATTGTGTCGCTCTTTGTAGAGGGTTGAGTATGCCATGCAATGATCTAAAACATGTGGGAGAGTTTCTCTGTCGGCTCCACAACGGCGACATCTTGGGTCAAGGTTGGACTATGGCTTGGCGCCATTAAGGCTAACAAGGTTCAGTCGGGCCTTATGGACGAACCTCCAATCTGCAAATCGAGTGTAACTTCCAGATTGCAAAAAGTGGGTGGAGGCTTTTGAGGCGGCGAAACATTCCAATGTTTTTCCTTGATTGGGGAGAGACAGGAGGCGTTCATCTCTGACGGATTTACAGGACTTCCTAATAGAGGTGGCAATATTGCGGCGGTGTGCTGCCGTGGCTGAAAAATCACCAGCTTCGATGACAGGGAGGCAATTCTGAATGGTCCGCTTGACTTGCAATCTCCTGGAGGCAGCACGAGCAGCAGTCCAGATGTTCCCAATACGATAGCTGCTTCTACGGAATTCTCCGTCAGTAGTGCCAGAGAGGAAGGCAGCAACATCCGGGTCCTCATCCTTCAGGTGCAAGCGATGTCTCACAGTATCTTTTAGATCTTCCCAGGCAAAGAACGTACAAAGGTGTCACGCGAAGTCAGAAGCTTGAACGCTGTGTCTCTCGCAAAAATGTCTGATTCCTCAGCAGCCTTCGGCAAGTTAACTGCTCCACTGGCCGGGCTTCCATAAAGGTAGTCATAGGTGGCACGGTGAGGTAGATAGAGTGTGTCTTTCAAAAGCGGCCGTAGGACGTTGTCGAGCTTTTCCCACTCTCCTTTAGGAATCTGGGATGTGCGCATTGCAAAGGTGAAGGATGGGTAGAGGAAGGTTTTAACGGCATCCAATCTATGCCAGGGTGCCAATTTTGATGTTAGGAGTCTTCGTCCATTCCCAATGAACCGCTCGATACTGGAAGGAGTGCCACATTCACCTAGGAATCCAACTGGCTTTCCCAAAAAGTCGCATGTCTCTCCATCATTGAGGTGGCGGATGGGCTGTCCATTGATGTTGAACTGTGTAGGTCGGGTGCCAACAGGTCTGCAACCAGTCAGGTGAAGGGAGGCGCACTTAGTTCCATTAATCCCAAGCGAGAGTAAGTCACATGAAGTGAAGAATTTGTTAATCAGTGACTGAAGCTCAGCAGGTGGGGAAGCAAGGAGGGCAACGTCATCTGCATATGCCAGAATAGCACCTCTGTCCGAAGAGGCCGTGTTCCAGAGAATGGGATCCATTGTTGTGACAAAGAGAACTCCACTCAGACGATCACCTTGAAGGATGCCAGAGCGAACTGGGATGGGGGGCGTGGTACCGGCATTTGACACGAATTCAGTAGATACATTTTCATACATGTCTTTGATGATACTGCAGAAGTGATTTCCGGCACTAATGTACTCAAGAATGTCAGAGATAGCTGAGTGGGGGACGGAACCGAAAGCGTCAGCAATATCCATCCACGCAACACAAAGATCTTTTTTCTGTGTTCTAGCATCATTCATCTTCTTTTGAAGCAGGAAGTTATTCTAAATAACACCATCAAATGGGCGAAATCCTTTTTGTCCTGGGTGGAGGATGTCATTGCTTTCAAGCCAATCGGATAGTCTAGTAGCAAGGAGGCCAGAGAAAATCTTTGCAATAATCCGACAAAGTGAAATCGGTCGCCAGTTATTCGGGTCGTCAGGGTCGCCTTTCTTGTAAATCAAGATGCTCCTAGATCACTTCCAAGAGTGAGGGATTCTACGGAACCGAAGGCAGATGTTAAAGAGAACAGTCAGGACGCATCCTTCCGGGTCCAGAGATCTCCAATGGTTGTAAGTGAGTCGATCCGGCTCAGGTGCCGTGTTCTCAAATCTTCTGAGCCTGGTAATCACCTCAGCTTCAGTAAAAGGCTCCATATTAATCGGCGAAGAGATCTGTGGCGGGGATCTAGAGTTGGGGATGGAGTTGTTGAAAGTTCTGTCCGTCCTGGTGTTGCTAAAGTGTTCCTCTAAGCGTGAGAGGGGGATTTCACAGTTCCTGGAATTGCCAGACATAATAAGCCGTGCCGCCCGCCTTCTGTTCCTTCTGTAAAGCTTCTGTAAAGCAGTGGCGTCAGCAATATTCACAGGGGCCCGCTGGGGAGTGGGAACAGACGACTGAAGCTTGCATTCCCCCTGTGCAAACCCGATGATCTCATTGAGTGTGTTCTGGAAGAGGGCCTAGGAGTCATTGGTCACCTCACTATTCAGGATGTTGTCAAGGATCGGCAGGAAGCAGGAAAGGGCACTGGAGGCAGGAGGGGCCTGTAGAGCAGGAGCAGGAGCAACAGAAGCCAATGGAGGGCATGGACTTGCAGGAGGCAGCACAGTCGTCACAGATGAATCAGGATTACTTGCAATCGCTGGGACAACAGCATTAGGACTGGCAGTGGAAGCCTGAGGAGAGACAGGAAGTACAGATGAAGTAAGTGTAGCCAAGTTCCTGTTCCTTGCATCCCGTCTTCTGTGATACATCCGGTGATTGTCAAGGCCCTTCCTAGAAGTGAAAGATCTGTCACATAGCCGGCATTGGAATCTACGTTGTACTGGAATAGTCTCAGACTGAGACATAAGATGTAGTCCATTTGCGAGGCAGGAGTGGTGTGACGGTCGTCCACTTATGGCGTTGTTGCAGTGGAGGCAGAAGTATTTGACTGAATGGATTTCAATATCGTGGTTGTCACATGCCTTTCCAGTGATCTTCTCTGTGCAGTCCACCTGCAACTGCTGCAGGCAAATCTGCATCTAGTCTCCGTGAGAACGAAAGTCGGGGGAATGGGAAAGAAGACAAACAAGGATGACTCCTCTCGAGAAGGCTGGCGTAAGACTGAGTCAGTAGATCCATCAGCAGCAGGAGAGCAACCAGCAGGGTCAGATGGGCAGCCAGGGCGACTGACAGAGACATCCTGAGAATCCTCATTTTGAGTCCTAAGGAACCGGGGGAGGAGTTCCCATCAGGATCATCCAGAAAGGAGTCATCAGCAGGGTGAGCAGAAGGAGAAGCAGGGGGTGAAGCAGACGGTGCAGGTGACGCATGGGCAGGAGACACGCAGTGAGGACTTGGAGCGCAGGAAGATGCTGAATCAGACGAAGATTCAGACTGTGGAACAGGAGAAGAGGAATTGCAACCAGGTGCGGAGGAAGCAGCATTCACAGGTGGACAAGCGTGGCCAGCAGCAGTACGTGACCTGGTGTGATGGCAGACGGGTGATTCACCGGTGATGTCATTTGGTACGCAGGAAGAAGCCTGAAGGATGGAATCATAATGTAGAGTCCGGGAGTCATTACCACGGTGCGTTCTGATGTGTTTTTCAAATTTTCTTTTCTGCGAGAAAGCTTTCCCGCAGGTAGTACAGAGTTTTGGAGAAGTATAACTGCGAGGACTGACATAAGAAGTCTTATTCTGGGGACTATTAGAGGGAGGCAAAGTATCCAAGATCTCCCCCGGATGACATGAAGACGTCAAGCTGGATGTGGAAGAGACATGCATTGTGGGGAACTTGACAGCAGCAATAGGTGAGGCATGACTAGTAGAAGTGGCAGCAGTCAACGGAGAGGAGGGAGCAGTATTGCTGGCCCGGATTCTACGGAGAAGCTCACAGATTTGACCGCCTCTTCCCAAGGGTGGAACTCTACGCGTAACAAAAGCAGCAACTTGACGAGGAGCACCAGAGTGTCCAGGAGGCGTGTCCAAAGTAGACAGTGGACATCCATCAGCAGGTGGCAAAGGAAGAGGCGTGGAGACATTGGCAACTTCTCTGTAGAGACACAGTCCATTAGCAGCACTCGAATCCAACAACGCATCAGTAGGGACAAAAGTGGTGGCACGGGACTGACGGGGAGTCAAGCTGGAACAATCGGGCTGCACAGGTAAGGAAGTGAGCACTCCAGGAGAGACGCCATCACTCGCTGCAGGCCTGGGCGGGGAAACTCCAGAGAGGAGAGAGGATGTGTTCAGGAGTCCACCAGGAAGGTCGAAGGAATCATCAAGGCATCTAACAGAAGGTGTGGACCGAGAACCAGGGCTCCGGACATCAGGGGGCGATCGAGGCTTCGGCCGGGCAGCAAGGCGATGCGGAGATGACATCATCAACGTATCCTTGAATCGTGTGAAGAAATCCCAATAGCAGAGGAAAACAAGAGGCCTGCCGGCAAGATCAAACTAGGCAGCATGGAGTTAGGAGCATCCATCAAAGCTTCAGCGAGTCCAAAAAAAGGGGGGAGTGAAAGTGGAAGAGCAAAGAAGGAGAGAGGAAGAAAAGGAGTAACCACGCCCACAATTAAGAGGTAGTTGGCAGAAACGAAATGAAAGGGCTTGTCAAAGCAAGAAAGACACTGCAAGCAGTGTTTTCCTGAATGAGAAGCAAGAGGTAATAGGAAAGAACCACATTCTTACTGAGAACGACTAAAAACAGCCGAATCAGCAAAAGGGGGAGGGAAAGGAAAGACCCGTACAAACACCAAAGTATACTGCAAGCAGCATATTCGGTGGAGACAGGAAAGAACCGCTTGCTCACAGGTAACCTGCTCGCTCGCAGAGGATAGGAAAGGGCCCCATTGAACGCAAGTAAGGAACATATTCGAACCATCAAGCGTCAATGGGAAAAGAGGGAAAGAAAGCAAAAACCATACATACAGACCGATTCAGCTCCGCCCTCCAGAAGAGTGAAGTTAGTCAATCAGCACAATCACCACTGTAAAAATAAAAATAAAATAAGTGCGCAAATTAAGCTGATAAGAACAGAAGTTTTTTATTGATAATGCTTATTGCCATTTTACATCATATTGGTATAACCATGGCATGAAATACCAATAACGCACGCAGTGCGATTTACATTTCATTTCTTGAGGGAAGATATTTGATACAGAAAATATTTACAGAGCTATATACATATTTACAAATAAACCGGGAATATTCATCTCAACATAGCAAGAGGCAGGGCAAGAGTCCAGCGGTAGGTGACAAGTCCTGTTAAAGTCAAGACCACAGAGGCGGGGATGGAGTCAATTACATCTGGCGAATCCCAGTGAGATGCTCAACGTAGATGTTTCTTGAGTAGCGGATAGTTTCGCTTACAACAAGTTTCCTCAGTAGGTTGGCATATTTATTGCTGCACAGCCTTCGAAGCAACTTGTCGTTCTCTTTATCCCATGCGCCAAGAGAGCCAACAACGAACGCGTAAGAACGAACATCAGCGAAATCTCGCTTCAGCAGGTCGACTACGGGGCGGTACTTGGTGATCTTATCCTCGCGTGCAGAAGAAAAAGCAGACAGCCTGTTCTCGAAGGAGATGGTAGCGTCGATAACAATAGCGGAGCGGTCTTTGCAGAGGACGAGATCCGGTCGAAGATTGGTGCCAGGGAAAACCTGACTGGCGGAGAGAAGGTTCCAGCGACTGCCAGCAGCTTTGCGCACACGGTCCCCCACTGCATTATGTCGAGACTGATAGACAGCAGAATAACGCATGCAGTGATTAAGCACATGAGGAAGCGTTTCTTCCGTAGACGAGCAGCGGCGGCATCCTCGACGAGAGCGGTCCCAAGGCTTGGCGGCGTTGAGAGGAACCAAGTTGAGGCGAGCACGATGCACGAATCTCCACTCCGCGAACCTGGTAAACAACCCATTGCTCAGGAAGTGGGAGCTCGCGCGAGAGGCGGCAACACATTCCATCACCTTACCCTGGTTGGGGAGGAGTATAAGGTCATCACGGCGCTCACTCCTTTTCAGGGTGCGGAAGGAACGAAAAATGGTATGCCTCTTGCTGGGAAAGATGGTGAAGGAGCCACATGCGGCCTCCTGTTTAACCTGGCCATTGATCCTGTTCTCCGCTCTGTTGACTCTTCTCCTTCCTCGCTTCGTGTCCTCGCCTTCGCTGATGACGTCCTCCTGCTCGCATTTTCTCCCGACGTTCTTCAGGATGACCTGGACCGCATTTCTGGCGTCCGTTTCCTCGGGAAACCCGTGGGCTTCCACCTTCCACCTCTCCGTGCTCAGCTACGTGACTTCTTGATCCTGGCTAAGTAGATTATGGATTCAAAGCTCGCTCCGTGGCAACGCCTGGATGCACTGAAGACTTTCTTTTTTCCCTCTCTCCTCTTCTTCATGAGGACTTCGCAGCACGCAAAGGGAGACTGGAAGAAGATTGACGATTTCCTGCGTCCTACCCTCAAGAAGACCCTGAATTTTCCGCCCGAGGCATCTAACAACTATCTTTATAGCCTTTCCGGCAAAGGAGCCCTTGGCATTTCCCTCACTGCGGAGGATTCACACATCGCTGCTGTCGACTTTGCTTTCAAGCTGCTTTGCGCTAGAGATCCCTTGCTTACGTCCTTTGCTGTCATATTCTCAGCTGCTGGTCGAGAAGAACGTGGCAACGGATCCAAATTTCACTTTATTTCACGATTCTTTACATACTACTATCAAAAACGTTGTCAAAACTGAAAATCGCAATTTAGTCGCTTGTATGATAATTTTTTAAAGTAGCCCCGCCCAAGGAGGAGGGGTATGACGCCTCCAGAATGGGAACATTAGAAAGGACCGCAAAAATGATCCACTTGAGTAGACACAAATTGTTCATCCTTGTACACCTCTTTTTTGTAGCACAGGAGGAGGATGAAATAACGACATATCATAAAAATCCCCAAAGCAGCACTCGCTAACCTGAGTCTTCTGCACCCCCTTCTCCCCTGCACGAATGCTAAGGACTTTTCAAATATGAAAAATTGAAAGTGAATTCATCACGCCACCGAATTCTGCATCGCTTCTCAGCCTTTTGGCTAAGATCAAAGTGTAGGGCTCGTCTGCTTAGACCGGTGGACTAGTTTCTTTTGTCGCTGACAGATCCATAGTACCGGCTAAGCGGATAGGCTCAATTGGCCGAACTGCCGATTTTTACTACTAATTTTTGGCACCTTTTCTATTTTTTAGATTTTGAGTGGTGGACAAGACGGATGTCGCCTGTACCAAGACCCCGCCCACCGCCGAAGCCCCGCCCTCCACCTGGAGTTCAGAGTCCTGGTTCTCGCTCGCCTCCAAGAGGTGCTCTAGGAGCTTCAGATGTCCATGTTTGTGCTGCCATTGGTGTCCGGAGTGCCTAAGCTGTAGCCGCCCTTGGAATACACGAAGGCCAAGTTGGAGTTCCCGGAGACATCGTTGGAGGCCAAGCAAGTGCAACTGTTGGAGTCCTCGGATGCCAAGCTGAAGCTGGAGCCCCAATGGATGGTGTCACTGGAGTCCATGACGGAGTCCACGGTGCCCAAGCTGCAAGCCAAGCAGTCGGAGTCCCTGGAGCCCTCAATGGTTTACCCGGATCCCTCGCTGGAAGCCTTGCAGTCGGAGTCCCTGGAGCCCTTGACAGAACACCCGGAGCCGATACTGGAAGCCTAGCAGTCGCAGTCGCAGTCTCTGGAGCCGCTCTCACCGATGGATCTGGTCCTGACAGGGGAGCCTCTTTCAAGCCCGCCCGTGCAAGTCTACCTGCTGATGGATGCAGCCCGAGCCACAGACACGACGGTCCCCAGCCTTCTGCGTCTACGAGATCCATGGTGCTGCCTTTTCCACTGGATGCCGTGGCAACGCCCCGTCTGTCTTCCTTGGACACTGGTGCCTTGCAGTTAGACTTGAAGAAGTTAAATCTAATGTAGACCCACAAAAGATAGGAATTGGAATAGTCAGTTCCTTTTGCCGTAAGAACGGTGATATGGTGGTAAAACTTGAAAATCGGAATGAATGCAAGAGATTAGAGGAAGTAATTAAGAATAATGAGAAAATATGTTCTTTAGTAAGACCAAGAAGAAGGAAATTTATTAGACCAAAGATTGTTATTTATAACGTTTCAGAAGAAGTGTCAGACGATAAGATTACGCAAGCACTGAAAAGAAATTGCTGTTGTGAGGGGAATTGTGTCAAGCCGATATTTAGAATGAGGGCCTCAGAGCAGTTCGTGTCACATCGTGTGTATCAGGTTACTAGAGAGAATGCCAGGGTAACACTATTGAAGATCAACGATTAAGGATTGATTGGAAGGCCTATAGCACTAAGATCTTTTTAAGACCTAAACGTTGTACTAACTGTTTGGCCTTTGGACATTCAAAAAGATTTTGTGAGAATGTCAAAATATGTGCCGCCTGCTCTAAGGAGCATGGAAAGTAGTAGTAGTAGTAGTTTTATGGCGCAAAGCTCAATAGGCCATATGCGCCAAACACAGGATTCTTTTTTTTAACATACAAACTAAAGGAACAAAAAATATAAAGACAACAGCACACTTTTAAAATCGAGGCAAGTTAAAAGATATTTAAATGATGGGATGAAAATGCTGATTATAACTTTGATAATGAGAGATGCAGTATAGATATAAAATCCTAAAACATCTGATTAATTAAAATTCCAACATAAAATCTCAGGACAAAATCAAATTAAATAATAGAAACCTGTTTCCTTGAGGTAGTGAAACAAATTATTATTGACCTCTCTTCCGATTAAACGGTCGAGAGGCAGGTCGCAGCTATTAAAATACTTTTCACGAAGATTATTAAAATATGAACATTCAATTAAAATGTGATAAACTGAAAGACAAACATTACAAGTTGCACAAATAGGCTCGTTCTCAGCTTTCAGAAGGTAGTTATGTGTCACTCTACTGTGACCAATTCTAAGGCGAGTCAAAAGAACTTCCTCCCTGCGATTGCTAGTAGTATCCCATGAAGTTGAAGGTCCCAAAGTTGCTGCCATTTCTTTCGGATCTTCTCTTTTATGACACAACGGATATCTTTAAAAGGGATGAGGCGGCCGGACATTTCAACAGCAGATTTCGCTGCGATATCCGCCAGCTCATTGCCCTTTATTCCTGTATGTCCGGGGACCCAGCAGTACAGAAGTTCAAATCCACGACATTTCAATTTAATATTCAACTTGAGAACATCCACTATCACAGGATTCTCAGTGCTAGAAAAGGATTCTAAAGCTTTCAATGCACTGTAGGAGTCCGTATATACAATGAATTTTCGATGGTGCAGCGTTGAGATGTACAAAAGCGCATAATATATGGCAGTCAGTTCGGAGGTTAAGACAGAGGAAGCGTCGTGTAAACGTCTGCCTTCCATGTGGTCACCAATTATACATGACATGCCAACATGGCAAGCTGACTTAGAGCCATCCGTATATATGGGAACATAACTCCTGTAACTCTGCCTGTGATCAGCAAAAATTTGTCAGTAGATGCTCTCAACAGTAGTTGTTTTTCCGTAATTGTGGAAAATGTCAAGAAGGTGGATTAGTGCATTTTCCCAAGGTGCAATTTCAAAATGCTGTACTGCCTGTGGGGAAATATCAAACAGGGAGAATTCTTCAATGAGGGGACGAACTCTAACAGGAAAAGAAGGCACACAGGATGGACGTGCCTCAAATAAAAGGTCACAGCTATTTTCACATATACACAAGTTATAAGGATGGTCAGGTTGAGATAAAATATTAAAATAGCGTAAAAGAGACAACTCCTCACGCCTCAAACGGAGTGATGGCTCGTGACAGTCAACATAAAGGCTCTGCACAGGAGATGTCCTGAAGGCTCCAGAACAAATCCGCAGAGCCTGATGATGAACAGGATCTAGTTTTAACAACACTGAAGACCGGGCAGATCCGTAAACAACTGAGCCGTAGTCCAGTTTAGAGCGAATTAGAGCTCTGTAAATGCGAAGCATGGAGCAACGCTCTGCACCCCAGGAGGTGTTCGCCAGGACTTTTAAGATATTTAGAACTTTGGTACACTTTTTTCTCAAGTTTAAGACATGAGGAAGGAAAGTCAATTTTCGGTCGAACATCACCCCTAAAAATTTTACTACAGGTGCAACTGGAATTACAGACCCATTGAGGTATAATTCCGGCTCAGGATGGAGACCTCGCTTTTTACAAAAATGCACGCACACAGTCTTCTGTTTCGAAAACGTAAATCCTTGTCTTTTTGCCCATTCCTGGATCCTGTTCAAAGCGATCTGGAGCTGTCTCTCTACATGTCTCATATCCACACCTCTACAGCTAATTTGTAGATCATCAACATATAAAGAACCTGAAATGGTGGGAGGAAGTTGTTTTAATACAGAATTTATTTTTAGGCTGAAAAGAGTTACACTGAGCACACAGCCTTGAGGCACACCCTCTTCTTGTTCAAAAACATCAGACAAAACAGAGCCTATCCTTACTTGAAAAGTTCTAGCGTTCAGGAAATTCTGAATGAAATTTGGTAGGTTGCCGCGCAAGCCACTCTCGTGAAGATCGCGAATTATACCGTATCTCCATGCGTTATCATAGGCTTTCTCTATATCGAAGAAAATTGAGACAAGGTGATTTCTTCTTACAAAAGCTTTTCGAATGGATGTCTCTAAGAGGAGCATATTATCTACGATTGTTCTCCCCTTTCGAAAACCACTTTGATAAGGCGATATAATATTATTCTTTTCCAAGAAGTAGACTAGGCGGCTGTTTACCATCTTTTCAAACAGTTTGCAAACACAGCTGGTAAGGGCAATTGGCCGATAGTTCGAGGGATTCCTCGGGTCTTTCCCTGGCTTCGCAATAGGAATGACAATAGCTCTCCTCCATGCACTGGGAAATCTACGCTCCTTCCACACTCTATTGTAAAGTGTGAGAAGGGCACTCAGTGACTTACAGGACAGATGCTTTAGCATTTCATAATACACGCCATCCAGACCCGGACAAGACCTATGTGTCTGCAACAAAGCTCTCTTTAGTTCAACCATAGTAAAGTCTCTATTGTACGGCTCAAAGTTGGAAGAGTTGAAAGCGATAGGATTTTTCTCAGAGCGTTGCTTGATAGAAAGAAATGCAGGTGAGTAATTTCGGCTGGAAGAAACGACAGCAAATGTCTCACCAATTGTATTTGCAATTTCTTCTATGGAGCTAATCACTCGGCCATCTTTTTCCAGAAAGGAAAGTGAGTGGTCTCTATACATTCCGCATGCTTTTCGAACTCTTTCCTAAACCCGCTTACTAGGCGTAGAGGATGTTATTGAGGACACATATGAAATCCAGGAATCCTTCTGGCTCTGCCTTCTTACTTTCCGTGCATTTGCTTTGGCTCTTTTAAAAGCTATGAGGTTTCGCAGAGGAGGATATCTACGAAAAATACCCCATGCTTTTTTCTGTTTTTTCAGTGCTTCATGAGAGTCGCGATTACACCACGGTTTCGAATATTTTAGTGTTTTTCCTGATGTTCTAGGAATCGAAAGCATAGCTGCCTGAATAATAGTATTAGTAACAGCTTCAACAGCGTCGTCGATATGCACACCTTCTACCATTTCCTCTGTCAGCTCTGCAACGGAAGAGAAGAGTTCCCAGTCTGCCCTGTCCAGGATAAAACGAGGGACTCTCGACACGGGGTTTGCTCCTCTTCGTGCAAGAGACACAAAAATAGGATAATGATCGCTGTTGTACAGGTCATTTCCGACACTAAAAGTGCAAAATGGCAACAGAGATGGTGAACAGATGGCAAGATCGAGAGCGTGGAATGTCCTTGAAGGCTCATGGAAGTACGTATCTTGCCCATTATTTAGGAGACAAAGGCTATGATCTTCGATCATCTGCTCTATTTGTCTTCCTCGGCAATTTGTATCTTTACTTCCCCAGAGTGGACTATGGCCGTTAAAATCTCCTATTATGATAAAAGGCTCAGGCAGCTGCTCTATTAGATTATTTAAATCTTGCTGATAAATGTGCTCATTTGGAGGCAAATACAAAGAAACAAATGAAACAATAATATCAAAATTTATTTGAGTAGCGACAACTTGGAGGGATGTCGTCAAAGGAAGTACATTTGAGGGATAATCCAGTGAGGTGAGGAGACCTACACCTCCACTGGCACGCTCACCTGCAATGTTATCCTTCCTGACGAAAGAAAACCTCCGAAGTTTTGCATGGTGTTCGGGTTTCAAATTTGTTTCCTGTATTGCTAAGCACACAGGATGATACACATTTATTATAGATTTGATGTCAAGGAAATTTCGGTGGAAACCGCGACAGTTCCATGACATGAGGGTGGCCATTATGAATGGTTTTTGTTTTTTCTGTGCTGTTCTTTTGTTTTTCGTGGAAGTAGATGCCTGGGAACTTCTAGACCCTCTTCTACTTCCATAAAGTCTGAATTCGCAGATTCAGAAATCATCTCATCAAAAGAGCTATTGCTGTGACTTCTATTTTTATTGGATATTTTATGTGTAGAAGTTTTGGGCTTACTTTGAATAACTGTTTCTTTCTTTTGTACTATATGGGTTGCATTTTCTTTTTGCTTGTTGGATGTAGACGGATGGGTTTTATTTGCTAGGGTCTGTGTGCCTATTGATGTTTGGGTGGCGACTGTACGAGATGATTTTACAGCACTGGCGTATGATGTATTTGGTCGAAGCTGTGTGCTCTGGACTAATCTTCTGGCTTCGGCATATGAGATGTTCCTCGTAAACTTTGCAGTCTGCACTTCTTTTTCCAATTTCCATTTTGGGCAGAGGCGTGAAAATGCTGGGTGCTCACCCTTGCAATTTATACAAAGAGGCGCAGCGGTACAATTTTCAGAATCGTGGCCAATCTGTGAGCATCGGGCGCATGTAAGGCTGCCACGACAAGACGTCTTAGAATGGCCGAAACGCTGGCATTGGAAACATCGCATAGGGTTTGGAATATAAGGTCTTACAGGAATATTTAGATATCCGGCCTTAATATTCTTAGGCAGATCAGGCGTGTTGAAGGTAAGGATCACGTGTTTCGTGTCTATCAACTTACCTTCTTTACGCATCTTGATCCGCCTTACACCGCAGACATTTTGTTCGGAGAGCTCAGAAGCGATCTCTTCTTCAGAAACATACAGAAGGTCGAATTCTGAGATTACACCCCGACAATAGTTGAGTGACTTATGTGGTGTTACAGTCACATTCGCTTGCCCAAGTTTAGTTATCTGAAGTAAAGAAGCAGACTGGGTGGCTGAGGTTGTATCAATAAGCAAGTCTCCGGAGCGGAGACGCTTTATATTTCTCGGCTCACCAATACAGGACTGGATGTATTTGTTTATTACGAAAGGAGACATCTTATGCATTTCGCCAGAAGGACTAGAGATGACTAGGAAACGGGGACTATTGTTATGATTTTTTTCATTTGTATCTGTACGTAATTTTTTTGCAGTAGACTTTTCAGAAGTAGGTTGACTGAGTGGTTGAGTGAGTGGTTGAGTGAGTGGTTTAGCAGTAGACGTTTCAGAAATAGGTTGAATGACTGGTTTAACAGTAGATGTTTCAGAACTAGGTTGAGTGACTGGTTTAGGAGTAGAAGTTTCAGAACTAGGTTGAGTGACAGGAGTGATTTGAGTGACAGGATTGACTTGAGTGACTGGACATACCTCGAAATCTTTTATTAAGTAAATATGAGAAGCCATAGTGAAAGAATAAAGATTCGGGTCCGACGGCCCCGCCCACCACGGAGCCCAACAAGGGAACACAGATTCCTGTGTTAGGGCTAGCCGGACCTATACGCAAACTGAAGCCCCACAGTCGGCTTTCCCGAAAGCAGGTACTCCCAAGAGCTTGACCCCAAGCCACTGACACAAGGACTAGTGACCAGCCGATTGACACCCGTGAGGACGACTAAGGTGCCTCCCGTTTAGCTGAAGCAGAGGCCAAAGTAGTGTGTTGGGGACAGTACCTCGCCCCTCAACTACCAGGACCCTCCTTTCCAGCGACACGGGTCTCCACGCACGGCAAACACGTGGGCAGTTTTCTCGCCACTCGAAGACTAGAGACAAGGGCTGTTCCAGTCTCTCGTGACGAGCCCCAAACTCCGTAGAGAGAAACCACGAGGGAGAAGAGAAGGGAAAAAGTTCCAGCAAAGAGGAGAGGAGACGGAAAAGAGGATAGATCACTGGGGCTCCAGGATCGTGATACCCGTCTCATCAAGAAGATGATCCCCTGAAGGGCTAGGGTACCTCGGGATTGCCACACCCGTACTCACAGAAGTGAGCCCCCTGAGGGGGGAGCATGGAAAGGAAAATTGTCAAAGTGAAGAGTTTATTTGCATTAACTGTGTGGAATTCAATAAGAAATTTCACACAGATTTTGATGTACACCATCATGCTTTTTCTAAGGATTATTCCGTATACTTAGAGGAAATGAAATTTATTAAGGATCATTTGGACATCTAGATTTTATTGAGAGACTAGGTGTCAGCGGGGACTTTTTGTTTGTTTATTTTTTAATTCAATACTAAAAGGGAGTGTGATATTGTTTATTTTATTTTACATTTTTCTGTTATTATTGATTGGCCTTTGGGTAAGTATTTTATTTTGGAAGCCAGTAAAGAAGAAGAAAAGGATTTTGTCCTCACCCCTGGTAAGTTGCTCTGGTTTTAATAAAGACTTTGAACCTTCTGGTGTTGATTTTATTTATTTATGTCAATTGAACTTATGCCAAGACTTTTACTGGATTTTAATTGATTGATTTTAATACTGTTTTTATTTGTACATATTGATTTTAAAATATTGCTTTTAATGTATATTGGTTTTATTTTGTTATACGTGAATATTTTAAATATTAATTTAAATCATTGTGCGGCCGCTTCTTGCCAGCTCTCTGCAATTAATGATATCATTAAAGAGCCTTTGAATGTGATTATGCTGCAAGAGCCCTATACTATTAAGGGTAAGATTGCCCATCTACTTGGAAATTGGAGAGTTGTAGAAATTGATAATGGCAGGACTGGTATTATTGTTGCGGATAGCAATTTAGAGTTTACAGTAGATGTACTTCAGGATTGTATTGTCGCAATCACTGTTTTCCTGGATCAAGTTAAATTAGCTCTTATTTCAGTTTATTTTTCACCTGCAGAGGATTTGGAGATGCATTTATTTCAACTTGAAAATAATTTTAAACTCTATACTTATGATTTTATAGTTGCTGGTGATTTTAATTCCAAGAATTTTAATTGGGGAGCTAAGGAAATGGATCAAAGAGGAGTTTTAACTTATGATTTTATAGTACAATATAATTTGAAGCTTTTAAATATTCAAGATTTTACTCCATCCTTTTTTTCCTCTGTGGGGAGTGGCTGGACTGACCTTGCACTTTGTTCATCTGGTATGGATATCAATAATGTTAAATATGAAGTTCTAGATTTGGATACCCTTAGCGAACCACAGATATATTTTGATTAATTTGAATGATATTAAAGTCAATAGTGACATTAGAAAGAAGTACTCTAGAAACATTAAAAGAATTGAAATAATGGTGAAGAAGAGTCGCAGGGATATTTTTGATATTGAAGACAAAGTTAGTTGTTTCTCCAACGCTTTAGAGTTGAATAATTGTATTAGTGAAATGGAGAGACTGTTGATTAGTAATATGAATAGATATCTATTGATTAAGAAGACCTTGCAACATAAGAACTATACCGTATGGTGGACTAATGAATTGAACAGTCTTAGAAGGAAATTAAGAGCCTCTAGGAAAAGCTACCAAGTTAAAAACATTCCTGATGAGTTGCGTATTAAAAGGAAAGTGGATTATAAAAGAAACCTTGCATTTTATAAGAAAAAGATTAAGTTTACTAAAAGACAAAATAGAGAAGAAATATTTTTGAATAGTAAATATTATTATGATAAGTATTACAGGATTGCTACAAATAAAAGAAGACAACATATTATTTTGGATAGGGAAGATAAGAGTGAGAGTGAGAGTGAGTGAGAGATTATGGCGCAAAACCAAACATGATTATAGCGCGCCAAACACATGATGGGGTGAGTACAATTGATGAAATTAAAATACAATAAATAAAAACAAGTAGACAAATGTATCAAATCCAGAGGATGAAGTCATATAAACACAAGTTAAAACCACACATTTAAAATTCAAGATACAATCTTTAAAACAAATTACATTAGGTGATAAAAGCCAGTTTCTTTCAAATAATAAAATAAATTACAATTGACCTCTCTTCCGATTAAACGGTCGAGAGGTAAGTCACAGCTATTAAAATATTTCTGGCGAAGACTATTAAAACATGGACACTCAATTAAAATATGACGAACAGATAAACAAACATTACAATTAAAACAAACAGGCTCATTTTCAGCTTTGAGAAGATAGTTATGTGTGACTCTAGTGTGACCTATTCTGAGGCGAGTCAAAAGAACGTCCTCCTTACGATTTCCAGCAAAATCCCAATGTTCAATTCTAGGCTTGACGTTTCTCAACTTGTTGTAATGCTGATCATCCCAAATTTGCTGCCATTTTTTCCGCATCTTCCCCTTGATTACACAGCAGATGTCTCTAAAAGGAATACGGCGAGTGGACGGTTCAACAGCATATTTGGCTGCGATGTCTGCAAGCTCATTTCCCTTTATTCCTGCATGTCCAGGGACCCAGCAGTACAGAACTTCATATCCTCCAATTGTTAAATTTCTATGAATTTTGAGAACATCCACTACGACAGGATTCTGCGTGTTGGGAAAAGCTTCCAAGGATTTAAGAGCACTATACGAGTCTGTATAAACTATGAACTTCTTGTGGCAGATCTTTGAGATGTACAAAAGACCGTAATATATTGCAGTTAGTTCAGATGTTAGGACTGAGAAAGCATGGTGCAGGCATCGGCCCTCAATGTAATCTTGAAATACAAAAGCCATCCCGACATGATCATTTGACTTTGATCCATCTGTGTATATCGGATGATAACTGCTATATTTGTGCCTGTGCTCAGCGAAGAGTTGTCTGTAAACGATCTCGTTAGTGCTCGCCTTTACGTGATGTTTGAAAATATCGAGAAGCTGGATACGTGCATTTTCCCAAGGTGGAATTTCAAAATTCTGTACTGCTTGAGGGCACATATCAGAGAGGGAAGTTCCTCAATGACAGGGCGAACTCTTAAAGGGAAAGTAGGAACACAGGGTGAGTGAGTGATTATGGCGCAAAAACCAGAGATGATTATGACGCGCCAAACAAAAGATGAGATGATTACAATTGATGACATTAAAATTCAATAAATAAAAACAAGTAGATAAATGTACCAAATCCAGAGGATGAAGTCATATAAAAACAAGTTAAAAGCACATATTAACATTCAAGACACAGTCTTCAAAACAAATTACATTTGGTAATAAAACCCAATCTCTTTTAAATAATAAAATAAATTAGAATTGACCTCTCTTCCGATTAAACGGTCGAGAGGTAAGTCACAGCTATTAAAATATTTCTGGCGAAGACTATTAAAACATGGACACTCAATTAAAATATGACGAACAGATAAACAAACATTACAATTAAAACAAACAGGCTCATTTTCAGCTTTAAGAAGATAGCTATGTGTAACTCTGGTATGACCAATTCTGAGTCGAGTCAAAAGAGCGTCCTCTTTACGATTTCCAGCAAAATCCCAATGCTCAATTCTAGGTTTGATGTTTCTCAACTTGTTGTGATGCTGAACATCCCAAATTTGCTGCCATTTTTTTCGTATCTTTCCCTTGATGACACAGCAGATGTCTCTAAAAGGGATAAGGCGACTGGACAGTTCGACAGCAGATTTTGCCGCGATGTCTGCAAGCTCGTTTCCCTTTATTCCCGTATGCCCGGGAACCCAGCAGTACAGGATTTCATATCCTCGTATCATTAAATTTCTATGAATTTTGAGAACATCCACTACCACAGGATTCTGAGCGTTGGGAAAAGCTTCCAAGGATTTAAGAGCACTATACGAGTCTGTGTAAACTATGAACTTTTTGTGGCAGAGCTTTGAGATGTACAAAAGAGCATAATATATTGCAGTTAGTTCAGATGTTAGGACAGAGAAAGCATGGTGCAGGCATCTGCCCTCTATGTAATTTTCAAATACAAAAGCCATCCCCACATGATCATTTGACTTTGATCCATCTGTGTATATCGGATAATAACTGCTATATTTGTGCCTGTGCTCAGCGAAAATTTGTCTGTAAACGATCTCGTTAGTGCTCGCCTTTACGTGATGTTTAAAAACATCAAGAAGCTGGATCCATGAATTTTCCCAAGGTGGAATTTCAAAATTCTGTACTGCTTGGGGGTGCATATCAGAGAGGGAGAGTTCCTCAATGACAGGGCGAACTCTTAAAGGAAAAGTAGGAACACAGGATGGACGTGTTTCAAATAATGTGTTACACTCATTATCAAGTAAGCACAGCTTATTGGGATGTTCAGGTTGAGATAGAGTATTAAAATATTGCAAAAGGGACAATTGCTCACGCCTCAGATAAAGTGATGGTTCGTTACAGTCAACATATAGGCTCTGCACAGGAGAAGTCCTGAAAGCTCCTGAACAAATCCGCAGACCTTGATGGTGAACAGGATCCAGTTTTAACAAAACAGATGACCGAGCGGATCCATAAACAACTGAGCCATAGTCCAGTTTAGAGCGGATAAGCGCTCTGTAAATGCGAAGCATGGAGCAACGCTCTGCACCCCAGGAGGTGTTCGCCAACACTTTTAAAATATTTAGTGTTTTTAGACACTTCTTTCTCAGGTTTAAAACATGAGAAAGGAAAGTCAATTTTCGGTCGAACGTCACTCCTAAAAATTTTACTTCAGGCGCAACTGGAATAATTGTACCATTCAAGTATAACTCAGGTTCAGGATGGAGACCTCGCTTCCTACAAAAGTGCACGCAGACAGTTTTCTGTTTCGAAAATGTAAATCCCTGTTTGTCTGACCATTCTTGGATCTTAATCAGAGCCATCTGCAGTTGCCTCTCTACATATCTCATGTCTGCTCCTCGACAGCTAATCTGCAGATCATCAACATATAGAGATCCCAAGATGGTGGGAGGAAGTTCTTTTAGTACAGAATTTATTTTTAAACTAAACAGGGTTACACTGAGCACACAGCCTTGAGGCACACCCTCTTCCTGTTCAAAAACATCCGAAAAAACAGAGCCAATTCTTACTTGAAAAGTTCTAGTGTTCAAGAAATTTTGAATGAAAATTGGTAGGTTGCCGCGCAAGCCACTCTCGTGAAGATCCCGGAGTATACCGTATCTCCATGCCTTATCATAAGCTTTTTCAATGTCGAAGAAGATCGAGACAAGGTGGCTTCTTCTTACAAATGCTTTTCGAATAGATGTCTCTAAGAGGAGCATGTTATCTACAGTTGTTCTTCCCTTTCGAAAACCACTCTGATAAGGCGATATAATATTCTTTTCCAAGAAGTAGACTAGGCGGCTGTTTACCATCTTTTCAAACAGTTTGCAGAGGCAACTCGTAAGGGCAATTGGCCGATAGTTGGAGGGATTCCTGGGATCTTTCCCTGGCTTAGGAATAGGAATGACAACAGCTCTCCTCCATGCACTGGGAAATGTACGCTCCTTCCACACTCTATTGTAAAGTGTGAGAAGGGCATTCAGTGACTTACAGGACAGATGCTTTAGCATTTCATAATTCACTCCATCAAGACCCGGAGAAGACCTATGTGTCTGCATTAAAGCACTCCTTAATTCAAGCATAGTAAAGTCTCTATTGTAAGGCTCAGATTTGGAAGAGTTGAATGCGATGGGATTTATTTCAGAGTGCTGCTTCATAGAAAGAAATGCAGGTGTATAGTTTCTGCTGGAAGAAACGGAAGCAAATGTCTCACCAATAGTATTCGCAATTTCTTCTATGGAGCTAATCACTCGGCCATCTTTTTCCAAAAAGGAAAGTGAGTGGTCTTTATATATGCCGCATGCTTTTTGAACTCTTTCCCAAACCCGCTTGCTAGGCGTGGAGGATGTTATTGACGACACATATGAAATCCAGGAATCCCTCTGGCTCTGCCTTCTTACTTTTCGTGCATTTGCTTTGGCTCTTTTAAAGGCTATGAGGTTTCGCAGAGTAGGATATCTACGAAAAATACCCCATGCTTTTTTCTGTTTTTTCAGTGCTTCATGACAGTCGCGATTCCACCATGGTTTTGAATATTTTAGTAGTTTTCCTGATGTTCTAGGAATCGAAAGCATAGCTGCCTGAATAATAGTATTAGTAACAGCTTCAACAGCGTCATCGATATGCGCATCTTCTACCATTTCATCTGTGAGCTCTGCAATGGAAGAGAAGAGTTCCCAGTCTGCCCTGTCCAGTATGAATCGAGGGGATCTCGACATGGGGTTTGCTCCTCTTCGTGCAAGAGACACAAGAATGGGATAATGATCACTGTTGTAAAGATCTTTACCCACATTAAAAGTGCAAAAAGGCAACAGAGATGGTGAACAGATGGCAAGGTCGAGAGCATGGAATGTTTTTGAAGGCTCATGGAAGTAAGTATCTTGCCCATTATTGAGGAGACAAAGGCTATGATCTTCGATCATCTGCTCAATTTGTCTTCCTCGGCAATTAGCATCCTTACTACCCCAGAGCGGACTATGGCCGTTAAAATCTCCTATTATGATGAAAGGCTCAGGCAGCTGCTCTAAAAGACCATTTAAATCTTGCTGATCAATATGCTCATTTGGAGGCAAATACAGAGAAACGACTGTAACAACAAAATCAAAATTTGTTTGAGTAGCGACAACTTGGAGGGATGTCGTCAAAGAAAGCACATTTGAGGGATAATCCAGTGAGGTGAGGAGACCTACACCTCCACTGGCACGCTCACCTGCAAGGTTATCTTTCCTGACGAAGGAAAACCTCCGAAGTTTTGCCTGTTGTTCTGGTTTTAGATTTGTTTCCTGTACTGCGAAGCATACAGGATGATAAGCCTTAATTATGGCTTTGATGTCGAGCAAATTTCGGTGGAAACCGCGACAGTTCCATGAGACTAGGGTGGCCATTATGTCTGGTTTTTGTTCTTTCTGTGCTCTTGTTTGGTTTTTCGTGGAAGTAGATGCCTGGGAAATTCTAGACCCTCCTCTACTTCCATAGTGTCTGAATCCGCAGATTCAGAAATCATTTCGTCAAAAGAGCTATTGCTGGGACTTCTATTTTTATTAATTATTTTGTGACTTTCAATTTTAGGTTTACTTTGAATGACTGTTTCTTTTTTTTGTATTAAATGAGTTGCATTTTCCGTTTTCTTGGTGGATGTGGTTGGTTGGATTTTATTTGGTTTAGTCTGCGTGCCTATTGATGTTTGGGTGGCAATGCTACGTGTTGTTTTAACTGCGCTGGCATAAGATTTGTTTGATTGGAGCTGTGTGCTTTGAACTAGTTTTCTGGCTTCAGCATACGAGATGTTCCTGGTAACTTTAAGAGTCTGTACTTCTTTTTCGGATTTCCCTTTTGGGCAGAGGCGTGAAAATGCTGGGTGCTGACCCTTGCAATTTATACACGAAGGCGCAGCGGTACAATTTTCCGAATCGTGGCCAATCTGTGAGCATCGGGCGCATGTGAGGCTGCCACGACAAGACGTCTTAGAATGGCCGAAACGCTGGCATTGGAAGCATCGCATAGGGTTGGGAATATAAGGTCTTACAGGACAATTTAAATATCCGGCCTTAATATTCTTAGGCAGATCAGGCGTGTTGAAGGTAAGGATCACGTGTTTCGTATCGATCAACTTACCTTCCTTACGCATCTTGATCCGCCTAGCACCGCAGACATTTTGGTCGGATAGCTCGGAAGCGATCTCTTCTTCAGGAACGTACAGAAGGTCGAATTCCGATATTACGCCACGACAATAATTCAGTGTCTTATGTGCTGTTACAGTGACATTCGCTTGCCCAAGTTTAGTAATCTGAAGTAAAGAAGCAGACTGGGTGGCTGAGTTTGTATCAATAAGCAAGTCTCCGGAGCGGAGACGCTTTATGTTTCTCGGCTCACCAATACAAGACTGGATGTATTTATTTATTACGAAAGGAGACATCTTATGCATTTCGCCAGAAGGACTAGAGATGACTAGGAAACGGGGACTATTGTGATGATTTTTTTTATTTGCATCTGTCCGTAATTTTTTTGCAGAATTTTCAGAACTAGGTTGAGTGACTGGTTTAGTAGTAGACTTTTCAGAACTAGGTTGAATGATTGGTTTATTAGTAGGTGGTTCAGAGCTAGGTTGAGTGACTGGTTTAGTAGTAGACGTTTCAGAACTAGGTTGAGAGACTGGAGTGACTTCGAAGTCTTTGATCAGAAAAATTTGGGAATTAGCCATATTGAAATAAGAAAAGATTCGGGTCCGACGGCCCCGCTCACCACGGAGCCCAACAAGGGAACACAGATTCCTGTGTTAGGGCTAGCTGGACCTATACGCAAACTGAAGCCCCACAGTCGGCTTTCCCGAAAGCAGGAACTCCCGAGAGCTTGACCCCAAGCCACTGACACAAGGACTAGTGACCAGCCGATTGACACCCGTGAGGACAACTAAGGTGCCTCCCGTTTAGCTGAAGCAGAGGCCAAAGCAGTGTGTTGGGGACAGTACCTCGCCCCTCAACTACCAGGACCCTCCTTTCCAGCGACACGGGTCTCCACGCACGGCAAACACGTGGGCAGTTTTCTCGCCATTTGAAAATTGGACGCAAGGGTTGTTCCAGTTTCTCGTGACGAGCCCCAAACTCCGTAGAGAGAAACCACAAGGGAGAAGGGAAGGGGAAAAGTTCCAGCAAAGAGGAGAGGAGACGGAAAAGAGGATAGATCACTGGGGCTCCAGGATCGTGACACCCGTCTCACCAAGAAGATGATCCCCTGAAGGGCTAGGGTACCTCTGGATTGCCACACCCGTACTCACAAAAGTGAGCCCCTGAGGGCTAGGAACACAGGATGGAGGTGTTTCAAATAATGTGTTACATTCATTATCAAGTAAGCACAGCTTATTGGGATGTTCAGGTTGAGATAGAGTATTAAAATATTGCAAAAGGGACAATTGCTCACGCCTCAGATAAAGTGATGGTTCGTTACAGTCAACATATAGGCTCTGCACAGGAGAAGTCCTGAAAGCTCCTGAACAAATCCGCAGACCTTGATGGTGAACAGGATCCAGGTTTAACAAAACAGATGACCGAGCGGATCCATAAACAACTGAGCCATAGTCCAGTTTAGAGCGGACGAGGGCTCTGTAAATGCGAAGCATGGAGCAACGCTCTGCACCCCAGGAGGTGTTCGCCAACACTTTTAAAATATTTAGTGTTTTTAGACACTTCTTTCTCAGGTTTAAAACATGAGAAAGGAAAGTCAATTTTCGGTCGAAAGTCACTCCTAAAAATTTTACTTCAGGCGCAACTGGAATAATTGTACCATTCAAATATAACTCAGGTTCAGGATGGAGACCTCGCTTCCTACAAAAGTGCACGCACACAGTTTTCTGTTTCGAAAATGTAAATCCCTGTTTGTCTGACCATTCTTGGATCTTATTCAGAGCCATCTGCAGTTGCCTCTCTACATATCTCATGTCTGCTCCTCGACAGCTAATCTGCAGATCATCAACATATAGAGATCCTAAGATGGTGGTAGGAAGTTCTTTTAGTACAGAATTTATTTTTAAACTAAACACGGTTACACTGAGCACACAGCCTTGAGGCACACCCTCTTCCTGTTCAAAAACATCTGAAAAAACAGAGCCAATTCTTACTTGACAAGTTCTAGTCTTCAAGAAATTTTGAATGAAAATTGGTAGGTTGCCGCGCAAGCCACTCTCGTGAAGATCCCGGAGTATACCGTATCTCCATGCCTTATCATAAGCTTTTTCAATATCGAAGAATATCGAGACAAGGTGGGTTCTTCTGACAAATGCTTTCCGAATAGATGTCTCTAAGAGGAGCATGTTATCTACAGTTGTTCTTCCCTTTCGAAAACCGCTCTGATAAGGCGATATAATATCATTCTTTTCCAAGAAGTAGACTAGGCGGCTGTTTACCATCTTTTCAAACAGTTTGCATACGCAACTCGTAAGGGCAATTGGCCGATATTTCGATGGATTCCTTGGATCTTTCCCTGGCTTAGCAATAGGAATTACCACAGCTCTCCTCCACGCACTGGGAAAAATACGCTCCTTCCACACTCTATTGTAAAGAGTGAGAAGTGCAGTCAGTGACTTATAGGACAGATGTTTTAGCATTTCGTAATTCACGCCATCAAGACCAAGAGAAGACCTATGTGTCTGCAATAAAGCTCTCTTTAATTCCAGCATAGTAAACGCTCTATTGTAAGTCTCAGATTTGGACGAGTTGAATGCAATGGGATTTATTTCAGAGTGCTGCTTGATAGAGAGAAATGCAGGTGAATAGTTTCTGCTGGAAGAAACGGCAGCAAATGTCTCGCCGATAGTATTCGCAATTTCTTCTATGGAGCTAATCACTCGGCCATCTTTTTCCAAAAAGGAAAGTGAGTGGTCTTTATATATTCCGTATACTTTTCGAACTCTTTCCCAAATCCGCTTACTAGGCGTAGAGGATGTAATTGATGACACATAGGAAATCCAAGAATTCCTTTGGCTCTTTTAAATGCAATGAGGTTTCGCAGAGTAGGATATCTACGAAAAATACCCCATGCTTTTTTCTGTTTTTTCAGTGCTTCATGACAATCGCGATTCCACCACGGTTTCGAATATTTCAGTATTTTTCCTGATGTTCTAGGAATGGAAAGCATAGCTGCCTCAATAATAGTATTTGTAACAACTTCAACAGCATCATCTATATGCGCATCTTCTACCATTTCATCTGTGAGCTCTGCAATGGAAGAGAAGAGTTCCCAGTCTGCCCTGTCCAGTATGAATCGAGGGGATCTCGACATGGGGTTTGCTCCTCTTCGTGCAAGAGACACCAAAATGGGATAATGATCGCTGTTGTAAAGATCATTACCGACACTAAAGGTGCAAAATGGCAACAGAGATGGTGAACAGATGGCAAGGTCGAGAGCGTGGAATGTCCTTGAAGGCTCATGGAAGTAAGTATCCTGCCCATTATTCAGGAGACAAAGGCTATGATCTTCGATCATTCGCTCAATTTGTCTTCCTCGGCAATTTGTATCTTTACTACCCCAGAGCGGATTATGGCCGTTAAAATCTCCTATTATGATGAAAGGCTCAGGCAGCTGCTCTATAAGACAATTTAAATCTTCCTGCCCAATGTGCTCATTAGGAGGCAAATAAAGAGAAACAACTGAAACTACAATATGAAAATTTACTTGTATAGCGACAACTTGGAGGGATGTCGTCAAAGGAAGGAAACTTGAGGGATAGTCGAGTGAGGTGAGAAGACCTACACCTCCACAGGCACGTTCACCTGCAAGGTTATCTTTCCTGACGAAAGAGAACCTCCGAAGTTTTGCTGGTTGATCTGGTTTCAGATTTGTTTCCTGTACTGCCAAGCACACAGGGTGATGAACTTTGACTATACTTTTGATGTCGAGAAAATTTTGGTGGAATCCGCGACAGTTCCAAGAGATCAGCGTAGCCATTATAATTCATGTTTGTTTTTTCTGTGCTGCTTTTTTGTTTTTCGTGGAAGTAGATGCTCGGGAAGTTCTAGCCCCTCTTCTACTTCCATACTATCTGAATCTAAAGATTCAGATACCATATCCTCAAATGAACTATTACTATTACTTCTGTTTTTTGTTTCTATTTTTGAAGGCTCATTTTTGGATTTGCTCTGGATTGCTATTTCTTGTTTTTGTACTACATGAGTCGGAGTTTCCTTTTTCTGGCTTGCATGCTTCTGGGTTTTGTTTGGAGGAATCTGTGCATTTATCAATGTTTGAGTTGCAACGGTCCTTGTTGCTTTAACGGCACTAGCATATGATCTATTTGGTTGAAGCTGTGTGCTTTGAACCAGCCTTCTGGCTTCTGCGTAGATGTTTCTAGTGACTTTTGTCGTCTGTACTTCCTTTTCTGTTTTCCATTTTGGACAAGAACGAGAAAATGCCGGATGATCGCCTTTGCAATTTACACACAATGCAGCAGCAGTGCAATTTTCACTATCGTGACCAACCGACGAGCATCGAGCACACGTCAGGCTGCCACGACAGGATGTTTTAGAGTGACCAAACCGCTGGCATTGGAAGCATCGCATTGGGTTGGGAATATACGGTCTTACGGGGCAGTTTAGATACCCAGCCTTTATATTCTTTGGCAGATCAGGCGATTTGAAGGTCAGGATCACGTGTTTTGTGTCGATCAACTGACCTTCCTTACGCATCTTGATCCGCTTAGCAGCACAAACCTTTTGGTCAGCCAACTCAGAAACCAACTCTTCTTCTGAAACAAGCATAAGGTCGATTTCCGAGATCACACCTTTACAGTAGTTAAGAGTTTTGTGTGCTGACACAGTTATAGGTACTTGTCCAAAATTGGTTTGACTCAAAAGTGAAGCAGACTGGGTGGCCGAAACGGTATCTATAAGCAGGTCTCCAGAACGGGACGCTTAATGTTCTTTGGCTCACCTATGCATGATTTAATGTATTTGCTTACTAGAAAAGGAGACATCTTTTGCAGTTCACCAGAAGGGCTAGAGACAACTAGGAAGCGCGGATTTTCAGTAGTTTCCTTTGCATTTGCATTTGCATTTGCATCGGTACGGATCTTTTTGTTAATGGATTTGTCTATAATTTCTATTTCTTGTTTAGTTTCGTTTGTATCAGTTTTTTTTAATATAAAAGTGAAGCCATGTTTGAAAGAGAAAAGATTCGGGTCCGACGGCCCCGCCCACCACGGAGCCCAACAAGGGAACACAGATTCCTGTGTTAGGGCTGGCCGGACCTATACGCAAACTGAAGCCCCACAGTCGGCTTTCCCGAAAGCAGGTACTCCCGAGAGCTTGACCCCAAGCCACTGACACAAGGACTAGTGACCAGCCGATTGACACCCGTGAGGACGACTAAGGTGCCTCCCGTTTAGCTGAAGCAGAGGCCAAAGTAGTGTGTTGGGGACAGTACCTCGCCCCTCAACTACCAGGACCCTCCTTTCCAGCGACACGGGTCTCCACGCACGGCAAACACGTGGGCAGTTTTCTCGCCACTCGAGAACTAGAGACAAGGTCTGTTCCAGTCTCTCGTGACGAGCCCCAAACTCCATAGAGAGAAACCAAAAGGGAGAAGGGAAGTGGAAAAAGTTCCAGCCAAGAGGAGAGGAGACGGAAAAGAGGAAAGATCACTGGGGCTACAGGATCGTGACACCCGTCTCACCAAGAAGATGATCCCCTGAAGGGCTAGGGTACCTCGGGATTGCCACACCCGTACTCACAAAAGTGAGCCCCTGAGGGCTAGGGAAGATAAGAATAATGATTCAGTCGAACAGTACTATGACTGTATTATCCGCAGTGCTTTGAAATTGGATGAGGGCCATTCCGGTGGAGTGGAGGACTCTGTGATGAGAGACTCTTATGAAGAAGATATAGGACATGAAAGAAAAATAGTCAGGATTATAGAGAAGTTTATGATTCCACTTTTACGTACGAAGAAATTTATTGTGTGATTTCAAGATTACGAACAAGATCTGCTCCTGGTTTGGATGGGGTAGGTGCTACTATTATTAAAAAATTGTTTTGTGAATATCCTTCCTTTTTTATAATTTTATATAATCGATGTTTAATTTTATCTGTTTTCCCTGACTGTTGGAAAATTGGAAAAATTGTTCTTGTTCCGAAGAGTGAAGGTCGTTATCGTCCAATCTGTCTTCTGAAAGTTTTTGGTAAGGTTTTAGATAAACTTTTCACAAATCGTCTTAATTTTATTCTATACAAGAAAGATTTTATTAGCCCTAGACAATATGGATTTAGAAGAGGGCGTTCTACTGAACTTGCACTTTATCACACTATACAGTTGATTAGGGAAAAGAAGAAGGACTTTCATGTTGCACTTGTCTCATTTGACATACATGGTGCCGTTGACTCTATTGCCTGGCCTTTACTCCTTTCTGCCCTTAGGAAATTAGGTGTTATTGGAAGATTATACTACTTAATTGAAGATTATCTAAAAAATAGACAAGTGTTCTCTCAAGGTAATAGTGATGGTGTTAACCTGAAATATGAGATCACGAAAGGATGCCCGCAAGGCTCCCCTCTTGCAGCGCTCCCCTGTTCTGGAGCCTTATAATTAATGAAATACTTATCGATTTACCAAATATTGAAATTAACTGCTTTGCCGATGATATTCGGGTCTTGGTGTATGATTCTTCTTTGGAAAAGTTGGAACAGAGGTTTTCCCAGATAGATCATTTATTTAATAGATGGAGCCATAAACAATTTTTTCGCTTTAATTTGGATAAAACAAATGCTATAATCTTTCCAAAGGGTGGCTTCCATACTAGACCACCTAAGTTGAAATTTAACGGAAAAAATCTACGCTTCAAGGATGAGATAAAATATTTGGGTGTTATTTTAGACCAGAAATTGAATTTTATTTCCCATTTTAAAGATATACAACGAAAGATAGAGAAGGTTTTAACTTTTTATGTTTATAATTTTAATCTAAGTACTCTGGCTCAGAAAGGTGCCACCCTGAGAGAAATTTATATCAGCGTTATTCTTCCCAAGATCATATATGGCATTGGCGCATGGGGTGTCCGGGCAGGGGAGCTCCTCCGTTTAAGAACTAAATTAGACTCTTTGCAGAGAGGCTGGCTCTTGGCTGTTACCAGAGCTTTTAGGACGGTCTCGACGGAGGTTCTGTGCATACTTGCCGGCGTGCCCCCTCTCTCGATTTTTTACCAGTTTTATTTTGAAAAATTTTTACTAAGTAATGGATTGAGAGACTCTTTTAATTATAATGATTTTAAAGTTTGTGCCAATTTTATTAAATATTTTAATCCAGAGAGTGTTTCTCCTATGGACTATTGTAGCATTAGTTTTGATTGCAATAAATTGGACCTACAGGAAATTGAAATTTATACGGATGGCTCTGGCTTCGAGGGGGGAGTCGGTTCAGCCTTTGTTGTCTATTTTTATGGACTTGAGATGCATGTAGAGAAATTTAAAATGCCTGAACATAATTCAGTTTATCAGGCTGAGATGGATGCTTTGAGGGAAACTCTTAACTGGATATTAAGAGAACTTACTAAGAGACACTGTATACATATATACTCAGATGCCCTATCTGAGCTAACGGCTCTCTCCCGGCCAGAGCCTAAAAATGAAATTTTGGAAGACATTAAAGATCTGTTTAAAAGAGCATTAGGATATCATGTTATCCATGTTCACTGGATTAAGGCACATATTGGACATCCTGGCAATGAGAGGGCGGACGCACTGGCAAACGAGGCTGCCCTGGGGGATGGTATGGATTATTTTGATGTAAGACCGGCTAGAAGAAAGATGATCTCAATTATGAAGAATTTTTACTATGATAAATGGAAGCAGGTTTGGTCTATCTCTATTAAAAGAAATAGGTTCTTGAATTTTATTGAAGTTTCATACAGAATGAAATGTTATATAAATATTGATGCCAACCAGATTATAACCAATCATGGAAGATTTCCCTTCTATTTACATAGATTCCATCTCCAGGGCAACGATAAATGCCTCATTTGTGATAAGATCGGTGACGCAGATCACTTCGTCGAGTCGTGTATTCTTACCCGGGGTGTGAGGCTTAAGTATGGAGACAGGAAGATTGAAGAAATGATCGTAAATAGTAACAGATTTAAAGATTTTGCTCAAGAAATAATGAAAATTATTAATGGCAATAAAGAAAAGATCGGAATTGAGAGTTAAAATCTTCTGACCTATTCAATAATTTTGTGCTCATTCGAAGGCTGATCAAGATTTTACAAGAAGTTCTTTTTATGTTTTGTATGAATGGTTCTGTGTTGTTTTGTCTTGGTTTCATGTTATTACTAACTTTGTAGATTTTATTATTTTCCTCAGTTTCATTTTTGTGTGAATGATGGATTTTTGTTTTAACTTAGGCTTGCAACCATTTGCTCTCGTAATTTTGTGTTTGTTATGTTTCCTTTTTTAACCTTTTTTGTTACTCAGGTCTCGCGGTTGTTTAAATATTAAGTCTTTTCAGGTAAATTTTGAATTGTGGTTTTCCTTGTGTAAATTTTGAGCACGGCCGGCTCGGTGGCTTCTCGTTTTTGTGTTGGACGGGCCTGTCCCATTTTGGCCATGTGGCCGATTTAAATCGGCTGGGGGGCCGGGGCTGCGCCCATACAAAATACAAAAAAATACTGGTGCCTTGCAGAAACGACACATTGCTGCATTCGTGACACCAACTGGGCTTCCGCTCTACAGAGGTGGACACCTCCGACACCTGAACCTGCCGCTGCTTTACAGACCCGCACATGCCTTCCTCAATCTGCCCCATCGTGTCCTTCCTCACCAATGACCGAGAATACTGCAATCCCTCTTCGAACCTCCAGTATGCACAACTCTCCTACTGCCAATGATGCGTCAACTTCTGCATAGCCTGCCTCCCGTGCCTGTCTGAGAGATGTCAGAGATGCCTCTGGCCGGTTTTCTTCCTTTCCATGCTATGTTTGTGGACATATCTTCAGCAAAAGTGCCTCCAGAGACATATAATACGCCACCAGCGCACCGAGCCAGCACCTCCAGAACAGCATACCTGCCCGACATCTGACTCTCCAGTATGCCACCACACTAGAGCACGTACTGCAGCCGGACATGTGTGCAGCTCCTCACCGACTAATACCTCCACAAGGACTTATGCTGAAATCGCTGCCTCTTTGCCAAGTACCTGCACCTCAAGTCCGCCAGCGCCTCTACACCTGACGTTGCTGCACCGCTGCCTATTACTGTGGATGTAACACCGGATATGACTACGCTCCTCACCACCATGGCATCAGAATCGATAGACCCAGAGTGCACTACCCCAGCTTTTCTGCCTGCGTCTGCCACTCCTACTTCCCCGCCTGCAATGTCTGCTGCTATGCCGGCCGCTTCACCACCCCTGGAGTCTACAGCCTCTGCTACAGAGGAACACCGGATTCTGGCCACACCCGCGACATCTACACCGCCCGACTGCCTGGATGCTGCTGAGACTTCCCCAGTGTTGCCGCTACAGTTGGCCCACTGCCCAGACGCTACTTGTAGAGCTGATGACTGTCTCCACCTTGTCTTCCCAGTCCCAGATGCGCTTCTATGCACAGAAGTGGGCTGCAACCGCACGTTTGTTTCCCGGAAATAGACGCAGACCAGACACTGATTCGTCAACTCCTGGTTGCCCACAACATCACGATCTTGAATACTATGCGCTGGTGTCAACTGTGCTCCTGCAGTCTCCCGGACCGCTCCTCTCGCCATCCTTGCCTCCGTGATACTGGACCTGTCACCAGAACTGGGAGATCCTTTACATGGAAGTGTCAAATTTGCAGCTTTTCCTGCCCGACCCGTGGAGGATTCCTGAATCACGTTGCTCTTCACAGGAGAGAACGCACCTGTACTATAACCAGAGTCCACTCCTTGGCAGCGAGTGCCAGGACACCTGAAGTGCCTTCTGGAAGCAGTCCCGACATTGAGATGCCTTACTCCCAGCACGCGGCATGATGATCATCTCATCGCCTCGGCAGCCCCTGCAAGCCGTACCTCGCCAGCGCGTCCTGCCCAGTCCTCTTCGTCCACACCTGCTGCGTGCCCGTCTAGCAACAATAGCTCACCAGCTCAGCATGCAACCGATGACGGCCTCTCCCAGTTTCCTGTCTTAGTTCCGAAACTAGCATCAGACCTTGACGGGTTCCCTGATACTGTGTCGCCTACTGCCCACTTCCGTGACAGACTCTCTGAGATTCTCAACAACTCCGCGCTCCAGTGGCAACGTTTTGAAGACTGCCTTGCTGAGGTCTTGGATGCTACTGCAACCGCAGTCCGACTTCCACCGCCTTCCGAGAATGCCAGCCGACGCCAGCCTGCAAGGAACCCTATGTGGGACCCAAGGTCTGCTCAGAAGCTCTACCGCAGGAATAGACGCAGGGCCGTACGCCTCATCCTGAACGACGACTCTACGACCTGCAACATCTCAAGTGACAGGGTGTTCAACGACTTCTCCCAGGTTTCGGCTTCGCCTCACTTCGACACTGACATCTTCCAGCCACCGGATACGGAACGCGCACCCATTAGCATGCTACCCTTCACGCCTTCCGAAGTCGCCACTCGCCTGAGAGCCTGTGAAAATTCTGCACCTGGCCCAGATCGTATTACCTACAATGATTGGAAGTCCGTGGACCCCGAATGAATCATCCTATCCGCAATCTTCAACGTCTGCTTAGAGGCCCGACGTATTCCGAGTTCATGGAAAGAGTCTCTGTCCATCCTCCTCCATAAGAAGGGTAACCCTGACGAGATAGAGAACTGGAGACCGATTTCCCTGAGCTGCACTATCGTCAAATTGTTCGCTGGATGCATTGCTCGCCGTCTGTCCTCATGGCTGATCACTCATGACGACCTGTCCTTCTGCAAAAAGCCATTTTTACCTTTCGACGGGGTATTTGAACATAATTATGTGCTCCAGCAACGACTACGTCTAGCCAAAAGCTCGAAAAGTGACATCTGCATTGAGTCCCTCGACCTGGCAAATGCTTTCGGCTCAGTCCCACACCATGCCATCACTGCTGGTCTTATGTCATCAGGAGCTGGTGAAGAGTTCTCTGAACTAATCATGGCTTTCTACGACGGCGCCTCCTCTCGATTCTTTGCTCGTGATGGCATCACCGACCCTATCCCATCTACAGGGGAGTTCGCCAGGGATGTCCTTTGAGTGGGCTCCTTTTTAACCTCGTAATTGACCCAGTGATCCGTGCGATACAAGGTACAGACAGTGAGCACAACATATTAGCCTATGCTGATGACCTAATTCTCGCACCATCTCCTGCCGCCCTTCAATCCCGGATTGATATCGTCACAGACTCCAGCGCTCTCGGCCTCTGCCTCAATCCATCGAAGTGCTTCTCCATCCACCTCTCTGGATCCCGGCCTGTGGGCACCCGACCGACCACCTTCCGCGTGAATGGGACTCCAATCCACCAGCTAACCGATGGAGAAGGTGCTGAATTTCTGGGGAAGCCGATTGGTTTCCAGCTACCCACGGACAATGCAAGCCTCTCCTCCCACCTCGACGCTTGCCAGAAAATAATGGATTCACCCCTTCCCCCATGGCAACGCATTGACGCTATCAAGGCCTTCTTTTTTCCTGCACTCGCCTTCCATATGAGAACCGCCAGACTGAAAAAGACTGACTGGACCCGCATCGACGACTTCCTGCGACCGCGTCTCAAGGCGACTCTGAATCTCCCCTAAGAAGCTGCAAATGAATACCTCTACGGAGATCAGAATGCTGCATGTGCCGGAATACCGTTGGCTGCTGAGAATTCGGACATTTCCCTTGTTGACGGGGCATTCAAATTACTTACATTCCGTGACCCAGTGACACGCAACATCGCCTGGTTGGATCTTCGCTCCGTAGTCGCCAATAGGACTAGACAGGAAGTCTTCAACTCCGATCTTGCTGCCTACCTCTCTGGTTCTGATGAAGGATCCCTCCGCTTCCCGTCAAGTTCTTCCTCCACATGGTCTCTTGCTCGCTCTGCTTCACGTCGCCTGGGCGTCACCAGGTTCTTCAATGATGAGGAATACGTCTCTGCCTCGCATGCCGGTGCTACCATCCTGGCCAGTTCCCGCAGGAAATTTGTAGGGTTTATATTTATTTTAACTAACATTTATTTTAAGTTTAAACTATCTTTCCTGTCAATCCTTACTTTCCCCTGGAACTGCCAATGCCAGAATATGTAAATTTGAGTAGAACGCGCAAGCATTCAAATTATCAGCGGAAGTAGTATGATTTAAATAGAAGGAAACAAGTTCGGTGAGAGAGAGTTATTCTTACTCAGCGAGCGCGGAGGTAGTTATAGAGATTTGAAAAACCCCGCGTTGCGGCCTATGTGCTTGGCGGGAAGTAGTTGCAATTGTTCCAGTGAGCTTCAAGTCTGCTGAATTAGCAGCCGTATTGTAAAACGCGGTGAGTTAGTTATTTGAGAGAGCCTCGTAGTTAGAATATTGTCTTTAATTTCTTTTCAGGTTTTTATTTTTATTTTGACTGCCGAGTTGGCACCGTTTGTAAGCGTCAAGAGAACGCAATTGTAAATTAGTACGTTGAATAAAAAGGGACTTAAACCCTTTATAAGACTCTGTGGTTTATACAAGCTTTCACAGTCACCTCTTGGTTGCGTGCTAGTTAGAGGCGCGCAACGTTATATTGGCGCCCGAACACTTATCGAACTGAAATGGCCGAAAACTGGATGGAAGCCGCTGGACAACACCAAGAAATGACAACGCAGTTAGAAGGATTTGGATACCTGGTCCAGACTTTGAGAGCATCAATCAAGCCAAACGTCTATTTCGACGGAAAAAATTCGTGTCCGTATTTTTAGAAGGTATAGAAAACCACTTTCAGCTCTATCCTGTGCCCGAAAGACAAAAAGTTGCTATCGCCACATCAGCACTAAGAGGACAGGCCGCGCTATGGTGGAAAAATATAGGCAAATTTCTTCTAGGTGAATTTGGAAGCCCGACGTATACTTTTGAAAATTTCAAAAAATCGTTAGTAAAGGCCTTCCCCATAGTGAAAGATCGCGCACGGCTGGAAGCCGAGCTATATAGTTTCTATCAACGGGATACAGCACAATTGACGGACTTTATTTTACGAAAAATCAAGCTAACGGATATGTTGTATGGGAAAAAACCCGATGCGGAGATTATTGAAATAATATTACCAAGATTGTTACCCGCTGTCCAAGACTACTTTGAAATTAGAAACCCAACCACATTGCAGGAACTTTTCGAATTGGCGGTGAAGTTTCAAAATCGCAGAATCGCGGAAAGAGCGAGAGGGGAAACATATTCTCAAAGTACCAGAAGGAAGGAGGAAACAATAAATGGAAATCGCTCATATGGGGGAAAGAACTATCAAGCTAACGCATCGAAACTTGAAGGGCAAGGCCCAAAAAGAAAATTTGAAAATAAGCATCCGCGTACCCAGAAGACACAGATTGAAAGGAAAGCTTTAAACGACTAGAGGGGCCTGTGAAAGGGAGGGTCCAGACCCCGGAAGTTTTAGAAAAACCCTCAAATAGACATCTAAATACAGTCATCGTAAAAAACTCACAGCTACCAATTATACAAGTCCTGGTTGGCGATGTACCAGTAGAAGCCCTCATCGATACAGGGGCAGAAGGCAATTTCATGAGTGAAAAGTTCTTCAAAAAGAATTTTTATAGGATACGACTCTTTAAAACCAGAAATACGGAAATTATAGCGGCGCAAGGAAAAACATGTCACTGCATCGGGAAAGTAGCATTAAACGTACAGGTAAAAGAGGAAAATCTCAAAGTATTAATTTTTGTGGTGAAACACCTCCAACACTCTCTTATTTTAGGTATGGACTTTTTAAGGGCCGCGAGGGCCAAATTAAATTTTCAAGATAGTTCCGTGGTGCTGGAGATGGACCAGAGGGTGGTGGAATCGGTGGAGACACCTGAATTGGACCTTAGCCATTTGAATGACCAGGAAAGTAAAGCAATACAGCAAGTGGTGAGTAATTTTTCTCATTTGTTTTCAGAAAAGCCGGGAAACTGTCAGATTGTAACTCACAAGATTCAATTAAATGCCGAAAAACCTTGTAGGACTAAACCTTACCGCTATGACAAACAAAAAGACGTAATCATCGAAGAACATATTCAGGAGATGTTAAAGAATAAAATAATAACGCCCATAAATAGTGAATACGCGAGTCCAGTCGTACTATGTAGGAAAAAGAACGAGTTTCCTCCTTCGGATAAAAGGGCTTGGAGGTTTGCTATCGATTATAGAAAACTAAATAGCATAACTAAATTCCCAGTTTACCCTTTGCCGGTTATAGAGGAAATTATTAGACAGATCAAATCGACAAGATACATGTCTACTTTGGACTTAACGTCTGGCTACTATCAAATAGCTATGAGACCCGAAGACGTACATAAAACCGCGTTTATAACAAAATCGGGCACTTATGCATTTTTACGCATGCCCTTTGGGTTGTGTGGGGCCCCATCAACATTCCAGAGAGCTATGGACATTGTTCTAAAGCCTGTCCTAGGAAAGTCAACTTTAATTTATCTAGATGATATAATTATAACGAGTAGTACGTTGGAACAACACATTAATGATCTAGAACAAGTTTTTAAATTATTAAAAGAGGCCGGTCTTACAATTAACGCCTCAAAATGCAAGTTCGCAACTAAAGAACTTAAATATCTCGGTTATAAAATTTCGCAAAAGGGTATAGAAACGCAAGATTCAAAAATAAAAGCTATTAAGAATTTCCCACCGCCCAACACCGCCAAGAAACTTTCGTCTTTCCTTGGACTATGTTCTTACTCTCGATCTTTCATAAAAGATTTCGCTAATATTGTTGAACCACTCTTAGTAATCAAAAGAAAAAAGAGTAAATTTACGTGGACAGCGGAAGCTAACACGGCTTTTGAAAGATTAAAAGAAGCGCTTATTAATGCCCCTGTTTTAAAATTCCCTGAGGGGGACGAAAACCTGGAAATTGCGGCAGATGCATCAGACTATGCGGTGGGTGCGATTCTTATGCAAAATAACCATCCGCTGGCATTTTTTAGTAAAACATTGAATCAAACACAAAGGAATTATACAGCTACAGAAAGAGAAACATTAGCCGTATTAATGGCTGTACACAAATTTCGAGTTTATTTCGGCAAATCGCCAGTAACTGTCTTTTCGGATCATGCGGCTGTTGGTAGACTTTACTCGGGAAAAAACCTAACGCCCAGGTTAATAAGATGGGCTTTAAAACTCCAAGAATATAATATCACAATAAAATATAAACCGGGTAAGGAAAACAATGTAGCTGACGCACTTTCTCGTATAAAACTGGACGAGGAAGGTAATGAACTTAAATGCGCTGTGTTGACTTCAAAAATTTTAGATTCTAGAGATACGGTTATTACTGAACTGAAATCTGATCCTGAATTTGGAAATATCTATGCTTATTTGAAAGACCCCGAAGGCTTTGAGCATACAGATATCGATGCGATAAGAAATAGAGTAGAAAACTATGAAATAATAGATAATTTATTATTTTATACGAAAACAACAAACGAAAATCTTGAGTACAAACCAGTCATCCCAGCCTCGCTTCGATTAAGCATTTTGAAGGAATTACACGACGCGAAAACCGCGGGTCATTTAGGGGTCAGAAAGACTTTAAAAAGGGTACGCGATGCAGTATATTTCCCGCAATTATACAAAATAGTAACGGCGTACGTCAGGTCCTGCAATCAATGTCAGTTAATAAATGATATTAATTACAGCCCGGCCGGGTACTTAAATAGCATTCGCGCTACATTTCCGAATGCAATTTTAGGCATAGATCTTCTTGGTTTCTTCCCCCAGAGCGAGTTAAATAAAAATCGTTTTCTTTTAGTAATAGTAGATCATTTTTCAAAATGGACAGAAATTGTTCCACTTAAACGCGCGTCAGCCAAAACAGTCGCTGATGCATTCTTACACAGATACATTTTAAAATACGGTGCACCGATAAAAGTCATTAGCGATAACGGAAAACAATTCATTAGTCAAATATTTGAAAACATATGCACTGGACTTGGCATACGCCATATCAAAATGGTTCCGTATAGACCACAGGCAAACATAGCAGAAAGAGTGAATAAAAACATAGTAAAAATAATTCGCAGTTACGTGAGCACACATCACAAGCGCTGGGATGGCTACATAAATGAATTAGCTTATGCTTTAAGAACGGCAAATCACGATACTACGGGAAAAACCCCAGCAGAATTATTTTTAGGCAGAAAGTTAATTACGCCTTTAGATAAATTATTCTTTGTGCAACAAAGAGAGCAGGAATTCAAACAAAAGGACGTGCAAAAACTAATTGATCAGGCGCTTAAAACCTCGGATACGGCAAGAAATAGGCAGAAAATTTATTACGATAAAAAACGCCGTGAAGCAGATTGTAAAGTTGGTGATAAAGTATTGAAACGGAAATTTTCTTTATCAAGTGCCCCAGACAATTTTATGGCAAAGCTAGCTCCAAAGTTTGAAGGCCCCTATGTAATTCAGGAAATCAAAGGAGTAGTTTTATATCTTAAAAACGAGAGAGGGGAAATCTGTAAAGCAAGTCCCGACCAGGTGAAAAAATACTATAATCCCAATGATTTTGAAATCCTTAAAAGTTTCTTGCAGGACTCAAGTCTAAACGAAATAGAAGGGCCAGAGACTGCAACAACTATTCCATCACCCAAGAAACGGAGAACTGAAGAGAGACCTAGCACTTCTACAACCCGGACGTCGGTATCAAAAAGAAAAAATGATTATCAAACTCCGGCGTTTAAGAAAAACAAAAGTACAGATGAACCGGGTAAAGAAACCGTGGTAAAAAGAAAAACACCACCTACAAAGGATGGCAGGAGGAATTACACATCAAGAAGAACGCGCACACGGCCACAGAGTCAGATGCCAACAAGGCCGCCGTTCCGGAAACTGAAACGCCAACAGGAAGCACAGAAGTACGAGGAACAGAAGAAATTCAAGGACTCCAGACCGGAGGACGTCAAGACCAGCCGTCCCAGGCAGAAACGCAAAAGCCAACAACCAGACGATTACTCCGTCAAGAGGCCAGCATGTAGAGGACGCAAAAGAAAGATCAACGGGGACGACAATTGGAGATCAACAAGGAGAAGATTGACATCCATGACACCTCTAACTTGGGATCAATTTTGTCAAAAACGGATGACGGAGTTTCAAGCATCGAAAACTCAAAGATAAGTTAAAACCTTCTATAAATATTTTTCTCTTTTGTTCCGAAATGTTATGCATAAGTACGAAGTTCTATGTTTTGACGAAAGTCAATATGTCTCGGTTGAGACTTAGTTTTGTTTTACTTTATTTAGCTAAGGCAAAAGTATTATTTTCTTTAAGTGTAAAAGCTAAAAACAAGCATTTTCTGTTGGTCGAAAGACTAATTCTGTTATGTTAAAGCCAAAATTTGGCCGGAGATAAAAATAACTTCGTATTCTTGTATGTACTAATAAGAATTTTAGTTTCAGTGCCGCCAGCTTGGCGAAGGATGAGTAAAGTAAAAATTTATTTTCTCTTATTCATTTTATGGTAAATTGTAAAAAGCATATGTATTAAAACTTTTGTAAATGTATGTAAATACTTGCATGTTATGTAAAAGTAGAATTTAGTCTAGAAGCATAAAATTGTAGATGCTAAAAGTGAATGCTTAAAAGCAATGAAGTCAAAATTTAAGTATTAAACTGTAAAGTCATGCTTTAGAGCGAAAGCCTGCATGTTTAAAAGATGAATGAGGGGGAAGTTAGAATGAATGTGTTTTGTAGGGTTCTCCAACTACATTTGAATTTTTAAGAATATTAAAGTAGCTCATTGAGTTGTAGAATGTCGAGTAAGGTGTGTCTATTTGGTTGTTGAATTCTAACAAATCATGGTGGTTAGGGGAAGTGTTGTAAGACTAAAACACGAATATTCCCGTTTGACACCACACACGGTGGAGAGCCAGGGTAAAGTTAAATTAATGCTTGAAAAATTGAATGAATGTGAAGTAAGCAATAACTAAGAAAAACGAAACGTTAAAAACAAAAATTTATTGTGTCAAGAAAGTGTAAATTATAATGTATGTAGAAAGATACTGATACTTATTCCTTCCAGATGCTGGAAGGAAAGACCAAGATTGATTGATGAAGTCCAGGAAAAGTTGCTGTAAGAAGAAACCTTTGTAAAGAGTAACAGAATTCTAATTGTTACATAAGATTATTTTTGTGTAAACGAGGCTTTCGCCAGTTAGTTCAGAATTAGATAAACTTACAACAGGTCGTTTGTAGGACCTGCTTCCAAGTTTTCCAAATTCTGGCAGCCGCAAATGTAGGGTTTATATTTATTTTAACTAACATTTATTTTAAGTTTAAACTATCTTTCCTGTCAATCCTTACTTTCCCCTGGAACTGCCAATGCCAGAATATGTAAATTTGAGTAGAACGCGCAAGCATTCAAATTATCAGCGGAAGTAGTATGATTTAAATAGAAGGAAACAAGTTCGGTGAGAGAGAGTTATTCTTACTTAGCGAGCGCGGAGGTAGTTATAGAGATTTGAAAAACCCCGCGTTGCGGCCTATGTGCTTGGCGGGAAGTAGTTGCAATTGTTCCAGTGAGCTTCAAGTCTGCTGAATTAGCAGCCGTATTGTAAAACGCGGTGAGTTAGTTATTTGAGAGAGCCTCGTAGTTAGAATATTGTCTTTAATTTCTTTTCAGGTTTTTATTTTTATTTTGACTGCCGAGTTGGCACCGTTTGTAAGCGTCAAGAGAACGCAATTGTAAATTAGTACGTTGAATAAAAAGGGACTTAAACCCTTTATAAGACTCTGTGGTTTATACAAGCTTTCACAGTCACCTCTTGGTTGCGTGCTAGTTAGAGGCGCGCAACGTTATAAAGTGTTGAGGACCATTCGTGAACAGCAGAAGAAAGCACGCACAGAGAATCTCTCGTTCAATTTTCTTTTTCTTTTTACCATTTTAAGTCATTCTATTGATTTTGTCGCATATATATTGTTCTTTGCAGTATTCATCTCAGAATTTACAGAAGACGGATACGACTCCATTTGGACACCCCCATACCAACCCATGTTATCTTTTGTTTGTTTTATTGTTGTACAGATTGTGCAATTGTTTCTGTGACCAACCCATTTCATTCTTTATACCTAAAATTCCTTTTTTTCCCCATTAAAATTTTTCTCTGAACAATAGTTTTTTTATTATTTTTTTTCGACATCCTCAATCTTCGGTACTCGGTCTTATAGCCATATTCTTTCTTCGACTTATAATTATTTCTAAAGAGTGGAGTTTGGGGTTTTTTTTGCCTTCATAGTTTCTTTTCTTTTGCCTTTGGGGGTCCTTGACCCCCTCGTTTTCTCAAATATTTCTTTTTTTTCGTTTACCCATACCGGTTGCCTTTTTCTGTGATGATTTTCCTGGTGGGGCTGATTTTTCACACTGGTTAATACTATTTCTTCCATTCTTAATTTTATCTTTATGAAGCAGATTTTCATTTTCCTTTTTTGTCTTTTTGATGGTGGGCTTCATCTTTACATGTTTTCTTCTGCAGAATTTCCTTCCTGTTTGCGCTTCTTGTTTTTTATTCTTTTACAGTTTTTCTTTCATAGCATTGTTGTTTTTTGTCGTGCATGGGAAGGTTTTTTCTTATGATTGCCATTCAGTCCCTTCCCCTTTTTTTGCCTGCTCTCCTCATTTTTCGTTTACACATTTTATGGTCTATTTGTGGGGATTTTTTTTCTTTTTATGTACATATGTATATATATTATATTGTATTCAATTATTGTCTTACTGCATTTTATTTTGTCCCCACACGTCTTTAAATTATTTTTTCGGGGACAGGCCCTTCCTCTCTCTTTTTTTTTAATTTTCTCTGACTGCTCTCCTCACATACTTATATTTCTCCAAGTAGATTTTCTGACTGACTTTCGTGAGGCTACTGTATATATTTATTTTTGTATATTGGTCTTTAATTACAATTGTCTTTACCATGTTATTTCCCCCACCGGTCAGTCACACATAATTTTGTCTGGGGGGCAGGTTTTGCTTGCTCGCCTTCCATTTTTTCTCTTAAGTCAAGTAGATTCTCTGACTGACTTTGGTGGGGCTATCGAATTTATGTATATCTGTATCTTATTATCATTATTGCTTTCACAATGTTTTTCCCCCACTGGTCGGACAAACACATTTTTGTCATAGGGGGCAGGTTTTGCTTGCTCTCCTCACATTATTATATCTTGCTGATTATTTTATCTGTCTGACTTGGTGGGGTCATTGTATTACTGTATTTTTCGTATTTCATTATTGTCTTTATTATGTATTTTTCCTCATCGGTCAGTCACACATATTGTTTCTGGGGGCAGTCTTTTTCTTTCACATTTTCTTTTCAGCGGGGTGCGTCGCCCTTTCCTGACAATGTTTTTTTTTCATTACAGAGTCATTTACTAATAATGCAATGGACCAAATTTACTAATTGTCGGCTATGCCTGCGTGCAAAATATAGCCCTTTTTTATTATACCTGTCTTCACTATATTTTTCTTTCATGACTCTGTAATTCCTTTTTTTAGTTTTCTTGTCTTTCTAGTTGTAGTGTCTTTGTTTCTTTATACGCCTGCGTGCGTATAACTCAGCAGCATTTTTTCATGTCTTATGTAATGTTTTATTTGTCTATTCAATAAATGCCGTCTGATCTGCTGGTCCCTCCTTGGGCTGTGGCCAGCGGATAGTAGGTTCAATTATCTGGCGGGGTGGTATGACCTCTTCCGTATGGTCCCTAGTGTGACTCGGTCGGAGGGCCCCTCTGTCGTCGTACCCTAACCAGGGGAAGGCAGTGGAATGTGCTGCAACCGCCAAGGTCAGCTCCCACTTCCTACGAGATGGCTCCTTCACCCGGTTCGCTGACTGGCGTTTTGTCCACAGAGCGAGGCTCAATCTCGTTCCCCTCAGCGGCGTCCGGAACTTCAACAACAATTCCCGTGGTTGCAGGAGGTGCAATTACGAATGTGAGACTTTACCGCACGTCCTTTGCCATTGCATGCGGTATAGTCGTCTCTTCCAAAAAAGACACAATGACATCGTGGACCGCATTAAGAAGGCAGCTTCTGGACAGTGGATCATTAATGCGGAGAACCACTCATTTGCCGGTCTTTCCCTGCGCCCTGACCTCATTCTGACATGAGATGACACTTGTCTAATTCTGGACGTCACTGTCGCGTTCGAGAACCGTCTGTCTGCATTTATACGCGCCAGACAAGAGAAGAAGTCTAAATACCAGCCACTAGTGGAACGGCTCAAAGAACGCTTTAGCAAGGTACGCGTGGAGGCCATCGTTGTAGGCGCATTAGGCTCCTGGAATTCCCGGAACGACAGAGTAATCCACCGCCTATGCTCAAGAAATTATGCTTCCCTCATGAAAAAACTCATTGTAAGTGATACCATCCGCACATCAAGGGACATCTATGTTGAGCACCTAACTGGAGAACGGCAAATACCGTGGCAACACAGACAAAACACGCCTCGTCCTGCCAACTAAATGCCGCATAACATTGAGAAGGGATGTGGAATCTTGAAATTGTGTATTGGACTCTGCTCCTCTTCCAGATGCACCAACAGAGATGTTAATATGTAAATATGTATATAATGCAATGTTTGCAAGTATGTAAATATGTAAATAATACAATGTTTTGGTAACTTATTGTAATATTCAAAAACCGAACTGTGTGCGTTATTAGTGTTATGCCTGCCAGATAACGCTAATACTATGTAAATGGCACTTAACATGTCTTAATAAAATAGTTCATTTCTGTTCTTACCAGCTTAATTTGCCGGTTTGATTTATTTTTATAGGTTCACCGGTGGTTATGCTGATGGAGTAGCTGCCTCATCCGGAGAGCGGAGCTGAAGGCGGAGCCAAGGTGTAAGTTTTGCTTTATTTTGTCTCTTATTACTCCTACTGATGCTTGGTGGGTTGGTGACCTTTACTTGCGTCAGTAGGAACCTTTCCTTTCCCTGTGAGCGTGCAGGCTGCCTGTGAGCGCGCAGGTGTCTTTTTCCGCTATCGCCGAGCTAGCCGTTTTCGGTTAGTTCATGTGATGGGCGGGGTCTAACTTTCTCTACCTCTTTCCTGTGTATTCTTGCTCTTCTTTAGTATCTTTTCACTATTTAGTGTCAAAATGCTTTCGTTGAGCCCTTATTTCTTCCTTTCCACAAACTCACTATTATGGTGGGCGTGGTCTTTCCTTTGCTTCACACCTATCCCTTTACTTCTGCTATCGTTTGTTTCGTTTCAATTATTTTTTTTTCATTTCCAGGTTAGGGTCGAAATTACTGGTTGGTCTTTATGCTTACTCGGATTAGTGTCCCGGATTAGCCGTGAGCCCTTAGCCTGTGTTTTGCCACAGGTCAGGGATCGAGTAAGCTTCCGATTACACATCCATGTGAAAAAGACACCCGGCTTGGTGCGGCCTTTAGTGGGGCGTAATCTTCCAAGTCCTGGGCATCGTCTTTGCTTTCCTGTCCATGGTTCTTACTTTTCTTTTCAGTCTCGGTAGGTGCCTCGACCCCCAGTTCGTCGTGGATCCAGGGACTTACCTCCATTGGTGTCTGCAAACAGGCCACTCGGCTGAGTGAATCCTTAGCTCGACACCAATTTCCAACCAAATCGGCTAGTTGCACGAGCTAGTTTCTCCGCCTACCCTGGTTATGTTTTTTATACTTTTTTTTAATTTTTATTCTATTAAATTTTTTTTGTACCTTGTCCACCAGTGCTCTCAACTGAAGTTCCTACCTCTGCCTCCCGACTTTGATCCCTTCACTGTGCTTCTGAGTGCCTTCCCTTTCCATTGTACTGTGTTTTCTGCTTTGTTTGATTGCATTTTTTTAGACTCTGCTCAAGGAAAGATGAGCTGCCCGGCCTAGGCCACGCCCACCACCTGCTACACGGAGTCCTGGATCCCAGTAGCCGCCCACGAGAAGATCACCGAATAGAGAAGTTCCTTTTCGACATACGGCTGATATTCCTGAAGGTGCACCACTGTCCCTGGAGGCATCGCCTGATGGTCCCGCTGGAGCAAAGCCAGGACATCTGACATCGCCTGTGTCCCACCCACCTGAGGTCTCCTATCCTGTATTCTTGCCACCGCCTGCTAGAGGTTCCCTACATGACGGTGTTCCAGTTGCCGAAGGTTTCCGCGCGGCCCCGCCCAGCCTCTTCACTGCCAGCAGTTACACTGCTCCGGCCGTCCCAGGACACCGCTCATCTGGTTCCGGTCCTCCTCTTGCCACTGCTGGATCGTGTGATGGATGCCCCACCACTGCTAATGTGCCTGCCTCCTTGCACACTGCTGACGTCTCAGGATCATCTGTTCATCCTCCCCGACGCCATGTCGCGGCTTTTGTCACCCCTACGTGCCTTCCGCTGCCGTCAAGTGACTCTCTCCTTGGACTTCTGAGCAGGATTAATACGACCTCTGCCACCCGTGCTTCTGTTGCCATCCTTCCTCGTACTCTACCAAGGCCGGAGACTAAGCTGTCCTTTGCTGACGTCCTTGCTCTTTCTGCTTCTCCCCGGGAGGCTACGCCCACAGCTCCATCTACCTCTTCTGCAGTTTCTGCTTGTCCTGCAAACTCGCCTGCTCTGCAGACTCCACCCACGCAGTCCGCTGTCTGTGCTTTGCCCACCAACACGGAATGTGGTACATGTGGGAAAATCTTCAACAAAAGCCGTAAGCTCAAGGGCCACCTGAAGCTGTATATGAAATAGGGTGCACAGCTCAAATCCAGCCACGCCCACATGTGGCAGACGCGGTGCCTTCACCATCAGAGGCCTCACCTGTTGCTTCTCACACCAGGTCAAGGACTGCTGCATCCACCACAGTCTCCTCACCTGACGCATCAGACGTCCCCCTGGCCGCCCTGCCTGTACCAGCAAGCCAGGACACTGCCTCACCTAGCCTAGGCGTGGACCCTGATGTCCTAATTGTATCTGTTCCGCCATCTGAAAAGTTGACTGTTGACCTACTGCCAGACACGTCACCTGCTTCCACTCAGCCAGCCTCTAGAGTACAGCCCCTCCGTCGAGGGTCTCCGCCACCTTCATCTACTGCTCCCGCTTCGGAGGATCTGACCTGCCCTGACTCAACCTGCCGAAGGGGTTCCTGGGTTCACCTTCTTTTCCCAGTCCTGGATTCACTCTCTTGCACTGAAGTGGACTGCAATTGTACCTTCCATTCGCGAGCATGGACTTATCTACGCCACTCCCTGTGCCGCCACCTTAGATATGCTCATGACATTGACGTGGAAAGCATCAAGAACTGGTATAGTCACTGCCAGCAGAACATCGCCTCCCGTGTCTCACTTCATGACTGTTTCAAGGAGCGCCCGGTCATGATCCCTTCTGGTGTCTCCCATCGATGGAAATGTCAGTCCTGTGACTTTTCATGCCAAACAAGGGGTGGCCTTCTCAATCATCAAGCCAGACACCGCAGAGAGCGACAGCGATCAAATCCACCAGTGATTCCTGAGCTTCCGCATCCACGTCGACGCAACCGTAGAGGTTTGCATCCCCGACCTGCCAGCACCGGTACCAATGAAGAGAATGGCATCCACTCACCCTCGCCCGCTCGCTCACAGATCGCCACCCAAGCTGCTTACACCGTTCCGCCTGCGACCCATCGCACGTCCAGTACTACTGATAGACCACCCTCCTGCAGTGGACACCCTGACGATGCCCCTCTGGCACCTGTTGCATCCACATCTAGAACAAGTCAGACGCAAGGTACACCACCTGGCCACCATGCTCCTACTCCTGCACCGCCTCCTGATAGCATGGATCTCTCCTACCAAGATGCTATCCGCTTCTCCCCGTCGTCTACCTCCTCCTCACCACCGGCTCCAGACTATCCCGAGCTGCCAACAACTGCTCCAGAATCTTCATCCCAGGATCCCGTCGATGAAGCATCTACTGTTCCCATGGATACAGTGCCTCCCGCTTCTCCACTTGATGTGTTCCTTGAACAGCTACAAGAGTTTGCTGCGCAGGGCTACGATGTGAACTGGGACAGCTTCTGTGCACTTCTTGAAGATATTACAGCCGCTGCTGCCACAGAACTCAAGCTTCCCCTTGTCTCCGACTTCTCGGCTGACAGGCCCCGCCCACCTCCCAGTCCTGACGACCCGAAGGCAATACAGAAGCTATACAGACGCAACCGACGACGTGCTGTTCGCCTCATCACTGAAGGGGAATCTAGGCGCTGCCAAGTTAGCCGTGAGGCAATCGAGGACTTCTTGGAAATACACGACACAAAACCCGTGGATGCCTCTATCTACGCTCCACGCTACGCAGCTCCAGATGGGCTAATGAGGAAGAAAATGAGAAATATATTACAAATTGGGAGATTTCGGTTTTCACAGATTCCCAGAGCATCCTTAGAGCTCTTAATTCTAGAAAATGTTTATCTGCAAAAGTAGATAAAGTCAGAAATTATATTCACAATATTAATTCAAAAATGAAATTACATATAAATTGGATAAAAGGACATTCGAATATTTATGGAAATGAAGCAGCAGATTCTGCTGCTAAGGAAGCATGCTATAATACAGATATTGATATCCCCCTTCCTTTATCTTTTAAGTATATTAAGAGTGTACATGACAAGATTCTCCACACATGGCAACAAAGACGGCATTATGACAAAACTGGACGAAAGGTTTATAAAATATTTCCTGTTGTCAAAGAGCAAAGATTAAGTTACAATAGATTGCTAAATCAATTGATAAGGACATGGCCAATTTCCAGAATATCTAAAAAGGTTTCATGGGAAAGATATTCATTGCCGATGTGGTCAGGATGCATCTGGAGCATCGAATGGACATTACATTTGGGAATGTGCCTTAACGAAGGAAATTAGAGGAGAATATTTTCGAAATATATCTATAAATAACGAAAAATATCTATATAGCAATAATAAAGCTAAATTAAGACTTATAAAAATTATTACCAATTTGAATAATTATGTATATTTCGATCCTTTTGTTTAATTGCTTAAATTTTTGAGTTGAATTGCATAAATTATAATGTAATTTGTATACATACAATGTATAATTTACTGAAAACTGTAAATGCTTATTGTTCGTTAAGCTAGGCAATATTTGTATTTTATAATTGTTGTTTAGGTTAGCAGTTGTCTTGAGTTCAATTTAGTCATTTTATGTTAAGAAATAGGTGGTTTCTATTCTGAATGAAGGTCGGGATGACCCGTTGGCGGCGCCGACACATCTCCAGCGGAGAATGAGTTTTTGGATAAGTAGTCCTTATTCTGTTGTAGTGTTTATCCAGTTATCTTTCAGTTTGTTTCTTTTAAATTGCCGGTTGTGCCAATTTTGGCGGTACGGCTTATTTTCTTAGATTAGATCTCCAATGCCTTTGGTTCGCTGCCCCATGATGCCATTTTCCGATATCTCACTGCTGTTGGCACTGGTCCGGACTTCCTAGAGATCACCCAATCTCTCTATGCTGATGCTTCGACTACCTTCATCACCGAGAAAGGGCTCACAGACCCGATTCCCATCCTGTTGGGTGTGAGGCAAGGATGTCCGTTAAGTGGACTACACTTTAACATCTCCATCGATCCTGTGCTGCGCGCTATACAAGAATCCACCACTGATCACCGTATTCTAGCATACGCAGACGACCTTCTACTTCTTGCCCCGTCTCCACATGAGCTGCAGGAACAAATTGACCTGGCATGCACCATCGTTGGAAAAATGGGACTTTCCTTTAACCCCCGTAAATGCTTCTCGCTTCATGTATCTGGAACACGCCCCATCGGCACCAGAGCCTCCACCTTCCTTGTTGTTAGCACACCCATACGTGCCCTCACAGATGGAGAAGGAGAAGAATTCCTTGGGAAACCCATCGGTTACCAGCTACCGCAGGACGAAGATGCCCTTGCCGCCTACATCCGTAGCTGCGATGCCATTCTATGCTCCCACCTGGCCCCCTGCCAGCGGATCGACGCCATGAAATCCTTTGTGTTCCCCTCCATGGCTTTTGATATGAGGACGGCTCGACTCCCCAAGACTTCCTGGGCCAGAATTGATGACCATGTGCGGCCACTATTTAAAAAGACGCTTAATGTCCCGCCCGAAGCATCCAACGACTATTTGTACGGGGACACGAAATCCGCCTGCCTTGGTATTACAATTGCTGCCGAGGATTCGGACATCGCAAGAGCTGACGGCGCGTTTAAACTGCTCACATCCAGGGACCCCGCTGTACGAGCACTTGCCTGGGACGATCTTAAGAGTTTGGTCACAGCCAGGATCAAGCGCCCTCCCTCATCTGCCGACCTTTCTGCATTCCTTTCTGCCTCAGATGAAGGAGATTTCCGTCTGACGTCAATCCCACCGCCTCCACCTGGTCAGCTGCGAGGAACGCGTCCCGCCGCCTCAAGGACTCGTGGGATGTCTCTGAGGATAACAACGTCACCATCTCGCACTCCGGCTATACCATCAACGCAGGAAAGCGACATCTTGTCTTCAAGACCCTTCGGTCCGCCCTCCGAAAAGATCGTGCGACTAAACTTCAAACTTACCCCAGTCAAGGCAAGGCCATTGAATGTGCCGCAGCGGACTCCAAGTCTAGCTCTCACTTCTTTCGCGAGGTTAATTACACAAGGTTTGCCGATCGGAGATTTGTACATCGAGCGCGGCTCAATCTTGTCCCGCTCAACGCCGTCCGCCGCCGTCACCAGGGCCAGAAGAACAGTCGAAGATATGGGTATGCAGAGGAGTGAGTGAGTGAGTGATTATGGCGCAAAAACCAGAGATGATTATGACGCGCCAAACACAAGATGGGATGATTACAATTGATGACATTAAAATTCAATAAATAAAAACAAGTAGATAAATGTATCAAATCCAGAGGATGAAGTCATATAAAAACAAGTTAAAACCACACATTTAAAATTCAAGACACAATCTTCGAAACAAATTACATTAGGTGATAAAAGCCAATCTCTTTTAAATAATAAAATAAATTACAATTGACCTCTCTTCCGATTAAACGGTCGAGAGGTAAGTCACAGCTATTAAAATATTTCTGGCGAAGACTATTTAAAACATGGACACTCAATTAAAATATGACGAACAGATAAACAAACATTACAATTAGAACAGACAGGCTCATTTTCAGCTTTGAGAAGATAGTTATGTGTGACTCGAATGTGACCAATTCTGAGACGAGTCAAAAGAACGTCCTCCTTACGATTTCCAGCAAAATCCCAATGATCAATTCTAGGTTTGACGTTTCTCAACTTGTGATGCTCAACATCCCAAATTTGCTGCCATTTTTTCCACATCTTCCCCTTTATTACACAGCAGATGTCTCTAAAAGGAATAAGGCGAGTGGACGGTTCAACAGCATATTTGGCTGCGATGTCTGCAAGCTCATATCCCTTTATTCCTGCATGTCCAGGGACCCAGCAGTGCAGGAATTCATATTCTCGAATTGTTAAATTTCTATGAATTTTGAGAACATTCACTACCACAGGATTCTGCGTGTTCGGGAAAGCTTCCAAAGATTTAAGAGCACTATACGAGTCTGTATAAACTATGAACTTTTTGTGGCAGAGCTTTGAGATGTGCAAAAGACCGTAATATATTGCAGTTAGTTCAGATGTTTGGACTGAGAAAGCATGGTGCAGGCATCGGCCCTCAATGTAATCTTGAAATACAAAAGCCATCCCAACATGATCATTTGACTTTGATCCATCTGTGTATATCGGATGATAACTGCTATATTTGTGCCTGAGCTCAGCAAAGTGTTGTCTGTAAACGATCTCGTTAGTGCTCGCCTTTACGTGATGTTTGAAAATATCGAGAAGCTGGATCCGTACATTTTCCCAAGGTGGAATTTCAAAATTCTGTACTGCTTGGGGGCACATATCAGAGAAGGAAAGTTCCTCAATGACAGGGCGAACTCTTAAAGGAAATGTAGGAACACAGGATGGACGTGTTTCATATAATGTGTTACACTCATTTTCGAGTAAGCACAGCTTATTGGGATGTTCAGGTTGGGATAGAATATTAAAATATTGCAAAAGGGACAATTGCTCACGCCTCAGATAAAGTGATGGTTCGTTAGAGTCAACATATAGGCTCTGGACAGGAGAAGTCCTGAAAGCTCCTGAACAAATCCGCAGACCTTGATGGTGAACAGGATCCAGTTTTAACAAAACAGATGACCGAGCGGATCCATAAACAACTGAGCCATAGTCCAGTTTAGAGCGGACGAGCGCTCTGTAAATGCGAAGCATGGAGCAACGCTCTGCACCCCAGGAGGTGTTCGCCAACACTTTTAAAATATTTAGTGTTTTTAGACACTTCTTTCTCAGGTTTAAAACATGAGAAAGGAAAGTCAATTTTCGGTCGAACGTCACTCCTAAAAATTTTACTTCGGGCGTAACTGGAATAATTGTACCATTCAGATATAACTCAGGCCATTAGTAAATGACTCTGTAATGAAAAAACATAGATAGGAAAGGGCGACGCACCCCGCTGAAAAAAAAGGGAGAAAAGAGTAAAAGCTTGCTTCCAGAAACAAAAATATGTGTGACTGACCGGTGGGGGAAGAAACATAATAAAGACAATGAATATAATACTAAAAATACAGAAATACAATGACCCCACCAAAGTCAGGCAGATAAAATAAATGGCAAGGCATAATAATGGGAGGCGAGCAAGCAAGACCTGCCCCCTATGACAAAAATATGTGTGACTGACCGGTGACGGAAAAATCAGAAGACGACGTCGCCGCCAGGCACGTATCTCCGCACCTCCTAATGAGCCCCGTGCTGCCAGCCCTGGAACATCGCATGTCGCCAATTTCATGCCAGGTGAAGAAGTCCCTCCAACTTTAAGTGGCCAGTGAGTGAGTCAGTGAGAGATTATGGCGCAAAACCAAAGATGATTATAGCGCGCCAAACACGAGATGGGCTGATTACAAATGATGAAATTAAAATACAATAATTAAAAACAAGTACACAAATGTACCAGATCCAGAGGATGAAGTCATATAAACATAAATTAAAAACACACATTAAAATTCAAGACACAGTCTTCAAAACAAATTACATTTGGTAATAAAAGCCAGTCTCTTTTAAATAATAAAATAAATTATAATTGACTTCTCTCCCGATTAAACGGTCGAGAGGTAAGGTATCTTCCGCTTGATAACATAGGAGATGTCTCTAAAAGGGATAAGGCGACCGGACGGTTCAACAGCATATTTGGCTGCGATGTCTGCAAGCTCATTTCCCTTTATTCCAGCATGTCCAGGAACCCAGCAGTACAGGACTTCATATTCTCGAATCGTTAAATTTATATGAATTTTGAGAACATCCACTACCACAGGATTCTGAGTGTTGGGAAAAGCTTCCAAGGATTAAAGAGCACTATACGAGTCTGTATAAACTATGAACTTTTTGTGGCAGAGCTTTGAGATGTACAAAAGACCATAATATATTGCAGTTAGTTCAGATGTTAGGACTGAGAAAGCATGGTGCAGGCATCTGCCCTCTATGTAATTTTCAAATACAAAAGCCATGCCGACATGATCATTTGACTTTGATACATCTGTGTACATCGGATAATAACTGCTATATTTGTGCCTGTGCTCAGCAAAGAGTTGTCTGTAAACGATCTCGTTAGTGCTTGCCTTCACGTGATGTTTGAAAACATCAAGAAGCTGAATCCGTGAATTTTCCCAAGGTAGGATTTCAAAGTACTGTACAGCTTGGGGGCGCATATCAGAGAGGGATTGTTCCTCAATGATAGGGGGAAGTCTTAAAGGAAAGGTAGGAACACAGGATGGACGTGTTTCAAATAAAGTGTTACATACATTATCAAGTAAGTACAGCTTATTGGAATGTTCAGGTTGTGATAGAATATTAAAATATTGCAAAAGGGACAATTGCTCACGCCTCAGATAAAGTGATGGTTCGTTAGAGTCAACATACAGGCTCTGGACAGGAGAAGTTCTGAAAGCTCCTAAACAAATCCGCAGAACTTGATGGTGAACAGGATCGAGTTTTAACAACTGATGACCGAGGGGATCCATAAACAACTGAGCCATAGTCCAGTCTAGAGCGAACAAGGGCTCTGTAAATGCGAAGCATGGAGCAACGCTCTGCACCCCAGGAGGTGTTCGCCAACACTTTTAAAATATTTAGTGTTTTTAAACTTCTTTTTCAGGTTTATAAGATGAGGAAGGAAAGTCAATTTCTGGTCGAACGTCACTCCTAAAAATTTTACTTCGTGCGCAACTGGAATAATTGAACTATTTAGATATAACTCAGGTTCAGGATGGAGACCTCTCTTCCTACAAAAGTGCACGCGCACAGATTTTTGTTTGGAAAAAGTAAATCCCTGTTTGTTTGACCATTCTTGGATCTTATTCAGAGCTATCAAGTGGACAGGAGGAGCCCCAGGAGATGAGGCCAGACACCGGTAGAAATAGGGCGCAGCCCCATCCACCTAATCGACAAGATTTTATGACAAGCAAGGGCTGCGCCAAGTAAAAACCAAAAAATATTTATATATATAAAATACATATAAAAATACATAATTATACAAACAGACCGGTAATGAAGACCACGGCACTCCTGCTGTCTCCGCTGCTGTGATCACTGGTACATCACCTCAAGAGTCCCAGCAAGTCCATGCTGATGCTGTTGTGCCTCCGACATTCGTTGGGCCATGCGACGGCGACACCCCACTCGAGGAGCCACCTCCACCACAGGAAATTGATGTCGAACCTCCACTGGCAACCTTCCGTCCGCGGTTCATTGAATTGGTGAGCGGCGACCAAACTCGTACTTGGAGACAGTTTGAAGACGCCCTTGACGAATTCGTGACAGAAGCACAACGTATGGTTAAAATTTCACACCGTCCAACTGCCAGACCCACCCAGACCGTCAACGGTACTGACCACAAGACAATTCAAAGACTGTACCGCCGCAACCGACGTAGAGCAGTGCGCCTCATCACGGAAGGAGAGTCCCCAAGATGTCAGTTGGACAGCCAGGCCATTGTTGATTTCTTCTCGCGGGCTGACATCTCGCCATACGTCGACACTACGGTTTACTGCCCACCTGATGTCAAGCGCCCGGAAGTAGACATGGCTCCCTTTTCCGCCACCGAGGTAGCATCTCGTTTCCGTTCCTGTGAGAACACTGCGCCAGGTCCAGATCGGCTCACCTACCAGCACTGGCGCTCACTGGATCCCGAGTGCAACGTCCTCACCCCGATATTCAATATATGCCTGAAGGCTAGGAGAGTCCCGGACTCATGGAAGCGGTCGACATCCACCCTACTGCCAAAGAAGGGTGACCCTGCTGACCTTCAAAACTGGCGACCTATCTCACTTGGATCCACCATTGCCAAACTTTTCATTGGATGTCTCGCGAGAAGGCTGACAAAGTGTATCCTTGATAACGACGTGCTCCACCCCTCACAAAAGGGATTCCTCCCATATGACGGGGTCTTCGAGCACAACTTCCCTGCTTGAACGGAGGCTTCGCTCTGCTAGGACGAATAAGAAGGACTTGTGTATCGCGTCACTTGACTGTTTCAACGCCTTTGGCAGCATCATCCACGATGCCATCTTCAATGCACTTTCAAACTATGGAGCGGGTAACTGCCTACTTCGCATCGTCAAGTCCCTCTACACTGACGCCACTAGTTTCTCTGTCCTGATGGAATCACGGATCCCATTTCCATCTCGTGTGGCGTCCGGCAAGGCTGCCCTCTCAGCGGACTCCTTTTTAATATTGCGATTGACCCGGTCATTCGACAAGTTCATGCCCCTTACCCGGACCATCGTGTGCTTGCCTACGCGGACGACATACTCCTGCTCGCGCCGTCACCATTAGAGCTCCAGTCCCACATCGACCGCCCGTAGACTTGCACTGACGTTCAATTCTCTGAAATGCTACTCACTCCACCTCTCCGGATTACGTTCTATCGGTGTGCGTTCCACCATCTTTTACGTCGATGGCCAACCCATCAGACTCCTCGACGACGGCGACACTGGACAGTTCCTGGGAAGACCGGTTGGCTTTCAACCACCCCCTGATCGCTGGATACATCAGCATGTGTGACAAAATCCTCCAATCCAACTTGGCACCTTGGCAAAGCTTTGATGCGCTGAAGGCTTTTTTACTCGTCCCTGTCGTTTGATATGCGGATGGCTCGGCACAAGAAAGGTGAATGGGCAAAAATTGATGACTTCGCCAGGCCCTTACTCAAAAGAACGTTCAACGTCCCTCCAGAAGCGGCTAATGAGTATCTCTACGGTGCAACGGACGCTGCTTGCTTCGGTATCCCTCTGGCCTCTGAAGATTCTGACATTGCGCGGATTGATGGCGCATTCAAGCTACTGACGTCCCGTGATGCTGGAGTCAAGGAGCTTGCCTGGACAGACCTCGAGGAATGCATATCAAGGAGAATTCACGACACGCCGACTCCAGACCTCATTGCCAAATACCTGTCTGCTTCTGATGAGGACCCCTTCCGTGGACCCAACAACAACATGTCCTCTACCTGGTCATTGGCCCGCGCCGCTTCCCGCCGGCTGGGTGCTACTTGGACCATCGATCCTGAAAGGAGAATCTCCCTAGAGATTGGCAGCGCCTCGCTTGGCCCTGGGAAACGCCACCTTGTCTTCCGGACATGCCGACAGCACATGCAATCCAACCGCGGGGAAAAACTCAGGAACTACCCCAACTAAGGAAAAACAGTGGAATGCGCAGCAGTGAACCGTTCCAGCTGTCATTTCTTCCACAGCGGAGATTTCACGCGTTTCGCTGACTGTCGCTTCATCCATAGGGCCCGACTCAACCTTATCCCCCTCAATGCCAACAAAAGGACGACAGCTGGATCCAAAGGATGTAGACGCTGCCCTTATGTTCTTGAAACCCTCCCGCACGTACTCGGCCACTGCATGCGATATAGTAGGCTTTATCAACGCAGACATAATGCAGTGGTCGAAAGAGTCAAGAAGGCTGCACAAAGATGGAGCATCGAAGGTGAAAATCAACTGATCCCTGGCCTACAGGTGCGACCGGACCTCGTACTTACCAAGGATGACACGGCCATTATCCTGGATATTACCATGCCCTTTGACAACCGCCTGCAGTCCTTCGAGGAAGCACGCCGTTCAAGGGAGGAGAAATACGCTGCGGCCGCCGAACTCCTGCGCGCCAACTTCTCTGATGTCCGTGTAGAGGCTATTATAGTAGGCGCTCTCGGAGCATGGGACCCGAAAAACGATAAAATTATGAGAAGACTTTGCTCCAAGAAATACGCGAAACTTATGAAGAAGTTAATCGTCAGCGATACCATCCGGACCTCCCGCGACATATATGTGGAGCACATTACCGGCGAAAGACAATAGAAGATTGCAAATGATGCTCGAAATTACTTCTGGACTGGCAAACTCAAGTAACCCTTCAGTTCTTGCAAATAGTGTAAAGTCTATTACTGTAAAATTCTATTATGTACACCCTATGTGAAACAAATTAATGCAACACACGCTTTTTGCATACGGAATATTCAACCAAAGTCGCACCGATATATTTGTCACGAATATATCTGTAAAATGTAAGTGGCCTTTAACATTTTTAATAAAAAATTTCTGTTCTTATCAGCTTAATTTGCGCACTTATTTTATTTGAATTTTTATAGTGGTGATTATGCTGATGGGCTAACTTCACTCATCTGGAGGGCGGAGCTGAAGCGGAGCCAAGGCGGTCTGTAAGTATGTTTTTTTCCCTCTCTTCCCATTGACGCTTCATGGTTCGCATACGTTCTTTACTTGCGTTCAATGGGGCCCTTTCCTATACTCTGCGAGCGAGCAGGTCGCCTGTGAGCGAGCGGTTCTTTCCTGTCTCCACTGAATATGCTGCTTGCAGTATACTTTGGTGTTTCAACGGGTCTCTCCTTTCCCTCCCTCTTTTCTTGCTGACTCGGCTGTTTTTAGTCGTTCTCAGTAAAGAAGTGGTTCTTTCCTATTACCTCTTGCTTCTCATTCAGGAAAACACTGCTTGCAGTGTCTTTCTTGTTTTGACAAGCCCTCACATTTCGTTTCTGCTAACTCGCTCTTAATTGTGGGCGTGGCTACTCCTTTTCTTCCTCTCTCTTTCTTTGCTCTTCCCACTTCCTTCTTTTGACTCGCTGAAGCTTTGATGGATGCTCCTAACTCCATGCTGCCTAGTTTGATCTTGCCAAGAGGCCTCTTGTTTTCCTGCGCTATAAGGATTTCTTCACACGATTCAAGGATACGTTGATGTCGTCTCCGCATCGCCTTGCTGCCCAGCCGAAGCCTCGATCGCCCCCTGATGTCCGGAGCCCTGGTTCTCGGTCCCCACCTTCTGTTAGATGCGTTGATGATTAATTCGACCTTCCTGGTGGACTCCTGAACACATCCTCTCCTGTCTCTGGAGTTTCCCCCCCAGGCCTGTAACGAGTGATGGCGCCTCTCCTGGAGAGCTCACTTCCTTACCTGTGCAACTCGATTGTTCCAGCTTGACTCCCCATCAGTCCTGTGCCACCACTTCTGTCCCTACTGATGCGTTGTTCGATTCGAGTGCTGCTAATGGACTGTGTCTCTACAGAGAAGTTGCCAATGTCTCTACGCCTCGTCCTTTGCCACCTGCTGATGGATGTCCACTGTCTACCTTGGACACGCCTCCTGGACCCTCTGGTGCTCCTCGACATGTTGCTGCTTTTGTTACGCCTACAGTTCCACCCTTGGGAAGAAGCGGTCAAATCTTTGAGCTTCTCCGTAGAATCCAGGCCAGCAATACTGCTCCCTCCTCTCCGTTGACTGCTGCCACTTCTACTAGTTATGCTTCACCTATTACTGCTGTCAAGTTCTCCACCATGCATGTCTCTTCCACATCCAGCTTGACGTCTTCAAGTCATCCGAAGAAGATTTTGGACACATCGCCTCCCTCAAATTGTCACCAGAAGAAGATTTCTTATGCCAGTCCTCGCAGTTATAATTCTCCAAGAATCTGCACTACCCGCGGGAAAGCTTTCTCGCAGAAAAGAAAATTTGAAAAACACATCAGAATGCACCATGATAATGACTCCCGGACACTACATGATGATTCCAACCTTGAAGCTTCTTCCTGCGTGCCAAAAGACATCGCCGGTGAATCACCCGTCTGCCATCACACCAGGGGTGAGTGAGTGAGTGAGTGAGAGATTATGGCGCAAAACCAAAGTTGATTATAGTGCGCCAAACGCGAGATGGGGTGGTGGTGGAAGTAGTTTTATGGCGCAAAGCTCAATAGGCCATATGCGCCAAACACAGGATTCTTTTTTAACATACAAACCAAAGGAACAAAAAAATATAAAGACAAGAGCACACTTTTAAAATCGAGGCCAGAAAAAAGATATTTAAATGATGGGATGAAAATGCTGATTATAACTTTGATAATGAGATATGCAGTATAGATATAAAATCCTAAAACATCTGATTAATTAAAATTCCAACATAAAATCTCAGGACAAAAATCAAATTAAATAATAGAAACCTGTTTCCTTGAGGTAGTGAAACAAACTATTATTGACCTCTCTTCCGATTAAACGGTCGAGAGGCAGGTCGCAGCTAATAAAATACTTCTCACGAAGATTATTAAAATATGAACATTCAATTAAAATGTGATAAACTGAAAGACAAACATTACAAGTTGCACAAATAGGCTCGTTGTCAGCTTTCAGAAAGTAGTTATGTGTCACTCTACTGTGACCAATTCTAAGGCGAGTCAAAAGAACTTCCTCCCTGCGATTGCTAGTAGTATCCCAATGCTCTATTTAAGGCTTCACCCTTCTCAACTTGTTATGAAGTTGAAGGTCCCAAAGTTGCTGCCATTTCTTTCGGATCTTCTTTTTTATGACACAACGGATATCGTTAAAAGGGATGAGGCGGCCGAACATTTCAACAGCAGATTTCGCTGCGATGTCCGCCAGCTCATTGCCCTTTATTCCTGTATGTCCGGGGACCCAGCAGTACAGAAGTTCAAATCCACGACATGTTAATTTAATATTCAACTTGAGAACATCCACTATCACAGGATTCTCAGTGCTAGAAAAGGATTCTAAAGCTTTCAATGCACTGTAGGAGTCCGTATATACAATGAATTTTCGATGGTGCAGCGTTGAGATGTACAAAAGCGCATAATATATGGCAGTCAGTTCGGAGGTTAAGACAGAGGAAGCGTCGTGTAAACGTCTGCCTTCCATATGGTCACCAATTATAAATGACATGCCAACATGGCAAGCTGACTTAGAGCCATCCGTATATATGGGAACATAACTCCTGTAACTATGCCTGTGCTCAGCAAAAGTTTGTCTGTAAATGCTCTCATTTGTAGTTGTTTTTCCGTAATTGTGGAAAATTTCAAGAAGGTGGATTTGTGCATTTTCCCAAGGTGCAATTTCAAAATCCTGTACTGCCTGTGGGGAAATATCAGACAGGGAGAATTCTTCAATGAGGGGACGAACTCTGACAGGAAAAGAAGGCACACAGGATGGACGTGCCTCAAATAAAAGGTCACAGCTATTGTCACGTATACACAAGTTATAAGGATGGTCAGGTTGAGATAAAATATTAAAATACTGTAAAAGAGACAGCTCCTCACGCCTCAAACGGAGTGATGGTTCGTAACAGACAACATAAAGGCTCTGGACAGGAGACGTCCTGAAGGCTCCAGAAGAAATCCATAGAGCCTGATGATGAACAGGGTCTAGTTTTAACAACACTGAAGACCGAGCGGATCCATAAACAGCTGAGCCGTAGTCTAGTCTAGAGCGAACGAGAGCTCTGTAAATGCGAAGCATGGAGCAATGCTCTGCACACCAGGAGGTGTTCGCAAGGACTTTTAAAATATTTAAAATTTTTGTACACTTTTTTCTCAAGTTTAGGACATGAGGAAGGAAAGTCAATTTTTGGTCGAACATAACCCCTAAAAATTTTACTTCAGATGCTACTGGAATCACAGACCCATTAAGGTATAATTCAGGCTCAGGATGGAGACCTCGCTTTCTACAAAAATGCACACAGACAGTCTTCTGTTTCAAAAACGTAAATCCTTGTCTTTTTGCCCATTCCTGGATCCTGTTCAAAGCGATCTGGAGCTGTCTCTCTACATGACACATATCCACACCTCTACAGCTAATTTGTAGATCATCAACATATAAAGAACCTGAAATGGTGGGAGGAAGTTGTTTTAATACAGAATTTATTTTTAGGCTGAAAAGAGTTACACTGAGCACACAGCCTTGAGGCACACCCTCTTCTTGTTCAAAAACATCAGACAAAACAGAGCCAATCCTTACTTGAAATGTTCTAGTATTCAAGAAATTCTGAATAAAAATTGGTACGTTGCCGCGCAAGCCACTCTCGTGAAGATCCCGAAGTATACCGTATCTCCATGCCTTATCATATGCTTTCTCAATGTCAAAAAATACCGAGACAAGGTGACTCCTTCTTACGAAAGGTTTTCGAATGGATGTCTCTAAAAGGAGCATATTATCTATGGTAGTTCTCCCCTTTCGAAAACCGCTTTGATAAGGCGATATAATTTTATTCTTTTCCAAGAAGTAGACTAGGCGGCTGTTTACCATCATTTCAAAGAGTTTGCAAACACAACTGGTAAGGGCAATTGGCCGATAGTTGAAGGGATTTCTTGGATCTTTCCCTGGCTTCGCAATAGGAATGACAACAGCTCTCCTCCATGCACTGGGAAAAGTACGCTCCTTCCACACTCTATTGTAAAGTGTGAGAAGGGCAGTCAGTGATTTATAGGACAGATGCTTTAGAAGTTCATAATAAACGCCATCCAGACCTGGACAAGACTTATGTGTCTGCAACAAAGCTCTCCTTAATTCCAGCATAGTAAAGTCTCTATTGTAAGGCTCAGAGTTGGAAGAGTTGAATGTGATGGGATTTATTTCAGAGTGATGCTTGATAGAGAGAAATGCAGGTGAATAGTTTCTGCTGGAAGAAACGGCAGCAAATGTCTCACCAATAGTATTCGCAATTTCTTCTATGGAGCTAATCACTCGGCCATCTTTTTTCAAAAATGGAAGTGAGTGGTCTTTATATATGCCGCATGCTTTTCGAACTCTTTCCCAAACTCGCTTACTAGGCGTGGAGGATGTTATTGACGACACATATGAAATCCAGGAATCTCTCTGGCTCTGCCTTCTTACTTTTCGTGCATTTGCTTTGGCTCTTTTAAATGCTATGAGGTTTCGCAGAGTAGGATATCTACGAAAAATGCCCCATGCTTTTTTCTGTTTTTTCAGTGCTTCATGACAGTTGCGATTCCACCATGGTTTCGAATATTTAAATATTTTTCCTGATGTTCTAGGAATGCAAAGCATAGCTGCCTCAATAATAGTATTTGTAACAGCATCAACAGCATCATCGATGTGCGCATCTTCTACCATTTCATCTGTCAGCTCTGCAATAGAAGAGAAGAGTTCCCAGTCTGCCCAATCTAGTATAAACCGAGGGAGTCTCGACATGGGGTTTGCTCCTCTTCGTGCAAGAGACACAAAAATGGGATAATGATCGCTGTTGTAGAGATCACTTCCGACACTAAAATTGCAAAATGGCAACAGAGATGGTGAACAGATGGCAAGGTCGAGAGCGTGGAATGTCCTTGAAGGCTCATGGAAGTAAGTATCTTGCCCATTATTCAGGAGACAAAGGCTATGATCTTCGATCATCTGCTCTATTTGTCTTCCTCGGCAATTTGTATCTTTACTACCCCAGAGCGGACTATGGCCGTTAAAATCTCCTATTATGATGAAAGGCGCAGGCAGCTGCTCTATAAAACCATTTAAATCTTGCTGATCAATGTGCTCGTTAGGAGACAGAGGAGGCATGGTGCAAGCGTCTGCCCTCCATGTGGTCTTCAATTACAAATGCCATCCCGACATGATCTTTTGATTTGGATCCATCTGTATAAACTGGAAGATAACTGCTATATTTGTGCCTGTGCTCAGCAAAGAGTTGTCTATAAATGATGTCATTGGTGCTTGCCTTGACGTGATGCTTGAAAACATCAAGAAGCTGAATCCGTGCATTTTCCCAAGGTGGGAATTCAAAATTCTGTACTGCTTGGGGGCGCATATCAGAGAGGGAAAGTTCCTCAATGATAGGGCGAACTCTTAAAGGAAAGGTAGGAACACAGGATGGACGTGTTTCAAATAAAGTGTTACACACATCATCAAGTAAGTACAGTTTATTGGGATGTTCAGGTTGTGATAGGATATTAAAATATTGCAATAGGGACAATTGCTCACGCCTCAGATAAAGTGCTGGTTCGTTAGAGTCAACATACAGGCTCTGGACAGGAGAAGTTCTGAAAGCTCCTGAACAAATCCGCAGAGCTTGATGGTGAACAGGATCGAGTTTTAACAAAACTGATGACCGAGCGGATCCGTAAACAACTGAGCCATAGTCCAGTCTAGAGCGAACAAGGGCTCTGTAAATGCGAAGCATGGAGTGAGTGAGTGAGTGATTATGGCGCAAAAACCAGAGATGGTTATGACGCGCCAAACACAAGATGGGATGATTACAATTGATGACATTAAAATTCAATCAATAAAAACAAGTAGATAAATGTACCAAATCCAGAGGATGAAGTCATATAAACACAAGTTAAAAGCACACATTAAAATTCAAGACACAGTCTTCAAAACAAATTACATTTGGTAATAAAAGCCAATCTCTTTTAAATAATAAAATAAATTACAATTCACCTCTCTTCCGATTAAACGGTCGAGAGGTAAGTCACAGCTATTAAAATATTTCTGGCGAAGACTATTAAAACATGGACACTCAATTAAAATATGACGAACAGATAAACAAACATTACAATTAAAACAAACAGGCTCATTTTCAGCTTTGAGAAGATAGTTATGTGTGACTCTAGTGTGACCAATTCTGAGGCGAGTCAAAAGAACTTCCTCCTTACGATTTCTAGTTAATTCCCAATGCTCAATTCTAGGCTTTACATGTCTTAACTTGTTTTGAAGCTGAACATCCCAAAGTTGCTGCCATTTTTTTCGGATCTTCTCTTTGACTACACAACAGATGTCTCCAAAAGGGATGAGGCGACTGGACAGATCAACAGCACATTTCGCCGTGATATCTGCCAGCTCATTCCCTTTTATTCCCTAATGGCCGGGAACCCAGCAGTACAGGATATCATATCCACGACTCGTTAAGTTTATATGTAACTTTAGAATATCTACTATGACTGGATTTTGTGTATGGGAAAAAGCTTCTAATGATTTAAGTGCACTACAAGAGTCTGTATAAACTATAAACTTTTTGTGGCAGAGCCTTGAGATGTACAAAAGACCATAATATATTGCAGTTAGTTCAGGTGTTAGGACTCAGAAAGCATGGCGCAGGCATCTGCTCTCTATGTAATTTTCGAAAACAAAAGCCATCCCGACATGATCATTTGACTTTGATCCATCTGTGTATATCGGATAATAACTGCTATATTTCTGCCTGTGCTCAGCAAAGAGTTGTCTGTAAATGATCGCGTTAGTGCTTGCCTTCGCATGATGCTTAAAAACATTAAGAAGCTGAATCCGCACATTTTCCCAAGGTGGGATTTCAAAATTCTGTACTGCTTGGGGGTGCATATCAGAGAGGGAAAGTTCCTCAATGACAGGGCGAACTCTTAAAAGAAATGTAGGAACACAGGATGGACGTGTTTCAAATAACGCGTTACTCACATCATCAAGTAAGCACAGCTTATTGGGATGTTCAGGTTGGGATAGTATATTAAAATATTGCAAAAGGGACAATTGTTCACGCCTCAGATAAAGTGATGGTTCGTTACAGTCAACATACAGGCTCTGGACAGGAGAAGTCCTGAAGGCTCCTGAACATATCCTCAAACGTTGATGGTGAACAGGATCCAGTTTTAACAAAACAGATGACCGAGCGGATCCATAAACAACTGAGCCATAGTCCAGTCTAGAGCGGATAAGCGCTCTGTAAATGCGAAGCATGGAGCAACGCTCTGCACCCCAGGAGGTGTTCGCCAACACTTTTAACATATTTAGTGTTTTGAGACACTTCTTTCTCAGGTTTAAAACATGAGAAAGGAAAGTCAATTTCTGGTCGAACGTTACTCCTAAAAATTTTACTTCGGGCGCAACTGGAATAATTGTACCATTTAGATATAACTCAGGTTCAGGATGGAGACCTCGCTTCCTACAAAAGTGCACGCACACAGTTTTCTGTTTCGAAAAAGTAAATCCCTGTTTGTCTGACCATTCTTGGATCTTATTCAGAGCCATCTGCAATTGCCTCTCTATGTATCTCATGTCTGCTCCTCGACAGCTAATCTGTAAATCATCTACATATAGTGATCCTAAGATGGTGTGAGGAAGTTCTTTTAGTACTGAGTTTATTTTTAAACTGAACAGCGTTACACTAAGCACACAGCCTTGAGGCACACCCTCTTCCTGTTGAAAAACATCCGAAAAAACAGAGCCAATCCTTACTTGAAAAGTTCTAGCGTTCAAGAAATTCTGTATGAAAATTGGTAGGTTGCCGCGCAAGCCACTCTCGTGAAGATCCCGGAGTATACCGTATCTCCATGCCTTATCATAAGCTTTCTCAATGTCGAAGAATATTGAGACAAGGTGACTTTCTTCTGACAAAGGCTTTCCGAATAGATGTCTCTAATAGAAGCATATTGTCTACGGTCGTTCTCCCCTGTCGAAAACCGCTCTGATAAGGCGATAGAATATTATTCTTTTCCAAGAAGTAGACTAGGCGGCTGTTTACCATCTTTTCAAACAGTTTGCAAACACAACTGGTAAGGGCAATTGGCCGATAGTTCGAGGGATTCCTCGGGTCTTTCCCTGGCTTGGCAATAGGAATGACAACAGCTCTCCTCCATGCACTGGGAAAAGTACGCTCCTTCCACACTCTATTGTAAAGAGTGAGAAGGGCTTTCAGTGACTTATAGGACAGATGCTTTAGCATTTCGTAATTTATGCCATCAAAACCCGGAGAAGACCTATGTGTCTGCAATAAAGCTCTCTTTAATTCCACCATAGTAAATGCTCTATTGTAAGGCTCAGATTTGGAAGAGTTGAATGCGATGGGATTTATTTCCGAGTGCTGTTTGATAGTGAGAAATGCAGGTGAATAGTTTCTGCTGGAAGAAACGGCAGCAAATGTCTCACCAATAGTATTCGCAATTTCTTCTATGGAGCTAATCACTCGGCCATCTTTTTCCAAAAAGGAAAGTGAGTGGTCTTTATATATGCCGCATGCTTTTCGAACTCTTTCCCAAACCCGCTTGCTAGGCGTGGAGGACGTTATTGACGACACATATGAAATCCAGGAATCCCTCTGGCTCTGCCTTCTTACTTTTCGTGCATTTGCTTTGGCTCTTTTAAAGGCTATGAGGTTTCGCAGAGTAGGATATCTACGAAAAATACCCCATGCTTTTTTCTGTTTTTTCAGTGCTTCATGACAGTCGCGATTCCACCATGGTTTTGAATATTTTAGTAGTTTTCCTGATGTTCTAGGAATGGAGAGCATAGCTGCCTGAATAATAGTATTAGTAACAGCTTCAACAGCGTCATCGATATGCGCATCTTCTACCATTTCATCTGTGAGCTCTGCAATGGAAGAGAAGAGTTCCCAGTCTGCCCTGTCCAGTATGAATCGAGGGGATCTCGACATGGGGTTTGCTCCTCTTCGTGCAAGAGACACAAAAATAGGATAATGATCGCTGTTGTACAGGTCATTTCCGACACTAAAAGTGCAAAATGGCAACAGAGATGGTGAACAGATGGCAAGATCGAGAGCGTGGAATGTCCTTGAAGGCTCATGGAAGTATGTATCTTGCCCATTATTTAGGAGACAAAGGCTGTGATCTTCGATCATCTGCTCAATTTGTCTTCCTCGGCAATTTGTATCTTTGCTACCCCAGAGTGGACTATGGCCGTTAAAATCTCCTATTATAATATAATGCTCAGGCAGCTGCTCTATTAGATTATTTAAATCTTGCTGATAAATGTGCTCATTTGGAGGCAAATACAAAGAAACAAATGAAACAACAATATCAAAATTTATTTGAGTAGCGACAACTTGGAGGGATGTCGTCAAAGGAAGTACATTTGAGGGATAATCCAGTGAGGAGAGGAGACCTACTCCTCCACTGGCACGCTCACCTGCAAGGTTATCCTTTCTGACGAAAGAAAACCTCCGAAGTTTTGCATGGTGTTCTGGTTTCAGATTTGTTTCCTGTATTGCGAAGCACACAGGATGGTACACATTTATTATAGATTTGATGTCAAGCAAATTTCGGTGGAAACCGCGACAGTTCCATGACACGAGGGTGGCCATTATGAATGGTTTTTGTTTTTCCTGTGCTGTTCTTTTGTTTTTCGTGGAAGTAGATGCCTGGGAAATTCCAGACCCTCTTCCACTTCCATAAAGTCTGAATCCGCAGATTCAGAAATCATGTCATCAAGAGAGCTATTGCTGCGACTTCTATTTTTATTTGATATTTTTTGTGTGGCAGTTTTCGGCTTACTTTGAATAATTGTTTCTTTCTTTTGTACTATATGAGTTGCATTTTCTTTTTTCTTGTTGGATGTAGACGGTTGGGTTTTATTTGGTAGGGTCTGTGTGCCTATTGATGTTTGGGTGGCGACTGTACGATATGATTTAACAGCACTGGCGTATGATGAATTTGGTCGAAGCTGTGTGCTCTGGACTAGTCTTCTGGCTTCGGCGTAAGAGATGTTCCTAGTAACTTTTGCAGTCTGGATTTCTTTTTCCGATTTCCATTTTGGGCACAAGCGAGAAAATGCTGGGTGGTCACCCTTGCAATTTATACATAAAGGCGCAGCGGTACAATTATCAGAATCATGGCCAATCTGTGAGCATCGGGCGCATGTGAGGCTGCCACGACAAGACGTCTTAGAATGGCCGAAACGCTGGCATTGGAAACATCGCATAGGGTTTGGAATATAAGGTCTTACAGGAATATTTAGATATCCGGCCTTAATATTCTTAGGCAGATCAGGCGTGTTGAAGGTAAGGATCACGTGTTTCGTGTCTATCAACTTACCTTCTTTACGCATCTTGATCCGCCTTACACCGCAGACATTTTGTTCGGATAACTCAGAAGCGATCTCTTCTTCAGAAACATACAGAAGGTCGAATTCTGAGATTACACCACGACAATAGTTCAGTGACTTATGGGGTGTTACAGTGACATTCCCTTGCCCAAGTTTAGTAATCTGAAGTAAAGAAGCAGACTGGGTGGCTGAGTGTGTATCAATAAGCAAGTCTCCGGAGCGGAGACGCTTTATGTTTCTCGGCTCACCAATACAAGACTGGATGTATTTGTTTATTACGAAAGGAGACATCTTATGCATTTCGCCAGAAGGACTAGAGATTACTAGGAAACGGGGACTATTGTTATGATTTTTTTTATTTGCATCTGTCCGTAATTTTTTTGCAGAATTTTCAGAACTAGGTTGAGCGACAGGTTGAGTGACTGGTTTAGTAGGAGACGTTTCAGAACTAGGTTGAATGATTGGTTTATTAGTAGATGTTTCAGAACTAGGTTGAGTGACTGGTTTAGTAGGAGATGTTTCAGAACTAGGTTGAATGATTGGTTTAGTAGTAGATGTTTCAGAACTAGGTTGAGACTGGAGTGACTTCAAAGTTTTTTAATAAAAAAATATGTGTATTTGCCATATTGAAAATAGAAAAGATTCGGGTCCGACGGCCCCGCCCACCACGGAGCCCAACAAGGGAACACAGATTCCTGTGTTAGGGCTAGCCGGACCTATACGCAAACTGAAGCCCCACAGTCGGCTTTCCCGAAAGCAGGTACTCCCGAGAGCTTGACCCCAAGCCACTGACACAAGGACTAGTGACCAGCCGATTGACACCCGTGAGGACGACTAAGGTGCCTCCCGTTTAGCTGAAGCAGAGGCCAAAGCAGTGTGTTGGGGACAGTACCTCGCCCCTCAACTACCAGGACCCTCCTTTCCAGCGACACGGGTCTCCACGCACGGCAAACACGTGGGCAGTTTTCTCGCCACTCGAGAACTAGAGACAAGGTCTGTTCCAGCCTCTCGTGACGAGCCCCAAACTCCGTAGAGAGAAACCACAAGGGAGAAGGGAAGGGAAAAAGATCCAGCCAAGAGGAGAGGAGACGGAAAAGAGGATAGATCACTGGGGCTCCAGGATCGTGACACCCGTCTCACCAAGAAGATGATCCCCTGAAGGGCTAGGGTACCTCGGGATTGCCACACCCGTACTCACAAAAGTGAGCCCCCTGAGGGAAGAAGTTAAAAAGGTAGGAAGTGAGTCAGAAGTGTTAAGAACAACCAAATGGTGGAAGGTAAAAAATTCAACTAATTGAGAACCACGAGGGGAACAATCACAGGCACCCCAAAGGGAATGTGAAGCATTAAAGTCTCCAAGAATTATATGTTTATAACCAGGCCTGCAACGACTGAACATTAAATCTAGATCCCGCAAAAAATGTGTTAAATCATCATTGGGAGGAACGTATACAGAAGTAAGGGGAAATGTAGCGGTATCTGTTGAAAATAATGCAGTGACAAAATATTGTGAATGAAAAAATAATTGTAAAGGAAAAGAAGAAGAAAATACTAAAGCAGACAGCCCCGAGTCAGACTAATAAAGATTGTTGTAAAGGGAGACCAGCAATTAAATTATGCAAAGAATAAAATTCCTGAAGGAAGGCAAAATCGAAATCTCCCTCCAAAACTTGCATAAAATGATCAGTACTGGCTCGAGACTTCTGAAGATTGCACTGCAAAAAAGATAAATTAAAAAAAGAGTGTCGAAAATTAGGAGGAAATCGTGGAATAGACATATTCAAATTTTTTATGAAAGCGAAGATTGGTGCAACCTACGTTGTAATAAGAATTTATAAGTTGAGCATAAAAGAGAGTCAGCTGAATGATGAATATCAAAATTAGAAGATCTTGCACGGTTTGAACGTATGCAGTTAATACAGCGATGGGGAGAAGTACAAGTAGATCCAGAATGTGATTCGGCACAACGAACACAGACAATGGGTAAGGTACAAGACGAAGAAGAATGTGCAAAAGATTGACACCGTGTACAACGAGAGAAGCGAAAGTAAGGACGGATTCTACAAGAATTAAGACCAATATAAAACGAACCCGCAGAAAGGAAGGAACAGGCAACGGTACGATCCACTACAACACAATGATTAATATTTTCAGTGCGTGGTATAAGACGCTGGATAGAAAAATTAGTAGAAGATAGATTAGGAAATGATGCGCTCAAAGCTTGTTCAATGTCTTCCGTTGATAAGTGTGATGGAATATTAAAAATGATGAAGGAAGATTGACTTGGACCGGGAACTCGAAGTTGAATTTGATTCTGTAGTTGTGGATGAGAGGAAACGAAGGATTGAAATGATTGAAGTTGTTTAGGAGTAGAAAAACGGAGGAGTAATTCGCCACGCCTTGTGGAACGAATTTGTTTAAAGTTAAAAGAATATTGGTCCTGACCTAGAGAGCGAACAAGAAAAGAACGCAAATCCGAGGGATTCAAAGACTGAGAGGACGAAAGTATAAGGACAGGATCAGAAGAAGACTGTTGAGGATGATCTAGTTTAGCTGATAAAGGATCCGTGGGATGCGGTACAGAAGATCGTAATGGTGTTATTGGAGACTCGGCCAATTCCTCTGTCTCTGGAAGAGTTGTAAGAGGTTCTAATCTACGCCAAAAAATTCGATTAGAACGAGAGCGTGAAGAGAAAGATTTAGTTCCTGTGACAGAAGTTGTAGATCGAGAGACTGATACCTGTGGATCTGGTAAAGCTGGTGAACCCTCTGGCACTGTAGATAGGACTGAAGTATTAATCGAAGAATTTTGAACAGACCGGCGTCTTGAAGATCCTGATGAAGAAGAAGGTGATACTGACGAATTGCGAATTAAAGTAGACTGTATGGACTTCTTGAGGTTCGGTTGATGTAAAGAAGATGAAGTTGAAATATTCGCAGACACGGTTAACGATTGCCCTGTAGGTTGAGACGAGGATAATGAACTCTCCAATGTAGATCGAGGAGGTAAAGGATTAAAAAATAAGGGAACTAAATTAACAGGCGAAGAAGAAGAGGAAGGATCGACGCTAATAGAATGTTGAGAAACGCGAGGTAAAGTTGAAAATTCTGGTAGAGTATCAGTTTGTGTTTGAATAGATTGAAATGTAAGGGAGGGTTTATGAATAAATTCTTGAAGAGGCTGCAGAGAAGTTTGAATGTGAGAAATGTCACGAGAAATTGGCGCCAAAATCTGAGCTACCTGCTGATGAAGATCGGTAACCAATTCCTGTGAAGTACGAAGATGCTCTTGTTGAATGACAATATCTCGAATCTGATTGAGATGAGATGACAAAACTCGCAGATCAGCAGTGGAAAGCTTATGCCTTCCACGATGACGCTCTAAATGACTTTGAGTTTTATTCAACAAGGTGATTATCTGATCAGCTGGCTGCTGAGAAATGTGTTCAGAGAATTCCGAGACCGATGGAGAAAGTAAATTAGGAGCGTTAAACGAAAGAGTTTGAGAAACAGAATGATGGGAACGAGGAGAAGGAGAATCTATGTGATTATCAGGAGAGGGCTGGTGAGACGAATGTAATGACGCCTTAACTGTAGGACATTCTGTGACTACTGTATGTATAGATAGTGGACTAGAAAATTGCGAATTATATTCGACACGTGATTCAAACGCCGCCAAAGAGTCCGTATGTGATGTTAAAAAAGTATCAGTGTAGGGTAAAAGTGAGGTATCAGTAGATTTATAAGTTAAAATATCATGGAGAACGACAATTGGTAAGGTAAGACACGTATCATCTGGATGAGAAGATTGCTCATTAATTCCCTCCATGTGCAGTGATAAGTGGATGAAAGCAAGTAAAGATAATATAATTGAATAATAGATGAAAAATTATACACAATCAATGCACAGGATGAGAGAGAAATTATACATTACCTTAATATGAAATAATTAATACTATACGAAAAATTAAAAATTAATATGAAAAAAACTATAAAGTAAAAAAGAAACTTTTAAAAAAAGAAATAAATAATTAAACAATAATAAAAAAAATTAAAAATAACATTTAAGCACAATTAGACCCACCAAACGTCATATCCAAAAGAAATAAAGTAAATGTTAAAACAGTATTTATAAACCACTCTAACTGTAAAATGGGCTTCTCTATGATCTAAGTACCCTTGCGGTAGATCACTTTTACAGGCAAAGTAAAAGGATGAAGTTTTGAACAGCAAGAGCTAATAGATGATAGAAAACCAGAGACCAGATACCATTTGCAGAGCGGTTGGAATAACGGTACTACATTTTACAGTGGGCCAAAAAGACAATGGGTGGTATTATGAGGTTGCGATTCATAAGGAGGTACATATACGGGAAGATATTAGAGAAATTAAGGGTGGATATGACGTAAATGGATAAATACAAGGAAAAGTGGCGTAAGATAGCGTCTCTGACGCTAAAACTAATTTAAGCCGAATATTAATCTTAATACATATCCCAAAGGATGTACAAGAAAGATTTGGCGATTTTTAGAAGCACTATGTAAGCCAATATGGCAGACGTTAAATAACAATTCAATGTCTAAAATCGATGTTAAACTGAGATATAAGTGTAAAAAAATGAAATATAAATTATATGAAATACAATTAGAAAGGTTTAAACATTATTAAGCTCAAAAATTCGTTAAGTACAGTATAATAAATAATTTATAATGAAACAAAAATCGCCAAGAAGAACTCCATCTTGAATTTAAGCATGTTCAATATTTGATAAATGCGAATAAATAAAAAAGGAGTTATTAATGAAAATTATTAATATACGCCACTTTAACCAATAAAATACGAAAATAATAAAAATACACATCAATATCACTATTATAACTATTGTTAAAATGCACATAGTAAACTAAACTGCGCCATGCAGGATTTGGCGACGAAGAATGTAAACAAACCGCTTACCATGAACATAGAACATTCAATAACTAAAGAAATAGTTATGCTAGAAACATGAAATAAATTGCAAATGAAAGATAATAATATACTGAATAAAAGTTAGAGTGGGGGCAAAGTTGTAAAATAAATATTTAAAAAGATAAAAATTAAAATCAAAACCCCACTTATGAAAAACGTATAAACACAGTAATTGTACAATTTTAATATGAAGATAACTAGAAAGCTAATTATCGTAAGAAGATAAAATTTGCATGTACGAATGGGAAATTATTTTGGCTTCAATTTTCAAAGGGGACACGAAAGTGTGTGATGAATATTTAATGGTGTAAATGTGGCACAAAAATGAAGTTCACTGAGCACCAGGTGAGAGATTACTAGGTGAGTGCAAAAAAGTATCAAACAGAGAAATATGCTGAATAATGGTTGTAGAATTTGCAAAAACGGTAGCGAGAAGTATAATATATATTCTGTAGACAAATTTCACACACAAAACACACTGATAAGCTCGAGAAACACTAAATGTTGAACTATGAGCACAAATCACTGAAGCACCACATTCACTGGAGAAACACTCTTGATGTAAAAAAAATATATTATGAAGAATGATGAAAATCACACAGATGAGCACACTTGGACTTCAGAAATGGGTTTATGTAGATGATTACTGAAAAGTGTACGGAGGTAAGCTGGTACAGATGTAATCCAACACCATATCCTCTAAGTCGTGGTACAGATAGAAGAAATGGAGACTCACTATATGATGATAACGTTACTGCATTTTAGTAGAACACTGGAAAAATCAAATAAAGAATTCACAGGTGACGCTGAAAAAAAAATCTAATGATCGATATTATAAATGTTGGCTAAGAGCATTCCAATGGCGGACGGCGTCTTCATAGTATAGTCACTCTGCTTAGGAAGAATCGACAGGGATTAAATATTAGCATTAAAATCACTGAAGTAGATGCACAAATGACTAAAAGATACATTTAGACTTCTTTCTAAGATAGTTGATAAAGACATTATACGATATTTATGCAACAGAAGTAATATATTTCAGACAGCCAACGGAGCGCGTCTGACAACGGCGAAAGTTGAAGTTGTAGTATAATAACGGACAGCCTCTCAACGCTGTATGCTATTTTAAATCCCCTACATAGTTCCCCAATCATCACAGCAATTCAGGAAAAACTATGTCAATATAGCTCACAGAACATATACTTAGAATGGACAAAGGCACACGTTGGCGACTATGGTAACGAGGTCGCTGATAAATTAGCTAAAGAAGCAGCCCAAAATCAAGAAGCTGAACGGCTACAGATTCCATGGCCTGTATCCCATATCAAGAAAAAACTACAAAATGCTGCCCTCCAAAAATGGCAGGAAGCATGGGACACAGAGCCCACTGGCCGACGAGCACATACACATATGCCAAAGATCGACATAGCTCGGCTAGTACGGCAACCACAACTGGTATACTATGTAACAGGACACGGCCCGTTCCCTGTCTATTTTGAAAAGCACGGAACAACTACATCAGCATACTGCAGTTACGGTGAACCAGGAACACCAGAGCACTACCTAAGTCAATGTCCACTAACAGAGGGATTACATATCCCATTCCCGCAAACGAACAGGCAGGCGTTTGCAAAATACATGATCAAAGAAAAACACCTGGCCAAGAAAATAGTCCAAATTGTAGATAAGCTGATGGACTTGGGCACAGATCTCTGCCAAGTATAGTCGCCCCACCATGGTAACATATACAATCAAGAAGAGGAAATGTTAATTTCATTCCAAGGGACAGATAGCACTGGGCATGAGAGTAACTATCGCTGCGTGACACCAGCCACAACAACTTCTCTTGTATCTTGTTAGAACCACAGTATAGGCTTCAGTTATTTTACAACACTGAGCATAATATAAAATATCCATTGTGCATCTGGCTATTACCCTCTGTAGTATAAAGCAACCGTGCCATGTATTATAATCATTATGCATATTATGATCTGTATTACAGCATTGTGTATATTATTAATATTGCAAATTTCTGTAGTAAAATTTATATAATTAATAATATTTAGTTATTAAGTAATTGCGCATACTGTTGACATGCAATATTATCCTACTGCATTACGTATGCATCATATCACTGTAAATATAACTCTAGCAAGCGCAACCTGTATATACTATATAATCATGCGTATGTATCTACTGAGTAATGTTAGAAAAACAATAATGGTATATAAATGTCAATATAATTAATAATACTAGATAATATGTAATAGCATACATCGTTTAATTGTATCATTATTGTACTGCATAGCGTGTGTATTATATCATTGTAAATATCAAACTAACATGTATAACGACCTCCTGTATACCCTATATAATCAAGTGTATGTATATATTGAGTATTGCAAGAATAGCAGTAACTATGTATTATTGTAACGTGTATCATCAATTTTGTATGCTACGGTTTGTATTACTATAACATTTTATCTGTATATTGTACTGTTATCGCTAATGTATGCCCTTGTATGGCCATGTATTTGTTTGTTAAAGCACAATAAATACTGGAGCTGGGCGAATGTGGGAGAGCAGTCTGGGGGCGCTTTGGTTGGTTGACTGCCACCGGGATGTTTTGAGTGTTGGGTCTCGGCGCCAGGCGTGGGGCTGTTGTGTGGCCCCAACTGGCGGCACTCTAGATATTGGTGGACGTGGCGCTATACCAATTAACCTAATGGTAGAGGGATGGTGCCCACGTTCCCCGTCGCATGTCGCATGTGGTGACTGTGGTGCCAAATGCTCACAAAATCTATTTAATATCTTCGACAGTTACCTAAAAGACCGACAGCTGATGTATATCTCCAATGGGGGTATTATTTTTAAACCACAAGATCGGGGCTGTCCTCAAGGATCATGTGCCGGCCCCGATCTATTGAACCTCACATTCGACAGCATATTAAAGAAGAATTGGCCGGAATACACAAAAGTATATGCATACGCAGACGACGTAGCATTTATAGTCCAAGGTAAAACTCGAGAAGATCTACAAAGAAATTCCAACCAAATCTGCGAACAATTTGCACAATTTTGCTTGGAATTAAAACTAAAAATTTCAGAAACAAAATCACAGGTACTGTTAATACCAAAAAAAGGAGGAAGTTTGGTTAGAAGACCCACAATTCTTATCAACGGAGTACGCCTTAAAATCAAGCCAACTTTAAAGTACTTAGGATTAACCTTTAATGAAAAATTAAATTGGGCTAATCATCTAATTGATTTGAAATGTAGAACTACAACCATAGCCAATAAACTACGTCAAATGCAAGGCAGTTCCTGGGGTATTAACCCCCATATTCTCAAGACCTTATATCGCACAGTAATAGAAAAATCAGTAACATATGCAGCACCTATTTGGGCAGAACCGATGCAGGGACGCAAAGAGAGACAACTTCTTAGCATGCAGCGTCCTTTCGCCTTAGCAATGACTCGGGCGTACCGCACTACCTCAACCTATGCTCTCTGTGTCCTTGCTGGTCTACTCCCACTTCCTCAAAAGGTGGAAAGGGATGCAGTTCTTCAACAAGTACATCTACTGCAACAAACTGTTATATTTCAAGATGATACTTTCTCTCCTGACTTTTATGAAAAGCCAATAGATCATTTGGTGCTTCATCCATCTCAGCAAGGAAAGAATGTTCGGGTATTCATAAAGGAAGATCGCCATCCTCCAACAACACCAGTCTCAATATATACGGATGGCTCAAAGATGGACCAAGCAGTAGGTGCAGCCATGGTAGCCCTCACAAATCAGACTCCCATTTATCAGTGGAAATGTAATTTAAATTCCAATAACAGCACATTCCAAGCAGAAGCATTGGCCTTAGAAAAAGCTATAGAATATTCTTTTGCAATTGAAGCTAACAATATTTCAGTCTTCACAGATAGTCTGTCCGCCCTTTATGCCATTAGAAACCCCAAACAAGAATCAACAATCATCAACCGAATACAACATCTACTTTGTCATAATAGTACCAGAAAAGTTAATCTAATTTGGATAAAAGGTCATTCAGGAGATTATGGTAATGAATTAGCAGACAGATTGGCCAAAGAAGCAGCTAATAACTCAGAAGCAATACAAATACAACTACCGTGGCCACAATCATTCCTTAAAAGGAAAATTCTACAAAACCTTCAACCTTCTCCTTAGGTCCTTCTCCTGGTCAAGGATGAAGAAGTCTCTCACACGCCATCTTTTCCAGGAGCATCAGCTTCCCATCTCTTCATGCATGAAATGGTGCAGTCACTGTCGCATGCTCTTGGTCAACAAGGTGTCTTCGCATTCCTGCTTCCGTTCTTCTCCTACTGTCATCTAATCTGGTGCTTCGTTCCGGTGGAAATGTTCAGTGTGTCCCTTCTCCTGTCCATCAAGAAAAGGTCTCTTCAACCATTCTGCCTTCCATCAGCGAGCTGAACGTAATGCTACCTCTGATAGTATTGCTCTCCCTCTTCCTAACCCTCAAAGACCGAGAAGACCACGTCGACAACCTACCCAGGTTTCTCCTGCTGCTGCTTCCACGGTGCCTGCTCCTCCGCCTGCTGTGCCCGCCGTTCCTATGAATGACGCTCTTGCCTCGACTGACGCACCCTCGCCTCCTGTTCCTGTTCCTTCTGCTACCGTCTCTCCTGAGCGTTCTCACTCATCTCCTACAGCCTCACCTGGTACTCCTGCTTCTCCTGCCAGAGGATCTTCCCCTGCTCCTTCTCCAGTCTCTCCTCCACTATCTTCTCCGGCTCTCTCGCTCTCTGCTCCAGTGGACGATTTTCCCGATTCAAGCTTTCTTGCCAACTATCTTCCTGATGTCGATCTTCCTGAGGTTGTCCCTGTTGTGGCCGCTGATGACCCCACTCGTATTCCTCCTGCTGACGAAATTCCCGTCACAGTGCCTCCTCTCCTGAACTTCTGGGATTCCCTACACAGCTTCTCTTCCGTGACACCCGACGACGAATCTTGGAGCTACTTTGAGGCTTGTCTTCTCAGCCTCACTGAGTCTGCCGCAGAGATTGTCAAGCTTCCTCCTCCTTCCTCTTTCACTCCTGGGCCACCACACCTTCCCAACATCCAGAAACCACGTGTGATTCAGCGCCTCTACCGGAGGAATCGTCGAAGGGCTATTCGAATGTTTACCTCAGAATCCACTCCTTCCTGCAACATCCCGGCTGAAGAAATTGCTGCTGCCTACTCAGAATAGTACGCCTCTAAGGTCGCGGACACCACGATCTTTACCACCTGCATTCCTGACCGACCGCCACTTGGCATCTCTCCTTTTTCTCCGGCTGAGGTTCACGCTAAGCTTCGGTCGTGTGAGAATTCCGCGCCCGGACCTGATAGGCTCTCCTACGCTCACTGGCGTGAGCTTGACCCTGAGTGCAAGGTCTTGTGTGAGTTGTTCAATATCTGCCTCTGTTTCTGACGTGTGCCCTCCTCTTGGAAGTCCTCCTCCAGATCCTTCCTGATCTTCAAGAGAGGCGACCCCTTGGTCCTTGCAAACTGGAGACCTATTGCGCTCAGCTCTGCCATCGCTCGCCTCTTCACTGGTTGCCTCGCCAAGCGCCTCACTGCTTGGCTTTGTGAGCACGAAGTCCTCTGTCCATACCGGAAGGGGTTCATGCCTCATGACGGTGTCCTGGAACACAACTACATAGTACAGCAACGGTTCCAGCTTGCTCGTCGCCAGAAGTCTGATCTCTGCCTGGCGTCCCTGGACCTGACGAATGCATTTGGTTCTGTTCCTCATGATGCTATCTTCGCCGCACTCCACACTTCCGGGGTTGGAGACGACTTTGTTTCCCTGGTCAGCGATCTCTACCGTGACTCCTCCACGTGTTTCCTCTCCAGTGACGGGGTCTCTGGAACCGTCGACATCAATGCTGGAGTTCGCCAAGGATGCCCCTTGAGCGGTCTTCTGTTCAATCTCACGATAGACCCGGCTCTCCTCTCCATCGGCTTCACTGCTGGTTCTCCCCGCATTCTCGCCTTCGCCGACGATGTTCTGCTTTTCGCTCCGTCTCCTGACATCCTTCAAGGAGACCTTGACTCCATCTCCGATTCTTTTTCTCGCCTTGGCCTCCACCTGAATCCAGCTAAATGCCACTCTCTGCACTTTTCTGCCTCCCGCTCTGCCGGTGTTCGCCCTACCACTTTCTTCATCAATGGCTCTCCCCTCGACCCACTGCGTGATGTTGATCATTTTCGGTTCCTAGGAGGACCCATCGGATTTCATCTTCCAAATGCCCGTGCTCAGTTACGTGACTTTCTTCTCCTTGCACAGAAGATCATGGATTCCAAGTTAGCACCTTGGCAACGCTTGGACGCGCTGAAGACCTTTCCCTCTCTGCTGTTCTACATGAGGACCACTGAAGTCAGGAAGGGAGATTGGAAGAAAATCGACGACTTCTTGCGGCCTGCCATCAAGAAGACACTGAACCTGCCTCCTGAAGCTTCTAATAACTACCTTTACGGGCTCTCAGGAAAAGGTGCTCTCGGTATCCCTCTCGCTGCCGAGGACTCGGACATAGCGGCCGTTGACAGTGCCTTCAAGCTTCTCTGCTCCGGTGATAGCTACGTCCGAGGCCTCGCGTGGGAGGACCTGTCTGCATTCATCCAAGCTCGCATCGGTGAGTCTCCCTCACCCTCCACCGTCGGTCTCTTCCTCTCCGGTTCAGATGATGCCCCATTCTCTGGTAACTGCAACCCGATCTCCTCACCTGGTCTTTTGATGCCGGCGGTTTTCCTGCCATCTCCTGCTGACCCAACACCATCTTTCCTAGCAAGAAGCACTCAGTCTTTCGCTCCTTCTACACCCTGAGAAGGACCGAGCGCATCAATGATCTGATCCTCCTCCCCAACCAGGGAAAGGCAATGGAATGTGTCTCTGCTGCACGCGCCAGCTCCCACTCCTTCCATCAAGGCTCCTTCACCAGGTTTGCTGACTGGCGGTTTATTCACCGGGCTCGTCTCAACCTGGTCCCCCTCAATGCCACCAAGCCCTGGGACCGCTCCCGCCGTTCCTGCCGACGCTGCCAGTTTCCCGAGGAGACCCTACCTCATGTGATTGACCATTGCATGAGGTATGCACGCCTCTTTCAGAAAAGACAACGCCATCGTCTCGAGGATTAGACATGCTGCTGCTAGTAGATGGAATGTGATGTTTGAAAACCAAGCCATCCCTCGTTCCTCCTTAAGGCCCGATCTTGTTCTCGCAAAGGACGACACCTGCATCATCCTCGATGTCACAGTTCCGTTTGAGAACAGATTGTCTTCGTTCCAAGAAGCAAGAAGTGCTGAAGAGGAGAAGTACTGCCCGCTTCTCGACATCCTACGCAACACTTACAGAAATGTCCAGGTCGGCGCCATCATCCTCGGTGCACTTGGTCCTGGGATCCTGCAAACGACAAGATAGTGAGAAGACTTTGCTCAAACAAATATGCGAACTTAATGCGTAAGCTCATAGTTAGCGAAACAATAAGTGTTTCCAGAGACATTTATATTGAGCATTTAACTGGAAATCCGCAAATTGCGCAACAAAATCAGAATACCCCACCCGGTGATTAACTTTCTAACTGCGATTAGCAATCTCTAACCTTATATTTTCATCTGTTCCAGCACAGGCTCTCATTCATTGTAACATTTCGCTCATCTGTTTACAATTTCATCCTTTCATCTTGTATGTAAAATATCAAAGAATTCTAAATACTTCACCATTCCTGTACATTTCAAATCGCACTGCGTGCGTTATTGGCTGAACCACCACGATCAGTTCAATATTCTGGAAAGTGGCATGAATCATTTGCTAATAAAAATTTTCTGTTCTTATCAGCTTAATCGGTGGACTAGTTGCTTTTGTCTAACTGACAGCTCCATAGTACCGGTTGAGCAGATAGAACAAAAATTCTCAGCATTATTTGCCAGTTTATTTTATTTTTATAGGTACGCTGGTGGATATGCTGATGCTTTAGACTCTTCACTTGGAGGACGGAGCTATGGGAGGAGCCAAGGTGTCCATGTGTAAGTTTTGCATTATTTTTTCTTATTACTCCTACTGATGCTTGATAGGTCGGTGACCTTTACTTGCGTCAGTAGGAACCTTTCCTTTCCCTGTGAGCGTGCAGGCTGCCTGTGAGCGTGCAGGTGTCTTTTCCCGCTATCGCTGAACTAGCCGTTTTCTGTGAGTTCATGTGATCAGGGCGGGGTCTACCTTTTCTCTATTTCTTTCTTATCTATTCTTGCTCACCCTCAGTATTTTTTCACTATTTAGTGTTAAAATGCTTTCGTTGAGCCCCTATTTTTTCCTTTCCACAAACTCACTGTTATAGTGGGCGTGGTCTTTCTTTTGTTTCACTCCTATCTCTTTACTCCTTCCGCTATCGTTTATTTCGTTTCATTTATTTTTCTCCATTTCCAGGTTAGGTTCGAACTAACTGGTTGGTCTTTATGCTTACTCGGATTAGTGTCCCGGAATAGCCGTGAGCCCTTAGCCTGTGTTTTACCACAGTCAGGGATCGAGTAAGCTTCCGATTACCCATCCATGTGAAAAGGACACCCGGCTGGGTGCGGCCTTTAGTGGGGCGTAATCTTCCAAGTCCTGGTCATCATCTTTGCTTTCCTTTCCATGGTTTTTCCTTTCGATTATTTAGTCTCGGTAGGTGCCTCGACCCCCAGTTTGTCCTGGGTCCAGGGACTTATCTCTATTGGTATCTTTGCAGACAGGCCACTCGGCTGAGTGTATCCTTAGCTCGACACCAATTTCCATCCAAATCGGCTAGTTGCACGCGCTAGTTTCTCCGCCTACCCTGGTTAGGATTTTTTTTCCTGCACATGGTTCACTGAAGCTACTAACCGTGGCTCCCACCTCCTTCTTACTGGTATTGATCTTGCCAAACGGCTGATTCTTTGTTTGTCTTCTGCTTTCTGCTTGTCTCTGTGCCTCATTTCAGATGCCTGGAGAACCTCCTCCTGATGATGCCGCGCCACCATGCCTTCTGGTGACTGCTCCAACACCGAGGATTCCTTCACCTACCACACCAGGTCTTCCAACGATGCCTGCCAGCGACCGCTTCTTCAGCTTAAATGATGGGCCCACTCTGAGGATCACCAGACCTGCCCTAGACATGCCTGCGTCTCCTCCTCCCAGAGATAGCACTTCCTCTCCTGCCTCTCTTTGTTTATCCGGGGACTCCACCTCCACCGCTTCCTGTTCGTCATGTGGCTGCCTATCCTGTCCCTACTGACCTACCATGCTCAGAAGTGGAACCATTTCTCAGATGCTTTCTGTGATCAAGGCCAGGACTCTCTCTCCCCGCATCCGATGTGCCATTGAGCTCTCCCGTCTCAGTTCATCACCGCCCTGCACCACCACTTCCGGATCTTCTGCTTCTCCGACTTCAGCATCACTCGTGACCAGCGACATCGTCCCCAGCTCTGACTCTCCTGTATGCCATCACAGACTTGAGTCCCGACCACCGACCAGGTAGGACGTGTTTTTGCCGCGCTCCGCAGTTTTTGACACTTTATCACCTGTAAAGTTGGCCCCACTGCAACGATTTTGGTATCAGTGTGTGTGCAATTGGATTACCTACACTTCGGTGTAAAGTTTGTGTGTGTGCGATCATTACTTCCCAAGTAATTCAAGATTTTGTGTGAAAAACAAAGGTCTCCCAGCTGCCGCAAATCACCGTAACTTGTGTTGACCTCGAATGCCGATAGCTCGACGCGAAGCCACCGCCTGGCTACCACGTGGTGCCCCTTGTAGGGCTAGTGTTAGTGAGTGATTTCTGTTTTAAAAGTGCTTATTTTGTAAAAAATTCAATATCTCGGATAAGAGTGGTCCTACAGCTTCGTTCTACAGACGGCCAAGGTAGGCTCACTTTTTTCTACATTTTGATAGGCAGCATGTGCATGTACCATCATTATTTGTATTTTTACTCATTTTTATTGAATTAGAACTTAGCAATTTTGTGTTACTGTTGGACTTAGACTCTTCGTCAGTACCTCCATTTTCAACAAAGTCCCTGTATCTCCGCAGGGTTGGTCCAACAGGCACGACAGTCTGTCTATTTTCAGAGACAGGAACTTATACATCAGCGTCATCTAGTGACTTCTAGATTAAATATTATTGCTTATATTTACTTTGCTACTTAAAGCAGTTCTGTTTATCACATTTTGATGTTTGTATCATTATATTCTAATTGATTTCAACCTCTTGATATGATATTTGATTTGCTCAGCCACAAGTAAATGTAATCTAACTTACTTAAGGCATTTGTGTTTAAATGTTAGTGCTTTCTATGCTAAATAGTGTGTTTCTTACGGCTTAATATAAGGTACAAAGTTAAATTTATAGGCAATAAGCACTTTTATGGTACCGTCACTCATTAAATAAGTCAAATATGTGTGTCTAATTTTATCTAGGATTTATTCTCTTTGTTTGACTATCATTTACATGTATTTCTGTAGAGACTCTATATATTTTGTGCATTTTATATGACAATACACAGTAGCATCGTGACATATCAGCAGATGTCTAGATTTTTCTAAGTCCAGACCCCACTTTATAAAGAAAAATTTTGTCGGTTTGAATCACATACTTCTAATCACTTTTTAAATCTTCTCGATTTTAAGCCCCCCCAATTTTTAAATTAGTAGCTAGGCTCCCAAATTTTTGTACACAGGTCCCTTTTTCCATCCCCTATAAGAATCTGAAAACCTCAGCTTGATAACTTAATAACTTTCCGAGATATTCCCATTTTAGTTACGTTTAATCAGCTTTAATTTCGTTTTATTTCTCAAATTCTTCCCCCCTTTTCACCTCACGAACCTCAAACTATTTTTTTCACGCTCTACTCATAATTCCCTTTCGATAGACATGTAACATATAGTTAACGAACTTACAAGCCCACTGCTTACTTCTTTCCCCCCTTTTAATCCGCTAAACAACTTTTTATTTCTCTGATTTCTCCACTTCTAATTAACCTATACACTTCGGACCACTTTCTTTCTTCACAGAATTTCCTCCTCTTTCTAACGACGTCAGTCACTAACCCTCACTCCCCCCTTCTTTTCCCCCATTTTTTAATCCCGTTTTATTTCTCTCATTTCTTCGCAACTAAAGCCTCAGCCTCACCGTTCTTCCTTCACTCTATACTCCTCAACCCCCTCTTCCTTCCACCGACACAACTCTCCTTCTCACTCCCCCTTCTCCTTCCCCCCTTCACTTTGTTTTTTTTCTCTCCATTATCCCTGGTTCTACTCCTTTCTCTCGCGCGCAACAACCTTATAACCAACTAACAACCTATTCTCAACCTATTCTTCACCTATTCTTCACCCCATTCTTCTCCTTTCCCCCCTCATCCCCCCGAAACCCCCATCTGAACTTAGAGAGGTCTGGCATTACCACCAAGAGCCTTGATAACTAATTATATGTCTTCTGAAATGAACTAAGTATTTTAATGTTCTATTATTATTATTACTTTATGCCGAGCGTTTGAACTGTAGTATATGTATCACATTAGTGCCAAATAGTGCCCCTCTGTTTGTGCATTACACTATAGGATATCCCTTTTGCAATTGTCTTCCATTTGAAGTGCATATAGAGCAGCAATTAACTCAAAAAATGTCGGACAGTCCACGTCCACCTTCCCCAGTCTTAATTGAAGACCAGGAGAGCACACCGATGACCTTTAGAAAGAATTCCGACAGGCCTTCTACAGTGCTAGAACTTTTACCAAATGATGGTGATTCTCTCTCCTCCCCATTCGATATCTACTCACGATGTGTAGAAATTGCAAATGCGAGATACAGCTCCAAGTTTGTGATACCGACGGCCTTAAGGGAAGAGCTGTACTCCCTCTTGACGAAACTATACGAACTTGCTCAGGATGCGAAAATCTTGACACAGTGTGAAAAACAAGATCAGGCAACTTCAACAGTACTGCCATTTTACGATCACCGACCAGGCCAGTCACATCCTTTACCAGAGAATAGCCCATAGTGGAGGTCTTAGACCACACAACAAATGATCAACATCAGACCTGCTGTAGTTCTCATTCAACGGGTCGACATATCTCGACATCGCATGGAGGTGCTTTAAGTTATACCCAAGAGCAAGATCCCCCTCATCTCAGCTCATTGACACCTTCGTACGCTCAAGTGGTCAGAATGAATAAAAGAAAGCCAAAAAGGCAGAAAGAAAAAGACCAACCCTTCTTATTTTACCAAAGGAAGGTCAGATGAGAGAAGACGTTCAAACACAATTAGAAAAGTGTGTGAACATAGAAGACTCAAGTCTTAAGCTCCAAGGCATCTCCAAATTAGCAAGTGGAGGAGTAGCGGTTCGTTGCTCTACCAAGGAAGAGGTACAGCTGCTTAATGACCTCCTGACTCAACAAGAACCAATCAAGGACATGTTTCATACGTGCATCCCAGTAAAACGAACACCCAAATGTGTGATAGACAACTTTCCAATGAGTTGTAAGGAACAAGAGGCAAGCGCGATAATAGCAAAGTCATGCACACTTCAAGGGACCGATTTTCGCATGCTATTCAAAAGACAAGACAGAAGGAACAGAGCCACCAAGTGGGTGTTAGAATGTAACCCCTCGGCATTTAGTAGCCTCATCAAATTAAAGTCATTCCTAGCAGGGTGGAGGCAGCATAACATCCAGGAATTCACGGGCTTGAAGCGATGCTTCCACTGTCAAGCCTTCGATCATATGGAAAAGAACTGCCCGCACAGGCTACACTGCGCTTATTGCAGCGAAGCGCATGAGACCAGGGATTGCAGAGCAACCTCCCCGTCCTGCATCAACTGTATGGTCGCGTTCCAGAACAGAAAAGATGCGCCAGATACAGCACATCCTGCCCACGCGTCCAATTGCCATACATACCAAGCAGAATTAAAGAAACTCAGAACTGACTACGGAGATCAGTTTTAAGGCTTACCCAACAGCTCATAGTCCAGTAGAAGAACGAGTCACTAAAGACCCTCGAGCATGTCAACAAGCGTTTCTTTGTCGCAAAGTCAGCATCGCCATGTGAACTCCACTCATGCTACCTTCACAGGTGTAATTATTATACAGATCAACCTCCAAAGAGCCAGGGCGGCAACAGCCCAGCTAGTTCAATTTGCAATCGAGAGAGATGCAGACTTTATACTCATACAGGAGCCCCTCCTAAGAAAAGGCAAAGTGACAGAATTTCCCCTTACCTGGCAAATTTTCCAGGACACTGAAGCTCATACGGTTAAAGCAGCGATAGTCTGCTGCCACAGCAAATGGAGACCCATCATCCTGCAGGCTACTCCGAATATCATCTCCATAGTAGTGGAAGAATCAAACATGAAATTGGTTCTCACCAATGTCTATATTCCACCTACCGCTGAAGTATCTCCACCTTTAGACCAACTTCAAAGGCTGCTGGACACCCATCGGACTGCAGAACATATCCTAGCAGGGGATTTCAACTCCCATGCAGAAGACTGGGGCTATTCAGCAACAGACCTCAGGGGTACAGAAGTAAAAGATTTTATTGCAAGCAATGGATTAGTCTTGCATAACATCGTGGAAAGTGGCCCAACGTTCGAAACAGCATCAGGGCGCGGCTGGCCGGATTTGACACTCACATCGGCAGGTCTAGCAACTAAGATACAGAACTGGAAGGTGGATGACACACCATCGTGCTCAGATCACAATTACGTCACCTTCACTCTAGACCATCCTCACGATAGTTACTTAATCAAGAGATATGACCTCAAAGCGTAAGATCAGATCCCTGGTACCAAGACTGTCAACGTTACTACAAGATGTAGAAGCCAGACTCAATGATTGTATCGCCATTAAAGATGCAGATACTCTGACATCACATCTGATAGAACGCATTCAGGCTCTGTGCGATGAGACACTACGTATAAAGACCACCAGAACGCTAAAAACAGCGAACTGGTGGACCAAAGATTTACGCTCCCAAAGAAGCAGAATCAGAGCGCTCAGAAGACTCATGAAAAGCGAGACAGATAAGGACAAGAGGCAAGAACTGAGCATAGCCTACAGAAAAGCACAGGCCCAGTACAAAAGAGCAATTCGAGAAGCGAAGCTAAAAAGCTGGAAAGACTTTTCCTCTGACAATACAGAGATTTATGGAGCACTGTACAAGATTGCAGCAGACAAGGTTTTTCGCCCTCCCCAGCATCGCATTTATCCAGGCACATCACCAAATGCATGCATTACAGAGACAACCCTACGAAGAATCCTGGATGCGGTATTCCCCAGTGAAGACCCGTCTACCCATCCTTTTCAACATGCCTACAGTCTCACATCACCTTCTCCAGATGACGTCCCGTTCACAACAAAAGAGGTGAATGTCACAATCAAAAGTCTCCCGACCAAGAAAGCACCAGGCCCTGATTCGATTGACTACACAATCCTCAGGGCCATGCACAAGGCAAGGCCAAGCATTTTAGTTAACTTTTTCAACATGCTCCTAAGGCTAAGCTACTTTCCGATACTTTTCAAAACCGGACAAGTAGTCCTGTTTGAAAAAGGTGGGTAAAGATCCGAATGACCCCGCTTCTTATAGACCGATATGTCTCCTGCCGGTCATTGGGAAGCTCTACGAGAAACTTCTCACTCAGAGACTAACGTACCACCTGAATGAAAACAATATCATTACAGACGACCAGTTTGGGTTTAGAGAAAACAGATCAACTGTTACTGCAATTCAGAAGCTCCAGTCAGAAGTCCAGCAGCTGCATAGAAGTGGCCAACATGCAATAATCCTTAGCCTGGACCTCAAGAGCGCATTCGATTCCCTGTGGTGGCCGTCAGTCATAGAGGCCCTTCACACAGCAAACGTCCCAAACAATGTCTTGCAAACATTTAAGACCTATTTGATGGACCGCAAGTTCCTAATAGCTACAAATGAAGGTCTTATAGAGAAAGACCAGACAAGGGGCTGCCCACAGGGATCATGTGCTGGCCCAGACTTATAGAACTTGACGTTTATTCTATTCTGTCGTATGACTGGCCAGCTCACACGAAAGTCACTGCTTTTGCTGACGACGCAACATTCGTGGTTGGAGGCAGAAGCAGAGACATCTTAGAAACAAACTGCAATGAAATTATAGAAACCTTTACTAGACTCTGCCTAGAGAAGAAGCTAACGATTTCAGAGACAAAGTCCCGTTATCTGATCTACCATAAACCCAGACAGACAATCTTAAGTAACCCACAGATCAAGCTTGCAGGTAAGACCATCAAAAGAGTCAAGCAGCTAAAATTGCTTGGAGTAATCTTGGATGAGAAGAACACCTGGCAGCCGCATCTAAGTGCGCAGCGAGAGAAAACAAGAATAGCTAATAGTCTGCAAAGGATGCAAGGTCCATATTGGGGACTAAGGCCACACATTCTTAAACATCTTTACCTCACGGTGGTAGAGAAGATCCAGGTCTATGCGGCAACTATATGGGCAATTCCCATGACATCAAGGAAGGCCAGACTTCTCGATAGTGCTCAAAAACCCTTTGTCCTAGGCATTAACAGGACATATAGAACGACATCCACAGCAGCAGCAACGGTACTTGCGGGTATCTTCCCTCTACCTCTAAGGGCCCAACAAGAGGCAGCGTTAACTTCATTATGGCAGCTGAGAAAAGAGGTTTCTCTAGGTCCATGCACTTTCCTCCCGTGTAATTATGAAGAAAGGACCTCTCGCCTATTGATCCATCCAAGCAAATACGGTGCAGGGATCCACATATTTCACTCACCTGAACTTCCACCAAGTACAGAAGGCCCGGGCGTGTTCATTTACACGGACGGGTCGAAAATAGATGAAGAAGTGGGGTGCGCATTGGTGGTCTACAAAGACGGCGTGCCTATATCAACCTGGAAATGTCATCTCCAAGCAGGAAACACAGTATTCCAAGCAGAGGCACTAGCTCTCAGCAAGGCAGTAGACTGGCTCATTACATCAGGAGAGCGGATTGGTACGATCTACTCTGACAGCCTGTCTTCAATTCAAGCGATAAAATGCCCATTCCATCATTCGCCTACGATTACGGCATTACAACTCAAAATCCAAAACGCAAAGGATCTTCATACTAGGATATCCTGGGTGAAAGCCCATGCCGGGATCACTGGAAATGAACAGGCAGACGAGCTCGCCAAAGAGGCTGCGCGGAAGATAGATGCAGAGGAAGTGCATCTAAAATTCCCAAAATCCAATGCCAAGAGACAAATGAAAGAGACAATAGTAAACAAATGGCAGCAGCATTGAAATGGTATCACCCAGGGCAGAAGAGCTTATGAATTCCTGCCAAAAGTCTCATTGGAACGGGTGCTATCAGCACCGTTTCTAACAAGATTCATCACGGGACACGGCCCGTTCCCGAGCTACTTCTTTGAAAGGGGCTTCTCAGCATCAAATCTCTGCGTGTGCGGGCAACTAGGTCATCCCGACCACTATCTGACAGAATGCCCACTCACGGCAGAATGGCACATTTCATTCCCGAGAGACAATGTGTTGCCATTTAAGCGCCTAATAATAAAGCGACGTTCATGCTTAACGAAACTACGTAAGATAATGGACAAGCTAGAAGCCTTAGGGCAAGACCTCTGCCATGCAAGTTAAAATTTTCATCATGTTAACTGTTCACGCACTTAGAGGGGTACCTTCCTATCCTCGCTTGCACTATGCACTTATCAGCCAAAAGTATTGCACCACGTATTATTGTTCCTGCATTATTAACTATCTACTGCACTGGCCCACAGCATGGTTTGTACAGCCTGTAGTGTACCAAGTACTGTAAATAGTAACTTCCTGCGAACTGTTCAATGACTAAAGGAGTGCTATATCCTTTAGTAACGCACAATGACCTGTTTAAATTACATCCGTAACAATGTATCTGCACATGTGTATAAAGAATGATGTATCGGCATCCTTTCTACAATGCAAAATGTAATGTATTATGTAAGTAAACGCAATGTATCATATATTCATGTATAAGTATAACGTAATACTGTATGAATATGTAATAATGTATCGACATAATATGTGTGCATGTATATGTAACAATGTAATAATATATTGTGAATAACGCCTTAAGCAAAGTAATGCATTATGTGCGAATTACGCAATTATGTATGTATATGTGTGAACAACACCTTAAGCTAAGTAATGTATTATGAGTGAATAATGTAATTATGTATGTATAATGTAACGTTCACGCACAATGTAACGTTAATGCACAATGACCTGTTTAAATTACATCCGTAACAATGTATCTGCACATGTGTATAAAGTAATAATGTATAGGCATCCTTTCTACAATGCAAAATGTAATGTATTATGTATGTAAACGCAATGTATCATATATGCATGTATAAGTATAACGTAATACTGTATGAATATGTAACAATGTATCGGCATAATATGTGTGCATATATATGTAACAATGTAATAATATATTGTGAATAACGCCTTAAGCAAAGTAATGTACTATGTGCGAATCACGCAATTATGTATGTATATGTGTGAACAACAGCTTAAGCTAAGTAATGTATTATGAGTGAATAATGTAATTATGTATGCATAATGTAACGTTTACGCACAATGTAACGTTAACGCACAATGACCTGTTTAAATTACATCCGTAACAATGTATCTGCACATGTGTATAAAGTAATAATGTATCGGCATCCTTTCTACAATGCAAAATGTAATGTATTATGTATGTAAACGCAATGTATCATATATGCATGTATAAGTATAACGTAATACTGTACGAATATGTAATAATGTATTGGCATAATATGTGCGCATGTATATGCAGCAATGTAATAATATATTGTGAATAACACCTTACGCAACGTAATGTACTATGTGCGAATTACGCAATTATGTATGCATATGTGTGAACAACACTTTAAGCTAAGTAATGTATTATGAGTGAATAATGTAATTATGTATGTATAATGTAACGTTTACGCATAATGCAACGTTAACGCACAATGACCTGTTTAAATTACATCCGTAACAATGTATCTGCACATGTGTATAAAGTAATAATGTATCGGCATCCTTTCTACAATGCAAAATGTAATGTATTATGTATGTAAACGCAATGTATCATATATGCATGTATAAGTATAACGTAATACTGTATGAATATGTAATAATGTATCGGCATTATATGTGTGCATGTATATGTAACAATGTAATAATATATTGTGAATAACGCCTTAAGCAAAGTAATGTATTATGTGCGAATTACGCAATTATGTATGTATATGTGTGAACAACGCCTTAAGCTAAGTAATGCATTATGAGTGAATAATGTAATTATGTATGTATAATGTAACGTTATGTATGTATGTATAATGTGTATAATGTAAAGTATAATGTATAACGTTTCATGTATGTATAATGTAACGTATAATGTATAATGTGTATAATGTAACGGAAAATGTAACATATAATGTATAATGTAACATGCAACGTATAATGTAATGTATTAAGTAATGTAATGTATATGTAGTATTATGTACCAATTGCATCAGCTCCTGTTTGGCCATGTAACTCACTTTTCCTATGCTGACCAGCCTGAATGTAACAGACCTTAAGATTGTATTTACAACAATGTCCAATGGAAAAGCCCTTGTATGGCCATGTATTTGCTTGATGAAGATCAATAAATACTGAGGCCTGGGTGATCTTGGAAGTCGGTGCACCACGTGGGGCTAAATCTCCAACATTGGTCGGCACGACTGCAGCGGTCAGAACTAGGGGTTGGGTTTGGGCGCCCTGTGGGAGACGTTAGTGTTGCCCGGAGGGTGTTGTTCTAGATAGTTGCGGGTCCTGGACGTTACCCGAGTAGTCTTTTGCAAAGCCGTGCGGGTGTCCAGGCCTGCAGTCACCTGTCACCTGTGTGCCATCACACCCGGTCCCGTGCTGCCAATGGAAATGCCTGTTCATCCATTCCTGTTCCGCTACCAACGTTGATTGCCTCCACCTCTACGACGTCTACCACGCCATCCGCGACCACATGCATCCCGTCCTGTAATCCTGACCCTGTGGTTCCTGATCCTGCTCCTCCCTCGTCCACTACTCATCCTGCTTCCAGACCAAGTTCTCCTGCAACTTCGCCTTCCTGCTTCCCCTGCAAAGAATGTAGAAAATCCTTCTCCAGCAGACGTCTTCTTCACTTCCATTGGAATCGTCAACATCGACGCTCCATCCCTTCTTCCTCTCAGAGTGCTGACGACTTCATTGCACCTCATCCTTCTTCACCTTCTCCTGTTCTCTCCTCACCTCATGGACTCAACTCCTCCTCTCCTGCGACCGACCCTGCTCCTAGTTTTGGTCCTCATCATCCACCTTCCACTTCCCGCTGCGACTCCACCCTGCACCTCGTGTTCCCAGTCCATGACGTCTTCATGTGCACCGAAAGTTGCTGCAGCCTTCTCTTCCGTTCTGGCTCTTGGTCCAGCATGAAAAGATCCCTGGTCCGTCATCTACTCCAGGAGCATCAGATCTCTGTCACTACTACCATGAAATGGTGGTCTCTGCCACGAACTCATGTCTGACCATGTCTCACTCCACGAATGCTTTCGTTCCAGTCCTCCGGTTCTTCCATCTGGCTCCACCTTTAGATGGAAATGCAACGCCTGCCCGTTTTCCTGTCCTTCCAAAAAGGGGCTCTTTAATCACAAGGCTCTCCACCTACGTGCTGCTCGGAATGCGACCGCCAACGCCATTGTCCTGCCTTCAGCTATTTTGCCTACTTCCAGACTGCCACCCTACGGACCGTTTCGTTCCTCTCCCACTACTTCCCCCTCAACAGCTTTCCCGGTTCCATCCGTTCCTGCCTCCACAGCCACCTCTACTCATGTTCCTGCCACTACAGATTCTCCGTCGTCTACGCCTCCTGCGCCTGTCGCCGGCCACTCATCTTCGACCCGTGTCTCCATTCAACACTCTCCTGCCTCACCACCCATCTCGTCTCCTGGTCTTCCGGCCTCTCCTGTTGAAGATTCCATTCCTTCTTCTGCCGTTGAAAGCGCCGACCTTTCTCTCTCAGGACCTCGTTACCGACCACGCCACTCCTTCCTCACAGCCCGACGTCTTGGATCACTTTCCGACTCCTCCCAGTGACGAATTACCTGGCCTCGAGTCTCCCCTTCTTTCCTTCCTGGACACCCTTCAAGACTTCAGGACCACCGGTGACAACTCTTGGACCTCCTTCGAATCATGCCTTGATGATATCATAGCTGCCGCTTCCACAATAGCAAAGGTACCTGCACCCGCCGTGCCTTCTTCTTCTGGGATCAGACGTCGCCCTGACATAAACAACCCTCGCGTCATCCAAGGAATCTACCGCTACAATAGACGAAGGGCTATTCGCCTCATTACCGAAAGTGACTCCCGTTCCTGTACCATCCCTGCAGAAGATATCGCCTCCTTTTTCTCCGAGAAATACACCTCCAGGGACGCTGACCTTTCCATCTACTGCCCTCCTCCGTCGACAAGATCTCCCATGGACATGTTTGACTTCACTCCCACCGAAGTCCTGTCGAAGCTCAAATCCTGCGACAACTCTGCTCCTGGACCTGACCGTCTTACTTACAAGAATTGGCGTGAAATTGATCCGGAATGCAATGTCCTCTGCAAGATCTTCAACATCTGCCTTCTTCACCGACGTGTTCCTGCATCCTAGAAATCTTCACGCACCATTCTTATCCACAAGGATGGAGACCCTTTTGATGTCAGCAATTGGAGACCGATTGCCTTCAGCTCCTGCATCTCCCGGCTTTTCGCAGGATGTATGACGCCTGTCTGCTTGGATTTCCACCCAAGACGTCCTTAGCCCATGCCAAAAGGGTTTCTTTCCTCATGACGGTGTTCTCGAGCATAACTTCTTCCTTCAATAACAATTCCAACTCGCCCGCCGTTCCCGTCACGAGCTATGCATCGCTTCTCTTGACATCTCCAACGCGTTTGGTTCCGTCCCTCATCCTGCCATCTATGCTGCTCTCACCGCCTCTGGGGCCGGAGACGACTTCACAGCGCTCGTCAGATCTCTATATTCAAATTTCTCCACTTCCTTCCTGTCATGCGACGGTACTTCAAGCCCTGTTGAAATCCATGCCGGAGTCCGACAAGGATGCCCTCTGAGTGGACTTCTTTTCAATCTTGTGATCGATCCCATCATCCGATGCATCGATTCCACTCCCCTTGATCCCAGGATCCTCGCCTTCGCGGAAGACATAATTCTACTTGCCCCTTCTGCCGAACTACTGCACAAGAATCCGCCTGGAACTCAACCCCGCCAAGTGCCGTTCCCTTCACTTCTCTGCCTCTGCTTTCAGCTCTTCCTGCATTCTTCCTACCCTGTTCTCCATCAACAGTTCTCCTATCCAGTGCCTACGTGAGGGCGACCATCTTAAGTTTCTCGGTAAGCCTGTCGGTTTCCACCTTCCTCCTGCACGTGCAGACTTACGGGATTTCCTCAAGCTTGCTAAAGACTTGATGGAGTCAAAGCTTGCCCCCTGGCAACGCATCGACGCCCTCAAGACCTTCTTCTTCCCGTCCCTTCCCTTCCATATGAGGATCGCTCAAGTCTCCAAAGGTGACTGGAAAAGAATTGATGACTATCTTCGGCCTGCCATCAAGTACACCCTGTATCTCACACCCATGGCCTCCAACCACTATCTCTATGGACTTTCAGGAAAAGGCTCTTTTGGCATTCCACTCGCCTGTGAGGATTCCGACATCGCCGCCATCGATGGGGCCTTCCAGCTCTTGTCCTCTCCCGATCCGATGGTTCGCACGATTGCCTGGGATGACCTCTCCCTCTTCATCAAAGCAAGAATCCATGAAGATCCTTCTCCAGCTGTGATGGGGCTTTTTCTTTCTGCTTCTGATGACGGTCCGTTCGCTTCATCCTCCAATCCTATCTCCTCCCACTGGTCAGCCGCACGTGCCGCCTCTCGACACCTCAACGTGACCTGGACCTTCGACCACAGTGGACTACCCTCCATCACCTGCGGGTCTGGCTCCATCTTCCCAAGCAAGAGAAATTCCATCTTCCGCTCCTTCCGACATCTCCTCAGGACCAGCCGCACCAGTAGTCTTATTAATCTTCCTAACCAAGGAAAGGCCATGGAGTGCGTCGCCGCCGCAAGATCCAGTTCCCATTTCTTCCATGAAGGATCCTTCACCAGATTTGCCGATTGGAGATTTGTGCACCGCGCACGCCTCAACTTAGTCCCCATCAACGCTTCCAAGTCTTGGGATCGGACACGCCGAGCCTGCCGCCGCTGCCACTTCCAAGAAGAGACCCTCCCGCATGTTCTAGAACATTGTATGCGCTACAGTCACCAATTTCAACTTCGCCACAATGCCGTAGTCCAGCGGATCAAGATTGCAGTAGGAAGATGGAACGTCCTCTCTGAAAACCAAGCCCTTGCCGGCACCACGATGCGTCCTGATCTTGTCCTTACGAAAGATAGCTCCTGTCTGATCATCGACGTCACCATTGCTTTCGAAAACCGACTCGCTGCTTTCCAGGCTGCAAGGACCGCAAAAGAAGAAAAATATCTGCCACTCATCGAAAACCTCAGACATACCTACCGTGATGTACGTATAGAGGCAGTTATTGTCGGCACTCTCGGAGCATGGGATCCTGCCAACGATCGAATTATTAGACGGTTGTGCTCCAACAAGTACGCAAAACTGATGAGAAAGCTGATTGTGAGTGAGACAATAAAATTCTCTAGAGACATTTATATTGAACATATAACTGGAACTCCTCAAAATGCCTCACGCAACTAGACTTTCCTTACCTCACTACTGTTAACTGTTTTCAAGCCTTCCAAGTGAAATCTTACTTTACAATTCTGTCAATGAATTATCTACCTGTAACTACGGAATTTGTATATACTGTAAATACTGAATTTGTATATAACATACCAAATATTTCTTAAAATCTTGTAAAATCAAATCGTACTGCGTACGTTATCAGTATTACTCGTGTCTGTAATACCGGTATTATGTAAATCACACGTATCATTGTCGTCAATAAAAAATTTTCTCTTCTTATCAGCTTAATTTGTACACTTATTTTATTTTTATTTTTACAGTGGGTATTATGCTGATGGGCTAACTTCACTCTTCTGGAGGGCGGAGCCAAAGCGGTCTGTAAGTATGTTTTTTGCTTTATTTCCCTTTTTTCCCATTGACGCTTGATGGTTCGAATACGTTCTTCACTTGCGTTCAATGGGGCACTTTCCTGTCCTCTGCGAGCGAGCAGGTTGCCTGTGAGTGTGTGTTTCCTGTCTCCACTGAATAAGCTGCTTGCAGTTTACTTTGGTGTTTGAACGGGTCTCTCCTTTCCCTCCCCTTTTCTTTCTGTCTCGGCTGTTTTACAGCTGTTTCAGTAAGGAAGTGGTCTCTTTTCTATTACTTCTCGCTTTTCATTTCGGAAAGCACTGCTTGCAGTGTCTTTCTCGTTGTGATTAGCTCTCTATCCTCTCCGCTACCTTACCTTTTGTGGTGGGCGTGGTTGTTTCTTCCTATTCGCTCTGTCTTCTTATCCTCCTCAACCCCTCTCTCCCTTCTCCCTTCTTTTTTTTAGTCGACCCTTGGTTCCGTCGAACGCTCTTGCTCTCTGGTGTCGCTTTCTACCTGTCTGTGACTCCCTACAAGTATGTCTTCACAAGACCTTCCAGTGCCTGAGAGGCCTCCTCGGATTCGCTCTCCCACTGCTCCTGGATTACCGCCGATGCCTACGACGCCACTTCTGGTGCCGGTTGATGATTATGCCTCGTGGAAGTCCTCTGCACGACCTTCATTCTTGTCATCTTCCAGTGTTGTTCACACGCCTGCAACTGATGCCACGCCCCCTGCTGGTACTTCATGCTCTGTTCTTCCTAGTCGACATGTGGCTGCTTCCGTTACACCGTCTGGACCACCCCTGCTTCGAAGTGATCATCTGCGCCAGCTGCTTGCGAGGATCACTGCTAAGACTCCCTCACCGGTCCTTTCCCACGCTGAAACCTTGCTACCGGGCCCTTCTTCCATTGCTGTGATTGACACATCGCCTCCTTTGGCTTCCTCACACGCTTGCCTGGATGATGACCGTGTTCCTATTGGGACTCCTGACTGCCACTCGGAGTTTTCTTGCTATGTTTGCGGTATGATCTTCTCGAATACGAAACGCCTGCAGACTCACATGCTGACGCATGACTCCGCCCACTCTTGGATTGTTCAGACGACTGATGACACTGTTTCTGACCTGCCTGCTTACTCGGACTCTCCTGTTTGCCATCATACGCGTGCTCGTGCAGCCGCCGGCCATGCATGCTCCTCCCTCACTTCGCCGCCTGCCATGGTTCTTTCCGCTGCTGCCTCGTCGTCCACAGGTACGCCCTGCTTGCATCAGGAATCTGCGCCTGCCGGTCAGCCTACTTTTGGGACTCCTGCTTCCACGTCTCTGCCTCACCTGGTTTCCTGCACCCCTGAAGATGCTTCGGTTCCTACATCTCCGACTTTTCCATGTCCTGAATGTGTTAGACCCTGCCTGAACAAGAAGCAGTTACGTTTCCACAGATATCGTCATCATAGACTGACCAGGCTCTCTGCCTCTCCGGGAGAGGATGACTTTACCGATGTTGGTACTTCTTCGCTGCCTGCTTCTAATGCACTTCGCGACACCAGCGCATCACCATCCACCTCCTTGGAGCCTCCTCCTATTGGACCGCAGGGCCCGCCGTCTACATGCCGTATCGACTCCTTTCTTCATCTGGTCTTCCCGTTAAAGATGTCTTCGATTGCCCGGAGGTGAACTGCCGTCTTCAGTTCAAGTGTGCTTCTTGGTCCCGGATGAAGAAGTCTCTTGTACGTCACCTTCTTCAAGAGCATCAGGTTCCCATTTTGACGACAATGAAATGGTGTGGTCTCTGCTCATCGTTCCTCGTTAACAAGGTCTCCACGCACTCCTGTTTTAGAGACTCTCCCACTGTGATCCCGTCCGGTGCCTCCTTTAGTTGGAAATGTTCGGAATGCTCGTTTTCCTGTCCATCCAAGAAGGGACTTTTCAATCACGTCTCGTTTCATCAACGGGCCTCCCGAAATCCTGAGTCGAATGCCATTCCCCTTCCTCGGCCTCTTTCTCAAAGATCACGGACTACGCGTCGGCCTCCACAGACCACCTCCATGCCACACGCTCCTGCCGCTACTACGCCTGTCGTCAGTGACTCCAGCACGACTCCTCCGCCTGTCGTTGACGTTCCCCCTGCTCCTTCTTCAGCTTCTGTGCCGGTTCCGACTTCTTCAGGCCCCATCCCGCCTCCATGCCCGTCTGGAGTGTCCAACCTGATTGCTGTGCCTGCCTACACTTCGCCAGCCCAGACGCTCACTGCTGGTTCCACCTCTCCTCCTGCTCAGGACTTCGTCGCTCCTGCCCGGATCATTGGAAATCCCTCTCTGCAGACCTCGCCTTCAGGCTCTTCGCCAGCTCTCTCTCTTTCCGCTCCCATGGATGACACTTTGTTGGGTAAGTGAGTGAGTGAGTGAGAGATTATGGCGCAAAACCAAAGTTGATTATAGTGCGCCAAACGCGAGATGGGGTGAGTACAATTGATGAAATTAAAATACAATAAATAAAAACAAGTAGACAAATGTGTCAAATCCAGAGGATGAAGTCATATAAAAACAAGTTAAAGAGTGAGTGAGTGAGTGAGTGAGTGATTATGGCGCAAAAACCGGAGATGATTATGACGCGCCAAACAAAAGATGAGATGATTACAATTGATGACATTAAAATTCAATAAATAAAAACAAGTAGATAAATGTACCAAATCCAGAGGATGAAGTCATATAAAAACAAGTTAAAAGCACATATTAACATTCAAGACACAGTCTTCAAAACAAATTACATTTGGTAATAAAAGCCAATCTCTTTTAAATAATAAAATAAATTAGAATTGACCTCTCTTCCGATTAAACGGTCGAGAGGTAAGTCACAGCTATTAAAATATTTCTGGCGAAGACTATTAAAACATTGACACTCAATTAAAATATGACGAACAGATAAACAAACATTACAATTAAAACAAACAGGCTCATTTTCAGCTTTAAGAAGATAGCTATGTGTGACTCTGGTATGACCAATTCTGAGTCGAGTCAAAAGAACGTCCTCTTTACGATTTCCAGTAAAATCCCAATGCTCAATTCTAGGTTTGATGTTTCTCAACTTGTTGTGATGCTGAACATCCCAAATTTGCTGCCATTTTTTTCGTATCTTTCCCTTGATGACACAGCAGATGTCTCTAAAAGGGATAAGGCGACTGGACAGTTCGACAGCAGATTTTGCCGCGATGTCTGCAAGCTCGTTTCCCTTTATTCCCGTATGCCCGGGAACCCAGCAGTACAGGATTTCATATCCTCGTATCATTAAATTTCTATGAATTTTGAGAACATCCACTACCACAGGATTCTGAGCGTTGGGAAAAGCTTCCAAGGATTTAAGAGCACTATACGATTCTGTGTAAACTATGATCTTTTTGTGGCAGAGCTTTGAGATGTACAAAAGAGCATAATAAATTGCAGTTAGTTCAGATGTTAGGACAGAGAAAGCATGGTGCAGGCATCTGCCCTCTATGTAATTTTCAAATACAAAAGCCATCCCGACATCATCATTTGACTTTGATCCATCTGTGTATATCGGATAATAACTGCTATATTTGTGCCTGTGCTCAGCGAAAATTTGTCTGTAAACGATCTCGTTAGTGCTCGCCTTTACGTGATGTTTAAAAACATCAAGAAGCTGGATCCGTGAATTTTCCCAAGGTGGAATTTCAAAATTCTGTACTGCTTGGGGGTGCATATCAGAGAGGGAGAGTTCCTCAATGACAGGGCGAACTCTTAAAGGGAAAGTAGGAACACAGGATGGACGTGTTTCAAATAATGTGTTACACTCATTATCAAGTAAGCACAGCTTATTGGGATGTTCAGGTTGAGATAGAGTATTAAAATATTGCAAAAGGGACAATTGCTCACGCCTCAGATAAAGTGATGGTTCGTTACAGTCAACATATAGGCTCTGCACAGGAGAAGTCCTGAAAGCTCCTGAACAAATCCGCAGACCTTGATGGTGAACAGGATCCAGTTTTAACAAAACAGATGACCGAGCGGATCCATAAACAACTGAGCCATAGTCCAGTTTAGAGCGGATAAGCGCTCTGTAAATGCGAAGCATGGAGCAACGCTCTGCACCCCAGGAGGTGTTCGCCAACACTTTTAAAATATTTAGTGTTTTTAGACACTTCTTTCTCAGGTTTAAAACATGAGAAAGGAAAGTCAATTTTCGGTCGAACGTCACTCCTAAAAATTTTACTTCAGGCGCAACTGGAATAATTGTACCATTCAAGTATAACTCAGGTTCAGGATGGAGACCTCGCTTCCTACAAAAGTGCACGCACACAGTTTTCTGTTTCGAAAATGTAAATCCCTGTTTGTCTGACCATTCTTGGATCTTAATCAGAGCCATCTGCAGTTGCCTCTCTACATATCTCATGTCTGCTCCTCGACAGCTAATCTGCAGATCATCAACATATAGAGATCCCAAGATGGTGGGAGGAAGTTCTTTTAGTACAGAATTTATTTTTAAACTAAACAGGGTTACACTGAGCACACAGCCTTGAGGCACACCCTCTTCCTGTTCAAAAACATCCGAAAAAACAGAGCCAATTCTTACTTGAAAAGTTCTAGTGTTCAAGAAATTTTGAATGAAAATTGGTAGGTTGCCGCGCAAGCCACTCTCGTGAAGATCCCGGAGTATACCGTATCTCCATGCCTTATCATAAGCTTTTTCAATGTCGAAGAATATCGAGACAAGGTGGCTTCTTCTTACAAATGCTTTTCGAATAGATGTCTCTAAGAGGAGCATGTTATCTACAGTTGTTCTTCCCTTTCGAAAACCACTCTGATAAGGCGATATAATATCATTCTTTTCCAAGAAGTAGACTAGGCGGCTGTTTACCATCTTTTCAAACAGTTTGCAGAGGCAACTCGTAAGGGCAATTGGCCGATAGTTGGAGGGATTCCTTGGATCTTTCCCTGGCTTAGGAATAGGAATGACAACAGCTCTCCTCCATCCACTGGGAAAGGCATGCTCCTTCCACACGCTATTGTAAAGAGTGAGAAGGGCATTCAGTGACTTACAGGACAGATGCTTTAGCATTTCATAATTCACTCCATCAAGACCCGGAGAAGACCTATGTGTCTGCAATAAAGCACTCCTTAATTCAAGCATAGTAAAGTCTCTATTGTAAGGCTCAGATTTGGAAGAGTTGAATGCGATGGGATTTATTTCAGAGTGCTGCTTCATAGAAAGAAATGCAGGTGTATAGTTTCTGCTGGAAGAAACGGAAGCAAATGTCTCACCAATAGTATTCGCAATTTCTTCTATGGAGCTAATCACTCGGCCATCTTTTTCCAAAAAGGAAAGTGAGTGGTCTTTATATATGCCGCATGCTTTTTGAACTCTTTCCCAAACCCGCTTGCTAGGCGTGGAGGATGTTATTGACGACACATATGAAATCCAGGAATCCCTCTGGCTCTGCCTTCTTACTTTTCGTGCATTTGCTTTGGCTCTTTTAAAGGCTATGAGGTTTCGCAGAGTAGGATATCTACGAAAAATACCCCATGCTTTTTTCTGTTTTTTCAGTGCTTCATGACAGTCGCGATTCCACCACGGTTTCGAATATTTTAGTATTTTTCCTGATGTTCTAGGAATCGAAAGCATAGCTGCCTGAATAATAGTATTAGTAACAGCTTCCACAGCGTCATCGATATGCACATCTTCTACCATTTCCTCTGTGAGCTCTGCGGAGGAAGAAAAGTGTTCCCAGTCTGCCCTGTCCAGTATAAACCGAGGGAGTCTCGACATGGGGTTTGCTCCTCTTCGTGCAAGAGATACAAAAATGGGATAATGATCGCTGTTGTACAGGTCATTTCCGACACTAAAAGTGCAAAAAGGCAACAGAGACGGTGAACAGATGGCAAGGTCGAGAGCGTGGAATGTCCTTGAAGGCTCACGGAAGTACGTATCCTGCCCATTATTTAGGAGACAAAGGCTATGATCTTCGATCATCTGCTCAATTTGTGTTCCTCGGCAATTTGTATCTTTACTACCCCAGAGCGGACTATGGCCGTTAAAATCTCCTATTATGATGAAAGGCTCAGGCAGCTGCTCTAAAAGACCATTTAAATCTTGCTGATCAATATTCTGATTTGGGGGCAAATACAGAGAAATGACTGTAACAATAATATCTAAATTTGTTTGAGTAGCGACAACTTGGAGGGATGTCGTCAAACAAAGAACATTCGAGGTATAGTCCAGTTAGGTGAGGAGACCTACACCTCCACTGGCACGCTCACCTGCAAGGTTATCTTTCCTGACGAAGGAAAACCTCCGAATGTTTGCCTGTTGTTCTGGTTTTAGATTTGTTTCCTGTACTGCGAAGCATACAGGATGATAAGCATTAATTATGGCTTTGATGTCGAGCAAATTTCGGTGGAAACCGCGACAGTTCCATGAGACGAGGGTGGCCATTATGTCTGGTTTTTGTTCTTTCTGTGCTCTTGTTTGGTTTTTCGTGGAAGTAGATGCCTGGGAAATTCTAGACCCTCCTCTACTTCCATAGTGTCTGAATCCGCAGATTCAGAAATCATTTCGTCAAAAGAGCTATTGCTGGAGTGAGTGAGTGAGTGAGTGATTATGGCGCAAAAACCAGAGATGATTATGACGCGCCAAACAAAAGATGAGATGATTACAATTGATGACATTAAAATTCAATAAATAAAAACAAGTAGATAAATGTACCAAATCCAGAGGATGAAGTCATATAAAAACAAGTTAAAAGCACATATTAACATTCAAGACACAGTCTTCAAAACAAATTACATTTGGTAATAAAAGCCAATCTCTTTTAAATAATAAAATAAATTAGAATTGACCGCTCTTCCGATTAAACGGTCGAGAGGTAAGTCACAGCTATTAAAATATTTCTGGCGAAGACTATTAAAACATTGACACTCAATTAAAATATGACGAACAGATAAACAAACATTACAATTAAAACAAACAGGCTCATTTTCAGCTTTAAGAAGATAGCTATGTGTGACTCTGGTATGACCAATTCTGAGTCGACTCAAAAGAACGTCCTCTTTACGATTTCCAGCAAAATCCCAATGCTCAATTCTAGGTTTGATGTTTCTCAACTTGTTGTGATGCTGAACATCCCAAATTTGCTGCCATTTTTTTCGTATCTTTCCCTTGATGACACAGCAGATGTCTCTAAAAGGGATAAGGCGACTGGACAGTTCGACAGCAGATTTTGCCGCGATGTCTGCAAGCTCGTTTCCCTTTATTCCCGTATGCCCGGGAACCCAGCAGTACAGGATTTCATATCCTCGTATCATTAAATTTCTATGAATTTTGAGAACATCCACTACCACAGGATTCTGAGCGTTGGGAAAAGCTTCCAAGGATTTAAGAGCACTATACGAGTCTGTGTAAACTATGAACTTTTTGTGGCAGAGCTTTGGGATGTACAAAAGAGCATAATATATTGCAGTTAGTTCAGATGTTAGGACAGAGAAAGCATGGTGCAGGCATCTGCCCTCTATGTAATTTTCAAATACAAAAGCCATCCCGACATGATCATTTGACTTTGATCCATCTGTGTATATCGGATAATAACTGCTATATTTGTGCCTGTGCTCAGCGAAAAGTTGTCTGTAAACGATCTCGTTAGTGCTCGCCTTTACGTGATGTTTAAAAACATCAAGAAGCTGGATCCGTGAATTTTCCCAAGGTGGAATTTCAAAATTCTGTACTGCTTGGGGGTGCATATCAGAGAGGGAGAGTTCCTCAATGACAGGGCGAACTCTTAAAGGGAAAGTAGGAACACAGGATGGACGTGTTTCAAATAATGTGTTACACTCATTATCAAGTAAGCACAGCTTATTGGGATGTTCAGGTTGAGATAGAGTATTAAAATATTGCAAAAGGGACAATTGCTCACGCCTCAGATGAAGTGATGGTTCGTTACAGTCAACATATAGGCTCTGCACAGGAGAAGTCCTGAAAGCTCCTGAACAAATCCGCAGACCTTGATGGTGAACAAGATCCAGTTTTAACAAAACAGATGAGCGAGCGGATCCATAAACAACTGAGGCATAGTCCAGTTTAGAGCGGATAAGCGCTCTGTAAATGCGAAGCATGGAGCAACGCTCTGCACCCCAGGAGGTGTTCGCCAACACTTTTAAAATATTTAGTGTTTTTAGACACTTCTTTCTCAGGTTTAAAACATGAGAAAGGAAAGTCAATTTTCGGTCGAACGTCACTCCTAAAAATTTTACTTCAGGCGCAACTGGAATAATTGTACCATTCAAGTATAACTCAGGTTCAGGATGGAGACCTCGCTTCCTACAAAAGTGCACGCAGACAGTTTTCTGTTTCGAAAATGTAAATCCCTGTTTGTCTGACCATTCTTGGATCTTAATCAGAGCCATCTGCAGTTGCCTCTCTACATATCTCATGTCTGCTCCTCGACAGCTAATCTGCAGATCATCAACATATAGAGATCCCAAGATGGTGGGAGGAAGTTCTTTTAGTACAGAATTTATTTTTAAACTAAACAGGGTTACACTGAGCACACAGCCTTGAGGCACACCCTCTTCCTGTTCAAAAACATCCGAAAAAACAGAGCCAATTCTTACTTAATAAGTTCTAGTGTTCAAGAAATTTTGAATGAAAATTGGTAGGTTGCCGCGCAAGCCACTCTCGTGAAGATCCCGGAGTATACCGTATCTCCATGCCTTATCATAAGCTTTTTCAATGTCGAAGAATATCGAGACAAGGTGGCTTCTTCTTACAAATGCTTTTCGAATAGATGTCTCTAAGAGGAGCATGTTATCTACAGTTGTTCTTCCCTTTCGAAAACCACTCTGATAAGGCGATATAATATCATTCTTTTCCAAGAAGTAGACTAGGCGGCTGTTTACCATCTTTTCAAACAGTTTGCAGAGGCAACTCGTAAGGGCAATTGGCCGATAGTTGGAGGGATTCCTTGGATCTTTCCCTGGCTTAGGAATAGGAATGACAACAGCTCTCCTCCATCCACTGGGAAAGGCATGCTCCTTCCACACGCTATTGTAAAGAGTGAGAAGGGCATTCAGTGACTTACAGGACAGATGCTTTAGCATTTCATAATTCACTCCATCAAGACCCGGAGAAGACCTATGTGTCTGCAATAAAGCACTCCTTAATTCAAGCATAGTAAAGTCTCTATTGTAAGGCTCAGATTTGGAAGAGTTGAATGCGATGGGATTTATTTCAGAGTGCTGCTTCATAGAAAGAAATGCAGGTGTATAGTTTCTGCTGGAAGAAACGGAAGCAAATGTCTCACCAATAGTATTCGCAATTTCTTCTATGGAGCTAATCACTCGGCCATCTTTTTCCAAAAAGGAAAGTGAGTGGTCTTTATATATGCCGCATGCTTTTTGAACTCTTTCCCAAACCCGCTTGCTAGGCGTGGAGGATGTTATTGACGACACATATGAAATCCAGGAATCCCTCTGGCTCTGCCTTCTTACTTTTCGTGCATTTGCTTTGGCTCTTTTAAAGGCTATGAGGTTTCGCAGAGTAGGATATCTACGAAAAATACCCCATGCTTTTTTCTGTTTTTTCAGTGCTTCATGACAGTCGCGATTCCACCACGGTTTCGAATATTTTAGTATTTTTCCTGATGTTCTAGGAATCGAAAGCATAGCTGCCTGAATAATAGTATTAGTAACAGCTTCCACAGCGTCATCGATATGCACATCTTCTACCATTTCCTCTGTGAGCTCTGCGGAGGAAGAAAAGTGTTCCCAGTCTGCCCTGTCCAGTATAAACCGAGGGAGTCTCGACATGGGGTTTGCTCCTCTTCGTGCAAGAGATACAAAAATGGGATAATGATCGCTGTTGTACAGGTCATTTCCGACACTAAAAGTGCAAAAAGGCAACAGAGACGGTGAACAGATGGCAAGGTCGAGAGCGTGGAATGTCCTTGAAGGCTCACGGAAGTACGTATCCTGCCCATTATTTAGGAGACAAAGGCTATGATCTTCGATCATCTGCTCAATTTGTGTTCCTCGGCAATTTGTATCTTTACTACCCCAGAGCGGACTATGGCCGTTAAAATCTCCTATTATGATGAAAGGCTCAGGCAGCTGCTCTAAAAGACCATTTAAATCTTGCTGATCAATATTCTGATTTGGGGGCAAATACAGAGAAATGACTGTAACAATAATATCTAAATTTGTTTGAGTAGCGACAACTTGGAGGGATGTCGTCAAACAAAGAACATTCGAGGTATAGTCCAGTTAGGTGAGGAGACCTACACCTCCACTGGCACGCTCACCTGCAAGGTTATCTTTCCTGACGAAGGAAAACCTCCGAATGTTTGCCTGTTGTTCTGGTTTTAGATTTGTTTCCTGTACTGCGAAGCATACAGGATGATAAGCATTAATTATGGCTTTGATGTCGAGCAAATTTCGGTGGAAACCGCGACAGTTCCATGAGACGAGGGTGGCCATTATGTCTGGTTTTTGTTCTTTCTGTGCTCTTGTTTGGTTTTTCGTGGAAGTAGATGCCTGGGAAATTCTAGACCCTCCTCTACTTCCATAGTGTCTGAATCCGCAGATTCAGAAATCATTTCGTCAAAAGAGCTATTGCTGGAGTGAGTGAGTGAGTGAGTGATTATGGCGCAAAAACCAGAGATGATTATGACGCGCCAAACAAAAGATGAGATGATTACAATTGATGACATTAAAATTCAATAAATAAAAACAAGTAGATAAATGTACCAAATCCAGAGGATGAAGTCATATAAAAACAAGTTAAAAGCACATATTAACATTCAAGACACAGTCTTCAAAACAAATTACATTTGGTAATAAAAGCCAATCTCTTTTAAATAATAAAATAAATTAGAATTGACCGCTCTTCCGATTAAACGGTCGAGAGGTAAGTCACAGCTATTAAAATATTTCTGGCGAAGACTATTAAAACATTGACACTCAATTAAAATATGACGAACAGATAAACAAACATTACAATTAAAACAAACAGGCTCATTTTCAGCTTTAAGAAGATAGCTATGTGTGACTCTGGTATGACCAATTCTGAGTCGACTCAAAAGAACGTCCTCTTTACGATTTCCAGCAAAATCCCAATGCTCAATTCTAGGTTTGATGTTTCTCAACTTGTTGTGATGCTGAACATCCCAAATTTGCTGCCATTTTTTTCGTATCTTTCCCTTGATGACACAGCAGATGTCTCTAAAAGGGATAAGGCGACTGGACAGTTCGACAGCAGATTTTGCCGCGATGTCTGCAAGCTCGTTTCCCTTTATTCCCGTATGCCCGGGAACCCAGCAGTACAGGATTTCATATCCTCGTATCATTAAATTTCTATGAATTTTGAGAACATCCACTACCACAGGATTCTGAGCGTTGGGAAAAGCTTCCAAGGATTTAAGAGCACTATACGAGTCTGTGTAAACTATGAACTTTTTGTGGCAGAGCTTTGGGATGTACAAAAGAGCATAATATATTGCAGTTAGTTCAGATGTTAGGACAGAGAAAGCATGGTGCAGGCATCTGCCCTCTATGTAATTTTCAAATACAAAAGCCATCCCGACATGATCATTTGACTTTGATCCATCTGTGTATATCGGATAATAACTGCTATATTTGTGCCTGTGCTCAGCGAAAAGTTGTCTGTAAACGATCTCGTTAGTGCTCGCCTTTACGTGATGTTTAAAAACATCAAGAAGCTGGATCCGTGAATTTTCCCAAGGTGGAATTTCAAAATTCTGTACTGCTTGGGGGTGCATATCAGAGAGGGAGAGTTCCTCAATGACAGGGCGAACTCTTAAAGGGAAAGTAGGAACACAGGATGGACGTGTTTCAAATAATGTGTTACACTCATTATCAAGTAAGCACAGCTTATTGGGATGTTCAGGTTGAGATAGAGTATTAAAATATTGCAAAAGGGACAATTGCTCACGCCTCAGATGAAGTGATGGTTCGTTACAGTCAACATATAGGCTCTGCACAGGAGAAGTCCTGAAAGCTCCTGAACAAATCCGCAGACCTTGATGGTGAACAGGATCCAGTTTTAACAAAACAGATGAGCGAGCGGATCCATAAACAACTGAGGCATAGTCCAGTTTAGAGCGGATAAGCGCTCTGTAAATGCGAAGCATGGAGCAACGCTCTGCACCCCAGGAGGTGTTCGCCAACACTTTTAAAATATTTAGTGTTTTTAGACACTTCTTTCTCAGGTTTAAAACATGAGAAAGGAAAGTCAATTTTCGGTCGAACGTCACTCCTAAAAATTTTACTTCAGGCGCAACTGGAATAATTGTACCATTCAAGTATAACTCAGGTTCAGGATGGAGACCTCGCTTCCTACAAAAGTGCACGCAGACAGTTTTCTGTTTCGAAAATGTAAATCCCTGTTTGTCTGACCATTCTTGGATCTTAATCAGAGCCATCTGCAGTTGCCTCTCTACATATCTCATGTCTGCTCCTCGACAGCTAATCTGCAGATCATCAACATATAGAGATCCCAAGATGGTGGGAGGAAGTTCTTTTAGTACAGAATTTATTTTTAAACTAAACAGGGTTACACTGAGCACACAGCCTTGAGGCACACCCTCTTCCTGTTCAAAAACATCCGAAAAAACAGAGCCAATTCTTACTTAATAAGTTCTAGTGTTCAAGAAATTTTGAATGAAAATTGGTAGGTTGCCGCGCAAGCCACTCTCGTGAAGATCCCGGAGTATACCGTATCTCCATGCCTTATCATAAGCTTTTTCAATGTCGAAGAATATCGAGACAAGGTGGCTTCTTCTTACAAATGCTTTTCGAATAGATGTCTCTAAGAGGAGCATGTTATCTACAGTTGTTCTTCCCTTTCGAAAACCACTCTGATAAGGCGATATAATATCATTCTTTTCCAAGAAGTAGACTAGGCGGCTGTTTACCATCTTTTCAAACAGTTTGCAGAGGCAACTCGTAAGGGCAATTGGCCGATAGTTGGAGGGATTCCTTGGATCTTTCCCTGGCTTAGGAATAGGAATGACAACAGCTCTCCTCCATCCACTGGGAAAGGCATGCTCCTTCCACACGCTATTGTAAAGAGTGAGAAGGGCATTCAGTGACTTACAGGACAGATGCTTTAGCATTTCATAATTCACTCCATCAAGACCCGGAGAAGACCTATGTGTCTGCAATAAAGCACTCCTTAATTCAAGCATAGTAAAGTCTCTATTGTAAGGCTCAGATTTGGAAGAGTTGAATGCGATGGGATTTATTTCAGAGTGCTGCTTCATAGAAAGAAATGCAGGTGTATAGTTTCTGCTGGAAGAAACGGAAGCAAATGTCTCACCAATAGTATTCGCAATTTCTTCTATGGAGCTAATCACTCGGCCATCTTTTTCCAAAAAGGAAAGTGAGTGGTCTTTATATATGCCGCATGCTTTTTGAACTCTTTCCCAAACCCGCTTGCTAGGCGTGGAGGATGTTATTGACGACACATATGAAATCCAGGAATCCCTCTGGCTCTGCCTTCTTACTTTTCGTGCATTTGCTTTGGCTCTTTTAAAGGCTATGAGGTTTCGCAGAGTAGGATATCTACGAAAAATACCCCATGCTTTTTTCTGTTTTTTCAGTGCTTCATGACAGTCGCGATTCCACCATGGTTTCGAATATTTTAGTGTTTTTCCTGATGTTCTAGGAATCGAAAGCATAGCTGCCTGAATAATAGTATTAGTAACAGCTTCAACATCGTCATCGATATGCACACCTTCTACCATTTCCTCTGTCAGCTCTGCAACGGAAGAGAAGAGTTCCCAGTCTGCCCTGTCCAGGATAAAACGAGGGACTCTCGACACGGGGTTTGCTCCTCTTCGTGCAAGAGACACAAAAATAGGATAATGATCGCTGTTGTACAGGTCATTTCCGACACTAAAAGTGCAAAATGGCAACAGAGATGGTGAACAGATGGCAAGATCGAGAGCGTGGAATGTCCTTGAAGGCTCATGGAAGTACGTATCTTGCCCATTATTTAGGAGACAAAGGCTATGATCTTCGATCATCTGCTCTATTTGTCTTCCTCGGCAATTTGTATCCTTACTTCCCCAGAGTGGACTATGGCCGTTAAAATCTCCTATTATGATAAAAGGCTCAGGCAGCTGCTCTATTAGATTATTTAAATCTTCCTGATAAATGTGCTCATTTGGAGGCAAATACAAAGAAACAAATGAAATAATAATATCAAAATTTATTTGAGTAGCGACAACTTGGAGGGATGTCGTCAAAGGAAGTACATTTGAGGGATAATCCAGTGAGGAGAGGAGACCTACACCTCCACTGGCACGCTCACCTGCAATGTTATCCTTCCTGACGAAAGAAAACCTCCGAAGTTTTGCATGGTGTTCAGGTTTCAAATTTGTTTCCTGTATTGCTAAGCACACAGGATGATACACATTTATTATAGATTTGATGTCAAGGAAATTTCGGTGGAAACCGCGACAGTTCCATGACATGAGGGTGGCCATTATGAATGGTTTTTGTTTTTTCTGTGCTGTTCTTTTGTTTTTCGTGGAAGTAGATGCCTGGGAACTTCTAGACCCTCTTCTACTTCCATAAAGTCTGAATCCGCAGATTCAGAAATCATCTCATCAAAAGAGCTATTGCTGTGACTTCTATTTTTATTGGATATTTTATGTGTAGAAGTTTTGGGCTTACTTTGAATAACTGTTTCTTTCTTTTGTACTATATGGGTTGCATTTTCTTTTTGCTTGTTGGATGTAGACGGATGGGTTTTATTTGCTAGGGTCTGTGTGCCTATTGATGTTTGGGTGGCGACTGTACGAGATGATTTTACAGCACTGGCGTATTTGGTCGAAGCTGTGTGCTCTGGACTAATCTTCTGGCTTCGGCATATGAGATGTTCCTCGTAAACTTTGCAGTCTGCACTTCTTTTTCCAATTTCCATTTTGGGCAGAGGCGTGAAAATGCTGGGTGCTCACCCTTGCAATTTATACAAAGAGGCGCAGCCGTACAATTTTCAGAATCGTGGCCAATCTGTGAGCATCGAGCGCATGTAAGGCTGCCACGACAAGACGTCTTAGAATGGCCGAAACGCTGGCATTGGAAACATCGCATAGGGTTTGGAATATAAGGTCTTACAGGAATATTTAGATATCCGGCCTTAATATTCTTAGGCAGATCAGGCGTGTTGAAGGTAAGGATCACGTGTTTCGTGTCTATCAACTTACCTTCTTTACGCATCTTGATCCGCCTTACACCGCAGACATTTTGTTCGGAGAGCTCAGAAGCGATCTCTTCTTCAGAAACATACAGAAGGTCGAATTCTGAGATTACACCCCGACAATAGTTGAGTGACTTATGTGGTGTTACAGTCACATTCGCTTGCCCAAGTTTAGTTATCTGAAGTAAAGAAGCAGACTGGGTGGCTGAGGTTGTATCAATAAGCAGGTCTCCGGAGCGGAGACGCTTTATATTTCTCGGCTCACCAATACAGGACTGGATGTATTTGTTTATTACGAAAGGAGACATCTTATGCATTTCGCCAGAAGGACTAGAGATGACTAGGAAACGGGGAATATTGTTATGATTTTTTTCATTTGTATCTGTACGTAATTTTTTTGCAGTAGACTTTTCAGAAGTAGGTTGAGTGAGAGGTTGAGTGAGTGGTTGAGTGAGTGGTTTAGCAGTAGACGTTTCAGAAATAGGTTGAATGACTGGTTTAACAGTAGATGTTTCAGAACTAGGTTGAGTGACTGGTTTAGGAGTAGAAGTTTCAGAACTAGGTTGAGTGACAGGAGTGATTTGAGTGACTTGAGTGACAGGATTGACTTGAGTGACTGGAGTTACCTCGAAATCTTTTATTAAGTAAATATGAGAAGCCATAGTGAAAGAATAAAGATTCGGGTCCGACGGCCCCGCCCACCACGGAGCCCAACAAGGGAACACAGATTCCTGTGTTAGGGCTAGCCGGACCTATACGCAAACTGAAGTCCCACAGTCGGCTTTCCCGAAAGCAGGTACTCCCGAGAGCTTGACCCTAAGCCACTGACACAAGGACTAGTGACCAGCCGATTGACACCCGTG